>NC_084506.1:16943580-17652330 GCF_024500385.1 Phyllopteryx taeniolatus
ACTGGCAAATGGAGGAGAGGTGCTACATCTGGCCTCAGAATAGGCCTTTTTTATTATTAAATGAAAGGCAACAATGCGTAAAAGAGAAACGCACGGATATGCGATGGTTGCATTACGGAGGGAATAAATGCTTTTTAATGGTCACTCTGAACGTCGTGTTCTTGCCAACTCAAGCGTGCGACGCTCGTCATACTGCTGAACAGGAAACCAATTGCATATGTGTCACTGAAAATGTTCATATTCACAGAGTAGCGCTTATAGACATTTGTCCTTATTGATTAAATACATGTAAAAGACATCTACAGAGGTTCACATATGTTCCCGTAGTGGCCATTATTCAGGAATTATCACAATCAATTATCCTTTGGTAGTAGGTTTTATGTATCGCTTAACCTAGCATGTTGCTGCAATGGATGCACCTTGACATGTCCACACATATACACATATCTTAATATTCGGTACTTCGGGTTGGAGTTTTTGATGCTTATGTGATGAAAGTTGAGTTGAAGTCGATTAGTCAATATCGTAAATGATATTTTTTCAACACAGTACAGCGATCCCCAACCTTTTTAACCAGTTTCATATAAAGGCATATTTGGACAGACCGAAACAAAAAAAAACAATAGATAAAAAAATACAACACATCATAACGTAATGTAATGCAGCGGTCGGACAACCCGAAGCTCACAACGTGAGGCTACCTGCTTTGCCCATCCACAACTAGCGCATTTTTTATTTGTATTTTTATTTTTTTACTTTCATAACCACGCAGACGTACAAAGACGGTGTCGCCTTGTTGGCAGGACATTTCGCTGCCTCACGAAAACATGTCGTTCGGCAGATTATCTTTTGTCAGCGACGGGCGAGTCGAAAGTTCTCTGTTAATTGGAAAACGAGATGTCAAAAAGACCTGGCTCCAGTTACCTGTGACCCAAATGAGGACAAGCACTGTAGGAAAAAAAAGGATGCATAATTAGAATTAAGCGCTCTACAGGTTTCAATGTAGGTGAATTGTTAATTGCTCAACTACTGCATACCCTATTGGTGGTCTGATAAACCTGCAATGTACCAGTATTATACATGTACCTTAAGAAATATTCCGTGCTTTCACTGTATTTATTTATTTTGTATTGTAGTTTTTGGCTCAATTATTGTATTGTGAAATTATAGCTTTCTGTGGGTGTGCGTGTTTGAATTGCCCAGCCCATGAATTCTAAGACGGAGGCCTCGAGACTGTTGCACATCACCTTCAGGTGTGCCTTTCGTCAGTGACTTCTAATAACACCTAGTCTGCCTGGCATATTAAGACTGAGAAAAGGTACTATCTGGTGTGTGTGAGTGTGTGTGTGTGTGCGTGTGTGTACACGCTGAAGTCAACCTGCAGAGGTAGGAGATCCATTCTCTCATCAAATATTCACTGGCGAGGCTCCCAGCAGCCTGCCGTTTTGGCCCTGCTATGGCTGCCTGATGGATGCATTCACGCTTATACTGTTAAATGCCTGAAGAGGTTGACTTTCTGTGTATACTTTGCTTTTAAAGTCCATGTAGTTGCTAGCACTCTATTTGCGCTTCTCCTTTGCATTGCATGGTAAATGGGGCATATTATGCTCTTTTTTTTCCTCACATTTTAAAACAATTCTGATGTGTTGTAACACTTAAATACTTTGGTAAATAAGGCATATTATGCTTTTTTTCACATTTTAAAAAATTCGGATGTGTTGTAACACTTCAATACTTTTTGTCCGGTCAGATTTGACATGTTTTGACAAGGCTTTACACCATCAGGATTTTTGGGGCCGATCACCGATCACCGAGTTTTAAAAAACGATAACTGATCACGATCCGATCACAAGATGGAGGAATGTGTCTATTTAAATGACATGCTCACTCACTGTATATACTTGTGTACTTAATTAGTCAAAAAAAAATATTTACAATAAATAATGTATCTTTGTTCCTCTATTTATGCCAGTGAGGCATAGTGACAGACAGAACAAATGAATGGTCTTCTATTAGATGGCAGGAAGTAAATATAGTAATTAATGTATCCACTTTTTGTGACAGTTTTGTTTGTTGGTGTGCCGTGAGATTTTTCAATTGTAAAATATGTTCTTTGGCTCCATAAATGTTGGAAATCACTGCTCTAGTCAGATCGTGTATTCTAATCAGTCAGGTCAAACCAACATTACAACATGACAGAAATAATGGGTGTGAATTTACTGTAATTAAATTACTTTATTTTTAATTAAATTACTTCACCCACACCGAAACTTTAGAGCATGATCCAACAGAACGGCGGCATGTTTACGTCCATCCGTTCGAGCTACCACTTGCTTGCTAGGCTCCATAAAAATGTTTTTGCCTCCCTGCTATCATGTTGTGTTGACATTAGTATTTCAGAAAGAAAACAAGAAACTAAGAAAGAAAGAAAGACAGCAGGAAAGAAAGAAGGAAAGACAGAGGGGAAAAAAAGAGACCAGCCAGAACAGCTATCATGTTATGTTGCCATTAGCGTTTATTACTTCTGAAATCAAACCTTGAGGACTTTTCTAAAGCGCCCGACTTAAGAGGTGACGTATTGCAAATGAGACAAATCTTTCTTCTAAGCGCGGCACAGGAGCGCCTTTATGACCACTTAATGAGCATTAGCGCGCTTCTGAAAAGATTTGGACGAATATTTCCGAAGATGCCGTTAAGGAAAAAAAATAAAAGATCTCCTTAACACGGTTAATCAAATCACTCACATAAATCCGTGCATTTGTGAATGTCTGCCTTTGTGGCTCTTGTAACATTACTGCTAACAAGGAGCATTATAACGGCCTTAATGGGTAACAAATATCATTGGTGTGTTGAACAGAACATTACTTATATTTTCATATAGCTGCTTCTAAACAACTGAATTAGCAAATGCTAGAACACCTCAAATGTTTTTTTTTTTTTATATATATACTTTTGGCAATTAAGAATTACAGCGCTTTTTCCACCATTTTTTTTTTGGTAGCCTTGCTGAATATAGTATTCCCGTCTCTTGCAAATGAGCCACTGCTCCCCCAAAATGCAGTACGGCTTTCGGTACCATGACAAGCAGGGGCAGAACTAGTGGGTTGTGATGAGATGAGTAGACGTGGCAGCTCAGTGTGAAAAAAAAAAAGGCAGGCGTCCATGACGACAGTAAAAGAATGGACTGTATTTTCAATCATGGAGGCAGCACTTCGCCACCAAGCTGCCCAGTTACACTTGTCAATTAGTGTAGCGGATCCTTGCGTGTGGTGCATGCAGCAGACATACAGTATCACTAAACATACATCCACCAACTTCTAATATTGAACTGTGTGACACTTCTCAGAAGCTAAAAATAATCTGTGCATCCCACAACACTGCAGCTCTGCTTAACTTTTTAGCTTTGACATGATAGTGCTTCCAAATTTAGCCACGAAATCATAGGCTGATTTATGTAAATTTCAAAAATTGGACATTTGAGCGACATGGAACTCAAGTAAGCTTCAAATTGGTCAAGGAACAGGCGAGGCGTTTTCAGATGGGTGCTTCACTTTATTTGCAGATTGGTAACATCAGACACCATGTAAAACAGACAAATGAGGTCTAAATCAGTTTCTAGATAAGGACAAAAAACAGTGAAGCATACAGTATAACTGTCGAAAAAAATGACCTTGTTCTGCTTGGCATGGGCGCTAATCTAAGACTCAACTCAGCTTTGTTTCTTTTTTCTGTAGCTAACGTTCAAAGATTGAAACGTGACCAATGGAAGGATGAACATGAATCTAATGAAAATAGATGAAAGCAAGCTTATTTTTCTTTGCTTTGTCTTGTGAAGCTCCTTTCGCCAGTCTCAGCGATAACACATTTCTCTCGAGGACCTCTTAGTCTCATTTTATGTGACATCGTTTTAGACATGTTTTGCTTGATAAAGGTCTATGACATGGAAATGTTGACCTAAGAGTGAATCTCATTTGTGGACGTCTTTGTGTTTTCATCTGTTGGTGTTTTACTGTTCAGGGCCAGCTGTTAAAGTTGAGAGTGATGTAATGGCATTGATGGAGGGATAAAGAAAGAAAGATGGGATTAGCGAGGACTGGGCAACCAAAAACCCCTCCCGACAGAGTAACAAATGTAGTGATTACACCCAGATTAATCGCACCACTGCCTCACACACACACACACACACACACACACACACACACGCCTCTGGAATTATATAAACATACAAGTGTACTGAGCCCTAGAGGTCGTACAATTTCCAATCGAACCAACACATTAGCCATAAAATTGTCTCTAAAAAAAACTCAGTTCAGCGAACATCATTCTCTTGATGCTATGCATGTCTTTGGCTTTTTCTTTGGCCTTTCCAAAAGAAGGGGCAGCATGAACAAAAGTGAAGACAAACAGAACAGGAGAAGAGAAGACTAGAGACAGTTACATGTTTATTTATACAGCCCTTAATCCCAAAAGAGTCTCAAAAGGCTTCAGAGGCCCACAATTCACAAAAATCAATGACATCGCCTAGTCCAGACCCCCCAGCCGGGCAAGAAAAAAAAAATCACGTTACAACCTTGAGAGGAGATCACAGACTGAGGGATCCCCTTCCAGGATGACCAGGCTGGTAATGGACGCCGAATGAGCAACATTAATCACATGATATGATGCGGTACAACGTTAGTCATTTAATGAAATGAAGTGCCATGGGTCGGAATTGTGTTCAGTCTTTGAGGTTCCACAGGCAAAGACACATCCTCAAGAATTTGCATGAATTCTATAATGTATTCAAATGAAATTAGCGCTTCTAGCTTTCTCCACTGCATTTTCATGAGTGCGTCTTCCTCACTTGCACCTACTACCTGACCCACTTGGAGTCTCGCTGGCTCGCACGCCAGGTCATTGAAAGCGTTTCCATCGTAGAGGCCCACTCAGAACTGCAAAAAAAGCGAAGCGACCAGACATGACTCATCCTCTCTGGTAGGACTTCCTCTCCTTTTTCATTTCACGTTTCTTAAAGTGCTTTGCTCACATCAACACTCTCAAGGTAGCAAACTTCCCAGGTTTGCCTGCGGCTGTCTTGCGGGTGCAATTTGACTCGTTTAGACATTTGACAGCAGTAAAAAAAAACACCCTAAATGTTATTCTTTCGCCCTGGAACTTTTCCTAACGTGACTCAAAATCCATACAAATTTAAATGAAACAAAAAATTTAGGAAACTCTCATTTTGAACATCCATCCATCCATTTGGTTTTCTTTACTACTTATCTTCACTAGGGTCGCACGCTGCTGGAGCCCATCCCAGCTATCATCGGGCGGGAGGCTGGGTACACCCTGAACTGGTCGCCAGCCAATCGCAGGGCGCATAGAAACAAACTACCATTCGCAGTCACATTCACACCTACGGGCAATTTAGAATCTTCAATCAACCTACCATGCATGTTTTTGATGTGGGACCCGTCCCAGGCACGGAGAGAACATGCAAACTCCACACAGATTTGAACCCCGGTCCCCAGAACTGTGAGGCCGATGTGCTAACCAATCGCCCACCATTTTGAACATATACTCCAAAATTTGTGTCCACTAAGGCTGTTCTGGGTCAAATTGGGTAATTGGGTAAAATGGATTTCAGCAGTGTTGGGAAGATTACTTTGGAAAACGTATTTGGTTATAATTACAAGTTACCCTGTTGAAAATATAATAGTGTAACTATTTCAATTACTTTCTCAAAGTAATAAGGCACCTGGGAACTGTTTTGAATCATGACGTATAAAGCCTAATACCGTATGTCTCCTTTTAAAGGATAACTGAAATTATGAGGAAGGCCTGTAAAGTGTCATTGGGTCGATTTCCAAACCATCGCCTCCTCTAAGACGCCACGCACTAGACTCAAGGCAAAGACACACACAAATTGTTGTTTTCAAACTGCTCTTTAATGTATTGAACGTGAGCAGCTGCACCAGCGAGATAACACACGTTGACACTGCTATGTGTCTTTATCATTTCATGTCCTGTTTGCATTCAGCGCTCATTTTGTCTTCATGCGCATGAGCGTGGTCCATGTTTGCCATTGGCAAATATGCTCTTTCCCACGGATGAAAGTGTCTGATGTGGAAGGACAAAGCTTTGCTGCTCATGCGCTGATAGTGTTTCTGTGGTGTTTATCAAGTCCACCATCAGCTGCTGGATTCAGTGTTTAACCTTCACGTTTAGGGAGAAAAAAAAAAAAACAATCGCCTGGATGAAATTAAAAGGAGAGCTTTGTTGTCTTCCCAATGATTGTAGATGAGTATACACAAAGCATGTCAATTTTGACCCAGGGCATGAATATCATGATAATAGTTGCCAATATCAAATTGTGAACTACAGATCCTTTCAATTATTTATACATAATCCTTTTTTTTTTTTTCAATGATGTCTGGTCAAAGGTTTGATCAGTTGCTTGCCAGACACACTTTTGATACTTCAAAGTTTTGTTGTTTCATGACAACTTGTATATGTTGTATTAATTACTATTCTTATTGAATGAAACATAATGATTGTGACGGATATGTAGAAGCGCTCTTTTGGCATTGGTTCTTTGACATTTTTCTTTAACATTTAATCAATGACTGTTGTCTTTTAAGAAGACATCCAATTGATTTTGAATTTTGAGAAAGCACAGCTAAGCTATGATTTCTTTTTTTTTTTAATAACGAGGCTCCATCATGCAACTTTTGTTGTAGTTTAAAATAATAGAAAGCCTAAACTGATTGAATATCCAGTAGAGTAGGTTGTTGTGGGCAGCAAGACAGACAGACAAATTTGGAAAAAATGCTGTTTTGCGGGCGGCACGTTGGGCGACTGGTTAGAGCGTCAGCCTCACAGTTCTGAGGACCTGGGTTCAATCCCCGGCCGGACACTCTGGTTTCCTCCCACATCCCAAAAACATGCATTAATTGGAGACTCTAAATTGCCCGTAGGTATGACTGTGAGTGCGAATGGTTGTTTGTTTGTATGTGCCCTGCAATTGGCTGGCAACTAGTTCAGGGTGTACCCCGCCTCCTGCCCGATGATAGATGGGATAGGCTCCAGCACGCCCGCGACCCTAGTGAAGAGAAGTGGCTCAGAAAATGGATGGATGGATGGTGCTGTTTTGCTTTGCTTATTCAAATTCTTATTATATTGAGTGTTACTGTTTTTCTTCACCTGAAAATAAAAACTTTTAAAAAGTTTTAGGTTAAGATTATTTTTTTATGTATTTCTTTTTATATAATGGCATAATAATTTATTATTTAAATAATTGTATTTGGATTTTTATTATATTTTTTATTCTATACAAATTCAACTTCAAAATTAATGAAAATCAAAAATGTATACAAAATTTGAATGCCTTGCTCAAATGACATGGAAGGATTTGTACTCTAGTAGCGACAATATTTTTTCCCACCCAGAAGAACATTATCTTGAAAGGTTCTATTAAATCAGCCTGTTGAATGTGTGAAGAAAAATGCTCAAGTGCTGTTTTTTTTTCAGTGTCCAAAGCTATCTGAGCTACCATTTATTTATTATTGATTATATTTTTCTCTTAAATTTAAAAAAGAAGATCAAAATTGTCATTTTAATACAGATCGCACTGTTTTGGTTCTGAATGTGGAGATCTGCTAAGTGCAGGGCCAGATCTATTTCAAACGAGTTACAGGGCGGTCGGCCACCCCAAAAATCCAGAAAAATTCGTAACTATTTCCCTTATCGCCTTTAACAGAAAGCTGTGACGTAGCCAATTTTTCACCCTAAATATAACACAAACAACACATTATTCCTTGATGGATTGGTTTTGACGTGTTTAATAAATTCAAATTGACGAATTTCAAAGTGGCCCTTGTATTCTTTGGTTTGTATTCCTTGGAAGAGGTGCCCGAGCTCAAACCTTTCGGACTTGACAGAGGGCGAGAAACAGCGCTTTGATGAGGAAGCATGTTGAGCTACTTCAGAGCCTGTTGCTATGGCAGCCATATGGAATCCATCAGCAGCATGAATTCCATCCTCAGATGCCTTTAGCACCCCGCTGGCTCAGGTGGACCACGGCAGAATTTGAATGAGCGTGAAAAGCACCTTGTGCGTGTGCGCGTATGTGTGTGTGTTTTTTTGTGCGATTACAAAGTCAGTCACTAGCACATCATTCCACAGCTATCACACTGGACCATTAAACAAGGAAAATAAGCTCTGATGACTGCATTGACCTGCAGTCCGCTAATAAAATATTTCCGTGCATTATTTTGCATAACGCTATGCTTGAAGGGAGGGAGTCATAAACTGTGGTGTTGCAGATTTTTTTATTTATTTTATTTTTTTTGTGATTATTTGTATTACCAAATGCATTTTTTTCTCACAAAATAAAACACGTAAAAATACATATTTCCACTATACAGTGTAATTTTTAACAGCAATTTATTTGAGTGTGTTCACATAATACTGACTAAGAAGTGTACGTTTGGCTCTAAGGGATTCAGAAACAAGACTCTAAATTGCCTGTAGGTGTGAATGTGAGTGCGGATGGTTGTTTGTTTGTATAAAAACAACTGGTTGCCCTGCGATTGGCTGGCAACCAGTTCAAGGTGTACCCCGCCTCCTGCCTGATGATAGCTGGGATAGGCTCCAGCGCACCCGCGACCCTTGTGAGGATAAGCAGCTCAGATAATGGATGGATGGATTCAGAAACAGGGGAGTTTGCGAAGTCCTGAGCGTGCGCCACATTTTTGGGGATCGTTTTAATTTTTAAGTGTTTTTTTTTTCTTCTCCTTCTTCACAAAACTGAACTATTAACACATTCACTGCCAATCATTTTCAAAGCAGTGGTCCTGCTATTTTCAGCTGTTTTACAGCATTTTTGATTGATCTTGAAAGACCCACAGAACATTGTGTTCTGTGACAATATAAACACCGACCGCACCAAAAAGAAAGAGTAGGCTCTCTTCAGTTTGTCTCTATTTTTTTCTTTTTGTTAGTTTCCTAACAAAGGTAGTTTCTTTTTGTTTCTTTTTGGGTTGGTTTCACCAAAATTACTGGTGTCTAACTAAAAAGCAGAGAAAACAGTGACTTTGATGCTAATATTTTTTTGCTTTTGTGACACAGCAAACTATAAACCATCAAAAACAAGATCAAGGGCATTTTATGGTTATTTATTTACAGCTAAACAACTAAGAAATGCACGATAAGCAAAGTTGACTCACCGCATTGCTCGATCTGAACATTTGTGTCTTTTTTTTGTATGGCGTTCATCATACACTCCATGAACTGCGTCATCTTTTCTCACGATCGTGACACACACTTTCTACTACCTCATACTCTTGTTTATATGATACATATAAAGTGAATACTTTGTTAGTGCCAAAACTTATATGACATTCGTGTTGCCATTTCTCTCCCTCATAATCGACATGCCAAATTGAGATTCACCCCCTAATCTTTATCTTCCACTCCAAAGCTGTGCTGATCTCAAATCAAAAAGTGATGCAACACAGCCATCTACAGGGATCTGTTAGTTATTAAAGTTGCTTACAAATCTGAATTTGGCAGACAAGATGTTTTGGAAAACATACTTGAAGAATAGAATCATCAGAGGCAGTAAACAGGTGGATTCCAGTTGATGAATTTAAACGGCCACAGCAGTGAATGAGTTAAAGAGGAGTGTAATAATGAAAGAAAATTTGGTACATTGCTAGATCTTAAATCCCTTAAATGTCTAACTATTGTATGAACTGAAAGTATGTGGTCTTAAAAGGCCAGATCTGTGGTGTTTTTTTTTTTGCAAAAAAAAAAAAAAAAACCCAAAATTGTAAAACCATAGTCCATTGAAAATGAATTAAAATGTGTTACATTGAGCGGCACAGTGGACAACTGGTTAGCATATCTGCCTCACAATTCTGAGGACCGGAGTTCAAATCCCGGCCACGCCTGTGTGGAGTTTGTATGTTCTCCCCGTGCCTGCGTGGGTTTTCTCCGGGTACTCCGGTCTCCTCCCACATCCCAAAAACATGCACGGTAGGTTAATTGGAATCTCTAAATTGCCCGTAGGTGTGAATGTGAGTGTGAATGGTTGTTTGTTTCTATGTGCCCTGCGATTGGCTGGCTGTACCCCACCTCTCGCCCGGAGATAGCTGGGATAGGCTCCAGCACGCCCACAACCCTAGTGAGGAGAAGCGGAACGGAAGATGAATGAATGAATGAATGTGTTACATTGGTATATGTTAAATAAGTCATATATCTGCTAAACCATGGCATGAACTGAAACTATGGTGGTCTTTAATAGTCAAAAAGGTTGTGCTTTGGCAAAAACAAAGTACTCCATTGGAATTAAATTAAATGTAATACACTGTTCTCTACTTGATCACTTAAATATACTATATGGCTATCAAATTATGGCTATCAAAAAGGTGTAATTTTGGGTTTAGGCTCACACACGAGATAATCCGGCGACGTGATCCGTAGAGCTCGGATTGAGCTACAGTGTGTTATGTTGACGACCTTACAGCATGTGGTTTACAACCTGCTTCATAGAAATGTCATGACTGTATACAGTACAAGTACATTGATCTCCTGTTTGTGTGCAAGCAGATACCAAGCAGACGGGACACATGATGCCGCGACGAAGACGGGAGGGATACTATATACTGTCTTCTGACTTTTGCTTGGACAGTAAAGTTCGTATTAAGAAGATTTTCCCCCTAATAATTCACTAATATAACAATTAACATTTATTCACTGTCTACAAGTGCTTAAATCGTATTTTATTTTCACTGCGATCAGGATTAGAATACAAAAAAAAAAAAACATTTCTGGTGTTTATCATAGTGGTTTTGTATCATCCTGCTGTACATTATCATTGAAACAGTCATAACACAAACACAAATAACAATAGCATTGCATTTTTCCAGTTTACGCACGTCTAAAAACTACATAAGCCAGAACCAAGAGAATAAGTTATCATCATACATCAGCATAACAATATTAATCATAACAATATTACAAGGCCTTTACTTGTAACTCTAGAAAAAAAAATAGAGACCGCTGTCAAATTATCAGTTTCTCTGATATTGTAATTTATAGGCACAGTGGATATAAAAAGTCTACACACCTCTGCTCAAATGCCAAAGTTTTTTATATATAAAAAGACAGATTTCAAAACTTTTTCCACCATTAATGTGACCTATAACCTGTACATCTCACTTGATTAACAAAAAATTATCTTTATGAGGAGGAGTAAAAACAAACAAATGAGGTAATGAGGTTGCACAAGTGTGCACACCCTCTTATAACTCGTGATATGGCTGTGTTCAAAAGATAACCAGCCACATTTAAACATGTTAAATGGGAGTCACAAAGCTCAGCTGTTCTAGTACCCTTTTTCCTGACATTTTTTTGCTTTCTATCTGACGGTTTTATACTAACACTGACTGCTATTTGGAAGTGTTCCTAATTTCCTGCACCATGACTAAGGCCCCAGTTCCAGCTGAATATAAACAGCGCTGTCACCACCATCTTTCACTGCAGGTGTGGTGTTCTCTTGGTGATCAGCGGTATTGTGTTTGTGCCAAACATACCTTTTGGAATTATGGCCAACAAGTTCAACTTGGGTTTATTCGGACAGTAAGACATTTTCCCACGTGTTTGGGAGATTTTGTTGCAGTAAAAATGGCACAGTGTTAGCGCAAAACCTTCAGGCCTCAGGAAAAGCCTACTAGAACACCTGAACTTTATTTGGAGTTATTCAGAGACATTTTCAATGGTGGCAGGCGTGTGATGACTCCCACTTACTTAATTCTGGACACAGCCACATCTGAAGTTATAGGTGTGCACATTTATGCAACCACATTGTCGCAGTTTTTTCTTTCACTCTCCTTGTCAAAAAGATGTTTTTTTTATTACTCAATTGGGTTGTCCAGGTTAAAGTGTCACATTAATGGTGTATATAGTTTTGAAATGATTTATCTTGGTCACAAAAACACTGCATTTGAACCAGAGTGTGTAGACTTTTGTTATCCACTGTATATGTTTGAGTAAGATTTGAACATTTTTCAAATTCCAAATACAAATATTGTTTATTTAGAGCAATTATTTGCACACAAAAAAATGCAAACTGGTCAAAATACCACCCAGAAAATGTCCAGTGTTATTTTGGTCCCTTATTTTTTTTTTTCAGAGCTGATTTTTTATTAAAAAAAAGTTTCTGTCATGACAGATACAGTGAGCTACACATGCAATGCATTCACAGCACTAGTACAGTTGTAACGAGACGGCAGAGTGCATCGGGGTTGACGGCGGGGCTGGCTTGATGGGGTCAGTCCACGGGAGCTCGTATTTACAGTGTGTCTTGTCTCGGCGGATCAATGTCCTTGTCACCTAATTACTCGCCGCCCTGTTGCCTCGGAGAAGGGAGCCCCTCGTTTTTCACACAATTGACCGACAGCCCGTCGGTGACAGATCATCGCTTGACAGCGCACAAAAAGGCAACCGCTGCATTTTTTGTTTATTTTTTTTTTTTTATGTCAGTCTGAAAACAGCATCATCAAACTGTCTAAAATGTAATAGCTACCACTGGAATTTAGTAGGAAGAGTACAAAAAGTGAAGCATTGGAACTAGACCTGTCCCTGGCTGCAAACATGGTGGAATTTTGTCATTAAAATGGTCTAACTTCAAATCAGTTTGTTTAGAAGTGGCAGCATGTTGGACCACGTGCCTCACAGTCAAAATGTTCTGGGTTTGATTCTCAGATCTTTCTGTGGAGTTTGCTTGCCTGGGGTACTATGTTTTTTTCCCCCTCCCTGCATTCTAAAAACATGCATGTTAGGTTCAGACTTTAAATTGTCCATTGGTGGAAATGGAAAGGTGAATTTGTGCCCTGCGATTGGCTGGCAACCAATCCAGGGTTTTTCTGACCACTCATCCAAAAGTCAGCTGAGATAGGCTCAAGTAACCCTAATGAGGACAAGCGCTATAGAAAATGGATGCATGGTTGACATCAGCTATGCTAAGCTAAATTGTGCGACATCCACACTATGGCGCCACTCCTTTGCGTGAAATGGCATTGAAATAGGAGTTCAGAACTGTGCTACGATTTATTTAAGACGAAAGACTGCAGCACGGCGGTATGGTGGTTAGCACGCCTGCCTCACAGGTGAGAAGTCCCATGTTCAAATCGTTCTCCGGGTACTTCAGTTTCCTCCCACATTTGAAAAATAGCCATGTTTGGTTCTGTGAAGACTAAAATGTTCATAGGTGTGCATGTGTGTGTGAATTTGTCTCTGTGTGCCCTGTGACTGGCTGGCAGCCAATCAAGCGTGTGCCCAACCTCATGGGATAGCCTCCTTACTCATGGCCCTGAACGGAATAGGCTTTAGAAAGTAATTATCTGTATTATTTACAGTGCTTTTGGGGGGGAACAAAATCCTACTATATTCTCTAGCGAATGGTTATGTGTGAGTGTGGATGTGTGTGTTCTCAGGTGTCGAGTGTGTGCCTGGGGACTCGATGGCTACCCTCAGCCCCCCTGGCTTTACCTTTCTTCTCGCCACTCGAGAAGGAAAATTTCTTTTTGCTCTTTTTGCGCTTCTTATCAGGCCACCATACCCTCTCACAGTATTCCTCAACTCTCTGGGCGTCCTTGTAGTCAAGCAGCTGGAGGAACTCCTTGTACCACTGCCGAGAATGGGGGCCCGGCAGGGAGGCCGGCACCAGAGTCTTGGGGCTGAAACTGGGGCCCGCCGGGGGGTTGCCGTGGTACCGACATGGTGCTCCGCTTTTGTCTCCCTGCCCGTCGTTAGGCCCTATGGTGGACTGCAACGTCTCCCCGCTGAGCACGCGCAGAGTGACGTGCAGAAGCGTGTGAACGTAGCCGTGTTCCACCGTCTGGCACACGTACACGCCGGCGTCGGAGCTTGTGACGCTCAAAAGGAGAAGCCCATGCGAGGTCTGGATCACACGCTCGTCCTCGTGAACCTGCGTAGAGGGGGAAAAGATCATTTTAAACGTCTCATAATTTTTGGGTCCAGGGACCCAAAAAAGCGAAATTAATCCAATTACCAGTCGTGGGAAGAAACCGTCCAATTTTTAGTGGCATTAAACAACTTGCAGCCTCTTTTCTGAAGAATTGTTCACTAATTATATCTGACAAACTTCTTGCTTGTTCTTCTTCGATTATGATTTCCTATAAGTTATGGAAAATTACCGTAATTTCTTGTGTATAATACGCACCCCCAAAGTTGACCTCAAAATTCTGGAAAACCCTTCTACCTATGTATTATGCATTTTTACAGTGCATGATTTTGCTTCTACCCATATGATCAAAACATAAAGCATTATCTGTATTTTGTTAGTTTTTTTCAAATAATTATTCTGAAGTTAAGCACTTTATTTGAACACGTAATACTCACTTTTTATTTACTTGCTCTTATTTTGAAATTTACAGCCCCACTTTTATTTAGTAAATAAGAAAACACACAGTTGTGCTCATATGTTTGATTACCCAGACAGAATTTGATTACCCAGACAGAATTTGTAAGATGGGTACAAAAAAACATGAAGGGCCTGGCGAAACACATTTAAGTTTATTTTAATGAGATTCAAATTAAACTGTCAAGCATTTCAGAAAACCATTATCATTCAACAAAACATAACCATAAAGAAATTAATAATGGTTGTTGTTCAGTCATCAGTCGTACTTAAAAAAAACATTTCACAAATTCTGCCAGGGTATGTAAACTTATGAGCCCAATGGTACATATATGCAGTCATAACCTGTCATATTGGAATGAAAGTGTAAGCTACACCTTTTTCATATCCTCTGGGTGGCGGTGGCATATTGGAATGAAAGTGTACAGCCTTTTCACAACCTCTAGATGGCGGCATACATTTATAAAATGTGAAAGATTTGTTTTCGCATTTTCACCTATGCCTATGTATAATGCGCACTATTGACTTTTTACAAATGTTTTTTTTTGGGGGGGGGGATTATACATGACAAATTACGGTATTTTGGGGACCCTTAAGTTACCCCTTGCAGACACCTAGAGGTACCCGGACTCCAGTTTGAGAACCACTGGTTTAGACCCAATGTTTCCAAAGTGATTACCACCCTACGCAAACAACCGTAGGAGTCTCAGTTATTATGCCATAAAGCACAGTATACTGTAATGATTTCCAGTGGTTCAGTGATGCAGAAAACTAAATTTTCTTCCATTGACTGTGTTCCGACATTACTGAAATAACAGGACATTCAAAATCACATTTAAAACAACAACATAGTTTATTTTGAGATGCAGCATTTCATGCTCATTTCATTTCCAATCACCTCAATTATAAAATACTATTCCACAATGCACGGCTCAATAGCTCTGTAGTGCTGACAAGAATACTGAGGATTTTAAGTTTGCATTCTTTTGGATCCTGATGTATTGTTTTGTGTTTTCCCAAGAATTTAGAAGATAGTCGTACAAAAGTACTAAAGCACTATCATGAAGTATAAGATGAACTTGGACTTGAGTGTTTTCCAACAGCAAAAAGTGGATTAAGTAAGGTATAGCGCAGTATAGTGTAGTGTTGTATATTGTAATATACCATGGTGGTTCTCAAACCTTTTAGACCAATTACCACCTAAAAAATACTAAGCTCTCCAAGTACCACCATAATGACCAACATTAAAATGTAGTTGCACATTAGGTCATAGTGTTAATCAAAAACAAGGCAGTGGTTTTATTCCAAAAAAGTATAATTAATGTCATCCACTGTGACATTATTCACAGTTTTAATATTAACACTGCACTTAAATGTTTTCCGATAAAATGTGAATGTATTGTAATTAAAAGTGAAATACAAACTAAACTGTACTTCACAGATGAACGAGAACTGAACTGAACAAGATTTAAAACAAATAAAAAACATTACCCCGCTGTAACTTAACGAAACACAGCAAAAAACCTGTCCTGTTTGGTGTTTCCCAAAAGTCATAGTTTTTTTTCAATCCAGTATAAACTGTTGGTGAGTTGGCCCAATCTTTTGGACTCTTCCACGTGCCTTTTTGCTTTTTTTTTTTTTTTTTTAATAAATATGTTTTTGAGTCTCCTGCACTGGCACCTTGCCTTCGTATTTCCCCACACTTGGGTCCACTACTTTTTGCCACCAAATCCACCGCACAAACCTGCATTCCTATCATAATGCGCCGGTCGGCATTTCAAAGGACACACCTGACCGGTCTGCCAAATTGGGAAATGCGCAGCGAGCATTGCACTTGCACGAAAATTGAGATACGGCAGTTTTTGCACTCCGCCACAGTTGCCCAGTCCACGAAAATAGAGCCCTATGTATAAAATGGTTTGGTTTAGTTGAGTAATTTAGCAAAACCTAATAGCTAGCCTGCTAGCTAACCTCAGCTATAAAGGACGCTATCTATCTGTTTCAATGTCAAAAGAGCTCCACTGTACCATTAATCCGAGCAACAGAAAAGTCAATGATGATGTCAACTACGTACATTATGTATGACTTTCCACCAGATCTATTTTTGAATTAACCTGTAAAATAACAGCAATTATTACAGCTACTTACCTACCATGTTTTTTGACTGACATGTCACACATTCAAACTACAGTGATAGAGAAGGCTAAAATCGTTATTCAAGCCATTTCCCAGTTTCTCAATCCCTCTGGCTTGGTCAAATGACATGTAAGGCTTTGTTTACAAGTGCTGCCATTTGAGATGGCTCAAGCCTCATCCACCTGGAAATACTGTACATGTGACGTTGAGGTGACAATCGTCCATAGTAGCATTTACTCCAGTAAAATATTTTTGGGGAGCTCGTTGCTGTATGACACTCACCTCTCTTTTGTTGTCTCCATTTTGTAGGAACCAGAGCACCTTGGCGTGAAGTGATCGAGGGACGCAGTTGAGCAACGTGCTGTTGCCCTCCACACCCAACACCGTCTTCTCCTCGGATTTGTGCCATTGCTTATCTGGATGGACGAACAGGATAAAACACGGGCTTATTGACCATCTATAAGCACCATTGTACATATTTATACACCATTTCTTTGACATACAATGCGGCTGGAGTCTGCTCTTTTCCACTCACCGTCAATTTGCAGGCCGTTGCACAGCTGGACGGCGTTGCCATGGCGAATATCCTGTCGCCTGAATCGTCTGCTGAGTATAGAGGCGAGCAAAAACAATTAAAAAAAAAATTAAAAAGGAGGCGAGGGTGGGGGGTGGATTTGAATGTGCAACAGAAGTATTTCTGGATGAAAAAAAAAAAAGGCCCTGCGCAGGAGGTGGGAAGTAACGAAGTACAAATACTTTGTTACGCTAGTTGAGCAGATTTTACAAGAAGCTGTACTGGAATGTTTATTTTTCTGACAACATTTTACTTTTATTCTTTATATTTGAAAAACAATATACATCTGTACTTCTCCTTACTTTGTCAAAATAGGCTTGTGACTTGTTATAAATACTGTATTTTGTGTCTTATGCCAGCCTAAAAGTCACCAGCTTCTGGCATTCAAAAAGTCTATCCATCCATTTTCTGTACCACTTTTCCTCACTAGGGTCGCGGGCGTGCTGGAGCCTATCCCAGCTATCTCCGGGCGAGAGGCGGGGTACACCCTGTGCTGGCCCCCAGCCAATCGCAGGGCACAACAAAACAAACAACCATTTGACACACATTCACACCTACGGGCAATTTAGAGTCGCCAATTAACCTACCATGCATGTTTTTGGGATGTGGGAGGAAACCAGAATACCTGGAGAAAACCCACGCAGGCACGGGGAGAACATGCAAACTCCACACAGGTGGGGCCGGGATTTGAACCCCGGTCCTCAGAACTGTGAGGCAGATGTGCTAACCAGTCGTCCACCAAAAAGTCTCTCATGTTAAAAAAAAAAAAAAAAAAAGACACATACAGGTACAGTGTATTTTATAAGTTGTTAATGATTAGCTAATTTAGCAATTTTGGCTAATCAGTTCACAATGTGTCATTTCAGAGTAATGTTTTTTTTGTTTTGTTTGGTTTTGTTTTTAGTTAAGCAAAGGAGATTAATCAGTATTTATTTATTTTTATTTATTTATTTATTTACAGAGGTACAGTATCTGTAGAGCATGTGAGTACTTTTGCCACCTCTGCCTCAAGTTTACCTCTTGGTGTAGACTCCAGCTGGGTAGTAGCTAGAGCAGGTGAGGCCATCCCAAGCGCAGTAGGGGTCTCGAGCCAGGCAACAGTCGGCACATTCGGATCCGTAGAGGGCGCACTGGTGCAATTTGACCTGGGCCACGCCTGCGTCCGAGCTCACGTACAACTGTTGCTGGGGACCCGCAAAAAACGGACAGGATGGGTCTTCAATACGCTCAACAAGTCCAAGCCCAGCCAGGATTGATGGCATAACACAGCCATGCAAAGTGATGCAATGTTATCATCTTGTGGTTACAAAGCAGAATTGCAGGAAGGATGAATTTTAATACAGCCGATATGAAGAGGGTACATATTGAGTGTATTGCAATTGCACAAAATGCACACAGATATTTAGTCTTACCCGTTTAGGTGATATAATAATGTCTTTTATTGGAGCTGGAACCTGGGAGAAAAAAAAGACAGATATTTGTGTTAATACATTGTTATTACAGGGATGTACTTTATAAGATGTAACAATAGGCCTATTTGTTTTTACGTAATGGGGCATCAACTAAACTCAGTACTTTAGTTTTATTCAGATTACTGGTAGTGTAGTAGTACATAGCAACTAACATAGCAACTTTATGTTCAGCGACTGTAGGTGTCAATGGTTGTTTAATTTAATTCCATGAAATTGTGGGGAAAAAATCAAAACAAAGGGAAGTTTATTTTATCCTGTGCAAGATTTGAACCAAAAAGGTCATGCCAAATTTAATCTAGATCTGATCCTGATGTGAATTTGGAAGCAATATCAATCTTTTTTACGTATCTATTGTTTGGTTTGAAGAAAGTTTGCTCTGTGTATACAGGCTCACAAGATCTAATTTAAAAAAAAAGTTTATTTGCCATTTGGTCCAGATTATGAATTTGGTAGCAATCTATATTTACCATGCAGGAAAACAATACAAAAAAATATGTTCAAGTGCTTATGTCGCTGGCAAGTTCTGCTCTTTGCATGCAAGTGCAAAAGCTGTTATACTGGATTGATTCCTGTTCAATGACCATCTTTCTAAACGTGAGTGTGAATGATTGGTCTATAATTAAATTGGATTGAATTAAACCTGAAATTTTGAAAAATAAAAGCAAAGGCAAGCAGCGTAATGATGTAATGTCATTATTTGATTTGATGTACGATTTGAAGATGTAATGTCATGCCAAATTTAATCTGGATCTTTTTCCAATTTCAGGAGCATATACCACGTGATTTTAAAAGTTAAAGTAAACTTTGTTTGACCCAACAAACTTTATGGTAAAAACTAAATTTAATCTGGATATGATCCAGATTACAACACACTACACTGTTCACACCTCAAACACTTGCAGCTCCTCCAGCAGGACCTCTTCTATTGTGTTGGTGTCTTTGTTGTCGATTGTGATAACTTTGAGCACCAGCGCGTCATCTGAAGGGAAGAAACAGCAATGGTGGATTGTTCAGTTAGTTTCTATCATACCGTATTCAAAACCATATCAAACCATATCATACCCAATCCTACTGTTAAGTACTGTTTCGAATGATACCATACTAAATTCTATGGTCTAGTACTTTCATACTAAATCGTATCATTATACCACACTGTATCACTATCTTTTTGTACCAAATCCTGTTATTACCATATCATATTAAATTGTATGATACCATAGCGTATCGTACTGTATCGTAGGATATCATAAGATGCAGATGCATGTCGATCATATGAATCAAGCAAATTTGAACTCACACCTGAATACATTGATAATCATATCAAATACAAGAGCTGTATCCAAATCTGTCTTTTACTAGGATAGCTATAAATTGTGACCAGAGTATCCAACCAGGTATCTTTGAGTTGTTCATTAATGTGTGTTTATGTAGACAATAACCTGTACCTGTCCCAAAGTAAAGAACATGGTAGTGTCCATCCTGGGCTTGGACCCTGTCCAC
The DNA here is from genome assembly GCF_024500385.1 of Phyllopteryx taeniolatus. Lineage (NCBI taxonomy): Eukaryota > Metazoa > Chordata > Actinopteri > Syngnathiformes > Syngnathidae > Phyllopteryx > Phyllopteryx taeniolatus. The sequence continues at coordinate 16,963,688 of NC_084506.1, forward strand.
CGCAATCTGGGTCAACTTCTTCCTGCTAGTCTCTGTCTGCAGGAAGACCGGCCTGTGATGTTGCGGAAGAACCGGACGATACATCACGGGGTGAGAGCGCACAAAGCGCAGAACCTCATCGGGAAACTCCTTAGAGCTGGAAAAGCCTCCACTGTTGACTTTGCTGGCACACTGCCATCGAGATGACAGATTTAGAGCGGCGAGAGCAGACAAAGTAATTAATTGCATTGGCACGGTTTTGCAGTTTAGATAACAAAAAGATTCTGTGGTCTGACTGTGCCTGCCCCTGGAGCGACATGACCTGCAGGAGGTAGCTAAAACAGTATGAACATTCAGCATGGTGTTTTACATGCTCACAGTGATGTTTCACCCAAAAAAACATCAGTCAAAGAGAAACACAGTGTGCCATGAATGTATAATAGTGGGGATTTTGGAATCAAGCCAATAAGCCTATGAGACATATTAGCCCTTTTTCTTCCACAATTTAAAACAGTTCCCAGGTGTCTTAACAACATACCTGTGAGTTGCGTTTACCAAAATAAAGAATTATAGTACATCACCTTTGACCCTCTTTTTTTTAGCCTTGCATCATCAACCTGTTTTGAGTGGCCAGACCCGTCTCATTTGAGTGGCTTTCATTACTATGGCGACTATAGGTGGCGTTAAAGGGGTGGCTTTCTTTTGAGTCTAAAAAAGGGAGTGAAAACTGCAAAACACATGCGAGTTCTTGTAAAGACAGCATTAGCATGGATTGTATTTTCTCTCTAGGAGGCAGAACATCACCAAGTCACCAAATTACACTTATCAATTAGTGTATCTTTACAGAGCAGGATGGTGACCTTGTGGTTAGCATGTCTGCCTCAGAGTGTCCTGTTCGATTCTCGGCTCCGACCTTCATGTGTGGAGTTTGCATCTCGCACAGACAAGGTGCCAAGTCCTGGATGGAGAAACTTGGTGTGGGGATTACTACTAATTGTGTTTTAGACCCAAATGGATATGACTTGTGGAGTTCCTCAGGGGTCAATCCTGGGACCGCTTTTGTTCATGCTTCCTGTAGGCCAGCTAATACAGTATGCAGCTATAAAATGCATGTTGTGGTATGACACTCAGATCTACGTGTCACTAACAACAGATGAACATGAGCCTGTAGATTCTGACTCTGTCACTGCATCGAACAGATCAGTGTGTGGCTGAAAAACTATTTTCTCTGTTACGTCAGCGTGAAATGGTCTGTTAAAAAGTCTCTCCATCCATCCTCTTTGGTGGGTAAGCTGGACACCCAACTAATTTTATAGACGTAATCAGGACTTACAGAGCCAGGCCGTGGGTAGGGGACTCTGTCCTCAGAAGGTGTCCAGTGATGCTCAGGTCTCTCCCGGAAGGCAAAGGGACCGTTAAACGCTGCTCGGATGTCGTCCATGTGATAAACACAGACTGCATAGCCTTTAAACACCGCACTGCAAAAGGAAACTTTGATTAGTGATCGGTTTGTCTTTGTGTAATGAAACAGAAGCGTCATCTTCCTCACCTTGTTGTGCTAAAGAGGCCAAAGATTTCTGGGTTTTTCCCATCCTTGTTCTTGAGCACGTACACATCCTCTGAAAAACAGAATGTAGAATTCATTGTGGAAGCTCTGCCAAGGAGAGAACGTTCTCATTAGCATAACCCTGTCAGGTTTTCCATTTATTTGCTTTTGTAGACAGTTGATATTGCATTGCTCCAAAAATGTGAATGTAAGACCAGAAGCTGTAATGTCTCAATTTGAATCCACATTGTGAATTTGACAACAATATAAATTAGATGTGAACTGTCATATATACAGTAACATGTCTGAATCTTTTTTAATCTCACATGATTTGAGCTAAAATGTCATGTTAAATTTAATCTACATCAGATGCTGATTCAGCATTTGGCAGCAATTTCCAGTTAGAATTTACAAAAAAAAAAGCTTTCCATGTTCAGACGCCTATCTTTTGAGTTGAACAGTTTTATCCTGGATCTGGTCCAGAATGTATATTTTTTTAATTAAAATTTTACATTAAAAAAAATATGTTTTATATGTACCAAGCATCCATCCATTTTCTGAGCCGCTTCTCCTCACCAGGGTCGTGGGGGTGCTGGAGCCCATCCCAGCTATCATCGGGCAGGAGGCGTGGTACACCCTGAACTGGTTGCCAGCCAATCGCAGGGCACATACAAACAAAAAACCATTTGCACTCACAGTCACACCTACGGGCAATTTAGAGTCGCCAATTAACCTACCATGCATGTTTTTGGGATGTGGGAGGAAACCCATGCAGGCACAGGGAGAACATGCAAACTCCACACAGGCGGGGCCGGGGATTGAACCCCGGTCCTCAGAACTGTGAGGCTGACGCTCTAACCAGTCGGCTACCGTGCCGCAATGTACCGTTTTTTTTTTATTTATTTTTTTTAATTACAGAATACAAGAATAAACTGTCAAACTCATTTCAATCTGGACCTCATCTGGATTTGACATTTTACAATTCAAATTAGACACAAACCAAATCCCTTTTCAAAATGTCCAAATGCCTATATCGCTGTCAAAACGTTTTCAATTTTTATTTGCTCTGTGCTAGAAACTGTCATGTCAAACCAAATTTAATCCGAATATAATCTAGATTCGGGCGGCACGGTGGCCGACTGGTTACAGCGTCAGCCTCACAGTTCTGAGGTGCGGGGTTCAATCCCCGTCCCCGCCTGTGTGGAGTTTGCATGTTCTCCCCGTGCCTGCGTGGGTTTTCTCCGGGCACTCCGGTTTCCTCCCACATCCCAAAAACATGCATTAATTGGAGACTCTAAATTGCCCGTAGGCATGACTGTGAGTGCGAATGGTTGTTTGTTTCGATGTGCCCTGCGATTGGCTGGCAACCAGTTCAGGGTGTACCCCGCCTCCTGCCCGATGACAGCTGGGATAGGCTCCAGCACGCCCGCGACCCTAGTGAGGAGAAGCGGCTCAGAAAATGGATGGATGGATGGATAATCTAGATTCGATCAGATGCCTCTACAGTATATCTGTCAAATCACATCAAAGAATACATAATTTCAGGTAGTGCTTAAGTATGACCATAATGGCTAATAGGAAATACAGGTTTTATCAAATTTATAATCAAATCTCTCAACTTTGTAACATGTATAGGCTCTGTATGAACTACAAAACAATGACGTGCACCACATAACCTCACCAAGTAAATCAAAGTGAGTATCGATGCCATCAGGTCCCGCCACAGAGCAAATGAGTCGAGTTTTCAGAAAGGAGCTCCATCTATTCACCAGCATTCTCTGTCCTCCTTGATCATTCTTGAGAGGCGAGAGAAACAAAATGACGGATAACTGCAATCTCAACACTTGTTTTCATGATGAATTTTGTCCACAAAAAAATATATAACATCAGATCCTTACCGCACAGACTCGTCCGATGCGGGTGTAGACAGCCTTGTGGACCCCCTCTACATCCACCTCACGTTCGGTGAAGAAGAAGTAAACTTTATCATCATCTTTGTCGTCGTTGTCAGGAATAACCGCTGAACCAACAAATCTCGGTTCTGCAGAGAAACAAATTTGAAAGAAGTTTCTACTTCAGTGAAAGTAAGCCAAGCTATGTTGTAGTCTGCAACTTTCTGTATTGACATTCTACACTACAACACTGCTTTTTTGACAGGCTGTGGCTCATTTATTTATTTATTTATTCATTGTTGTTGTTTTTTGCTGTTGGATGTGTGTACGAAGTTTCAAGTTAATCAGACTTATTGTGAGCTGAGGCTTGCAACCTTTGTAACCAAACTTTGTATTTTTGAGAATTAACCACTACCCCACCTGGCAAAACTCTATTATACAAATGTTTTATTTTTGGGTTTTTATTTTGTGTAGAAAACACTGCACAGGACCTTTGAGACTTGGGTGGGTTTTCTCCGGGCACTCCGCTTTCCTCCCATATCCCAAAAACATGCGTGGTAGGTTGATTGAAGACTCTAAATTGCCCATAGGTGTGAATGTGTGCGCGAATGGTTGTTTGTTTATATGTGCCCTGCGATTGGCTGGCGACCAGTTCGGAGTGTACCCCACCTCTCGCCCGAAGATAGCTGGGATGGGCTCCAGCATGCCCACGACCCTTGTGAGGATTAAGCGGTACAGACAATGGATGGATGGATGATGTGGTTGTATTGGAATATACCGTGGTTCCCCGTGAAGAAAAACCCACTCAGCCTGGTGGAAAACTGATAATAGTGACCATATTTTGCACATTCAAATGGGCACTGCAAGCTGTATGCCGATTGCGTTTGTCGGCAATGTATGAAATGCCGACAATGCCCAGACACGAGGCCCATGCCATGTGATTCAGCTTGCTTTTGAAAAGGACCTCACTCAAAACATTTCAATCTGATTGGAAGTATACGTCGATGAGAAGCTTCAGCACTGAGAGACGCCACCTCACGCTATATTGAGTTCACATACAACTCAAAGTAGGTTTGTGTGTGTCGGCTCTTGTTGCGCACTTAAACTGTGGTGCTTTTTCAGTTTGAGAAATGCTTCTGGTTCTGTGTTACATCTCGTAAATTGAACACTCAAGTGTTTTGTGGATATTGATATGATTGCTTTAAATTATGACGACTTGTCTTGTAACCGGTCATACTTGTTGCTGATAAGGAATATGATGATTACGTGCATTAGTTAGGTATGTTAATATTTTTAAAATACCCATATATCAATATAGTGGAGTGATACACATATAAAATGAGCCCTAGTCTGTAAGAATCGGATAAGGATTAAGGATTTTATGCAACTTTTGATGTCCAAATCGGTCCAAATTTTCCTGCCCAAAAATCAGTGTAAATCATTGGGAAATTTGCGACTTTATTAGTTGAAAATTAGATGTTTAAGCAGGCAATTTCAGATTTTTCAATGGCATCTGCTCGAGCCATCTCATCTTTCGGGTCACACTTGAAAGCAAACGCATCAAAAATATGAAGAAATCTGTACGGTAATAGTAATTATGCCCACCCCCCATGAATTTGATGTGTCCCCCTTAATGCCTGGATCAGACTACAAGACAAATTTGGTCTTTTAGGATTGCACTACTATGTCAGACTACTGCCATTAAAACTTGCTGTATCTCGGTCAGACTGTGGCCACACTACATGGCATGTATTCCGATACCACCGTATCTCATCTTTTACGATCACTGGGCTTTATCTTGTCAAATCAAACTGCGCCGGAAAGGTAGAACCAGAAATCTGTCACCGATCAATGCGACCGGATACACCCGTTACCATGGTGACGACAACAACAGTGGATCGCGGCAATGTATTGTGTGGGGGGAAAAAAGAACAAAATGAGGAAAAGCGTGTGGTGGTCGTCACCGGTACTTTGGAGAGGACGTTCATTCAAGCATTGCTTGAGGTATGCTTATGTACTTTTAATACGATACGGCTCACAAGCAGGAAACACAATTTTATGTAGACTAGCACGGTAGTGCTAGCACTAGCGGTTGTACGTAAAGATATCGGCATCCTGTCAAATCACACTCTAAAATTTCAATAAACATTGGTTCGTGCGCGTGCATAACATATTGACAACGGCTACCAAGTATGTTGACAACAGCAAACACAGGAGGTGCTCTGCCGGTCACAATACGCAATCCTATTGTTCCACGTCAATGTGCACTGTCGGAGAGTTGTCGTTGATATGTCACAATACACATAAGATATCCCAAAAAATCAAACATGCAAAAGTTTTCATTTTGGCATCCAGAGGGCTAACGTGGGACCAAAGCGTTGGTTGTTGATTATGTCACACTACAAGAAGTTTTGTCGTTCCCGACAAAATATGTCAGGCCCGATCTGGGAAATCGCCCACGATAGCTAATCGGGCCAATATCGCTGCTAAAATCCTGTAGTCTGATTTAGGCATAAGACTGAGGTCTGGCAATGAGTCTGACACATGCAAAAAAAAAACAGTCGCTAGAGCATTCACATTCATGTGCGCAAGCAATGAGTCCTAGATGGTGTAGCGGTACATTCAGCGAGGGTTCAGTTCCCACTAAGTGAAGTTATGAGTAAAAGTGTGAATGGTTGTCTGTCTTTCCTTATGCCCTGCTGGACTGGTGACCAGACCAGGGTGTAGTCCGCCTTTGGCACTTATCGTCAGCTGGGACAGGCACCAGCTCCCCACGACCCTGAACAGGCCACGTAGTAGAAAATGGATGGATGGATGCACGTCAACTGACCATTGAGCTGCTGCCTGTCGTCCCTCTCAGTGCGCGTGTAGGTGCGGTTGTTGAGTCGACATAAGGCAGCGTCATTTTCCCAATAGTCTGTGTAGAGGCCGACGTACAACTCTCCACCTGAGACAAAACAAACAAACAAACAAGCACCAACACAGCTCGTCATACATCCAAAATAGAACAAGACCACAAGATGGCAGCATTGATTGGTTTAAAAACTAGCAACTGCAATGTAGATCTGGGATCACGTCTCACGCTTGAGATTTTAGCTCCACCTGAGAGTGTAGAGGTGCAGGGACTGTTGTGGTTGAACGGACACCGTCCTCTCCCGCTTGTAACGCTCTCCTCTTGCAGAGTGAACAGTCTGTCCTGTCAGCACAAAGCAAACACACTCAAAAGACATCAAAATGTCCAGAATCCACACAAACCAAGAATGGTTTGAGAATGTGAAACAATGTGGAATTTTGGACGAGAGGGAAGGAAAAGTGATGGATGAGCCAAAATGAAGGCCTGTTGTTTTTACAGGTATACACATGCAAGGCTGATCTCGTAGCGCTGAGAACCAGGTGGCAAAAGCTCTCTCACTCACATTCACACCTTTAATTCATCAATCATGTGTGTGTTTTGGGGGAGGGAAATGTAGAAGGAAAAACGGGATGAACATGCAAACTTCACATCCGAGATTTGAAACCACCTGGGAGACGTACACGCTAACCGCATTGCCTCACCATGCTGACTGCTTTGAAATTGGAATTTCTTTGTAAATTGGTATTTCATAAAGTAATTTTTAGCCATTGAAAAGCCTTTAAAGTGAAATCAGAGATTTGTTTTTTAATGTATTACAGTTGACCCCCAGTTTTTGCAGGGGAGAAGGACTGGGACAGACTGCGAATAGCGAAAATCCACGGATAATTGACACTTATTGCAACTGCCTTGAAAAATGTTTTTGGGGAATAAGCGGGGATAAACTGCCAATAAGCATTTTCTGGGTTGGTTCCCCCCCCACACACAAAAAGAAAAAGAAAAAAAATCAGCGAATAGGTGAATCTGCGGTTGCCAAAACGCGCGTATGGGGGGTCCACTGTATACATATTTGAACATAATTGCTAAAAAAAACATTTGCAATGACAGATAACTGTGTAGTATCGAATAGTGGAGATGTAGCTTTAAACTGTTTTTCACCATTTCAGTTTTTCGCATTTTTGGGGCTTGGCTAAAATGGCGCCCAGTGACGCACTTGGGCGTCCAGCATGAATTGCCCCTCCCCCACTATATAAGAACTTGAGCGCCTTCGTTGGCATCATTAGCATTATCCAGCGCAATTGAGATGTGCATTTAGCAAGCTAGCTATGCCTACATCATGAAAATGCATCTTCCTTTCGCAGAGTCAGCTGGAGTTGCTGCTTTAGAGCGCCTCGTTGTCAGATGTGAGTGCGCGCATGTCATGGAGAGAAGGTGGAAAAGCGAGGGGGAAAAAAAGTCAGACGTTACAGCTGGGTGTGGACAGGGTCTTTGCGCTAGCTTGGTTGCTTTAGAGCGCCTCGTTGTCACGGCGTGGAAAAACCCTGCGATGACCCGGTTGGATATATTGGGCTTTAAATGGATATATTTACGCGGCTCAAACATGTAGTTATGTGTAGGCAATACTGCGGCGACTCACCTTCCCCGTGTGTCCCACGTGTACCAATGCGCAGATGGGGTTAAAAGATGCCGTTCCACACACCAATAGATGGGTCTGGTTGTACTGCTGCAAGACCTTGATGTAGTTGGCGCACTCCATCTGTTGGATGAATTAGGATGAATAAATAACTGGGGTGAGGACATTGCATCATCAGGGGGCTGCGGAGTGGGGAGATGTGTAATGTAAAAATGCCAGCCGTTTAATGCATTATCAATAATGTCAATAGTTCAGGTGAAACAAGTGAAGTGAGCACTGTGAGAGGATTGGTGTTAGGGCTTTACATACAGTGATTTGCTAATTGTACTGTATGTGGTTTTTGACATACCTTTTCCCGTCCCTTCATCAAACATTCTTCTATTTGAGTTTCAGTACTGGCCCACTGGATCTGGAAAAAAAAGTAGACGGAATGAATTAACCGTACAGCATTATTGACATTACCTAAATAGGACTTGAGTTACATGTCTGTTACTTGGACTCAAAATACAGTCCCTTATATGTCTAAACATGCACAGCAAAATAGGTCAGACCATCCAGAAATGGGTTTAAGAGTTCATTAGTCTTGGACTGGGACTACCTCTCTGTGATGCGTGTTAACCTGGTCCAGGCTGAGGGAGAACAGAGCATTCTTGGCCCCGACATAAAGCCTCTCGTGGACCTCGTCCAGCAGCATGGTCTGGGGCTGAAGAGGCACTCCGTTGCCCTGGAACACCCAGGTTCTGTTCAGCTGCCAAAGTTCTGTCGCAATAACATTAATACGAGACAGACATTGAGGATTAACCAAAATGATTATGACGGCGATTTGTATTATATTTCAAATGGTGCAAAAGTTCCCGTGCCCCGGTTAGACATGCTTTATTAACCTTGCCGTGTTGATGTCCATTTACTACATCAACGCTTCGTGCTTTAGAGTTTGCAGGGATAAGGGAATTGATTTATAATACGAGACTTCTAATTAAAAAAGGCTCTGGTTAACCTTTTACAAGTGGTTGGATGTCAGAGCGTGCTGAATACTTTTATTGTATTTCCCCTTTTACCCTTGGAATATGTTATTCAACAGCTCCAAATAGTCTATTCGCTACCCAGTGTTCCCATTGGTTGTCATTAGTGATGGGGCAAATCGTCTCGACGCTTCGATGCGTGTGTCGAGAAATCCTGTTAAATATTTTATGTAGCGTATATCCAAGCGTGATTCGTTATAGGCAAAACACGTCACTGATGAAACCTCACTGTTTTGAGGAAAGTGGTTCACTTGTTTGCGCGAATAATGAACAGATGAAAAAAAAGCAAAATGGATCCTTTGCGTGTAAGTTGTTGTGTTGGAGCTTAGCCAAGGGAATAGTGAAATTTGTTACTACTACAATTCAGAAGCTTGGTTCATTCCAACTCCAAGTTTTTTTTTTGTCTTTTTTTTGTCTTGGTTTTCTCTCCAATGCAGTGTTGGAGTTATGACCTCATTTTTGGTATGTTTTTACATAAACATACTATTGGATTAGTTTCTTTTGTACCATAGCATTAACCACAAGTTAATCATAAACAGATACATGAATGATCCCAACAAAACAAATTATGGTGTTTTAATTTCAGTAATTATATTCCCATGCGGACACTGTGGCAAGACTGCAAAAAAGCCATCACACCTACTTAAAAAAAAATCAAGGTTTTGGACAGCACGGGGGTTTGTGTGCACTGTGTTTTTGTGTTTGTGTGGTTTGTGTTGGGAAGATTACTTTGGAAATGTAGTTGGTCACAATTATAAGGTACCATGTTAAAAATGTAATAGTAGTGACACTATTGCAATTAATTTCTCAATGTAATATAACTAATTACATTTGATTACAATTTGATGACTTTGCTTAATTTTGAATGAGTGCATCAATCAATAGGACCCTTGGGTGTTTGCTCTAAAAAAGTGGATTAAAAACATAGTTTATTATTTTGGGATCAACCACATATTTGTTTGTGTTAGTTGCATTTTAGAGCTGGGAAAACAATAATCAAATAACTCGACCAAGGATAAGCGGTTTGCAAAATGGATGGATAACTCGACCAAGTCGACTTCAAAAATAGGTTGACGCAGAATTTCTGCCTCATAGCTCCGCCGGAATCATGTGCGCTCCATCGAAATCCATGTTTCACACAGACATTTATTACAGACGGATGCAGCGTTCGGCCACTGATAAATTGTGTAAGTCATTTTAAAGACATTATTAGATGTGTAATGTACATATAACATGATGTATGAGTGCGCTGAGTGGTAGTTAGCATTTTTTAACCTAAAATGGTCATTACTAGCGCACTAATGCTAATCGCAAATGTTAAACATTTAGCAAAGGTTGATTTTTGTTGTCTAAAGTTCTGTACAGAGTTTATATCATACACTCAGTACCAACATATGCAGTTCAAGATATAAGTCCAGCTAAGAATAAAAGGCATGTTAGAAGTAAATTAAATACAATTTAAAAAAAAGGGGGGGGGGGGGGGGGGGGGGGGGGTCGGGGCAGCAAGTACCGAAATATATATCGGATAATCAATTCTAAATAGATTTGATCGTGGCAGGCCTAGTTGCATTATACATGTACTGAATATAATTAAATATATTGTACATACATATGTGTACAGCCTGTGGACAACATAGCATCTGGACTTGATGACAAATGTGCACAATTCACTTAATATGACCACCAAATAAGTGGATGCTTCATTTAAAAAAAAAAAAAAAGTCCTAAATTATGACGATGAAACTATTTTTTATGTGTTCAAGTGTAACTATCAGTCTAACCTTTACAAAATCTAAAAAACAAACAAATAGATTGCGCCACAAGGTGGCACATTCAGGTCATAGTTGGAAAGGTATGTCATGTTTGAGACGACAGCAGAATGGCACATGACCAGAGAATGTCAGCTTGAGAAGGAGGAAGTGATATGTAAAAAAAAAAAAAAAAAAGAAAAAAAAGAAAGCTATTGTGGTGATTTTTCAAATGTCACTAAAATTGGTGTGATCGTGGATATTTCCAATTAGTCACTCCCAACACTGGTGCCTCAAGAAATAAACTTTTTGTGACTCAATCGGATGGAAAGCTTCAAGTCTTCATAAGACTGCATCTGGCCATCACTGTTGTGGTAATATCGCTTGCTGTATTTGTCCAACATATAATCCAATCACATGCCGGCCTGGTCGACTGAACAGATTTTTTTTATAGCCAATCACATTTTTAGTTAGCTCGATGAGGCAAGCAGTTGTGCCGATGAGGTCATTGTTTTCACGGCATTCGATTGGATTCTCAGAGGAGCGCCACCTGTTGCTGCTACTGAGCTAAAACTGGTATGAAATGGACAAAAATTGATTAACATAGAGATTAAAATGACTTTGTCCTGACTATTTAATGTTCATTACTACAGTCCGGTGGATGTTTGTTTCCTAAAGGAATACAAACCTGGAAATACGACCTGCAGGACAGCACTTTGGCTTTAAAACCTCAGGTTACGTCAGATGACTGCACCATGAGCTCAAGGGAAATAAAGGAGGATGGACTTTGTGTTTTATTATATTACCATTCGGCAGTTTTCGGTGAGTAAATGCTTGAGGTTGATATTTAATATTGTTGCTTCTGCTTCAAATTGCTCTATAGATAAAGCTGAATTTAGTTTATTGTGACTACTACAGATAATAGCTATCTGTGATGCCACTTTATTTTTTTTATGGGTGTGACTTCATAATGGTGGTTTTGAAGGCACAGTAGGTGTAAAATGCACAGCACGACAGATTGTTTTTAAAATGTACTATATCCCATTGGAAACATGCATTACCTCCTAAACATTTGTTTAAAATCTCATATTCAATCTAATCTTTTATTATTGCCTTTTTATATCTGGTTCATTCAAACCAAAATGTGCAGGGATAATATTCACTAGTGTATAAATGCTCCAATTCCGATATGAATGATAGATAGGATTGTCTGAGTCATGTCTGCGCATATTGTGCAATGTGTTTTAAATTCAACATCTCCCCAATGAATGCCCAAGAGCAACAGCGGAGGGCTATCTTTTAATCTCATCACTTCCTCCCATGTGGCAACCCTTCCTTTTGCTGTCGTAAGTTTAAGTGTGTCACCTCATTCATCAGTCCGCTAGTCATACAGCAATAACGCCAGCTCTGCAGTTTGCAGGGAAAAAAGAGCTTTGAGGTTCTCTGAAGGTTCAAATTTATTTAGTGCATATGTCTAGAGCAGGGTTTTCCAAACTTGGGGTCCATCCATCCATCCATTTTCTGAGCCGCCTATCCTCACAAGGGTCGCGGGAGTGCTGCAGCCTATCCCAGCTATCATCGGGCAGAAGGTGGGGTACACCCTGAACTGGTTGCCAGCCAATCGCATAAACAAACAGCCATTCGCACTCACATTCACACGTACGGGCAATTTAGAGTCTTCAATTAAGCTACCATGCATGTTTTTGGGATGTGGGAGGAAACCGGAGTGCCCGGAGAAAACCCACGCAAGCACAGGGAGAGCATGCAAACTCCACACACCCGGGGCCGGGGATGGAATCCTCAGAACTGTGAGGCAGACGCTCTAACCAGTCGTCCACCGTGCCGCCCAAACTTGGGGTCCTGCTCAAAAAATTAGTTAACTTCTATCGTCTACTGTAAAAGGCAATTTTACTGATCGTGTATGTAGCAGAAAATGTTTGTTGTTGGTGTTTAAAATAATGTACAGTACAAATCAATTTTATGGCAATAACCTGATTGCTGGGATAGGCTCCAGCACGCCCGCGACCCTAGTGAGGATAAGCGGAATGGAAGATGAATGAATGAAAGAGTTTTGCAAATTTGTATGGGAAGGAGCATACATGTGGATAAGAGATGGGAGTGCATGTTGAGCAGGGTAACACAAAAAAATGTTGGGCCTGGTGGAGCTATTTAGAGTGAGATTCACAGAGCAACTCAGCATAGAATATCACAAAATGTTGCTAAAAATAATGATCAATATTAGGGCTGCAGGCGGCACGGTGGGCGACTGGTTAGACCATCAGCCTCACAGTTCTGAGGACCCGGGTTCAATCCCCGGCCCCACCTGTGTGGAGTTTGCATGTTCTCCCCATGCCTGCGTGGGTTTTCTCCGGGCACTCCGGTTTCCTCCCACATCCCAAAAACATGCATTAATTGGAGACTAAATTGCCCGTAGGCATGACTGTGAGTACGAATGGCTGTTTGTTTGTATGTGCCCTGCGATTGGCTGGCAACCAGTTCAGGGTGTACCCCGCCTCCTGCCCGATGACAGCTGGGATAGGCTCCAGCTCTTAGTGAGGAGAAGCGGCTCAGAAAATGGATGGATGGATGGATGGATTAGGGCTGCAATGATTCTTCAAATAACTCGAATAATATGATTACAAAAAAAAAAAAGTTGAAGCAAAATCTCTGTCTCGAAGGATAGAAGTGATGATTTTTTTCCACACGCACCAATGTGTAGAAATAAGTCTGCGCGTTGGCACCAAGTCAGGAGGAAAGAGTGCAAAAGACAGAATGTCTACATTTTTGGATCATTTCATGCTTAACAAATAAGTTTCTTGCTGGGAAGAACTGGCTTACAGAACAGCACATCTATGAGCTGACGTAAGTAAACATCCATCCATCCATCTATCCATTTTCTGAGCCGCTTCTCCTCACTCGGGTCGCGGGCGCGCTGGAGCCTATCCCAGCTATCATCGGGCAGGAGGCGGGGTACACCCTGCACTGGTTTCCAGCCAATCGCAGGGCACATACAAACAAACAACCATTCGCACTCACATTCACACCTACGGGCAATTTAAAGTCTCCAATTAATGCATGTTTTTGGGATGTGGGAGGAAACCGGAGTGCCAGGAGAAAACCCACGCAGGCACGGGGAGAAAATGCAAACTCCACACAGGCGGGGACGGGGATTGAACCCCGGTCCTCAGAACTGTCAGGCTGACGCTCTAACCAGTCGTCCACCGTGCCGCTGTAAGTAAACATTGTTTGCTTATTTAATGTACCTTACCACCACTAGTTGGAACATTGTAATGCCCTCACAATCGGTAAATGTTATAGACAGCTGCCGGTGCACTTTCAATTGCTTTATTGAACAAACGGTAACAAAATAAACGCATAAGCACATTCATACACTAGCTGCCAATGGCCGCAACTGACTCAACGGGTAGACGGGCTAGCCTGAACAAATGAGAGCCAACTACACTCTCATTTACTGATTACCACGTCACTCACCAGACCAGGCCTCCCCTTTTAAATCCACGCACACTCAGTCACATGTAGTATGCGAGGATGGAGACCCCAAGTGGACAAACCATAATACCTGCACCTCATATGCATGTTTACTATCGGTATTGTTTAATCATTAAGAAAATCAATTTCAGTCAGATTTGACTAATAATCAATGGGAGAATCGGTAGAATAATCAATTCTAAAAATATTAAATAGTTGCAGTCCTAATCACTACGCAACAATAAATAGAAGCATCAGTAATTCATGATATATACTTCTAACTGACGAAGGAAAAACTCTCAAAAGTCTTCTTGGACTGCGACATAGGTATTTGATGCTGGTATATCATAAGGATACAAAACATCGCCATATTGATTTTTATTTATGCCCCAAAAACTCCTTTTATATCGATATTTGATGATGCTAGTGTGTAGATAAAAGAGACAGCAAAACAATCCATCCATCCATCCATTTTCTGAGCTGCTTCTCCTCACTAGGGTCGCAGGGGTGCTGGAGCCTATCCCAGCTGTCATCGGGCAGGAGGCGGGGTACACCCTGAACTGGTTGCCAGCCAATCGCAGGGCACATAGGAACAAACAACCATTCGCACTCACAGTCATGCCTACGGGCAATTTAGAGTCTCCAATTCATGCATGTTTTTGGGATGTGGGAGGAAACCGGAGTGCCCGGAGAAAACCCACGCAGGCACGGGGAGAACATGCAAACTCCACACAGGCGGGGACGGGGATTGAACCCCGCACCTCAGAACTGTGAGGCTGACGCTCTAACCAGTCGGCCACCGTGCCTGCAAAACAATCCATTCATTGATATTGTCCAACTCATATTACCAAGCCGCCTGATATACATTGGATCAGAAATCAAATTCAAAAACTATGCTGGGGCCAACCATAAAGAACCCCAAGAACACGAACTATACAATAGGTGCGAATGCACACTAACATATTTAATCTTGCCTGTAGCTGCCCCACTCATCTGCTGGATGTGATTCAAAATCATTACATTCCTCTGCTGACATAGAACAATAATCCATATATGTTTGAACAAGATGAGTTTAGAATGGTGAGCGTTAAGCACCAAAAAATATCATCTTAAAGTGCTGTACTCAGACTAAATGTCTCACTTATGTGGACCACAACAATGGAGAACCTTGTTCTGAGGTCTTGCTACCTACTGTGGTTGCAGAGGCTAATTGCTGGATTTGCTTTCCTATCGTCTGTATATTTTAGCGAAACTTGATCACAGACAATGACACACGGAGCATTTATCCCATTTTCTTATTTCAATCAGCAGAAAATCCCACCCCCATTTGTTTAAAATAGGATTAGGTATCCACAGAGGAGTAGGTGAGTGCAAGTAGTACTTTGTTGTGATTAAGGTAGACATGTTGGAATAACAAGAACTGTTTGTTTGAGTAGCACTGGATCTGGAATTGCTAGGTGCTAGCGACTGAGGTGGTGTGTGTGGTAAGTAGTCATACATGCTCCCTGTAATTGTCTAATCAGCACACACGCAGACTCTCATCTCTTCGTGGTCGCTTCTCAGTTAGACGGAACTTGGCACGAGGACCGCATTCCATTCTGACGCTTGTCAGTCTGGCTCACAAATCAAGGAACTCCTTATTTTTGATGTGCAGTGAAAATCTGTTAGCACTTATTTAGATGACAGACGTCGACGGCTATTTAAAGTGATGACGGCACGCACGCCAAAAGCACTTGCTGGTCCACTTCTCACTCTTCTTTGATAAGATGAGGGACGATTGCCATTGATATACACGCACAGGGAGGAGGGCAATAATCACGGAAAAGGAAGGAAGAATGAGGGCAGGAGGCAAGGAAGCAAAACAGGAAACAGAAATAAAGGATCAAGGAGAAAGATGAGAATAATAAGCACTTGCTGGTCCACTTCTCACTCTTCTTTGATAAGATGAGGGAGGATTGCCATTGATATACACGCACAGGAAGGAGGGCAATAATCACGGAAAAGGAAGGAAGAATGAGGACAGGAGGCAAGGAAGCAAAACAGGAAACAGAAATAAAGGAACAAGGAGAAAGATGAGAATAATAAGCACTTGGCAAAGAGGTAGAGTAACAAAGGAAAGAAGGTTGGAATTATTGGACAATGAAGGAAGAATAGACAAAGCAAGCAAAGAAACTGAAAGGAAACAAGGACGATGTTGATACACTAAATAAAGAAGAAAATAAAATGCAGGAAAAGAACAAAAGGATTTAAGTATTCAAGGATTTAAATTGTCATAATTGTGGTGTTGGGGCTATAGACCACTGTTCAAGTGTAATATTCTAACACTTTCTGGAAAGAAGCTGTTCTCAGCATTGTGGTCCTTCATTGGATGCTCTGTAGCCTCCTGCCTGAGTGGAGCGGATGCAAGAGAGTGTGTGCTGGATGGGTTGAGTCTTTGATGCAGCGATCCCTCTTTCCTCACCGGTGGGTGAAGATGTCTAGTGTTGGAGAGGCTGCCCCCCACAATCTTCTGAGCAGCCGTTACCGTCCTTTGAGGCCATGCTCTGCTCTTCACAAAATTGTCGTCATTGTCATCAGTGCCTAACACGATCCGGGCTTAAGGCGAACCATGTTTAAGTGATGTAGTGCCACTTTCTTGGTCTGTGGTGGTGCTCCAGAGCACCTTTGCACTGTTGAAATTAGGTTGAAAATGTAATTTGTTTTCTTTTGACCACCTCGTGCCTTTTTTCCCCTTGTATTTTGTAATATCGCCCATCTATTCCCCAGTAGGAGTTTGTAAAAGCCTTGGAATTTGCCCAAAATGGCTGCTTTAGACCAAAATAGCAGTGTCTTTAAAAGTCTTTAAAACATTTTAATGCGTCCTGTTACAATAGACGTCCGAACAAAATCCATATCGATCGGTAAAACCGGTGTCGGGGCAAATTTTTAATTTGTCTGAAGTAGGTCAACTTCAAAAATAGTTCGACGAAAAATTTCTACCTCGAAGCTCAGCCGTGACTGCCCTAGAACCCATGTTTCATTTACGGACATACGGACGCAGTGTTGGGCCACTGATAAACTTTTTTAAAGGACTCCTAGATGTGTAATTTATATATAACATGTTTTATGAGTGAGCTGAATGATGTTTAGCGTTTTTTTTTACCTAGAATGGTAGCGTGCTAATCACAATTGCTAACCACTTAGCATTTTACTGTCTCAAATTCTGTACACCAAATTTATACCATACGCTCAGTATCAACATCCTGTATGCAGTTTAAGGATCAAAGCCCAATGCCTCATAAAGGAGAATAAAATGCATGTTGTGTGGGGGGGGGGGGGGGGGGGGGGGGGATTATTTAACGAATAAACAATAGGAGAATCGATTCTAAAAAAATTCGATAGTGGCAGCCCTAGTTGGAAGACAAATAATTTGGCGAAAAAGTGGACAGAAAGCAGGTCAGAAGGAAGGAATGAAAGAAGTGAAGGAAGATAGAATTAATGAGCGATGGAACAAAGAAAGAACGGCCAACCCAGAAAAGGACCAATAGGTAAATGCCTCCCTTCCATTACAAAAAATGCTTTCCAAAATATTTGTTTTTATGGTTTGTTTAACTTATTATTATGATTAACATGACTGCACGCGTAATATAAAACACAACAGGTGTGAGCTACAATCACGCTGGTCGGTCTCTCCTGTTATTATGCAGCTGTAGCCACGTCTTGAACTGATTAAAAGGCAAGGAGGGGGATTTTTGCATCTCGTTTCCCTGCTCTTCCTTTTCAAACTTTGTTTCCTGTCATCCAAAGCCAGCCAGGACTTTCTTTGCCACTAGCTACAGATGTAAGAGGAGGCGAAGGAGGGTGTTCCTCCATTGGCCGAGATCCCGCATCAAATGGGAAATGCATAGAAAAAGCCTTCCCCCAAGGCAGACACTTTCATCTGATACACGGTGAAAGAAGATGCAGACGATTCAGAGCTCTGCAATCCCAATATACCTTTGCATTCGTCTGGAGTGTGCATGGAAACACTGAGACTACAATGTGTTTGCCAGTGTACAACCTACTTTTTCACTCGCACGTCTCTAAGCAGCCGAGGCGGAGGGATTGGAGTTGCACAAACCAGGAGATCAAAAAATAAAAAAACGTATCATTCCATCCACTTAAAACTGGCAATCTTTGTGTTTGTACAGTCTGCTCACTAACTGAACGTCTGCTAAAAGACAAACGGCACGATTAAGAGAGGGTGGAAAGAGACCAACTGAAGGAATGAGTCTGCCGTCCTTGTGGTCTGAGTATTACTGTGGTGTCCCACACGGATGGTGGGGTGGGGGATGGGGGTGTCGGGAGGTCTGGGGTGTGTTTCCTTTATCGGCAAACAACCTTGTGCTCCGGAACCCCCCATGTGTAAGTACGCGTGGTGGTGGGGTGATGTCACATTGTAAGATGGGTTCCACATGGAGGGTGACAAAGAGAGAGCCCATAACAGAGCGATTGCCATATCGTTGTCACATTTTTTAAAGACAGCTATAGCATATCTCAGCCTCTTCTCATCACTTGTGCTGAATGTCAGTGTTCAAGCCAGAACGTATTTTAGTAAAACGATATTAGCCGGTCGGCACGGTGAACGACTGGTTAGAGAGTCTGCCTCGCAGTTCTGAGGACCGGGGTTCAATCCCCGGCCCTGCCTGTGTGGAGTTTGCATGTTCTCCCCGTGCCTGCGTGGGTTTTCTCCGGGCACTCCGGTTTCCTCCCACATCCCAAAAATGATGCATGGTAGGTTAACTGAAGTCTCTAAATTGCCCCTAGGTGTGATTGTGAGTGCGACTGGTTGTTTGTTTATGTGTGCCCTGCGATTGGCTGCCAACCAGTTCAGGGTGTACCCCGCCTCCTGCCCGATGATAGCTGGGATAGGCTCCAGCACTCCAGCAACCCTTGTGAGGATAAGCGGCTCAGAAAATGGATGGATGGATGGATACCAGCCGTTTATGTTCCCCCCATATTGTAACAATGAGTTCCAAGGCAAAATTAAACGTTTAAAAAAAAACTCATGAAAACACTGTATTTATCATTGCAATAAGCAAACTAGAGCTCGGGAAAAAAAATCAAATAACTTGGCTAAGTTGGCTTAAAACTCCGCTGGGACCCAAAAAACAACAACAACAAAAAAAAAACTTCTGCACCGAACCGATGTTTCACACAGACATTTATTGCAGATGGACACAGTGTTGGGCCAATGATAAACTTTGCCAAAAACAACAAAGGAGCATCTGTAAGTGATTTTTAAGACACTGTTGGATATGTAATGTACATATAAGATGATAGTTATGAGTGAGCTGAATGGTAGGTAGTCTTTTTTTTTTTTTTAACCTAAAATGGTAATTGCTAGCATGCTAATGCTAATTGCGATCGCTAGCCATTTAGTATTTTGCTGTCTCAAATTCTATACACCAAATTTATACCATATACTCAGTACCAACATATGCACTCTTTGGATTGAAGTGCATCCCTCATAAATGGGAATAAAATTCATGTTAGTAGTGTAAAAAAAAAAATTTTTTTTTAATTAATATTGAGGGAGAGGCGATTATTCGATTTGATCAATAATCAATAGGAGAATCGATTCTAAAAAGATTCGATAGTGACACCCCTAAAGCAAGCCATTTTTAAGTGGGTAATTAAGCTACGCAAGTTTTGACTTGCATGTAGAGTTTACTCGTCTTCACCATTTTGAGTCCTCGGAACAAAGTGAATGGGGAACAAAGTGTTCTCTGAAGTTGAAGTACACATTATGTAAGATATTTACCCAAAATTAAAAGCCACCGGTTTTCATGTTCTTGTCTCATTTGTATATTCTGTACGAGGGGTAAAGGTGGAATGATTTTGTGTCCCTTAATCTGAGGTTAATGCTCACACCCTCTTCATTGCCCAAAAGTATATTGTCAAGGGTAAAAAAAAACACATTTGAGGCTACCAGCTGTTATACCCCTGAAGGTACAATGATGTAACCTTTTTTGAAGCACATATGTAGTCTGTTAAGGCATATCTGACACACCATGGTCCTCATTGTGTTTTTTTTCATGGGGAAAAGGTCAGATAGAACATTGGAGCTTCACCAGCTGCCTCCCCCCTTGACACCTGATTAATGAACACACATGCACAGTGGGAGGGCAACTATTCAGAGATATACACAGACAAAATGAGGTGGAGAGATGAAAACCGAGGGAGAGGGTATGTTGAAGATATAATTTTTCCTTTACTGACCTACAAAGTGTGATTCACCCCCATCAACATAACATTTCCATTTTTCCACAAGGTGCCTGTGGTCATCCAGTGTAATGTTTGAACTTGTTCCATTCAAGTTAATTGGATTTTTCACTTCACCTTATCTTATCAAAAAAAAAAATCCCATCTATTTCTTTTTTGCTGAAAGACAGACTGGTTTTCCCCTTGTTGGAGTAAAGTAAAAGCCCCGTCATTTTCAATGAAGTGTCATTTTGTTGGCAGTGGAAGGTTTGAAATTACAGCTCAAAGCGGTGGAGAAGTCTTTATTACACTTTAATTGCTACTTGACAAATCACTAATCTCAGCCTATTTTCACCAAGTATAGTTGTTTACTCTGCTTGATGACATGGCATGCAGTTTTTAACGTGAAAGATAAACTGTGCTCGGGGTGTGAGACCTTGTCCAATCTATTTGTGACATGCCATCACGTTTCTGCTGTATAAATTGGAGTGCCAAAATGTCCAGTCTGAGGGTAAATTTTTGAGTATTGTCTGAGGTTAATTCTGCGGCAAGGACATTGTAAATTGCTGTTGCCATGGTAGCGTGGACATCCATTTGTTATGTGGCTCTTTACGATTGGGCGTACTTTTTGTCTCTCTATGCTCATCTGGTTGACAATCCCTTTTACAGTCGAATGCAGTGCAGTCCAGTGTATCGCGAGACACTGTTTGATTGAAATGAAACTACCAAAACTTCATCAGCATAGTTCATTCAGTCATAGGCAATGTGTAAATTGTTGCATTATGGCTTCTATATACTCACGCGGACGGTGACCGCGCTGACGTCACTGCGGCTATCCCACGGGCAGTTTGCCTTTTATGCTCGAGCGCAACCCACGCGCGGAGTTTAGAAAATGTTCTGCAGTTGTCCTCCAAGTTGGGGGTGTCGCTACGGCTGCTATTGGCTCGGACACCACAAGGTGGAGTTTCCTCTGCATTTTTTGCCCATTAGCCGTTTTTACTTTACATAACAAGGAACAAACCAACAACAATGGAACAGTATCTGCTAGAACAAATGGACCTAGATGACCAAATGGTACGTTTAACTATGCTGCAAAATCGATCAACAAGGCGGCGGCGGTGGTATGTGGAACCAAGGGGAACGCTGAGTACGTCATCACAGCATGTGACTAAAACGGACCAATCACGAGAGATGATCTTCGCGGCATTCTACACACAGCAACGATTTTTGCATCAAGTGACGCAAAGGGGCCGCGTGACCCAATGCGGGCATTGTCTGCCGCACGAGAGCATGAAGAGGCCTTTACACTAACCAGGGATCAAGCCCGACCATTTAACTCCATGTAACCCTGACACATGCTCCCTGTGAAAAAAATTCATTAGCATCACACAAAAAATAGACTGCTGCAGTCTGGAGAAGTTGTTAATGCTGATCTAATACAGAGAGCTCAAAACTACAACAACATTGTTTTTCTTCTTCTAGAGAATGAATCTGCACTAAATTTGGAATTAAGGAGTGGAATAAGATAAGGAATTTGAGATGTGTTGGACGCTACATCGTAAAACTTTAGGGTGAACTTCTGCTCTAAATACAGCTTGAAATCTTGGATGTTTACCCAGTACACCGTATGATTGAAGTAGAAACTTGGAATGTCTCCTGTTTTTATAGTCATCTCAAATGAATCTGTATCAAACACATTTGTGTGGGGAAAAAAGAAAGGGTGGAGATGAATGTGAACATTAAGACATGCAAATATTTGACTACTTGCAAGGTCGTCCAAGACAGATATGCAGATTAACCTTGAGAAATTCATGTGCAGAAGTCAGCAGAAAGTTGATATGACTCCTATTTATCCAAGCGGGTTAAACATACAAGGTTTCAGCACTGAACAGGATATTACAAATATTTTCAGGCTATTGAATTGATCGCAACTGGACTGTTCTAGTTGTCCAAGAAGACTTTTCATGTCTTGTCCGAGCAGTGTTCGTCTGTTCATGCGCATATGCTAGATAAGACAGCTCTAGCCTGCGTGTTGGTTTGGAAACCATATCTGCAATCACGAATGGTATCACTCTCTAGGGAGGCAGAACGATAGTCAAGATGCACTGTTATTGTGCCTGCCAATACCAGTGGTTTGGGTGGAATCATCCTTGTTAATATTCTACTCAGTTGTAACAACAGTTGTGGAGGCAGCTGAAAGACTGTCGTTTGTTTATTTGTTCAAGGCTAAATTAATTGAGTCTCTCTGGAAGGGATGATAAGACAGTATTATATTTGGGAGCTGCAGTATGGCATTTCTTGTGAATCCCTAGTGAATGAGAACATCAGCATAAACAGGATTTAAAATATTTCCATTCCATTAGCCTTGTCCGTCACTCGCTGAGGTGGATCCAGTTACTTCCACACTGTTATGATAGCAGATGTTATTGTAATATTTTTCTATATGTCGAGGGAGACCATTGAAATCCATTTCAACGTGCTCCTTGAACCGTATCCAAGCCACCAGCTTGTGAAAAATTCAGTGTTCACCCTGTGTGTACGAGTGGGACTTTTACACATGGGGAAAATATACAGTAGGCATCCACTTACAGACTGCAACATTGAGCAAGGGAACTATTAAAAAAAGAAGAAAACAAAAAAAAGTCACTATGATGCAATGACGTTCTACAAAACAACTCCATTACTGACACACTTAGTTCAATGAGTGGTCATGGATGACTACATTCTATCATACCAGTTCTTGAATAACATCTCATTAAATGGTGAAAATGTTTGTTTTGTTTAGTAACTGTATGTTTTTGTTTCAAGGCTTTGATGTTTCTCATTCCTTAATAAGATCCAACCGCTGCATGTTCCCTGTGTCTTTTCTAGCCAGAACATGCTTGACCAAAGAGAGACTCTGTAGATTGGTGGGTTGTCAAGCACCTACAGTTTTGCTCACAGGCTCTTCATTATTTGGGTGCTTTATTAAACAGCATGTTAAGTACAGCAGACATTCATCATCAATCTAGTATTATTAGTAAAGGCTTGCATGTGTCTGTTTTCCTTTTTGATGTTCACAGGAGCACATTTTTGGCACCGTGGATCAAATGTACTTTCATATTTTATACTATGCATTCAGTAGTACTTAGACGTTATGATGCTGACCTGAATTTGAAGAATAACGTTCCTACGAGGGATGGGTATTTGACTTTGGTTCTTTAATGGCACTGAGTAAAATGCTTCGGTAGTACTGAGTATCGAAATCTGCCTTTAGGTGCCAAGTTGCGGTACCCAGAGGTTAATCATGCAATCAAGATCCGGTCATGCTGCCTGTGATTGGCTGTGAAGTTACATGTGGTTGCAGCATGCAGAAGAAATACATACTGGGTACGCGGCAGACTGTGTTTACGTGTTGTGAACTGTAACTTTGCTGTAGTTGCGTGTTGTCAAACTGGTTAAAAAAATAAATAAAAAATGGCACATTTGGCTCCACTTTTGCGAAATAGATGCCAATAGTGCACGTTGCAATATATGTAATAAACAAAAAACAAAACACTGTTGCTAAGGCCAGCAACACAATTTAATGAAACGTCTGACCGTGCACAGAATCAATTTACCGGTAAACCAAAGTTTGCTCCGTATTCAACTGCAAGAGGATCAGACCATAGCCATCCACCTACTTTCAGCATTCATGTCCACCTGTGGACGTTATGGAACCAGAGCGGTTCCACTTCATCCGAGAGCGCCAGGGATCGAGCTGTGTCTGGGATTTCAACAGGTAAGTTTGCACTTTAACAAATCTGGCCAACTTCTTTGTTTGTTAACCTAACGTTACTGTAACTTAATATGTGTATCTTGCGGTAAGTTAAACTGTCATCTATGTAATGCTAACTTTGAATATTGTGTAGCTTTATTCTATGGCTATGTACAGTAGCTAGCTAAGTCAAAAGCAAACTAAAGATTGACAGTAACAGGTAAAACATTTAATAAACAAATAAAATGTACAACGATATCCTAACCCCACCCCCTTCCCATTTCGTTTTCTGAACAAAATGGACTTGTTGGCATCCACCCCGATTGTAACTCGATTTACAGTATACTGTAATGTGGAATATTTTCTACTTTGTTAGAACTGATAATATATAATTGGTATCGACAAAAGTATCATTCAAGGTACCATTTTTTTAAGTGAAGGTGTTGGTACCGGTATCGTAAACTTTCGATTGATGCCTTGCTGTCATCACCGTGCGGGAGAAAGAATGCATCCTCGGTTTCCACCGTACTTACTGTTTTTCTTTTGTTTTTTCATATACGTGTTTATTGAAATTTTTACTTTACCACGGCTTTAATGTGATAGACTGCAGCATGTTCTGACTTGTATATACATTTGGGTTAGGTCGTCGCTGTAGAAAAGCAACTGTGTTTTAATGTAGGAGCCCCTCTACTGTCTTGTTAATTTTCAACTTCGGTTAGTGTTCCATTCAGAGTAAACCTGTTCATCCCTGTAATACAATAAAAACAATAATACAATTGTTTATGTGTATATATTTCACACATATGAAATATGTGCTGCAAAGTTTACTTGCAAAGTTGGAATGCACTAAATTGCTTAAATAGATATCTCAGTCTGTCTAAACGAACTACCTCACTACAGTTGAGTGTGTTCAGTATTTTGAAATCAGGACATGTTAAAATAAAAAATCATTCCAATAAAAGGAACTGTACTTGCTTACATAGCCTAGCTTGTATCAAACAATAACCCTGGTGGATAATGTTTTGGAGGGTCAATTGAGCAAATGTCCACCTTCTGTAGAAGCTCACCATGGAGTTTTAGCACTTGGAAGTATGCTTTTTACGGTGTGGATAGATAGATAGTCAAGTCTGTTCCTCGTTTTTCAACCCTATTCAAAACGTTTGACATACCTTGACGCAAAATCCGAGGCAAAGCGTGCAGCGCAGATGATGCTTCACAGATGTAACTGCTGACCCCAAAATTTTACACAAGGTCCAACAGCACTGTGTTTATAAGTTATTGACCGTTCAAATTCCACACCTATATCCAACCATGACTAACAGGCTTATGTGGAATTACCACTCTGTTGCTATAGAGATCAAAGAAATGTGTGAGAAAATAACAGCGTTTACTCTGCAAAGATAAATCTCTTATTAGCATTATCACTAAGTGAACTAGACGTTTTGTTTCCTTATTAATGCATATAACAAAGTATCCGGACACAGTTGTGTTCATTCCATTTGCTAAAGACCTCTGCCGTCCTGGAATTAAAAGACAGGTACTGTGGATTCTTAGCCACCGTGGCTATACAAAACAAACAAGGAGCCAGTTCCTCATGGAACCGAGGGATAAAAATGAGTACACGTCACAAAGATTGCATTGTGGTGTAGGCATAAATCTTGTGTCAAACATCTCACAATGACAACCTAGCATTTCTGTTTATGTAACAAAGATGCCACCTCTACTTGTGACTCATTGTGGCCAAAGATTTTACAATTACATCCCTACGACTTGTTTGATCGTCTGTCAGCAGTGAAATACTGGTCAACTTTACTGCAGAACTTACTGGAGTAATTGGGGATGTGCAGTGGGGAAAGTAAAAATCTTCAACTTTGAAGATCAGTAAAAAAATAATAATAATTAATTGGCTTGTTAGGAAATTTTACTAGGCTTTGATATAGCCCAAGAATTATTACAGGAATTTCCCACCGTTTTCAATGCCCCACTTCTCAAAGTTTTAGTTGTTCTTGCAATTGGAACCCCATAAGGCAAGAAGGGGATGACAAAATTCTTCTATACATACTAACCAAAAAAAATGAACTGTACAGGGCTTAACAAATGTAAGGTTGATGTCCTATGTGTCCAAAATTGACAGCATTGGGAACTGTCAGAATATGTCTTGTATGTGACTATAATATGCACCATTATGTTGAATCACTGGCGGCACGGTGGACGAGCGTCTGCCTCACAGTTCTGAGGACCAGGGTTCAATCCCCGGCTCCGCCTGTGTGGAGTTTGCATGTTCTCCCCGTGCCTGTGTGGGTTTTCTCCGGGCACTCTGGTTTCCTCCCACATCCCCAAAACATGCATACTAAGTTAATTGACAACTCTAAATTGCCCGTAGGTGTGAATGTGAGTGTGAATGGTTGTTTGTTTATGTGTGCCCAGCGATTGGCTGGCAACCAGTTCAGGGTGTACCCCGCCTCCTGCCCGATGATAGCTGGGATAGGCTCCAGCATGCCTGCGAGCCTAGTGAGGAGAAGCGGCTCAGAAAATGGATGGATGGATGGATGTTGAATCACTTCCACTGAAATGAGGGAAGGGAAATTCCTCATCATTCATCATCATCTAATCCTCCTTCAAAACGGTCAAACGTCGCTAACTCACTGAAATCAAAAATCTGTTACAGCACTTAATGATAATGGATGGTCTCTCACGCAAATGGGGACCAAGCCCAAATTCCCGCAAATACAATAATGGAATCTGCCCTAAAAGTGATTGTAAAACCATGAGCCCAAAAGACTCTAATGCATTTTAAATGCTTTAAACATTCTTGTACCTTTTCAGAATACAGTACAGTAAATGGCATACAGCTACACATGCACATACACAATGTATAGTACCTGCACATACATGTCAACAATTATGATGATGATACAGAATAATTACTGCAGCGGTGCAGTCTGGTGTAAAACAATGAACATGATTTGACTACAGCAAAGCACAGGAGTTATATTGATGGTGCCGAATGGCGACGCTCTATTAGGTGGCCTGTGCGGGTAGGAGAATCTGCTTCGTAGGCTGGCTGGCTCTACAAGGGTTAGCGTTTTGGTGATCACTGACCCGAAGCAACACAAACTGGTGGTTGTAGATACCGAATGCTTAGTAATGTTCCGCAGAGATATTGTTAGGGATTTCACTGGTTTTGATGCCCTGTTAAGTCCCAGTTTGCTGAAATTTTCATGAGCCAAAGCAGGCACGGGCAGCGCCCGACAATCTCGCAACTCCTGCAGATTGTCACTGCTGTTAGATTGGGGATTGGATGAGTAAGTCAGGGAGCAGAGCGTGTGGGCGTGAAGTTTAGCCGCAGAAGTTTGGTTGAGTGGACAACTAGTATTTTTGGCTTGTAACAGCCGAGGGGAAACATTTGTTGTCTCAATTACAGAGATGCTACAATACAATAAATCTGTATTTAAGACAATATTTTGCCATGAAAAAAATACATCACTTTAAATTTTGTATTATTTTTTTTTTGCCCCTTTACAGATAATCGCAAATAAGCAAGTTTTTCTGGGAACAAGCGAAGATAGGTTCCCCCCCCCCTCCAAAAGCAGCGATTAGGTGAATTGGCGAATGCTGAACCGGGAACATGCGGGGGAACATTCTTTGAACTGAATATTAACAGAATGTAGTGTATTTGCAAATGGTGGTGTAATCTGCAAACAGATACTGATACAAACTGCGTTAGTTTTTGTTAATTTTGGCACAGAGACATGGCGAGGAGCTTGTTTTCAACACATCGACACACTTCAGGAACATTATGTGCAATTTGTTTGATCATCTCTGCCACTTTGCCAACAGACAACATCACACGCTACCAGACCACGCACTGCACATTTCTTACCTTTGTGTGAGAGCCGTATTCTGGGATAAACGCTGTTGGCTGTCTCAACTGTGCTCAAAAACAAATACAATATCATCAATGCCAAAAAGCTGGTCCTCAAACAGTCCTCCATCCTCTTTAGGAACAAGCTCCACATTCATCTACAAAGAAATCCTGCAAGGGACGGTCAACACGAGCATCATTGGAAAGACTGTTTTTCCTGAACAAAACGATTAATAATCTTTGCGTAAACTATGAAAAATTTGCTTTCTTGAAGGTAA
Source organism: Phyllopteryx taeniolatus (assembly GCF_024500385.1). NCBI lineage: Eukaryota > Metazoa > Chordata > Actinopteri > Syngnathiformes > Syngnathidae > Phyllopteryx > Phyllopteryx taeniolatus. Next base: position 16,991,949 of record NC_084506.1, read on the forward strand.
CTGTCCATTTATGGATCATCATCGCGGCTTGCGTCACTTCCTCACAGTCTCCTTGCTCCCTAAAAGCAGTCTGCTAGAAGCCGCATCCACCCACAAGCTTGGTGGACAGCGCTGACTATTATTCTCGCTTGCTCTTAGTAACCAGGGAGAAGAGTGGTCCAGTTGCTGCCTTCACGCTGCAGTACCCATTGCATGTTGGTCCTTCTGTTTGTTTGTCTGGATGTTGAGTCGGATGCGCTCTTTCTCATTCCAAAGGGAGCAGGGGAAAAAAAAGAGAATCCCGCACAGGTGATCAATAAAATCACATCACATTAGTCTTTCCCGGCAGACAGGAAGCGTTGTAGTGCGTCTACTCCACTTGAGTCCTCTGGAGTCAGTCATTCTCTGGAAGGGAGCGCAGCAGAACGCAGGAGAGGGGAGGAGCGGGGAGCCTCGTGCCTGGCGTGTGCTCGCTGTGTACAAGGCAGGAAAGTGAAGCTTGTAAAAGCTCTGCCCAAACAGGAAGGGAGGATCCCGAAACCTCACCTTTAAAGTGAGTCAGTAACGATGATTGCTCACATCGCTACTGATCTGGCCAGGCGCCATTGTATATGTGCTTAGTAATGACTGCTTCGCTGTTTAAAGGCTGGAAACACTGCCTGCAACCTCTTGTTAACTGTTTGAAGAGCTCCCTGTCGCTCGGGGGCAGCTACTTTAAGCGAGGCAGTTTGTCCCCACGAGGAGCTGTCCTTTGAGGAACGCCGCCAGGTTCTCTTCTCCCGTGTCCTTATTCTTTCACCACCTGCTTTTACACTCAGGCCACAGGACTCAGCCGACATTGTCGCTTTGCACATTTTTCCTTGTTGTCCTCTTTATGTTGCCACAAAGTGAGCCATTAGCACAGTTGCCATGGAATTTCATGTGGAAGGTGGTCTCGTGGCAAGGATCTTCCGCTTGAGTTGTTTGTCTTTTCCCATCTTTTTTTTTAAACCCAACAGTATGGTTTTATTACTTTTTTTTAATCACTTTTGCAGCCTTTTCAGTAGTAAGAGTAGTCATTTGTCTCATGATAATGTACAAGAAAAGATATTTGTACTTGGCAAGCGTTGAAATTTTATATCAACAAAGCATTTCCGGCATGTTTGAGGAAGGTGTTATGGCAGGGCGGGACTTTTTTTTTTTTTTTTTTTTTTTTTTTTTTAAACAAGACTGTCATTTTAACTCCCAGGCAGTGTTCTCTTGGATTTATGACTATTCAGTTATTCTTTTTTACTAACACAGGTGTGTTGATAGATGAATTTCTAGTAACACTCTAAACATTTGTTTGATGTGACAAGATTAATATATAAATCAATATTTATGATTATAACATAGATTCCTGCCCTGTAGGCTTTAAACCTAGAAAATTAACTCATCTAAAGCCTTCCACTTTTTGCCGAATATGAACTCTTTGTTGTTTTAGCAGTGTGTTTGGGTAGGGCTAGGCGATATGGCCTTCAAATATACGGTAATCTGTGATTTCCTATTTCAGTCGATACCCCACCCTTCCATTAAAAAATAAATAAATAACTATAAAAATATGACATTATTACAATCAAGTTTTATTTTTTGGATCCACCTCTTCTGTGATATTGTTTTTATTTCTGCTGAAACCAAACACAGGCCTTATTGTTTTTGTTTTTTTTCTAGCTTGAACTTCAACTTCCAAAGAAATAATGGAAAAAGTGTTTTTTTCTTTACAGATAATGTAAAAACAAAAAGTGCTTCCTCTTGAAGGGATTTTCCCTTTAAACCCACATTTTGAAATATTTTATTAAAACATTTTAAATGTTCAACAGTTTAATAAATTAAGCAAGAAAACTGTCACTGAACAGCAACATTATTTGTCCCTGAAAAACAAAATAACATCCCACATACAGTACATACAAACATACTGTTGGCAAGGAAAATAAGCCCGTCTGCAACTTTGAGGGAGAATCCAGGCATCTAATTGGAAGAGCCACGACATCCCGCCTAAGACATCTGTTTTCTCTTGACATTTCGTCTTCATACCTTTGCAGTGACACCAACATGAAGTCATGCTAATCACTCACGTGCAAGCATTTCATGGATTTGGAAGGAAGAAAAACTCCCTAAACTTCTTGGATAATGTTGCAGTCTGAAACATTTTACAGTCTTTGGTCATGACATTGGTTAGCAATTTTGGAGCACATCGTCCAAAAACCGTGACTTCAATGAGTTTATTTGTAGTTTGACTGCTTCAGATAGAGGCAGATACAATGAGTTGGAGTATTAAGTTTCAGCCAGAAGTATAAATTGAGACAAGTCTGGATCGTGAAATTGCAATTGACGGCATTAGCTGTAGCAGCTGCAGCCTGGCCCCACACGCCAATGTGGGGGATCTGGTGGCTTCAACTCCCACGTTGCACCTGTTCCCCGGAGAACAGAAGGACTTTGTGGGCTTGCAACATACACAATCTCTGTTATGCCGCTGCCTTGTTGCAATTATAGGCTCTCTTCTGCTGGTCAGGGCGAGACAACTGCTCAATGTCAGGGGAATGTGGCTGACTGTGACACACTATCGCCCGTCTGGAGCCGAGGCATTTACGTTGAGCGTGTGTATTAACCTTACATCCTGATGAAAGGTGCTCTGCGGGATTTCGCCTAAGCCCTTGGACCAGATGAATAGCCATTTAAAAGGGCTAATGTACATGGCCAGTGGGCGCTGTATCCATTTACTCCTTCGTACTAACCAGTCTAATAGATCTAATCAGTCTACATTCTACCATAGATGGCAACAGACTGGTCCGCCACGTTTTGCTTTGTAATCCCTGCTCACTCAGTTTCCATTCCCCACCGCTTGATTTGTGTCGGACTTGTAGCGCTTGTTGCCTCCCATGTAGCACAGATTTCTCACAGCAATAATAATGGAGATAAGCGCTTGGCGATATGGCCTTGATATATAATCTGTTTTTCTTTTCACATAATCTAGTTTTTATTCATTTTTTCCTCCCCATCAATTAGAAAAAGCAAATTGTGACATTACTAATTACATACATGTTGGCTTTCTTCCTTTTTGGGATGTGCTTTATTTATTATTTATTTTTATCCCAAAAAGCTTTGGAATTGTTGTCCCCCCCTCCCATTAATTTGCATCTACTTCTCCACAAAAATATGGCCCTTTTGTCAAAACAATACATATAAAATGAGCCATCAAACTGCATGGCTCGGCTGCTCCACATATCTGTTGTCTCAGATCAACGCTGCACCACCTTCATTTCATGTTCTTTTTTCATATAGAGTTGTACAAGTGAGGCAAGACACAATCATTTGCGGCGTGGAACCACATCATTGCTTTTCCAACCTATAAATAGGCAGCATGTTGTTGGCAGTGTTCTTCCTCCAGACTTATTTCTTGTCATACGCAGAACAATATGAAAATTATTCTGCTCATGTTGTCTATTTCTTACCAGCAATCAAACTTGCTTGGAACCTTTTCTTCTTTTTCCTAATTGTTGCTAAGTTGGCATCATTGACTGTGCTTTTGTAACATAGCCCCTCTCTGTTCGGAGCCATTTTCTTAGTGTCAGCAGTGCAGGTCAGCGAAGACAGGCTTTGAATTATGAAGTCGTTTAAAAAAAAGGTAAAAAAAAAAAACAACCTTCGTTACATTTGAATGTATCAATAAATTGGATGACTTGACCGAGTCCTAGAAGACATTGACCGCAATAGTATTTTCTTTTGTATGCTGAGGCATTTGCACCACAAGTGCATACCGCTTCATAATAACATTCATGATTTGCAGAGTGACCTCATCGAAAGCCCCGTCACCTTTGGGTTTTAAGGAGCTTTAGTGAGTGTGAAAAGCTGCTTTGATTGAATGCTGCAGTCTGGTGTTTGTTTGGATAGGCCGTGTCCAAATGTCCGGCGGTGTTCCTTTTATGCTGTCCGAACACAGCAAAAATATTTTCAGTCATGTTGATGGTGTGTCAATACACCGAAGCCTCTTACATAGACATACATAGACACACTCCCCATAGATGCACCGCAAGTGACTTTTCTGAGGAAATGCACCACAGTGAATATACAAGAGGAAAGAAGAGCTTAAAGCTAGATTGAGAATGGAACATATGAACATTTTATGCCTACAAGACTCCTAAAAATGAATCAGGTCCCCGGCGTCTGCACTTCAGAGCTACTAGATACGCAGAGCGTTTACACAGGTGGCCATCACATGGGCTTTGAGCATGCCCCATGACTAGAAACACAATCAGGATTTTAAAGCAACATGTAGTAATAGTAACAGCTTAGAAATCTATAGCACCTTTGTCACCACGGTGAACCCGGAGCACCGACTTTAACGGTTTATAATGGATGAGGAGCCAGGAATTTTGAAATTTTAGCGCTAGTTTTTGTGCCCTTTTTACCATTAAGAATTGCGCAGTGCTAATGCATGACCTAATGTTTGTATTTGTTTTGTTTTTTAAACTGGTCCTACTCGGCTGCTAGGTCAAGCAGAATGGAGGCTCTGTATCCCTTTTATGCCGGAACAGTTTTACTGCGTAACAGTGGAGTTTTTTATACTGCCACTGTAGTTATGATAAATATTTATTGAAAATGTCTGTTGGACAGAAGGAGGTTTTAAACAGGAGTGACAGAAAAGAAAAAGGAGGAGGAAGAGAAAAAAAGAAAAAAAAAACGGGACACTAGCAGTAAGAAAAACAAACAAAACAGAGCATTAATTTAATACTACAATGTCATATTGGATTTGAGTTTTATACAGGACAGTGGCGCTACAACATGGGAGGGAAGAACAGGACAATGTAGGATGGGACAGAGCAGATACAGGAGGGTAAGCGAGCAGGAAAAGGGTCGTGGACCCGGCTGTGCAACTGGCGTATGATGGAAGTGGGTATGTACATTCTAAACATCTGTAGAAACCGAGTGCAAGTGAGGAGAGATGCCAAGAAGTTCGCAAGGTCATAGGAATTGTTTATAGCAATTTGGGAGTGGCCCCACACCGAGCAATTGAGTCTCAGGGGTGTGTATCGAATGCACAACAAACATCAGAGGTGTCCTGGAATTGCTGTGCCAGCACGATGCGGACAGATGACCCAAACCCACCCAGCCAAGGGGCCAACCGGAAAACGGCCCGGCCAACAGGACACCGCCCACACCAAGCGGTCCAGGGAAGTGGTCCACAAGCCCCACCGCAGCACCCCTAAAACAGCCTGGACCCCACAACCCCACCACCACCCCCCACCCAGCCACTACCTTCGCCTGCCACCCCGTGTGCATCACCGCCACCGCCCATTATGTTGGGTTGTCATTTTTGTATTGTTGTACCGTAAAGTGTTGTACTCTGTGCTTGTTTCTGTTGTGCGACAAGTTTTCGCTTCCTGCGTATGAGCTGCTGATGCTGCTCTCTACAGTACTGCAGAGGAACTGTATGTCGGGGGGTACCACTGGTGGGGGTCCAGGTACAGCATTACAGCATCACTAGCCCCTCTGAGAACCGCCACTGTCCCTTTGTAATTAGACTTTTAGGTAACAAGGTAATATTTGTCTAATGTCCAATAGCGACTAATAACTTCACCTTGGTCAGGTTGTTCAACACCACCTTTTACTGCTATTTTTTGTGCTTACATCATCAACAAAGTCTTCCGCAGTGTTTCTTCACTTCTGTTAATCCCAAAAATATTTGTTTAACCTACTTACTCTGTGTGGGCAGCTCATATTACACTGTTAGAAGAAGTTAACATTATGGAGCGAGACAATATAATTTGGCAGACATGACAGGTTGAACCAATTCACTGTGCACGTGTACTGTGTTAATTCCTATGTCAGGCGTTGCAGTATGTGTGGACAAGAGTAGAGGGAAGTATGTTCAGCAGTGTTTTACAACCTTGATTGATTCCAAGGCACACCTCCAAACACAAATTACACAAACTACAGTGGTCGCTTTAGATACGAGTTGAATTCATTCCGTGACCATGCTCATTACCCAAAACATCATCTTTTCTAACTGAAAGGAATGGAAATGCCATTAATCTGTTCTAGCCCCTCCCCCCATCCATCCATCCATTTTCTGAGTTGCTTATCCTCACAAGGGTCACGGGAGTGCTGGAGCCTATCCCAGCTATCTTCGGGCAGGAGGCGGGCTACACCCTGAACTGGTTGCCAGCCAATCGCAGGGCACATACAAACAAACAACCATCCGCACTCACATTCACGGGCAATTTAGAGTCTTCAATTAACCTACCATGCATGTTTTTGGGATGTGGGAGGAAACCGGAGTGCCCGGAGAAAACCCACGCTGGCACGGGGAGAACATGCAAACTCCACACAAGCGGGGCCGGGGATTGAACCCCAGTCCTCAGAAGTGTGAGGCAGATTCTCTAACCAGTCGTTCACCGTGCCCCTCCGCCCCCAAAATAAATATATATATTTTTTTAATTTCATAAGAAAAATAGCGCTGTGTAATAGTGTACTTTTGTAAAAACATAGTAATGACAATTGACAAGAATGTAAAGAATTTAAATTTGTGACACAATTCATTGGACATTGTGCTGTTCCTCCTGGTGTGTGCGCTTTGGCCACCCAGGGGCAGTAAAATACAAACATGAGAGACACAACTGACTCTGCAAGCTGCAGTAAAAAGTACTTTTTCACAAAGAATGTAAAAAAAAAAAAAGAGTTGATATATTGTCTGTCTACATGTTGCTCCACTATTTGTGTTCAATTATCTCTTGCTTAAAGGGTTATAACTGCTGCACTGAGTCTTTTCGTTCGCCCGTCCGTGGTGTTTTGCATTGTTTGTTAGCATTAAGCTAAATTATGGCAAAGGTTTGTGGTTGTTTTAAATACACAAGGTACTGTATAATTCTCTTTATTTAAGGTTTAGTTTGAGAGTAATCTTCAACTGGGATTGGCATTAAACAGCTTAACACCTCTTTTTGAAGAATTGTTCACTATCTGCCAAACTGCTGCTTTTTGTGGAGTTGTCTTGAGTTCACTGCTACCATAAAGCCCTCAGATCTCATTTTTGCTCGCAAATCATAGCAAAAAATCCGCCAAACGACGGTTCGTATGTATCTCGAAAAACTTGTATCAAAGGAGTGGCCGTCCTGCAAAGATGACTGCAAGAGCATGGTGCAGAATGCTCAACAAGAAGAACGTTAGTGTCAACTGAAGACTGACAGAAATCACTGGCACATGCCAACATCTGACAAATTCACTATACGTAAAACAATAAAAAAAGAATGGGGTTCATGAGCACACCAAGGAGGAAGCCATTGCTGTCTAACAAAAATATTGCTGCACTTTTGACGTTTGCTGAAGAGCACTTGGATGTTCCACAGCACTACTGGCAAAATATTCTGTGGACATATGAAAGCAAATTGCAAAGTACTGCATCACTTTTGTAAAGAGAAATGGTCCAAAGTTCTTCCTGATCGTTGTTCAGGTCTGGTCTGCAACTACAGGAAATGTTTGGTCCAAGGGTTCACTTACTTTTTCCTCCCTGTCCTGTGAATGGTCTAAGAAATATGAAAAACTATAATTGTTTGTGTGGTATTGGTTTCAGCAGACTCATTGTGTTTATTCTTGTGATTTTGATGATCAGACAACATGTTATGAGCAATTTATGCAGAAATTTAAAAAATTCTAAAGTGTTCACGTACAGTACTTAATACTCCCACTATATAGGGGCCAGATGAATGTATTATATCATTTAGTGACCCCTTATGCTCCGTACTGTTTTTAACAGATTTTTTGTTTTTTCCCTTAAAATTTGTAGTGGTACACTCGCCTGACTTTGGTGCGGGCGGCGTGGGTTCAGTTCCCATTCAGTGACGGTGTGAATGTGAGTGCGAATGGTTGTCCGTGTCTATATGTGCTCTGTGACTGACAGGCGACCAGTTCAGGGTGTAGTCCGCCTTTCACCCGAAGTCAGCTGGGATAGGCTCCAGCGCCCCGTGACCCTAACCAGGATAAGCGGTGTTGAAAATGGATGGATTTTTCTCCTGTATTCATCATACGGGGACAAGTGCAGACTAAACATCTGCCCGCAGCATGTACTTATGACCTGTTTTCTTCTGGCTCGCTACTCTGATGATTGATGCCCAAACCAAAATGACCGACATTTCTTACATCAAAGCACACAGACATTAGCAGATCGTTTGAATACAATAACGTTCAGAGGAATGCGAAATATTTTCCATCCAAACGGAGAATATAGGACATATGCCGATGTTTTCCTCCTCCATGAGCATGAAGCTTGAGAAAAGCCCTGCAACGCCACAAAAAAAACAGGCATTTCAAACCACACTACACACATGCTGCATCGTGGAACCTCCAAAGTCAAACTATCTATTTCATGGCGCTGTATTTTATTTGCATCATTTCAAAACAGAGGGTAATTCATTCCAAACTTTAACAGGCATACATGTGTAAAGGGAAGTTAACCATTGTTGCATAAATCTGACATTCGAACAGGTCACCGTCGCCCAGCCTGGCGGACACATAGGTTGATAGGTCTTGTGCAACTTTTGTGTAGGAGTTTTTCCATCGTCCTTCGTAATATTAATTTATTTAATGAACTAGACAGACTCTTTCCTAGGTCTTAGTATTTTTGTTTTATTGATTGTCCTATTGATTAATATTATTATTATAGTATTCTGATGAATGGATTTTGCATTATTAAACACAATAACATGTCCATGTGTTGTGCAGGGATTTTTTTTCCACTTGGTGTAGCCATTTTCAGGTTCCGCTCTAGTATATGTGACTTTTGAGTGTGTATGGCTTTAAAAGGAGCTGAAAACACATCTGATGATGATTATTTTTGAGGAACATTTTCTGGACAATTTTGCTTGTATTCAAAACTGTACGGCTTTTGTTGCATTTGGATTTGGTGGTTCCCCTGCACGTTTGCTAGAATTCCCTCAATAAGGCAGTTTGGACTTAATTAAAATGAAAACAAACACATGTATAGTACTTTTCAAGGTCCTTTTATAAGAGCAGGTTGTCATGAGAGCCTTTTGTATTTTTGTTAATTTTACAAACATCCACTTTTGTATGAAAAAAGACATGTTTGGGGTAGGAAAGCCACAAACTAAAGACAAATGAGTTATGTTAGGATTTAATGCTTAAAAAAAGTTGCCCACATCCATGAATCAAGGGTTGAGTCACCCTTTGGGCGTTTCCCTCCTGAGGACATGACTGCATACTGAGTCCTGCTTTCTGAATAATTTTTTATTTATTATTATTTTTTGAATCCTCAACACCTAATCCCTGTCTGAACTCACGCCTTCCTTATCTCCACCCGAGCACACCAACAAGACCGCACCCTCCACCCAACACATCAATCACACCAGTTAGCAGCATTATTCACTGTCAACCTTTAGTGAGAAGACGAGGTGAAACAGGAGAATGTCATTGGGAGCATTGAGGCGAAACACTTCTTCCAGATGTCTTCCTTCTGGCAGTGTTAACTTGTGAAGCCTCAATAAATTACTGGGATTGCTCGAAATGGCGTTATCATTGACCTGTGTGAAAATCCTCAATTGGAGTGTTTACACTTCTTTGCAATGATTGATAGATTGCCCGAGTCTTGTATGAGGAAAATAGTCCATATTTCTAAACACAGGCAACCATTTATGATTTAAAGCCCTTCGAAAGTGAAAAACAGTTCTAAATTTGACACACCACAGAGAAGTTTTGTTACGAACCCTGCTGAATTTGAATGATCAAAAAATCCCCAGTTATATAAAATGAGGCTTCAAAATTGTGAACACTCAATTCAAGCCCCGGTCCACATTAGCTGTCATGTGTGACGTTAAAAAAAATAAATAAATAAATAAATTCACTGTGGCGTGCGTGCACTCATGGCTGACAACGAGGGCTTAAAAATAATAATAATAATGCCCCCCCCCCCCCCCGCTCTCTCGCTATTTTGCCTTTTTTCTGTGTGACATGTCCACACTAACAGCCGACAACGAGGCGCTCTAAAATGACCACACCACCCCAAGACCTGGTCCACGTTAACTGTCATGTATGACGTTAAAAAGAAATGAACAAATTCACTGTGGCGTGTGTGCACTCATGGCTGACAACGAGGGCTTAAAAATAATAATAATAATGCCACCCCCCCTGCTCTCTCGCTATTTTGCCTTTCTCTGTGTGACATGTCCACACTCACAGCCGACAACGAGGCGCTCTAAAATGACCACACCGCCCCAAGACCTGGTCCACGTTAACTGTCATGTGTGACGTTAAAAATAAATAACAAAATTCAGTGGTGTGCGTGCACTCTTGGCTGACAACGGTTTGTAAGAAATATCCATCCATCCATTTTCAACACCGCTTATCCTGGTTAGGGTCGCGGGGTGTGGCTGACTTCGGGCGAAAGGCAGACTACACCTTGAACTGGTCACCAGTCAGTCGCAGGGCACATATAGACACGGACAACCATTTGCACTCACATTCATCACACTCAGTGGGAACTGAACCCACACTGCCCGCACCAAAGTCAGGCGAGTGTACCACTACACGATCAGTGACTTTTGTAAGAAATACTGCTGTTGTTACCCTGTTGTCCAAGTAGGGAGGCAGATCTGAACTTTTCATTGTTGGAAAGTAATGTGTTCGCTGCTGGTCAGGAGACAAAAAGGGAGTCAACACCGAGTGTATAATTCTCATCAGAAGTGGATACCTTATAATCAGACATATTTTCCCAACAGTATGCTCCTGGAAGAATGGGCAAGAATTCCCATAGAGTCACCCCTAAACCTTGTAGAAAGCCTTCCCACAAGAATTGAAGCTGTTATAGCTGCAAAGAGTAGACCGTCATATTAAACCATATGGATTTAGATTGGGGCGGCACGCCCGCGACCCGAGTGAGGAGAAGCGGCTCGGAAAATGGATGGATGGATGGATTTAGATTGGGATATCACTTAAAATCATATGAGTCAAGGCAGGTGTGCTATTACTTTTGGCAATATAGTGTGTGTTGTAGTACCAAGATTAAACTGTGAGAGGCAACATGGTGGCACAGTGCTTCCAGACTACTTGAAAACCCAAAGAAGACGGTGTTGTAGTAAAAGAAGTAGAACTGTTAGCTTGTCGAGTAACTGATTTACGGTGGCAAACGCTACTCCTTATTTTTAGTGTGACAAAGAACTTGTTAGACACATTATACAATCATTCGCCACAACCAGTTGCTCCTGTATTTGTGCCCGTCAACAGAGCCAGCTTCAGGTTGCTTTCTAATTTTCTATCGTTGCGTTTCGTGTCACAATCAGTCTTTGGCTCGGCCCTGCAGCTTGCTGTTGACCACACACAGAATATTGAACACAGGTTTAACATTTACGATTGTCGGAAGGAATCACTCTTTTACAAGGAGGATCACTCTTTACACACCCAACTAGTGTTGTCGCAACACCAAAATTCTGACTTAGATACTATATTGTACCTGCTCCCGATACTCAAACGATACCATGGGGAAAACCTAAAAGATCAGTGCAGTAATGATGGATTCATAGATGACAAAACACGTGGAAGATATGAATGAAAATTTGACTGGATTGGCCGTATGTGTGTACTTTCTCGTGACATGCAAGAACTGTGGCTTTGTGTTTGTTGAGGAACCACTAAAATCACATGTAGTTTTCTTCCCTTTCACCGCTATTTTCTTTTTTTTTTTTTCCTTTTCCATTAGAGCAACACATGATACTGTCTAAGATCTCCTTTAGTGTCTTAATCCCTTTATTATTGTGTTACCCAGCACTCCCGCACAAACATTGCTAAAACTCCCAGCAAGAGTTTCATAGCAAGAAAATAATAAGGTCTGTAACTTATCCCTAATCTTGGTATGTGAGTCACTTCTTCCGCTCGTGTGTATTGGCCCTTGTGTCAGAATCAAGGTGGTGGCCCGCTCACTCATCCAATTTTCCTTGACGTACTGAGAGGTTTGCCAGGGGCTTTTCGGCCGCCAGAGGGCAATCTCGTTCTGTATTGACGAGCACTCATACTCAGTTGACTAACGGAGATCAGAATCATCTTTATTATTATTATGATGATGGACTGTGGCCGGATAAATGGAATTCAGTTCATTGACCCTCCTCAAAATGAATCAAATGCAATACTTTGAGGGTGTAAAAACTGGACATTATGCAAACCCCTTATGCAGACCAGAACTGTGCTGTATATAAAATACTGCACAAATATATGGTGCCTTTCCTTGTACTGCTCCATGACAACCACTGGAGGGAAGTCGTGCAGCACAATGCAAGTGTCTTGTTTATTCTTGGCCAGACGTTGACGCACTGCAATTTTTGGAGTTTGTCAAGGATATTTTTGCACTCTTTGAGCTACTTTGCAAGTGTAGTTTACGGTGCTGGCTGTGCTAACTGCGGGAGATGTCGTGCATTCTTCATATCGCCTATGATTTCTTTCATATCATCATACAGTAAGGCCGTTACTGCCTGGTTCTCTGCATAAAACTCATTTGCTATTCACATTTTGTGAATTGGTAGTCTTCAATATGATTTATCACATAAAATCAGTTATGCAATTAGGGATGGGTAAATAGCAGTGGCTGTAAATTATTAGTACGAGAGGAGGATACTGTAAATGGAAAAAGACACTTAATGAAAGAATTATTTTATGAAGAGACATTTATTGGAACAGTAGAATACATCACCATGCCAAAACAGCAGCAGAACTTGATATCATCACTTGGAATCATATATTTTCTCTTTAGGATCGTCATCTTACTTTGTCTGAAATAGACTGTTATTATTTTGCTTATATTGTGTTTCTCATCTGCCACTGTCACTATGGTAGATAAGGCTTAGAACGCTCCAAAGACGACATACTGATGTGCTGCACATTTGTTTCTATATACATTGTTGCTTGGTATCACGTTAGCTGGTGTGTGGACATTTCAGATTAAATCTTCTTTATACACCCCACCCCTTTTAATAAGACGGTAATTATACACTCAAGAAATAATATCTACGTTAATGTCGTGTACTGTGTGCTCACTGTGGTTCAAGTACATTACTGCCGTAGTGAAATGGGAACGCTACAATAGTAGTCACATGCACAAGCAGGCCATGTCCTCAAACAATGAGAATATCATCTCTATTTACATCATGTTCACAGCTACATTCCAGCTTGTGCGTGTGCTTCATAGAAAGACTGAAGGTTTTTAATGAAGCAATACATAGCAAAGGAGTATTGTGTTATTGCTCAGTGCAGGTCTTTTACCATTGTTGACAAATATCATCTTGATATTTCCAGTCCTAAAGTATTTGTGATAATACCCTTGGTCCCATAAAGCAAAATGAAGACTTTTCTAATAAAAGTATTTTCACAATGCACATAGGAGTATCAGCAATAAATATACAGGTAGTATAAGGTTATATTAAATGTCGGGAGAACTTGTCGCATTTCATGCACACAGATGACGCGTTTGAGGACTCCTACAGAACGCCGGCAAAAATCTGATGAGATGGACGAAACAGAAGCATACAACGTCTTTTGTTTGTGAAGCTTATCTATGGCGCAGACACAGACGAGTACAAAATGGCTTCTTAAATAAATCTCTATTAGGGGAAACAACATGAAAAAATGCGAGACGCTCCCTTTTAGTATGTCATACAGTATTTACACGTGTTCAGCTACATATTTGTGGTGATGTTGCGTTGCTCCCCAGTGTCGTGCAATGCTCGGGCTGTCGCCTTGTGCTTGTATCTGCACCTTTGTGAAGCCACGTCACCTCCACCAGTTCAGTCGCGTACGTGTCGTCGACAGTAAATTGTCATTGGACTCGCAATCCCACGAAGCCCCCCCGAATGTCACGAGGTGGGTTGTGTGTTCACTTCTTGCGCTATTTGACACAAGTGTCCCGAAGCAGCTGAGGCCAGCTGAGATAACATGCCCCCGACGGTCTGCTGTGACACAACACTCCTCAGCGCCGCTACGCCCGTGCATGGAACACAGCAGCTGGCATTTTGGGGCGGAAGAAATATGCTTTCAAGCCAGTTACTGCGGAAGGAGTCTGTAGCTCAGTTAATGGGAACAGCCATGAGGGACACAGAATGAGAATCGGGGGTGTGCTTTCAGACAAGGTTTCTGGGTCAGACACTGCGGGGCGCCCGCTCCAGCTCGTGGGTCCTGCGGTTGCGCCCCTTTTGCCTCTCTTGAAGATGTTTCCACTTGGCTGCCAGGCCTTGATTGTTCATGTGGTTGTGGACATTCAGCACCGCCTTCTGCTGGTGCTGCACCAGGTGAGCTTTCTGCTTCTTGTGCTTGCGCTCCCGCTTCCAGACCTGCTCGCAGAACTCGTCCACGCTGTTCAGAGTTGGGTGATTGACCAAAGACAGGAAGTCTCGGTACCACAGCTTGTGATTGTCCGTCTCTCGAGGTGGCAGGAGGTCCTGCACCGACGCGTTGGTGGCAGCCTCGTCGTCACCGTGGAGCAGATCCTCGAGGTGTTCGGTGTCAATCACCTCCAAGGTCACCTTTAGAAGCGTCTGCATGAAGCCGTGCTCCACTGCTTGGCACAGATAGATGCCGGAATCCTTCTTGTTGAGCGTGCGGATCAACAGACCTTGTTCTGTGCGGATAAAACGTTCCTCTGATTTGATCTGGAGAAAAAAAGATTTTCAAATAAGCAATGGCAATATGTGATCCTGAAACGGAAAATTCCAATTTATTGCCTGTATCTGATTATTTTGATTGTCTGCTTCCATTTACTTTCATATTTACACTCTCTTCTATTAAATTTTTAGGACTTCATTTTATAATTGTCTGCTACAGTCTTCATTAAAAAAAAAATTTAAAACATGTATTTTGGGGGGACTGGAACATATTCATTGCATTTCCATTCATTTTAATGGAAAATATGTTTTGCGATAAAAGCATGGGAAGGGAATGAATTTAACTAAACACTTAAACTTTACGTAAAGTTTAGTCATTATTGGATGATTCTTGTCACCATTCATTAAAGTGAGGGTAATCTCAACATCATTTCACTGGTCATCAGCAATTATTTTGCTTATTCCTATAATGTAGTAGTACATTTATACTATTTTTAATTCTGTAGGCTTTAGCTGTTGTTCAGATTCTGGTAGCAGATAGCGGTACCCAAAACCTTTTTGACGAGCTTACTGACAACGGGAGGGGCTGTCGCTTTGCCTGCATTGATGTCTCAAAAGTAATTAAAAAAAAAAAAAAAAAAAACACACACAGCTAATACCGATGATGAAAGGTTTTAGCGACGAGCTTACTGACAACGGGAGGGGCTGTCGCTTTGCCTGCATTGATGACTCAAAAGTAATAATAAAAAAAAAAAAAAAACACACACACAGCTAATACCGTTGATGAAAGGTTTTAGCCCATTTGAAACAGTGACTTTTGGAAACCGTGGTATACCTTGAAAAGGGTAACCAGGACGTGCAGTATACACCACGTCAAGACGTCAAGTTCGCATCGACTGTGCATATCCGATCTGCGAATTTACGCTGCACTCACATTGACTGATATCCGATAAGTTTTTTATCCACATTCAGAAGAGGCCTGATTCTGATCTGATGATATCTGATTCTTTGCATGTTGCTTTCTATATATGCTGCCATGACACATTTCAGTCTGTGCCACTTGAAATCAAAAATTGAATTGAGTCACTCAGATGTGTCGAGGAAGTGCCCACCTCCTGTTTGCGCTCGTCAGGAGAGTGCTGAAACTGCCAGTAAGTCAGCGCTCGCTGCGACTTGGGGCTGCACTCGAGGAAGGTGCTGCTGTTCTCCACACCGTAGATGCTCTTGTCCTCCAGGGTTTTCTGCTCACCGAGTTCATCTAAAACAAATAATCAGAGCGTATGCCGTAAGTATCACGTTTATACCTCATTTCATAGCTCATAACTCACTGGACTGACTTGAGTTGAAAAGCATAAAGACATTCTGGCTGATGTTGGAAATATAGTCCATAGACCAATTTTGCACAATGTGAAACACGTGTTGCCGTCTCAACTAATCTCTGCACTGTAATGTTATATGGTCATTTTACCAAATCATTTGAATGGTACGTTGGCTTGACATAGGAAAATGTTAAAGGCTAGTGTGTCTTTACCTAGTCATCACAGATTGCCAATTGCCAAGTTTTCAGATGGACACTTTTACTCTCCAAATATCCAAAAACAAAAGGTCTGCTGATCTCTTCAAGTATACACTGGACTCTCAGATTAGTAATGAATAGAATAGACACAGGAACCAAAGTAGGTAATTTAGTAATACGACTTATTACTCATCAAAGATAGCTTGTGACTTGTTTTAGAGTTCTTAGATTCCACGGTTAATGAGTCCAGACTAATCCGCACACTGTATATTTAGTATGTTATGCTTTTAGGACTTTTACTGGTTTGTCTTGCAAACCTTCAGAGAGTGACTTCCATTTCTACCAAATTGACGATACTCACTCATCTTTATATTATTTGAATATAATTTTAATGTTGAAGGAGCCTTTGGCAAAATATGTATTACTGCCACCTTCGATGTAAATGTCTTTTTTATATGCCTTAGTTGGTACATGTAAGGATTTTTCAAATATTAAAAGAGCTGTTACAGACCTCAAACATAAAGATTAAAAAAAATCAGGCATTTAACAATTTTAGTTGTTGCGTAGAGATTCTGTTACACCACCGATCTTGAATGTAGTTCGCCAAGACAGAACTCTTGCATGATCAAACGTGATCTAATAAAAACGAAGAAGAAAGACTACTGGATATGTTGCGCTGTTGTTTCTCGAGTGTTGCCGAAGGTGGGAGTGTTGCAGAATGGTGATGTCAATGAAAAGACTTGCTTTGGAAAATACTGCCTTCTGGTGAACCTACTTTTACAAAATACGAAATAGGGTATGACATGTTTGTTTTTATTTACGGCCGCTTCCTTGTTCATCAGTCAGGTCGCTTCTTGATTGACTACATTCCGTTTCACGTCACAATTCACAGTCATGACTCGGGAGATGTTAACTTTCTCCACGCACATGAAGATCGTTGGTCGTAAATATTGAACATTGGCCCAAACCAGTTTCTGACCCTATTATTGGTACAAATTCATTCTTAACACACCTCAGACAACAGGATTATTTTAGGATAATCTTATAAAGCATAAGATAGTCTGGTGTTTGTCATCCTTGGTCTGGAAGGAGCAAAACATGGGACAAAAACAGTCCGATTATCTTTGTGTGAACCTGGCCTTAGTCCAGTTTCTGCATATGCAAATACTGACTGACTATGCCACCAAAAAGATAACATCACTCACATGCTTCAGTCCTTTCATCACACTCATTTAATTGTATCAAATTTCAATTTAAAAGCACATTGTGGAACTACAGACTCATTTGGTTGTTTCAGTTTACAGCTGGATTTTTTTAGAGAAGGATGTGATCAATCAGTCAAAATAAAACCAACATATTTAATTAGAGCTTAATCATTCTCATCATTGTACCGTTCTGCTGCAGATCTGAACATTGCGTGAGAGGGTCTCCGTTCCTGATATCTTGCCTCCTTGTTCTCCTGTGAAAACAGAAAGGGCAGTCAGCACTGACCTTTACACTTGTGTAGATCATGAATCCCGAGGTTGCCGTTTGACTTCGCTCTGTTGGTAATGAAGGCTGATTTTTCAACATAAAGTTACTGTTGAGTGTTAAAATCAATAAGCCCCGTGGAGCTTTGAGTGGGAGTAAAACAGTTTTCGCAACACTGAGAATCTCTTGTCCTATTCATACTGACCCCAAATATTCATATGTTCAGTACAACAGGCTATATTGCAACTTTCCAACAATCTGAACACAACTTGCACTGTAACGTGAATATTGAATTTTGGCATGAAATTGTTTATAGCTTAATGATAATCATATGACTCATTTCTGTGATCACCACCCAAAATGTTGCCTTAAGTTAAATGCATCACTGTTGTCATAATCATTTTAAGTACATTTTGAGTTGTCTTGCTGAAATTGTTCACTGCTTTCGGTTCGTGTGTCAGTCTATTTTAGCAATATCATGAAAATACCGACAGCGTGATCATTTTGGAATTTTCATGACTACATCTCTAATTGAATCTTTCTCATTAAATTCTTCAGCCTGATCAAAAGATAACTGCTCAAATGTGTTTGCTTCTTGGCAAAATAAACCTTCCATCTGGTAGTTATCAGCAAAAATAATAGCAACTCTGTTCGCATTAAAATTAATCTCCATGCATGTCTTGGTGCAGGATGTAGTAGAGACCTGGGCAAGGTATAGCCAGAGTCTCTGACTGGCCCCCGCAGTGTTAAGAAGTCAAAATAAAATGTAAACTATAACTTTTATTCTGATGTGCACGTGTGGACTGTACAAGTGCGCAACTGCTACGACTTGTCTGCCAACTTGGTGACATTTTTGCTATATTTAATTACTTTTACGACCCCCCCCAGCGATTCTTTGTCAAAAACAGATACTACCAACAATGCCAACAGTGATCCTTGTGTTAGCAACATTCTTATTTCTTGCACAGTGGAGGGAAGAGGGCCAGAGGGATTTGGCCTCATAATGCCCACATCAACAGTTTCATATACTGTGCATATTGGGTGTATTGTAATTCATCATTGTATCACTGTCAGGCATATTATATTTAACCACTTTGTCAGTCTGTCGATCGAGCTATATTCATTCATTCATTCATCTTCCGTTCCGCTTATCCTCACTAAAAGGTGATTCTAGGGTCGCAGGCGTGCTGGAGCCTATCCCAGCTATCTCCGGGCGAGAGGCGGGGTACACCCTGAACTGGTCGCCAGCCAATTGCAGGGCACATATAAACAAACAACCATTCGCACTCACATTCACACCTATGGGCAATTTTATTGTCTTCAATCAACCTACCACGAATGTTTTTTTGGGATGTGGGAGGAAACCGGAGTACCCGGAGAAAACCCACGCAGGCACAGGGAGAACATGCAAACTCCACATGGGCGGGGCTGGGATTTGAACCCCGGTCTTCAGAACTGTGAGGCAAATGTGCTAACCAGTCGCCCACCATGCCGCCTCGAGCTATATTATGATTTATTATTTGGAAGCTGGTTGTGGTCAAAATGCCAGCACATTTTAAAAAGGGTAGAAAAAAATTACACACATTGTTGACATGATTTTTTAATGACCATTCCAGTTTCTCATGTGGGCCCCTTTGGAACATTCACTAACCCCCCCAACCCTGATCTCTTACAACCCAAATTCCAATGACGTTGGGACGTGTTAAACATAAATAAAAACAGAATACAATGATTTGCAAATTATGTTCAACCTATATTTAATTGAATACACTACAAAGACAAGATATTTAATGTTCAAACTGATAAACTTTATATGTTTTTAGCAAATAATTATTAACTTAGAATTTTATGGCTGCAACACGTTCCAAAAAAGCTGTGACAGGGTCATGTTTACCACTGTGTTATATCACCTTTTCTTTGAACAACATTTAATAAACGTTTGGGAACTGAGGACACTAATTGTTGAAGCTTTGTAGGTGGAATTCATTCCCATTCTTGCTTTATGTATTTTCAATGGGAGACAGGTCTGGACTGCAGGCAGGCCAGTCTAGAACCCGCACTTTTTTACTACGAAGCCACGCTGTTGTAACACGTGCAGAATGTGGTTTAGCATTGTCTTGCTGAAATAAGCAGGGGCGTCCATGAAAAAGACGTTGCTTGGATGGCAGCATATGTTTCTCCAAAACCTGTATGTACCTTTCAGCTTTAATGGTGCCTTCACAGATGTGTAAGTTAACCATGCCATTGACACTAACACGGCCCATACCATCACAGATGCTGGCTTTTGAACTTTGCGTCCATAACAGTCCGGATGGTTCTTTTCCTCTGGCCCAGAGGACACGACGTCCACAATTTCCAAAAACTATTTGAAATGTGGACTCGTCGGACCACAGACCACTTTTCCACTTTGCATCAGTCCATCTTAGATGAGCTTGGGCCCAGAGAAGCCGGCGGCGTTTCTGGATGTTGTTGATAAATGGAGTTTCAAGTTGCACTCACGGATGTAGCGCTGAATTGTATTTAGTGACATTGGTTTTCTGAAGTGTTGCTGAGCCAATGCGGTGATATCCTTTACACATTGATGTCGGTTTTTGATGCAGTGCCGCCTGAGTGATCGAAGGTCACGGGCATTCAATGTTGGTTTTCGGCCTTACCGCTTACATGCAGTGATTACTCCAGATTCTCTGAACCTTTTGATGATGATATGGACCATAGATGAGGAAATCCCTAAATTCCTTGCAATTGTACGTTGAGGAACATTGTCCTTAAACTGTTAAACTAAACTATTTTCTCACGGACTTGTTCACAAAGAAGTGAACCTCGCCCCATCTTTGCTTGTGAATGACTGAGTAATTCAGGAAGCTCCTTTTATACCTAATCATGGCACCCACCTGTTCCCAATTAGCCTGTTCACCTGTGGGATGTTCCAAACAGTCTTTTTTGCCACCTGTCCCAGCTTTTTTGGAATGTGTTGCAGCCATAAAATTCCAAGTTAATGATTATTTGCTAAAAACAATAAGGTTGATCAGTTTGAACATTAAATATATTTTCTTTGTAGTGTGTTCAATTAAATATAGGTTGAACATGATTTTCAAATCATTGTTTTTATTTATGTTTAACACAACGTCCCAACTTCATTGGAATTGGGGTTGTATATGACCGTAAAAGACATGTCCTGTACCTCTTAGCCATGGGAAAATATCTGGAGCACTCGGTCCCATCCCATGCACAGTAGGGGTCCCTCGCAAGGCAGCACTCGGCGCAGGCTTTTCCGTAAATCTCACAGCGATGCAAAGGCATCTGAGACACACCCATGTCTGAGCCCAGGTACAGTTGTTGCTGCACAGATAGATCAATAGACATTATATAGAGGTCTTCTCTGCGATTGGCTGGCAACCAGTTCAGGGTATACCCCGCCTCCTGCCCGTTGATAGCTGGGATAGCGTTGATAGCGTTGATAGCTCCCGCGACCCTTGTGAGGACAAGCGGCTCAGAAAATGGATGGATGGATAAATGTCTTCTTATTTTTCAGAACAACAAAACATGGATGATCTGTGTCAAGGTTCTAAACACTGATTGGTGAAGTGACTAGACTGCCTTATTTTTCCTGACCGTTTCCAGTCAATAGCAACAAATTTTTATCTTAATGTTGTAACAGCTTAGCTCTGAGGATGAAATCTGCTGATGGGCTTATTGCAGATAATCACATCATTGTTTCATGAAATAAAAGGCCCAATCAAATGTTTTGACTACTCATAGAAAAGAGGTTGTTTCCTGAGTATGCTATGAAGTGAAAACAAGTCATTAAAATCAAATGATATGAATTAATGCCTCTGACTTTATCTCTTTCTGTGGCACATGCTGTTTCTCGACTGGATAGACCAGTTGTCTTTAAAACGTCTATTGGCATTATTATTTTTCTGTTTATTATAAATACCTGTTTTGTTGAAAGCTCCATAGATGTGATGGCTGTTGGCTTCTGTAACACACAATATGTAATGTTTAGAACACTTGCAAGGATAATGATAATACATGTGAGGAGAAAATAACTTACTCTGAAAACCGTCATTTCCTCCAGCAGCACTTCCTCCAGGTCATGCCACGAGCCTCTTGGGATGGATACCACTTTCAGAATCGTTCCTATATCTGGTCCATAACGACAGTATACAATACTCAGTATGTCCGGCTGTACAATAAGCTTAATTCTGAACTCTTTCAGTGAGTTATCATACCTGTGCCTATGAACATGACGTCATACTGGCCATCTTCTGCTTCTACTTTATCCACCACTATCTGGGTGAACTGATAGTCCACGTCGGTCCTAACTATGATAGGTCTGTTGTTGATCGGGTAGACAGGATTGAACATGGCCGGGTGGCTTCGGGCAAAGACTACTACTTCATCGGGAAGGTCCTTGGTTGTGTCGAATCCTCCGAACGTCTTGCTGGGACACTGCGGGGTAAGTGAATCATTATCACAATCGTCCCATTTATAGAAATTGAAAGGATTTCTTTCAGAGTAATACACTCACTGTTCCGGGCCGTGGGTAAGGAACTCGTCCCTGGAAGGGCACCCACTGATAGTTGGGTCCGTCTCTATGAGCATAAGGCCCCAGAAAGGCTCTGCGGATGTCAGTCATGCTGTACATGCACACGGCTGAACCTTTGAAGATGTTGCTAATGGTATGGAAAGAAAACGTTCAACTGTGAAATAAGTTATTACAACGCAATTATTTCACAGTCAGCCACAGTACCTGGATGTGGTGAACACCGCATAGATGATTGGGCTCTTGGGATCCTTGGTGCTGATAAGAAAAACATTCTCTGAAAGCCAGAAAGAGAGGAACAAATAAAGACATTTACAATTACTGCACTGAATCGTGCAATGTATGCAACGGTAACTCACGTAGTTCATCAAAATGTGTGTCAATGCCGTTACTTCCCGGCACAGAGCAGACAAGACGAGCTTTTAAGAAGGTGGTCCACTTATTCACCAGACTCCTGTGTCCCCCGAGGTCATTCTGAGCAATTAAGAGCATTATTTTAAATATCAAGACTAGTGATGGAGCATCCCCGAGTTCTAGATGTTGTTTGTGGACCAGTCAGCGCTACTGTGATCACAGTGGGGAGAGTCCTTTCCTCTCAGCTTCAGCATTCAGTATTTTTCCCATATTTCTGTCATATGGGACGATGTTGCTTTGCACAACAAAGGACACTCTCCACTAACATCCAAAAATAACCATGGATAACTACCTCTGACAGCAACTATTATACAAGCCTCTCAGACACCAGTCAAGTGTGTGTGTGTCCCCCAAATAAGGAGGCCCCTTCACATAATGTAGTTTGTGTGACTAGGTTGGAGAGACAACTATTGTTCGTACTTTGCAGAGCTGGCCGATTCGAGCGTGTGTGGCTTTCCCAGTGTGTTCTCCGTCGATGGCGTTCTCTCTGAAGAACAGGTAGATTTTATCGTCCTCGGGGTTGTCGCTCTCTGGAATCAGGTGAACACCTACAAACCTGGGATCTACCCCACACGTAGATAGATGCACATTAAGCAAAGGCATGTACTAAACTACACACATAATTATAATATATGATTATCTATTATTATCAGGAAGTTTGGTGTTTTCAATACCCGTTGTTCAATTATTTACATGCAATTTTGACGTCTCTACTTTGAGTTTGTGCTCCGTCAGTGTAAACATAGCCATGTCAAATGTGTATTACTTAAAAAATGTGGTCAGAACTTTTGTTCCCCATGATTGTCGGAGCAGCTTTAGGAAGCAAGGATACACATTCCAGCATGATAGTGCACAAATTTACTTCAAAAGGGAACTGTTAGCTCACCATTGAGCCAGCGGGAATCATGCTGCTCTGTCCTGATTGGGTGATGCTTTCCAAGGGTCCGGAAGATGGCAAAGTCACGTCCCATGAAGTCAGCCGATGTACCCGCATACAATTCCCCATCTGAGTGCACAGGAAAACAAATGAGTGTAAGCACAATGGACTCTTTTTGGAGAAACACTAAAGGGTATGTTTTTCCCACTGACAATTACTTTTCCTGAGATAAGAAAATAACAGATAAAAAAAAACATGAGCATGAAAGCGATATGAAAAGGAAGAGCGAAGGAAGGATGGGTGGGACGAGAACCGAGTCCATAATAATGGGGGTGTCCATAGTAAGGTGGGAGAGAGTATAGACAGAAAAGTAGCGATGAGGAGTGACAGGCTGGAAAGCAGCCATCTGACAGGTTAAATGGTGTGATGTCACAGAAAGTGACAGGCAATAATTGGTGACAGATGACTGTCTGGCACTTTGTTCACCAAATACTAAACACTTATCACAACACAATAGCTGTGTCATCTACGGCACTCACATAACTACCTCTAAAAAGAAGGTATCCAGATTGAAGTGGTTTAGTCTTCTCAATGAGGGGCTCCCAGTGTGTAAATAGCAACTACAAAGCATATCCACTTGGTGTGAATGACAGACTAGCCCTGTACCCTTCATTTTTAGCATCAATGAAGGAGAAAGGCAGAGGGTGTATTCAGGACTCAGGTTTTTTTTATGGGAGTCAAACCTGCTCAATGATTTTCCCGGCTTGCCTGGGACTCACCGATCAGCATGGATGCGGTGAGCAGTTTCGGATCGTAGGGACTTTTTCCTCTGCCATTTTCAATGTGAGGCAGAAGTCGGAAAACGCTGTCCTGAGTGAAGTAAACACAAAGTCACCGTCTGCAGTCATTGGGGATTAAAATGTTAATTAAATGACTGCTACATTTATTGTGGGGTTGTCACTGGAGTGGACTTTTCCAACTTTGGTTGTACATTTCTCACCCCCGGTCAGATGAGGTACGTTATTCTAAATTGCACCTTGCTCGAGAGATATACAGTTCATTGACTCCTGTCATTGACTCCTGTCATTGACTCCTGTGCCCCTCTTGAATTGTCTTCCCCCCCCCCCCCCCCCCCCCCCCCTTCGTGTTCAATTCTAAGATTAAAACATTTCCATTGTGTGTGCTATTCCATACGTCACAAAATTTTGCAGTTGTGTAAATCCTCCTGAAAGTTTACATTTTGGTAACTCCAAAATTGACTCAACCCAGAAATTTGAACCACGTGTTAAAAATCCTTCTTCATTGCTGTGCATCCATGTTTGTTGCAAAGCTTGTATCCTTTGGTTCTACCAGTTTATCTTCATCACTTGACATAAATTGGTATATATTTTTATGTATCTATCTGTATTGTTCTTTTCTGTGTGTTTTTGTTTCTTTGTTCCTACCTCATATACATACCCACGAGTTCCACGAGTCATGTAAATTACTAAAAGATACAGGTCCTCTTGCACCTTTTGTAACATTTGTTGATATTTTAGAAGCTATGCAATATCAAAGATGTACCTCTAATTTCTTTCCCACCTCAAGGTAGGAACACACTGGGTGGAATGCTCCTGTTCCACACACATAGAGGTGAGTCTGGTTGAAAGGTTGCAGCACCTTGACAAAGTTTGCGCACTCTCTCTGAGGGATAAAGACAAAAATAAGCGATCATTTCAGACTTGTCCGGGGCTCATGCAGATGTGTTACTGTTGATCTGTGGGATGGCCAAACAATAAAGGCAAATCCAATAAGCGATCTGAGATCACACAGAACTATAATCTCGTGTAATCCCACAAAGCGTGCACTATGCTCAGTTGTAATTGTGCATGTAGCTCTTAAACCAGATTGACATTCTGCTCCTCAGTCCACCTCTACAATTGGACACAAATATGGCTCCCACTTTCACAGAACATCATGGTTGATCTCTTAGCGTAACTTCTTATGCAATTAGAATAAATTTCCCGAATCAGAATCATCTTTATTTTGCCAAGTATGTCCAAAAACCACACAAGGAATTTGTCTCCGGTAGTTGGAGCCGCTCTAGTAGGACAACAGACAGTCAATTGACAGAGAATACTTTTGAGACATAAAGACATTGAGAAAAGCAGTCAATAAAAGGTTGCTAATAATATGGTGATACCGGTACAAATTTTAATAATTTTTTTTTTTTTGACAATTGTGCAAAAAGATGCAGAGTCCTCTAGCACTGAGAGCAGTTTGAATGACTAATATAGCAATAGTCCGGTGCAATGACCATTGTGCAAAGGGTGCCGAGACTTCAAGGAATGTATGCAGTTTAAGGTGACTAGTAGTGTGATAATCTGGGACAATGTCGATTGTGCAAATGCTGCAGATACTCCTCAGTCAGTGTGCGAGTGGTGCAGATGCTACTCTGGCATGAGTGGCCAGTATTGGTCAACAACAGATATGCAAATAGTTCAGCGTGGTGAGACTACCACAGTGAGTGTACAAGTAATGTATAATTGGCCCGACAGAAATGTGACAACAAACTCAAGACAAAAAATTGCCAGCATGTTGCAGTGGAATTGTAAGTTAGCTGTTTAAGAAGTTGATGGCAAGAGGGAAGAAGCTGTTGGAATGTCTGCTAGTTTTAGTTTGCATTGTTCGGTAGCGCCTACCTGAGGGAAGGCGCTGGAAGAGCTGGTGACCAGGATGTGGAGGGTCCAAGAGGATTTTGCATGCTCTTGTTTTAGTTCTGGCAGCGTGCAAGTTCTCAAGGGTTGGTAGGGGGGGTACCGACAATCTTTTCAGCAGTTTTGATTGTCCGTTGCAGTCGGAGTTTGTCCTTTTTTGTAGCAGCACCAAACTATACTATGATGGAAGAACACAGGACTGATTCGATGACCGCTGAGTAGAACTGCCTCAACAGCTCCTGTGGCAGGCCGTGCTTCCTCAGAAGCCGCAGGAGGACGGAGTTGATGTTGATCGCCCACTTCAGGTCCTGAGAGACTGTAATTCCCAGGAATTTAAAGGTCTCGACGGCTGACACAAGGCGGCTGGACAGCGTGAGGGGCAGCTGTGGTGAAGGATCCCTCCTGAAGTCCACAATTATCTCTACAGTCTTGAGCGTGTTCAGCTCCAGGTTGTGTCAGCCGCACCACAGCTCGAGCCGCGCCATTTCCTGTCGATATTCAGACTCGTCACCTTCTTTGATGAGGCCTATGAAAGTCTTCAGGAGTTTGACAGCCGGGTTCGTTGAGGTGCAGTCGTTCGTGTAGAGAGAGAAGAGCAGCGGAGAGAGGATACAACCTTGGGGTGCCCCAGTGCTGATGTTTCGTGTGGATGAGGTGGCCTCCCCCTGCCTCACCTGCTGTGTCCTGCCCGTCAGAAAGCTGTAAATTCGCTGGCAGATGGCAGGCAAGACGCTGAGCTGCAGAAGCTAGGATGAAAGGAGTTTAGGGATGATGGTGTTGAACGCAGAGCTGAAGTCCACGAACAGGATCCTTTGCGTAGGTCCCCCGCGCTGTCAAGGTGTTCTAGGATGAAGTGCAGTCCCACGTTGACTGCATCAACCGCAGACCTGTTTGCTCGGTAGGCAAAATGTAGGCGGTCCAGCAGGGGACCTGTGACGCTCTTGAGGTTGTCCAGCACGAGGCGTTCAAAGGACTTCATGACCACAGATCTCAAGGAGACAGGCCTGTAGTCAATCAGACCTGAGATTGCAGGTTTCTTGGGGACTGGGATGATGGTGGAGCATTTGAAACAGGATGGTACTTCGCACTGTTCCAGAGATCCATTGAAGACTTGTGTGAAGACTGGAGCAAGCTGGTCCGCGCAGACTTTGAGACAGGATGGGGACACAAGGTCTGGGGCTGCCGCTTTGTTAATCTTTTGTTGTTTGAAGATGCATCTCACATCCTGTTCGTGGATGGTCAACGCAGAAGTCAGAGGTGTGATTGTTGTCTGTGTTACGGCTGTGTGGCTGTGGGGTGTGAAAGTGTCCTTTTCAAATCTGCAGTAGAAGGTGTTCAAGTCGTCGGCTAGTCTACTATTGTTTTCATCTTGGGGGGATCGTCTCTAGTAATTGGTTAGCGATTGTAATGCATTCCAGACTGATTTAGTCGTTAGCGCTAAACTGTTTTCCCAACTTTGCTGCATAGTTTCTCTTTGCAATGTTAATTTCTTTAGTCAGCTGGTTTCTAGTGCGATGATACAGAGCCCTATCCCCGCTTTGATATGCGTCCGCCTTAGCTTAGCAAAGTTGCTTAAGTTTGGCAGTGAACCACGGCTTGTTGTTATTGAATGTGCGAAATGACTTTGTTGGTACACACACATCTTCATCTGACCGGATTTGCGAAAGTTGGTGAAAGACAGTCCGGAGTATACTGCTACATGTTTAGCAAGTCTCCCCTTGTGTAAGTGAGTCGCGTAATGTCTCCAAAGACGAACGAAAAACACAAAAAGATAAACAATACTAGAGACCGCGTAACCGAGGCATCCACACGGGTAGGCGCCATCTTAGATGATATTTAAAACAGACAACAATTGACCGATGTTGAAAAAAATCTGCACACACTCATATCAGTCTATATCTAACAGAGGTCTTGTTACTTACAACCCTTAATTTTGCAGACAGCCATTTTATTATTTATAACGCTCCTTGCATGTAACATCATATGTGTTTGTTTCCACTGTGCCGCTGCCATATGGCATATTTATTTCCTTGTGCGCTCATGCAGCACATGGCAGGCAGACCTGACCTAAAATGAAACTAACTGTGTCATCACATATTAAAAAGGGCAGCAAAAGAAAAAAAAAGTGTCACAAATTATGCATAACTAAGCTCATCTGTCTTAAATGGGTCATACGCAGACGGCCACTGACTTTTGCAGCTGTTACACACAAGGATTTATGACGTAAATTTCTGCAAGTAATGCAGTGTGTTAAAAGTTTAAACATTCCTCTAAAGCGCCGTACAGACGTACTGATTTCTAAATTTGTTTGCCAATTTAAATAAATTAAACAAAATGGTTGAGAGATCCCACACAGACGGACTTGTGAGAGGAAGCATGGCCAAAAAATACAAAGAAAAAGAATAAGAAGAATTGAGGCTAACTGTTAGCTTGTCTGGTAACTACATTGTGGTTTCAAACGCTTCCCCTTGCCATTTTTATGACGTTGATTTATAAGACACGTTACACAAACATTCAACACAACCTATTGCTCCTATTTGTGTTTGGCAACAGGTCTAAGCTGGAACAAAGCACCGTCAATGTCTTTGTTTTCTACAAGATGTCTTCAAGAGCTATTGAAGATGACCATATCCCAGTCCATCAGATTTGCCGGGCGACATCTAAAACTCCTGCCACAAAAATGGACAAACGTTTCAAGCTGTATGCTTCATCTTATGTATGTGACTACGACGAAAGATACTGTGACCTAAAGGTAGTAAATATTCTGAATCTTGTTTGTCTGTAGATAGCCAACAACAAGCAGGTAATCTTAGCTGATAGAATTAGATGGACGACGTGTTATTCTCCTCTAACGTTATAATAGTGCAAGCTAACGATAACTTTATTTCATGGCAGCAGTTTGCTGCATTGTCATCAGCCCATTGTTATCACTGCGCACACAAGAAGTAAGCCAAACTTGTTTTCCAGTTTGATCACGTGGCGTTCCGCATCAGGACCTCCAATCTTTGATTTGATTTTGATTGCAAAAGGGAAACATGATCAAATTTGGCCCGATTATCAGTATGGGTGTACCCCACTTTAATAGTACGATACATCACATTTTCTGAATCTTTCCACTCTTGGGTACATAAAGTCACAGTTTTTGTATGCATTTTCTTTCTCCCTACTATGTAGCTTTGAGTACATCCCAGAGACTCATCCTACTAAAATTCTCACCCTGTTCTTCTTCCTCTACGAGGGTTAAAACACCCTTTGGGCCACTCTATTCATCTGTGCCATGTTTACTGATACCACACAAAGGAGTTTATGGTCCTTCAAATCCTTCACACAAAAGTCTTGTCCTGGCCAATCTCCATCTTGAGCTCAGGCACAAACAGTGGCATGGCCTAAGGCATAACATCTTAGTGCTCTAACGTGGAGCCTCGAGTATGCTACAGATAAAGCGAGACACAGAGACTTATGTCAGTGTTAACGACTGGAACAGTGTGTTTGTTTTCAATAGTCCCACCCGTATGATTATAGTGTCTGACTCATGACAAGACAGACTTGCAATGATGTTTCTAACATGATTGAGTAAGGGTCAGGATCACTTCAGTTTTTTCTCATATAACTGAAGTCAATAATCCCAGTGTAACCACTGCAGATTCAGTCAACACTGAATCAAGTTGTGGGTTATGGTCTTTGGACTCTAATAAATACATTTAACTGCAAATAAATGGCTTTGCAGCACAACGATGCACCGTAGTGTGGATGATCTTTCAAAATATGACTCTACATATTGTTCATGCTTGGTATCATCTCAGCAGATTTCACTGGCGTAATGGCGATCTACTAGGCTTCACTCTTTTAAATGGAAATCCTGGAAGCTTTAGTGGTGATTAAGGTCAAATGCTGGTCTCCGAGTTGTTGCTGAGATTGCGATCAGACCTGAGGCAAGTGAGCCAGTGTGTTCTCCGCATGATAGCTGAAAATATGAATGGTATTATTATGCGCTGTCAAGAAATGTGGTAAAAGTTATTTCCTATTCTTTGCATAAGAAGACACTGTGTTCAAAGAGGATAGTTATGGCAATTTTAAGAAAATTAACTACAAGTAAATTTAAGATATTTTGGTAATTGCGAATCAATAAATTGATTCGATTATCAAGCCTATTTCTTGTCCCAACTTGAACAAAAAGTTTTATTACCGAGAGATCTTTTCCGGCCCACTTGCATTCATCTCTCCTGATGGGAGACGCCGGCCAAGGGATCTGCAAACACAAACCAAACAGACCATAAGAACCATTCATTTTGTGTGCATACATGCGTGTGTGTATACAGTATATGCAGGTTGAAAGGGTCACACTGCGATTTGTTCTCCACTTTGTTTCAATTTATTCTATTATTCATCCAGGTGAACATAGAGCGGCTAACGTGCCTGGCACAGCGTGTGATGGCGTGCGACAGTGCTGCCTTGTAATATTAATGAGACTTTCCAGTCGAAACCGAACAAGAAGCCCGATGTACATTAGCCTCTGATCGCAGGAAGTCTGCCAGACACAACCCTGAAGGGTTTGTTTTACCTGTATGATGTCTTTGCTGATGTTAAGGAGGTTGAAAGAGAAAATGTGGTCTTTGGCTCCCACCACCAGTCTTCCTTTCTCCTCATCCAGTAGGAAGGTGTGGTAAGACGAACTGTTGAGAAGACCTTCAAACGTTACAAGGTTGTTGGACTCCAGCATGTCTGCAAGAGAGGTTTGAGAGGTTTTAAACCCACCATGAAGAGACAGTCACTCAGAAAACATGATTTCTTTCTTTCAAGATGTTTCAACTGTCAACTTCATTCCAACAGTCTCTCTGCTTGGCTATGTTGTTGCCAGTGATTTCAGTGTTTAGTATTATAGACTATTTTTCCTGCGATTGGCTGGCAACCAGTTCAGGGTGTACCCCGCCTCCTGCCCGATGACAGCTGGGATAGGCTCCAGCACGCCCGGGACCTTAGTGAGGGGAAGCGGCTCAGAAGATGGATGGATGGATAGACTATTTGTCTTTTTTATTTTTTTATTTTTGCTCTCCCTACAGTTGTGAACCATAATTGATCATAAATCAGATACTTGCTTCTACTTTGTAGGGATGTGCATTTGATGGCATTTGCTACAATAGATTAACCATTAAAATGACCAGGTGATTCATCAACTGTTTCTTTTTAAAATATTTTTGGAAGTATGTGAGAATCTCTCTTGAATTATCCCAACTTCTGTTTCAATTCCAGTGTTGTACAGGGGGTACTCAGTTTACAGCGGGCCCTAATTACTGCTGTACTTACTGTTTTTCATTGCATTGTCATATATGTTTAGTATAGGTTAGTGATAAGACTGGTGTGGTGTAAGAATACATCATATGGCTTACACTTGGTTATCACTATACTTGCTGTTTTTCTGTTTTGTTTTATATTCATGGCCTATTGGTTTTTCCATACATAAAAGTATTCAGACTTTACAACTGGGTTTGCATGATCGACTACTTCGCGTTCCGATTTGATGACAAATTGGTGTTCTGCATATTTTCCATATATGACATGTTTCTCCTTGAGACTGAATCAACAGCACATCTGCTCATTGCAGCCAAGTATTGTACTCAATTTTGGCTCAATAGCTTGAAGAGACTATTGACTAAAAATCAGTTTCTCAACAAATCAGTTCCTTGACTGAATTCTTGCAGATGAATTACTAATAACAACTAATTATGCCAAATCCTTATACTTGGCTCAAAAATGGATATGATTTTGTCTAACGTGAATAGAGACAGTTTTACATTTGTTTAATTCAATAATCATTCACTGAGTAATGAATACCCATGTATATTGAATGAACTCCAAGCTGAAATACCTGGAAGATTATTCGCATTAGAAGCCAGGCTCATGAACCTATTTGCTAAACAAAAAGTTGGTTGTTTTCTGACATAATGTCTTGGAAAATTTGGCAAAATGACACGTCCCAGAACAATGACGTTCGCTCAAATATAACCCAAGAGGTGTCTGGGTCGGTCCACCAATATAGACTACTAACAGTTAGCAAAGACGATATTGTCCTTTGTACAAGTGAGTACACCATCAGAATACCTTTTGAAGTTGACATTTCAGTTTACGGTATAACATGGTGTGGCACTGAATATGTCGGTTTTGTCAGTTGTGGCATAGACCTGTGGTTTTTTTTCGTTTTTTTTTCCTCCATATTCATGGGCACTGTTCAAATGCAGCCCTATGGGGGAGACAAGTCAGTGCAAACTGTAGGCCGGTCCCAAGCCCGGATAAATGCAGAGGGTTGCGTCAGGAAGGGCATCCGTCTTAAAACTTTGCCAAACAAATATGAGCGTTCATCCAAAGAATTCCATACGGATCGGTCGTGGCCCGGATTAACAATGTCCGCCACAGGCGCCGTCAACCTGTGGGGCGCCGTTGGAAATTCAGCTACTGTGGGTCGAAGTCAAAGAAGAAGTGGAAAGCGGGTTCTTCGGCAGAGCCTAGAACTGAATGTGGGGACTTTGAATGTTGGGACTATGACAGAAAAATCTCGGGATTTGGTTGACATGATGATTAGGAGAAAGGTTGATATATTGTGTGTCCAGGAGACCAGGTGGAAAGGCAGTAAGGCTAGAAGTTTAGGGGCAGGATTTAAATTATTTTACCATGGTGTAGATGGGAAGAGAAATGGAATCGGGGTTATTTTAAAAGAAGATTTGGCTAAGAATGTCTTGGAGGTGAAAAGAGTATCAGATTGAGTGAAGAGGCTGAAACTTGAAATTGAAGGTGTTATGTGTAATGTGATTAGTGGCTATGCCCCACAGGTAGGATGTGACCGAGAGGTGAAAGAGAAATTCTGGAAGGAGCTAGACGAAGTAGTTCTGAGCATCCCAGACAGAGAGAAAGTCGTAATTGGTGCAGATTGTAATGGACATGTTGGTGAAGGTAATAGGGGTGATGAAGAAGTGATGGGTAAGTACGGCATCCAGGAAAGGAACTTGGTGGGACAGATGGTGGTAGACTTTGCAACAAGGATGCAAATGGCTGTAGTGAACACTTTTTTCCAGAAGAGGCACGAACATAGGGTGACCTACAAGAGCGGAGGTAGAAGCATGCAGGTGGATTACATCTTGTGCAGACGATGTAATCTGAAGGAGGTTACCTACTGTAAGGTAGTGGTAGGGGAGAGTGTGGCTAGACAGCATAGGATGGGGGTGTGTAAAATGACTCTGGTGGTGGGGAGGAAGATTAGGAAGACAAAGGCAGAGAAGAGAACCATGTGGTGGAAGCTGAGACAGGACGAGTGTTGTGCAGCTTTTCGGGAAGAGGTGAGACAGGCTCTCGGTGGACGGGAGGAGCGTCCAGAAGACTGGACCACTGCAGCCAAGGTGATCAGAGAGGCAGGCAGGAGACTACTTGGTGTATCTTCTGGCAGGAAAGGGGGGAAGGAGACTTGGTGGTGGAACCTCACAGTACCGGAAATCATACAAGGAAAAAGGTTAGCTATGAAGAAGTGGGACACTGAGAGGACCGAGGAGAGGTGAAAGGAATACATTGAGATGCGACAAACGGCAAAGGTAGAGGTGGCAAAGGCCAAACAAGAGGCATATGATGACATGTATGGCAGGTTGGACACTAAAGAAGGAGAAAAGGATCTATACAGGCTGGCCAGACAGAGGGATAGAGATGGGAAGGATGTGCAACAGGTTAGGGTGATTAAGGATAGAGATGGAAATATGTTGATTGGTGCCACCAGTGTGCTAGCTAGATGGAAAGAAAACTTCGAGGAGTTGATGAATGAGGAAAATGAGAGAGAAGGGAGAGTAGAAGAGGCAAGTGTGGTGGACCAGGAAGTGGCAATGATTAGTAAGGGGGAAGTTAGAAAGGCATTAAAGAGGATGAAAAATGGAAAGGCAGTTGGTCCTGATGACATTCCTGTGGAGGTATGGAAGCATCTAGGAGAGGTGGCTGTGGAGTTTTTGACCAGCTTGTTCAATAGAATTCTAGTGCGTGAGAAGATTCCTGAGGAATGGAGGAAAAGTGTACTGGTGCCCAATTTTAAGAACAAAGGTGATGTGCAGAGCTGTGGGAACTATAGAGGAATAAAGTTGATGAGCCACACAATGAAGTTATGGGAAAGAGTAGTGGAGGCTAGACTCAGGACGGAAGTGAGTATTTGCGAGCAACAGTATGGTTTCATGCCTAGAAAGAGTACCACAGATGCATTATTTGCCTTGAGGATATTGATGGAAAAGTACAGAGAAGGTCAGAAGGAGCTACATTGTGTCTTTGTAGATCTAGAGACTTCGATGGTTTGGGCACGTCCAGAGGAGAAATAGTGAGTATATTGGTAGAAGGATGATGAAGATGGAGCTGCCAGGCAAGAGAGCTAGGGGAAGACCAAAGTGAAGATTGATGGATGTCGTGAGGGAAGACATGATGGCAGTTGGTGTTCGAGAGGAGGATGCAGGAGAGCTTACATGGAAAAGGATGACACGCTGTGGCGACCCCTAACGGGACAAGCCGAAAGGAAAAGAAGAAGATTCATGGGCACTGTCCTACATCAAAAGCCTTGACGCTAGAAATTGTACAGCTGGGCCAAGGAACACAGCTGGCAAATACCTAGGAGGCAGTGCCAAGCGCAACTGGATTGCCCAGGTAATGCCAGCAGTAGGAGCCAATGATCAAGCTGCCTGCATGGAGAGGGTCACACCCTTCAGAGCATGCAAACAGAACTCAATGCGCTTGCAGTGGAAAACTAGGCGGAATATTTAACAGGAATATAGTCCACAGCCCAAACTGCAGTATTTGCAGTATAACTCCTAACCACAGCTCCTATTAGGGCATATTAAGTATGGTCTGCAGCTCACGTTTTGCTGTG
The DNA here is from genome assembly GCF_024500385.1 of Phyllopteryx taeniolatus. Taxonomy (NCBI): domain Eukaryota; kingdom Metazoa; phylum Chordata; class Actinopteri; order Syngnathiformes; family Syngnathidae; genus Phyllopteryx; species Phyllopteryx taeniolatus. The sequence goes on from NC_084506.1 coordinate 17,026,934, forward strand.
TAATCGGAGGGTCTGCCAAGGCGACATTTGCTTTCACAGCGGAAAGCTCAACTTGTCTAACTGACGATGAAAACCCTCATCTCTGAACAACCTGTAACCATACAATTATCACATTGTCTTTTGTGTAATGCAAACGGAGAACGCGCCCAACTCTGAAGTGTGCGAGAATTCAACGGAATGATGAGAAACAAGCTTAAACCAAAGATGCTTTGTGAGGAGCAAATCTTGCACCATGAGCACATTTTCTATTTTTTTACAACACTACTGTATATCGTTCAGTTACCAAGTATGTCGGCAAGCACAAGTATTCGGGTACCCAAATTAGTCACAGTTACTGTACAGCAACAACATGAAATAATTACTCCAGCTCTGAAATGATAAATTTTCAATGTTAGGCCTTTGCTGTCAATACACAAAAACAATCTGCTGTGCTAAGTATGCCTATGTTTACCTCCTGTTGGTATTGTTTTGATTTAGTTGGTTTCCGGTGCCTTAACAGTTGGAGAATTTAGACAGTCTCTGAAATGTAAAAAGCCAGGGCGCTGTGCTAACCCTAAGCCCTCAGGTATGGACTCCCCCACTGCCATAATTCTCTGAGAACCTGATATGTAAACCCGAATTCATAAATCTGTGGGGATTTGAAAACATTCTTGAAGTTGTGCAACCAATGGAAGCAGCCAAATAATTTGGAAACAAATTATGGTAACAGCTATATGTCATGCATCCGGGATGACAAGTTTTACTTGGGAACGATTGAGCTACTACTAACACAGACAGCATCTCCAAATGTTGTCATTGAATTCAACCCTGTCCAAAGTTGCATTCCAGATTTATGTTCTCCTCAAGTCACGGTGATCAATCATGGGTGAATGTACTCCATGTTAGTCCTTTCACTAACTGCACCGTCACCCACGCCTGATCCATTTTCCCCTCCATAAAGCCTGCGGTTGTAAAGGTGGATTGAAATATCCATTACATATACGATACAATAATGCTATATAAACGTGTGTCGCTTCCTGTTAAGTAAAGAGTACTGGAGGGTAGAGGTTGTTTGTACAGACAGTCAAATTGTCCACTTTACAACTCTACAATGACGGTTAGAGCTTAACGTTAACTAGTCGCTAATCATGTGTTTAAATGATGAGTGCACTGAATTAAATTATTATTTAGTAATTTTTCTATTTCTGAATGCACAGCTTCGGCAAGTCAGGGAGAACTAATAAAGACGAAAGTGCGGGATTTTGAACAACTTCTCTGCCCGCACTATCAAAATGGAAGGAAAGCGAGGAATTACTCCTCCGCCGATGAAGCGGTCCGTGATTATTAGCAAACATTGTAAATTCCCACCATGCAGAACCTGCTGCTGTGGTGGCCCAAGAACAAAGACAGGCTTCCGGTTTGGCCAAGTTGTGCAAAATTTACCTGACTATCCCAGTGGCAAGCACACCGGGCGAGAGGATTTTTTTCTCTGGCAGTAAATACCATCTCGCAATATCCCTTGTTGATGCTCTTTGTGTTATAACGTATGTCCTGCATACATTGGTGTATGAGGAGTCCATTGTCAGTGAATACAGGTAATTGCTAAGCATTCTCTCCTTCTTTGATTTCTTTAAAGTACTGTACTGAAATTATATCTGACATTATCAGTCAAATCATGCAACCCATACAATAGGACGGCTTTGGGTTCCAAGATCAAAAACGCATACATCAGTTTGTTTTCAATTTGTTACGTGTTCTATTAAAGCTCTGCAGGGTAATACAAATGCTTACATAAAGATTGCATTGCTACATTCATTCTGTGCAACGTAAACATCAGCTGAGAACTTTACATTGGAGTAGTGTCTACGGGAACAATGTGGAGCTTGTTATTCGACGCTAATCATCTAGAGAGTGACACTCGAAGGATTTTGTTTGTGGTATGTCTGTTTATGGACAGCTCGCTGGGAGTTATGTTATTGGAAAGAAACAGGATGTTTTTCCCACGTGGTACGTGCCTCTGCATGTTGGAACTGCCGTGTCCCCTCTGGTTAACTACAAACATTCATTTCATCTTGTTCAACCTGGAATTCCACAGTAAAAATGTGTGCATTTGAATTTTGCCTTCCAATGAGTCACCCGAAAGCAGGGTAATAACGTACAAGCAGGTGGATTGGCGGATGTGCTGCTTTCAACAGGTGTCAGCTGCCCCAGTGCCAAAAGTTGTTTTCTCTCAACTGTCCACCTACTGCCTTCACTTTTCACCAGCTGCTTTGCCCTCACTTTCTCTCTCCTGCACCTTAGCTCTTTTAACAGCTGCCCTTTCCACTTGTTGTTGTTCACCCACACTCACTAAGTCTTAGTGCTTCTTCTGTTGCAAAGAATTTGTGTGCAAGGAAAAATCAGCAGTGGGAGCGCAGATGGAATGAATGCAAAGAATCAACAGTCCCATGTGAGACTGATTAAAAATAAACTATTTTACCCTACATTCTTCCGTTCTCTTTCTTGACTGGGGGGCAGTGGTAGTGATATCTAAGTGCTTCCAGAAGAACAGCAGAAACAAATCTTAACAATAGCCCGCGTGTGGCGATACTGTGTTTGTGAACACTGATGCATCGCTCATTCAACCGATTGTGTGATCGCACACGTTGACAAAACACAAGGGGACATACAGTTCACGTACCCCTGAGGAAATGCACCGCAAAGCTTCATTAGTCGAATATACTCTTGCGTAGAAAAACTCTGAAATGCAGAAAACATCTCGGCTATCTATTTTTACTTATTGCATGCTGGTTGGTCTGCTACTAATCCGGGTGCACAGGGGAATGTTGCGGATGTCGCCATTATCCTTCTGCAGGATTCAGGCCTCAGGAGTAGATCGCAGTGTCTTGAGCTGCTTTCAACCATGTGATTCAGAAACGTTTGTCTCTCCTGACTTGTTCAACCTTTCCTTTTGGCTGTTTTGTTCATCTGTTCTGATGTCGAGACCATTCTGCACTTGTTTGAATCACTCACCAGTCTTTCTGTCCCTTTTTAAATATAATTTTGTGTAAACTTGTGATTGTGTTCCATGCCATAATGTTTCAAGAAAAGTTGAATTTTACTCTAGCTTGTGCAAAGTTGCAATGCCTTCTCCCTTGTCGCACCCTCATTGCTACTTTTGTGCCCCTTAATTGACCTGAAAATCTTAGGAATGCATATGTAAATCTTTGAGAAAACCTTACCTTTATAATCCAGTAGCTAGCCCAACTGTAACCATCAATTTTATAGTATCAGAGTATCTGTGCACATTGAAACAACCAATAGATAAATGTTATTTTGTATCACCTATCATTCCATTTTCTAAAGAGCTTGTCCTCATTATGTTTGCGGGTAACTGGGGCCTTTACCCCGTAACTTTGGATGAGTGGCGCGGTACAAACAACCATGCACACCTATGGACAATGTAGAGTCTTCAATTAAACTAAGATGCACATTTGTGAAATGTATGAGGCCAGAGTACATGGAGAAACCCCACGGAATGTCATTTCAACCACATCAGTCAGCGAGTAGTCTAAGGTACGTCACTGGAAGCAAAAACGTACCGCATACGTACTTGATCGAAGTGAACTTAGTTTCACATGGGGGTGGCATTCCCAATATAGAGAAGCTCCAAGTGCATTCCTACAGTAGCGACATCACCCAAATTTGTAGGCAAGTTGAAAGGCGCTGTAGTCTATCGCTAACTGTGCTGATGCAACAGTAAAGTCATACTAACTACAGTGTCTATGGAGAAAATTTACTCCACCCTGAAGATTCTTTACCCAAAGTCCCACTTAAAAGTACAACCACTCCCATTGGTGTGTTTAGTAGTTCTGTATTGGGTGGCAAAATTCATTTCATTCAATTCAAAGTTGGAAACTTTCAATAGGAAGTAATGGGAATTTATAGGAATAAACCAGGAATTTAATCAATTAACGTTTGGCTTTTAATAGGGAACCTCAATATACTGTAATTGGGGGAAATTATTTTCTCGCATATTCCTGAATATTACAAACAAACTTCATGCAACTACAGTTGTACCTTGACTTGAGTGGCCCAATTTAAATTTTTTGGAGTTATAAGATCTCAGTTTTCTCCCCCACTTTGTGTTGCCATTTAATTCCGAGTTGATTCCCATAATTTCTTTTCAGTTGGGATTATTACCAAAAATTATACAGATTGAATTCCCCTCAAAATTTACTGGAAGTTGTCCACCCCTTTGCAACAATAGTACTGTATGCCCTAGTACTTCTGGCAGAACACCCTATAAAATTAATGTAGTAGCATCTTGTCACTCCTTGGCAGTTAACACCTCTTTTGGCTCATAAAGCATATGGATGGTAGTTTATTTCCAGGAAGATGAATTCACCCGCAGGCTGTGAATTGTCCTAATATCCACTGCTGTTGTCGTTTATCATACACAAGTGCAGTTCTTTAATGCCGCCACCCCCTTAGGGTCCTCAGCATCACCCCGCAGCGTGATTGTTGATACAGTTGGACCTTAGCTCGTGTTTAGGTAGCCGTGGGGTACCGTTGTTATCTTTTCTCCTGCGCCGCTGACCTTCTGGCCTTCAGCCCTCACTTCTAAAGATCAGTCAGAATCTCGTGGGGTTCAGCTGTGTGTGTGTGTGTGTGTGTGTGTGAGTGAGAAAATTTAGTGTGTATCAGATAGTATAACTATGTTTAGTGAGGAACTCATACTATAGACGCTGCGGGCATTTTGAGATCCACATCTTACAGCTACATTCGTATGAGGGAAGACTTTGTAGTTGTACATGGCTGTCTGCGTGCGCCCTCGTTGAGACCCATACCACCTATTGACATGTAGGAGTCAGAGTTCCTAAAGTTCAGCAGCCCACGTGCCGCTGATAATGCAGGATTGGACCATATGTCACTGTCAAGGAGTAAATACCATTCTTGAATGCATCACAGAGAGTTAAATAATTACAAATAGCTTCTACACAACTGTGTCTATGTTATTTATTCATTTATAGTTATAGTTAATATTACTGATGTCAACTGTGTAGTTTTGAATTTGTCATTTTACAGTATATCTAGATGTCCAAGTATTGTTTGCCATCCACACCCACATATATGGACTATTTATAGATTGTTTAGATGTTTTACTACATGCAACGCCACTGACTGTACTTGCTGCCTTTTGTTCACATTCACTTAGAACGAGTAGAATTTATTTTTTCATGTTTTCTTTCTCATCTGCATATAGACTATTTATTGATACATGACTTCTTGCCGTTCACATTCACGTCTGCAATTAGAGTATCTATTTATACATGTACAGTTTGCCAATTTTGTCTACATATTTAGAATATTGATACATGTAGAGCTTTTTTGCTACACGCAACACTGCTGACTGTTCTTATGAGACTGTTCTCATGTACAGCTGGCACATACAGAGCTGCTCACATTCAGTTTCATTGTTTGATGTTGTATGTTTGAAGATCATTTAAAAAAAAAAAATTTTAAATAATTATTTTGCTTTTGTTAGAGGAATGTCCTTATTACAGGACTAAAACCACCATTCTGTTCTATTCTATTCCTGCTTTCCACTAGTGAATCAGTATATTTCATATTTTATTTATTTGACGGTATAAATGATTCATAATGTGATAATCAGATTTCTCTTATTGTATTATACAGGCGGATGATTGAAGAAATTCTCTAGCACCTTATTTCGGAAGGTTAAACCAAGCTGCTCATAATGCTGCTTTTCAGGTCGGTGCCTGTGCTAAATAGTGTCCCCCGGAGGGTCGAATGCAAATGAGGGCCTCATTGAGATCTGCACAATTAAATAAGCAAGTTGGCTTCCGCTCTAATGGAGATATCACCACGTGTGGGCGTGCGTCTACCAATTGACAGCATGTACTTTTTAACTGACTGATATGCTCACAGGTATCATTAGCCATCTACAGATGGCAAAGTGAACGTGTGTGTGTGTGTGTTTGTGTGTGTGTGTGTGTGTAGTTATGGATCTCCCAGTGCTGAGCGAGGACTATTTCTCTTCGGAGGTAAAGCCATCTGCTTAAACAGACCTGCACCATTCATTCCGAGCATAATTGCCGCACGTTGCTGAACAGACGGGGGAAAATGGCACGTGGGAAGAAAAGAAATAAATGACACTTGGCTGGCAGGGAGTCGACATCTGGCACCGTTTTTCACCAGGAGTACACACCGACAAACGGCGCTTCGTCATAATTTAGGTGAAAATGGGAGGATAAGAGTGGATCACAGACAGATTTTTGTAATGAACAGTTGAGTAGGAACATGCACGGGTACATGACAGGCACATGAATCTAAACTACTAAAACCACAACAGCAGACTTTGGTTAAATGTCTCAAAGACATTTGTGATGAAAATGTGCATGTACTTAATGAAGTGTCTGTATAGTATGTTTGATCAAGAATGTATCAGAATGACGAGGGGTGTTCTTTGCAACTGAAGGTACAGATGTCGACAATCAGGCCCAATTTGAGCATTTTCCCTCCTTTGCGATCAAAATCAGCAAAGGCCCGATTATCGGATGCCTCTTAAAGATGAATCTATGGTGTATAAAGAAATGTATTCATTTTCCCCCCTGCCCCATCCTAGTTGATCGGGCTGACAACCATAAAAAGTTAAACCTGTTTGATATGTTTTATTGTAAATCCTCAAGTTGGGTACCGACAGTCGGGCCCGACTTGAGCATTTTCTTTGCGATCAAAGTCAGCAAAGGTCAGGTTATTGGTTGTCTCTGAAAGATTAGCCTAAGTGATTATCCTGTGGTGTGGCATGTGTAAAGATGATTTTTCGTCCTGGCTCAGAAAACGGTCGGACTCAATGATGGTAAATTTGAAACCGGCTCAAAATGTAGGCTCGCAAATCCATCTGTGGTCAAGACAGAGTTGGGCTGAACCACGGACTCCATGATTGTGACATTAAACGGAACAATAGCCAAACAGGAAGCTCGTGCTGTTGTCTGGACACAAATTGAGGAGCAACTGATTGTGTTGAGTGTTTGTAAAATGTATCTCACAGGTCATTCACCACAATAAAAATGACAAGGAGTAAAGTTTGCCACCATAGTCTAGTTACTAGTTAGTCTGTAATAAGGTAACAATTGGCCTAGCTTCTTTGATTCCCTCTTCCGATACTACTTTCCTCTTCTTTATTTCTGGATTTGGATGCCCTGTGACGAGTTACCACTCACGTCAGTCTTGGTATGACGATGGACATTGTTACGTGAGTGATGTATTGTGTTGCTCATCTTTAAATCACACGAGCAGTCAAACCACACATTGTGATATTTTCCCATGTCACCCGTGAGGTCTTTTAAAAATTGGTTAAGAAAAGATTGAGAATCATTGTGTGCTCCACGTTTGTCAAATATCCAGAAGCTGCAATTGACAGGCAAACATGTCACTTTATGTAAATAATCACCTAAATAACACATTATTGAGTCAAATGCAACTTCTTCAAATGCTTTATTAAATGCTGTTGTTGAAAACTATGGATCTCATCATTTTGTAAGTTTTCTTCTTTTTAGTGATCTTGTTTTTGTTATTTTTTTTTGGTTTACATAAAATCAACAAAAAAAAGACTAAATGTGGATGGTGTCAGAATAATCTTAAAATGGTGTTACAAGTGCACAGAACTCACCTTTGTATGAAAGTTTTAGTCGCGGGACGTTGGCCTTGTTCTGCTGGGCTCCGTCGCCTCCTTTCCGAAGTAGAATCAGTCCACAGGCCAGTGCAAAGCTGCCCCAGAGAAGAGAGCCCATGGTCCTGAGGTGAACGAGGCCAGCGGTGTCCGTTCTCTGTACACCTCCACGGCACGCTTACAGATCCACTCCAAAATGTGTCCCCTGATTTTTGTGGGTCAGTCTAGACTTGATAAGCCAGTTAAAAGCCAGTCCAAGAGATGACTTTGGCAGGGGGTGCGGGGTTACAGGTCACCGTTGACGGCATGGGATCCTGTCCCAGCAGCAAGCCCAAGGTGAACTTTACTAATGGTGAGTGGTGAAGCAGCAAGGTAAATCTGCCATCTGTCCTCGTCTTTTAAATCACCATCCACGCAAACCGAGAGAAAACACTGTCCTGTTTGTTTTCTGCTCTTTATCCTCAGTCGTCTGTGTTGAGTTCTCCCTTTTATCCACTTTTTCCTCCTTGAAATCTCCTCTTGTCGTTGAGTTAGCACAGCTCTGCACTGTCCACGCCGCACAATGCAAGTGAGCACAGCTGAAGCAGACAGCATGCACACAGGCAGGAAGGCAGATTGAGAAAGTGCAGTGTACGCGGGAGAGAGAGAGAGAGAGAAGCAAACGCAAGTTAAGGTTAGGGCAAGACACATGAAAAAAAGGAAAGTAAAATATGAAGGCAGAACATCCCACTGTCGTCATGTTTTCAGGGTTGGATGAGGTTTAGAAACATTTTTAATGCTCGCCTTTTATTACATAAATACAAATATTAAATTTTACATTTTGACTCTTCCCTCCATTGATTGAAATAACTTTAACTTTCACATTTCTCGATGGCCTGCCATCGACAATTATTTTGCTTATTTAATGATGGACATCGGTACTTCTAATGCAACATTTACATTATACTAAATAGTCTGTGCTTTTGATGTAGTTAAGATTTACAGCAGATGTTTTAAAAATGTTTGTCGTTTAAGACTATGCGGATGTGTACCTCATGTCACAGATCAATTGTGCATATCCAATCTGTGTATTTATGTTGTACTTGCATTGGCTAATATCCAATACTTATTGGATTTCTTTCCACATATCGAAGAGGTCTCATTCTGATGTGAAGCTATCTGATCCCATGCATATTTTATTTTCTATTTACGCTGCCACAATGCATATCCAATTTATGCTACTTTGAGAGCAAAAATTTTAATTATCACTATGTACATCAAGTCAGCGAGGTATTACTATCATTTTTTTGTGGTAGTCGTTTTCATTTGTGTAGAACTGCTATGCATCACTCTATGTAATATTTTGGTTATTTGTTTGCAATACTGTAAAGGTTGTGCAGGGGTATGTAATGAGTAGCCAACACTTTCTGGAAGGCCCATGAGCCAAATATTTATTCATTCATTTTCTGTACTGCTTGTCCTCACGAGGGTCGCGGGTGTGCTGGAGCCTATCTCAGCTATCTTCGGGTGAGAGGCGGGGTAAACCCTGAACTGGTTGCCAGCCAATCACAGGGCACATATAAACAAGCAACCATTCGCACTCATATTCACACCTACGGGCAGGTTAGAGTTGTCCATTAACCTACCATGTATGTTTTGGGGATGTGGGAGGAAACCGGAGTGGCCAGAGAAAACCCACGCAGGCACGGGGAGAACATGCGATCTCCACACAGGCGAGGCCGGATTTGAACCTGGGTCAGCAGAACTGTGAGGCAGATGTGCTAAATAGTCATCCACCGTTCCGCCGCTCCAAATATTCTTTGGAAACAAATGAGCACAACCAAAACCAATGTTTCAGTTTTGCTGGTGTAAGTGGGTCAGAAATATTGCCCATATCGCCCACTCCTAATGATCATCTATTGTGAATGTAAGGCCTTAAATTTGATCAAAGTGGGCTTTCAAAAGTCTCCTTTAAAACTGATAACAAGTATCTAATAAATCCTTTCAGTTTCTCAATAATGCACCCTTAATGTGTTGCCACAGAATGTGCCTTAGACCAATTTGTTATACCAAACCGGGTTGGTTTGCATCTCTGGTATTCAGATTTCATAAAGACTTTCCCATTAGCTTTTGGGAATACCGGCGTCTGGTATTTATTTAAATTTTATTAAGTTGATTTGTATGCACCTGTCATCAGCCCCTTACTGGGCCCATTATTATCTAACTACTTCAAAGTGTCACAAAATACTTCAAACAATTGTGCCTATTCTGACCAATAACGAACACAAGATGCCCAGGGTAGTTGAGGTCAATTATTAAGTCAGTCCATTCTCAATTTCAGCTCTTGGGTGCAAATTTAGTCCCTAAATCTGACAGCGAAACGATCTTGTTGACAATAGGCTGAGGTTGGTCAAATCAGTAAACCTCCTGCCAAATATCCAGGATTGTTGCCCAGTATAAAAGCAAAGCACACTAATGCTACTAAGTGCTATCAGACTTTATGGCAGTCAAGATTCTAGACCAGTCGCATGCTACAGGTATGTCACAGTTTTAACGTGAATGCTAACTCACCTGAGACCAATGAATTAAAGATGAGTCTGACAACTCAATGATGTAACTCCATAATAACACAAACAGATTTTATCAGCCAGTGCCATGGCTGGCTGGTGATGGCGCCACTCAACCTTTCAACTATCACATGGGTAACCAAGTGACTTCCAAGAATCACATTACAACATTTTCAATCTGAAATACTCTATGTGCGAGATTGACTATGATTGTTAAATTCAAGATTTGGACACAAATCCTTGAAAAACCTCAACATGTGAATTTAAGACTCTTTAAAGTATTTTCAGAGATTTGTTTGAAGAAAGTTGTGGAAAATGTGAACAACTGGGAACTATGTATAGTAGTACATACAGTATACATTTGAGTGTACAGTGTTAAAGTGTCACCATTTCAGTTTTCCAAATTAGTTTTTTTTTTCAAAATCAAAGCTAGTGCTTCGGGCTGGCGTGGCCGGTTTAGAGTACCTTGTTTGTCGGCCATGACTGTGCGCATGTCATGGAGAGAAGGCAGAAGAACGAGTGGGGGAATAGTCTATAATGACAGCCTGGGTGTGGACAGGGGCTTCACGCTGGAGTAGCACCTTATTGTCGCAGTGTAGAAAAGCCCTAGTAGGATATATTCCAGCCACCGGAGCCTTACAATGTATATATTTTCGCTGCTCATGTTAGGCGCAGGAAAGATGCAAGACAAAATAGCATCCATTTTTCCAGGTCGTAGTAGTGGGTCTGTTTGACAGGGGGTGTGATTTCAGTGCATTCAGCATATATGCTCACAGCAATTGAGAGCAGATACAACAATTAGGTTTTTCACTATTTTGAAGGTTCCTTTTTCATTCAAATTTGGAAGGGTTGTGAACAACACTCACACAAATTTACGAGAAATTTATTTTCACTTAACACAGAAATTAAATAATTATGATTCACCAAAGCAACTAATTTAGCAGCATTAAAACAAAGCAGATGAGCTGAACAGTTAAGTGGTGAAGACAGACTGGCTACTCCATCATAGTCAAAGGGGGAGTTCCCTGTCCTTTCTCTCCTAGCGTGCCAAATGTGATGTCAATCTCCCAGCAAACAGCAGACCCTCAGTGAGCCCATTCCTCCTTGTGGTGCATGATAATGACTCCGGTGACCACGTTGTTGTTCAGGACCTTGAGCGGGGTGGATCTTTGTGGATAAAGAGCCATCAGACAGTGGGAGGAGAGCAGAACTAATCCAGTAGTGAGTGGATGAGGCCTGGCCGGTATGCTAATGTCCTTTTGGGAGCCAGCGTCATGCCAGTCTCTGCTTACCCAACTCCCCTTTGTGGGATTTTCATCACTATGCCAGGGATCTTGTAACGCAATCTGCCATTGCTGAGAAGCAATTGTTGATGAGGAATTCAGACTGAATGGGCTGCTTGGGAATTTACCCCGCACTTCCGCTTGCCATATACTTTGCATGTTAACTATACAGGGGTGTCCTTGATTTACAACTGAGTTCTGTTCCTACGGCTGCAACATAACCCAAATTTGTATGGAAGTCAGAATCCACAGCAGTCTATTAGTAAGCTAAGCTAACGCAGTAGTAAATATTTACATTGTGGACATCGGAATGCCATCATCTTGAATCGCTACACCTCATTTCACTTTTTGTGAAATATGGTCAATCATAAGAGAGGAAGAACATAAAACAAGAAGAATCATGTGGAACGTCATATGACGTGACCAACCCAGAAAACAGTTTTGCGAACTTTCTGTGTGTGCAGTGGTAACTACGATAACTACAGGCTGATGACATGATGGGTTGAATGCGGACTTGCTAGAATATTATTTTCTTCATCACTGGTGTATTCGGACAAAAGTTATACACATCTATATCATTTATTTTTACATATATCATATGTAAACACGAACAAAGCCTAAACAGCGGATGTTGTCATCTTTGATAGGTTTTGAAGACATCTTGTGTAAAACAAAAGACAGTTTCGACGTTTAATATTTCCACATTTGCTTTGTCACGATCTCCTGTCATAGGGTTCTGCCCGTGACTTGAACCGGAAGGAAGTGCTTCATCCTGTTTTGCCGAATGTGAAAGTTGGGTATGCATAACCCCTATAATAACAGGAAGCATGCTGATTCATTTAAAACAGAAAAGACTCTGACAAGATATTGTCAAAGTATTCTTTCCAGTGTTTGTCCCGTGCCATGATAGTTAGAGATGATTGAAAATAGTCACATGTGAGCTGGAACCTATCCCAGCTGACTTCGGACTTCGTCCACACCCATGGACAATTTTGAGTCTTCAGTGAACCTACCATTAATACAAGTAGAAACCCATGCAAGCACAGAGTGAAGCTGCATACTCCACAGAGGAAGACTGGAGCTGAGATTCGAACCAAAACGTTAGAACTCTTAGGGTGACGACGAACCACTAATCCCAAATTGTCTGATAAACTGAGAGATGAACTAAATAGATAAACTGAATAGCACTACTCTTGTCAAAGGATGGACATTCACTTGACTATCTTTTGGGTTATTCACAGTTTAAAGGAAGCAGATTGTTTCAAGGAAGGGGGTGGCCTCTTTCAGAAGTCGCAACTTACCTTACGGTCTAAACTGTCTTGGCCTTCATCCTAGTACATTTCAAAGTGGAGCCTGACAATATTCATTGAAAACCGAAGCACCACACCCAGCTCAGTTCACTTAAAAAATACAGTGCCCGCCTCACCACACCTCTTGACCAAACAAGTGCCCCGACCCCAAGCTTCACATCTTTCAACTCCACGTCCCCCATCTAGCAAAGACAGTACACCAGTCCCCCAACTGCTTCCATATCTCACCACTCTCCAAATTCACCACTCAAAAGCCACTTTCTCAATTCCACCTTTTCTATGGTGTGGCCCCTCTGACCTCCACCTACTCGCTACACAAGCATGGAAACATAATCCTCTAAATGAGAGGATTTGGCTCAGCAAAATCAACCACAAGCTTCTAGACAAGCAAATTAACCACATTTGCCGCCCACCTACCCTTTACAATACCAGCCCACTGAGCTCACCCCACGCATCCACCCACCCAGCTGGAGTTCAGATTAGCCTCGCGGTGGGGCACTTTGGTGGTTTCAGGTAAAACACATGAATCATATTTATCAAGGTCAAAGCTAACGTTCCTGTTAATCAAAGATGTTGGAGACAAAAGCCTTTCCTCAGAATTGGTGCAACACAATAGTAAAGTCATATTTGCAGTAAGTATCTATGAAAAACATTTCTATGCTCTAAATTAATACATTGCAATGAAAAACAGTCATTTGGCCGGTAACTGATTGTGCCTTCTTGTGATGTATCCTCACTCCGCTGTGCAAACTAGTTTATTGTACACCGTTCGAGACCTTGAAAGGGACCGTCATAAACAGAGGACCTCTTATAATGAGAATTGCATTATTTACTATATATTTTACTTGCATCAGCTTGACATTTTATTTTTTTCCTTTCATAGTAACTTACTGTGTTCCAGTGTTGAGGCTCACAAGGTTGTGTACACGAGCATGTGATCGTTATGCCACTCATAGATTTGAGAATAAATATGTTGACTACAAAAGCATATGATTGTGCCACGCATAGCTTTGAGAATGACTAATTTTATGACTTAAGTGTGTGATTCTTGTGCCGCAAATAGCTTTGAAAATTATTTTGTCGACATGAGTATTCGATTTTTGGCCTTTATACTTTAATATGCCACTCAGAGCCTTACCGCACAACACATAGCTGCCAACAGGGGTCTTAATGTTGTGAGTTAATTTGGTGTATATATTGTTTCCTGTGAATCGGAAGAATAAAGATAATGAAATGCAGTGTCTCAAGTAATAATTTCTCATTTGCAGAAATTTTACCACACTTCAGACCTTTGTCCCACTTTTCCAGCATTTCTTTACACAAGCGCTGAGGCGAAGTGGACTTGGCAATTTTATGTCTTCGGGGTTAGAGCCATAGGAGTGTGTGTGTGTAAGGGTATTCTGCAATGCTGGGACAGGGAGGTGATGTTTAACACACTTATCCCGCCGTGTTGTCACTGTCTATTTGTCAAACGATACTAATGTGAAAGTTAACACATTTGCCGCAAATTCCTCCTCACTGAATTCTATATAGAAAGCAGTTGGATTAAATGGTCTCTTTTGTTAGGATGTTTGTGTAAAAGAGCCTATACAGGGGCCATCCTGCCTCTATTACTCTAATTCTACCGCAGAACGTTGGAAAATTGCCGGGTCTACATTCTGTGTTAGGTCAGTTTATAGCAACATGACAATAGACTGCATAAAAGTGTCAGAGTGGATTTTCTGTCTTTGTGCCCATTTGTGGACACCGTCAATCTCAATCCTAAACAAGAACAAAGTGTCCCACTCTGAATATTGGGTTCCACCAAATGACACCAATTATGTATTTATATTGTATTCATTATTTGACCATATGAACCTGCTGTTATAGGAGACAGCTGTGTGTGCAGGGATGGATGTAAAAAGAGCATGTCTACTCCTTGCAAACCACAAACCCTTCCCAGTCCTGACCAGCTCGCCCCAGGCAATGTTGACAACATACAACAAGAGAAACATGTGCATCTTAGCCGCAAAAGCCATGTAGCACAAACTGGGACAAAACAAAACCATAACTTCTCTGACATTGCCGCTGTTAAAACAAATTGTGGCAAACTCTTTTCCACGCCAGCTCTTCAATTTGAGACGACACGCGAGAGTGGCACATGCACAATTCATGACTACATAAACCACACGCTGTTGGTTATTTACTGTTTCTTAATAAAAAATGGATGAAAACTCAGCAAAGACCTCAGAGCCATGAATTAATTACTGCCAACATTCTACTATATGAGCTCCAACACTGAGCCAACCATGCCCTCATCATGGCGACCGCATGCTCCTCGATAGCGTTTGAAGGTCCACGAACAAAAATGTTAACCCATAACTTTAAGTCGCCATTTTATAATTCCAGGACATGTACCAGCATCATCCATCAATATTTCAATTGCCGGGGCTACCTGATTCTCGTCTCCATGGGGATCAACAAAAACATACACACAGGCTCTTTTTGACTGAGTCGCATTTGGCGGTAGCGCCAGTACCCGCAGACTGGCTCTACTTTCCATTCTCAGGGCTACAATGACAGCAGTATTCCTTTTAGTAGATGTGCCACCACTTTAGGTCAAACTACATCAATAATATAAAGATATGTTGATGATAGGACATTGCCAAACCCTTTCCGGTTGTGGTAAAAGCATCACCACATTGGGTCATGTTCTATTTTTCATTATATTACCATAAAATTGTCTCGAACCCACCAGTATAAAAGTGACACCCACTAAAATTCAAAACAATCTGGACTCCCCCCCAAAAATAAGAGTTGAAGAAGCAGACAGTAAGAAAACTAAACTAAAGCTAAAACTAAAACTACAGCAGTTGTAATTGTTTCCACAGAACAGAGAACATATGTCTGAGTACTTATATGTGTTACTGCCGTCTTTATGGTTAATAGCGATGATAATTTCTGTTATGGTGTTTTCTATTGTACAGTATGTTAACATTGTTGGGCTAATAATGGCAGTGATGATGTACTACTTTGACTAAACATTCATGACATTACGATCTATGACTCTACACTCCACTTGCCATGTCTTTGTTACGCTCTTGGAGGTTCACCCGAGCAGCCATATTTAAATCTGGTTGTGAAGCAGAAAAATGTATGGAAACAGTAGGGGGAAATGAATCATAAAGTCCTAAAAAACAAAGCCCTGCTATGTAATGGTATTCTTTCGAGAAGTAGACTTAACACTAGCTTCTCAGCAAACCTGACTGGCTACATTTATTTCCCCACTCTCAACATTGTGGTCGCGGTGGAAGACATACAGCAGCTACTTTTTCTCCACTGTACACCTCTATGGTCACTTTCTATTGGCTTGGTATACAAATTCAGTCTACAATAAAAAATGATGTCTTGCACATCTACGACCTGTCAATGGTAGCAAGCAATGTTCATGTTATCGGACAAACTGTGTCACCTCTTCACATCAATTGCCATGGTATGCCCTGGTTTATTGGGTGGCGAAGGGGGGTTAAAGGCTTTGTCATTAAAAAGCAACACCAAAATCTTGGGATTATACTCCTGCTGAGTCTTTCATTATGGGTCAAATCAAAGCTAGCTGTGTCACTGCATTAAAACTAACCTTCTGTCATGGAATGTCATTGGTTTGAAAACTAACTCTCATCACTCACATCAAACTAATGCAATCAAGGAAAGGATTGATTGATTTATTGTCTGAAACTGGTCATTCTGTTAGTTGACACTTCCTCTATTTGTATTCTCACAATTATTAAGTTGTAAATACTGAATGTCTGTGGATTTTAATCAAATTGATTTTCTTAACTGAGCCGGAACGAGCACCTAATCAGCATCCGTGGAGCCCTTAAACATTGCATTTGGACAACTGATGATAGAAAAGACTGACCTTGTCGAGAGCCGTGGAATCTGAGGGGCATGATCCATCGATTCTCAGTCATCTTTTTTAATGTGGCTCCCGGTGTTAAGGCGAGGTCAAAACAAAAAAGAATATATGTGGCCGCAACCTTCCGCCCAGATTTATAACCTCACCTAGTACCTTGACTCGCACATAAACCCACTAATCTTTGTGTAGCCTTGGACTGTCATGAATACTATACCACCTTTAACTCATTGAACTGGACAAAAGAACCATTTGACCATTGTCCATGTTTACTACACGGATGTATGTTTTTGGGAGGGGCGGCGGGCGATTACTCGAGTTCTTGAGATCTATAGGATAATCGATTCTAATAAAAATTCGACAGTGACAGCCCCACTCGAGTGTTAACACTTCACGGACAAAAACCAACACCACAGTTAAAATGACTGCATAAAGGGCCACAATACAATAAAGCAAAGCAAATTTATTTATATAGCACATTTCATGCACAAGGTAAGTCAATGTGCTTTACATGATTAAAAGCATTTAAAAACAAAGAACAAAAAAACAACATATAAACATTTAAAACAAAGAGGGGAAAAAAACTATTAAAACAGTGTACAGTGCAAGAAATATCATTTAAAAGTGGAAATGCTCTAAAAAGTATGGAGAAAAAGAAGAGTTTTTAACCTGGACTTAAAAACATGCAGAATCGAGGCTGACTTGGGGGCTGACTCACTTCTATTGGCAACTTATTCCATTTGTGTGCAGCATAATAGCTAAACGCTGCTTCACCATGTTTGCTTTGGACTCTGTGCTCCACTATTTGACCTGAGTCTGTCGATCTCAAAGCCCTACTGGGTTTATATCCCATTAGCATTTCATTCATGTATTCAGGACCTAAGCCATTTAGTGATTTATAGACCAGTAGCAGAACTTTAAAATCTATCCTAAAGCTGACTGGAAGCCAATGTAAAGACTTTAGAAGTGGAGTAATATGCTCTGACCTCTTTGTTCTGGTCAGAACCCGAGCTGCAGCATTCTGAATGAGCTGCAGCTGTTTGGTGGACGGTGGTTTCAGGCGAGGGGGGATGGGAGGAAGATCTTGGCGTGGTGTGCGTTGGATTCCAATATTGACAATAGTCTTCATCCTGTCCGTCACACCTAGCAGAGAATTTAGGCTAGGAGAGAGTGAGTTTTGCGTTGGGCTTTGCTACAGGGAGGGGTGTGGGAGATTCAACATGCTGGCTCATCTCATTTGTCATTCGCTCCTCCGATTGTTTGAATGACGCTGATGAATCCGTCTGCGCCTCGTGTCGCCTTATCTCCTGTTCCTCCGATTGTTTGGGAACAACTGCAACTTTTTGTCCTTCAGCCGTGTCACCAAAGCCAGTGTTTTCTTTTTGGGCCACTGAATGACGTACACAGTAAAAAATGTTGGCAACCAATAACTTAATCCCTTGTCTATTTAGACAGAAACCGTCTGCCTTGTAAAGATGTCTGCGCTCCCAAAAAATGCAGACATTGTCAGTGAAACTCACGGATAGTGCAGTACACACTTCTTTGAGCCACTTACTTAATTGACTGAGCCTAGAGAAACGTTCATCTCCAAATCGTACAAGTGGGAGAGGTCCACTAATATAAACCTCAGCATCCAAACATTGCACTTTTGTTAGGAGATCAATGAAATCTCGCTTCAGTATCTCTGATTGCTGCTTGAGAACATCCAGGGCCCCTGTGTGTATAATGACATATTTCACAGTTGGGTGCTGATTAGTGATCTCCATGATTTTTCTTTTAGAGATATCAGACACCATGTCCTTGGTAAAACACAGTATTTTGGTTTTCTTCTCACTGCAAAAACGTTCCACATCCTTGACAGCCCCATCACCAACTATTAACGTTTGGGGTGCCATTTTTTTCCTGTTATTATTATTATTAATCAGTTTATTTGAAAGGGGACAATGCAATTTCATAAAACAGATGAAATACAGAATTAGCCATAAGGCTAGTTTTCATCTGTAGTCCCCTGGCCATGATGTAAAAAAGCAGTAAGATACATCTACAAGACAATATAATACAGGATACATAATCAAAGACTTAGTCGTTTGATTATGAGGAAGGAATCTATGGATTCCTTCCTCATAATCAAACGATTATGTCACAAAAAGTCTAATCACATTATCATCAATGTGATTAGTATTCTATTAAGAGAGAATAAAACCACAAATCATTTGATCATAACAAAAAAAAAACATCATAACATACTTGTCCTTTAGTGTTGGCAGCTATAGGTATTGTATGATTTAGTTTCATACCTTTCAGGAATGATGGGGGATGAGCATTCTAGCCCAGGGTCTTGTGAAAGTGGCTCAAATCTATTTGTAAGTCTGATGTCAATGTTTGCATTGACTCGCATCCTTTTTTCTTGCCCTTCGCTGCAGCGACCATCCACGGCCGCTCACTCGGGGTTGAAGCAGCCCGCAACGCAGGCCAGTCGCATTCCTCGGTAATCTGCTGGTGTTGTGTCCTCCCTTTTAGATGTTGTCCTATATCTTTGGGCTTTGCTCCCAGTAAATTCCAGGGAGAACTGCTGGATGGTCCATTCCCGTTTCCACAGTCCCCATCCGTCCTCTTTGTTGAGATAAGTGGCTGTCTGGTAGCACACTTCAACTCACCATTTTGAGACATCGGTAGAGTGGTTTCATTCCCCGACTGTCCATTTACATCGACATACACTTCAAGACGGTGGATTTTCGTTTCTAGGATTGACATCCTCTGCAGCAGTCCGCGATAGTCCTCAGTGGAAAAGGGAGGCATCTTGATTGCTGGTCTTGTTGCTAATAGCAGGCTTGTGCTAATTAGCAGGCCACACTCACGTAATGGTGAGAGGGTATCAGAAAATATTGGAATATAGCAACAACTGACTGTATCTACAAAAAAAAGTACACTCCCACAGGTTTAAAAATATCCAGGACTCGCTGCTTCTATTTTTGTTTTTGTTTTTGTTTTTTTGTTTGTTTTTTAGAAGAAAAACAAGCTTATCAGCAAGAAAAAATGTAAACAGAAGCGAAGCAAGCAAAGCGAGAAAAAAAGCGTCTGCGCTGTACGAGAGCGAGAGAGAATATCACCAGTCTTTTGCCATGTTCCCAAAACGACTGCAAAAAGTGAAAATCCACAAAAGTCTGAATGAAATTCTGAACACAGATTTCAATTTTATACAAGCCACTACAAGAACAAAATCAGAGGTATTGAATAGACAGTGTTTTGTGTAGTAACTCATTACTAAAGTTAATTTACTAAGTCGTTCTCCAACAGAATGCTTGGTAGCATGCAACTTGCAGTATATTTTAAAGAGAGAAAAACACATTTCGAAGTAGATCATATTGGGGAAGCATTGAAAGACCCTTTTAAGTCAAACTCAGGAAATGTAGCCTCGAACAGTAGTCTTTAGCCTCAAAGGGCATGTAGAGGTGTGGGGCGAGTGGGTGGATACGACAAGCATTACCTGAGGCAAGCGTCATCTTTTTCACTGGCTGTTTTGACTGAGATGAGACGAGAGAGGAGTTATTTTTCAGCCCACATTGACCCGTATAACAAACACTTCCACCAGTTGAGACATATTTGAAAGACCAGATCACAGCAAAAGCTTTTTATTTATTTATTTATTTATTTTATTATAGTGAGGGTCTAACTTCTTTGAGGCCTCGGGGCTGGGGAAAAATTGCACCAATTCTGCATCAATTCATCCAAAGGGAAATTGCAGGTCATTTTAAATTATTGCTGGAAATGATTCAGAGATTGGATGCAACACATCCCTCTCTATTGTCACTACAGCTGTTCTTTTTCACCTTTGCCGAATTAAGTACTTTAACATAATTAGCAACATCAGATTGATCTAAAATCAGACTCAGAATCATCTTTATTTGCCAAGTATGTCCAAAAAACACACAAGGAATTTGTCTCCGGTAATTGGAGCCGCTCTAGTACGACAACAAACAGTCCATTGACAGTGAACACTTTTGAGACATAAACACATTGACCAAAAAAAAAAAAAAAAAACAGTCACTGAGCAATAAAGGTTTGCTAGTTATCTGGTAATGCCGGTACATTTTATTTATGTATTTATTTAAAAAAATGTTTTGACAATTGTGCAAAAAGATGCAGAGTCCTCTAGCACTTAGAGCAGTTCGAATGACTAATATTGCTTGCTCCATGAGAGGATCCGTTCCTTAATTTTCAAGTTTGTACCATTCACAAATACAGCACCAGTGCTAGATTATCAATGGACTAGATTAGAATATGGAGTGCTTTGTCCATTTTCAGCAGCAGACTAATAATAATAATAAGGACTAATAATCCATTTACCATTTTGGATAAAGATTACAAAGCTAATATTTAATCAATTTACAGTAAACACTGCTTACAGAATGTGTTTAACTTAGGTCATGTGAAAAGCATATTTGCACAAGAGCACCTTGTAGTCAAGTGCAGGTCCCTATGCAGATTTTGTGTTTTGGGTCTCACTTGTATGTAGAAGACACCACCAACATTGCTGTAATTTAACAGGCATCACATTACTGATGAGTGAGGGTTTCAGCTGCAAGCCAAAAACTGGTACAACGCTCACGACCTGCAGGAAAAGAATATGGTGTCATTGTATGACTCGCTGAAGTATCTAGTCCCCGCTTTGAGAGAAAAGGCGTTCTATCTGGAGGGAAGAGGCCAACAAAGCAAATCAGTATCTTACTACAGTACTGGTCACAACCTCTTTGTTTTGTTTTTTTTGCTTTAACTATTTAGAGAACCAATACAAAGATAACAGGACATTGCTTGGCCACTCAAGATGGAAGTGCCCCAAACCAGTAACCCTGGAAGGAACCCTTGGCCTTATTTATGTACCTAGATTCTCAAACTTCACTGCTCTCGTCTCACTTACCATTCCCTTCCCCAATCTGTACATCAAAGCACTTGGCTTGTTTTTGCTTGGGTGCCTCATTATGGCACTCAGAGTCTTAAGTGAACTACGGGTGGACGAACATAAAGGGAACCTTTGTTTTCACTGAGTGGACACATTGTAATAATGCTGCCGCTTTGCTCTCCAACCCAAACAAAAGAAAGCCAAGCAAACCACAATGACATCCGCTGCCTTTCTATTCTGGTGCTTGACTCTGTTAGATCCTACACCCCACAGCTCTGCCCCAAGTCAAGTCGAACTGCCCAACCTGCCAGCAATACATACCAGTGTAAGGCATCGCTCATGTCCGCCTGGTTCAGGCCACTGTACTATAATACCATATTTTTTCCTTATCTGTTGAAATCAAATGGACAGGGTGCTCCAGAACAACTCTTAATCAGAATTTTAGGGACTACTGGTATATCAAAGTAGAAAAACCTGTTACAATTTAATTGTATCCAGATCCTTTGGTACATGTTCCTTGTCAAATTACGTTTGTAGTTCTGTGGCAGCCACTCAATGACTTGAAGCTGGTCCTTGGTTTATGATGGTCCCAACATGACAGTTTTAAGTTATGAAGGGTGCACTATGAACTACTTCGCATAGTGGTCTAAGAATGCCATCAGATGGCATAAGAAGACACATTGTTTTTCTTCTGCTTTATTTTTCTGGCTTAAAATATTTACTGTCATTGTTACTTTGCTGCTGCATTAGCATAGGTTACTGATAGACTTACCGTATTTTCACGACCATAAGGCACACTTAAAAGTCTTAAATTTTCTCCAAAATGGACGGGGCGCCTTATAATGCGTCGCGCCTGATGTGTGCACTGAGTTCCAAAATCTGTAAATGTTGTTGTGTGACTTTAATGGGCGCTCCGCTTGACTGACTGGGAGCATTTCATGCCGACACGCTTACGAAGCACAGTTTAAAGTTATCAGTTACGTGGAGGAACATGGGAATCGAGCAGCCGCAAGAGAATTCAAGATCAACAAATCCATGGTTCGCAAGTGGTGGAAGCAGGAAAACGAGCTTCGACAAGTCAAGAAGACAAAGCTGAGTTTCCGCGGAAACAAGCGAGGTGGCCCGAGTTGGAAGACCAACTCGAGCAATGGATTAATGAGCAAAGAACATCCGGGAGAAGCATCTCTACAGTCACCATTCGACTGGGGGCAATAACTCGGAGCTTGCCATCATTCCGGGAGGCTTGACGAACCGCTGGACATCCATGTAAACAGGGCGTTCAAAGTGAAGTTGTGAGCGGCGTGGGAGCCATGGATGACAGATGGTGAACACAGCTTTACTAAGAATAGGAGTTAGCGCCAGGCGAGTTACGCCACAATTTGTGAATGCATTGTGGATGCTTGGGCTAACGTGTCTGCTTTAACGTGTTCGAGCTTTCGTAAAAGCCGGCATCATTTCTGCACAGCAACGAGACTGACTCAGACTATGACGAGAGGGAACCTGGCGTGTTTGATTGAGAACTTGCCCAGCTGTTCATTTAGGATACAGAAGATGAGGACTTTGATGGATTTGTGGATGAGGCTTGATCAAAAAATAACTTGAGTACATTGTTAAATACTTCAATAAAGTACAACCGAACTCAGTTTTGATCCCGCTGCTTTTTTAAAAACATTGTTTTAGCGTGCATGAATGCTACAGTATGGTTTAAGCTAGCGTATGTTTTACCATGCTTGCACCCAATAATACCGTGCGCCTTATGTATGTTAAATACAGAAATAGACCCCGTAACTGAGATTGCACCTTTTAATATGGTGCGCCTTATGGTCGTGAAAATACGGTACATTGCATGCTGACTTGCATATAAATCCAGGTTGCATCCTGAGGACGGCCCGGAATATGGACCCCCATAGAATATGGACCCTCCACCAAAATTTGCACAAGTATCCTGTAAACAGTGTGAAAATAAAACAAAACAGTCATAATGGGGTTAAAATTAGCTGTTACAATGCCCATGTTCATATTTATTAATATCATAATTATGACTTATTATATTATTATTGTATATATTCTAGTATTTATTTATTATATATTATATATTATATATATATACATAATATTTCAGAGCATATTCTGCTGCGGAAAATGGACAAAGCAGTCCATATTCTAATCTAGTCCACTGATAATCTAGCACTGGTGCTGTATTTGTGGGTGGTACAAACTTGAAAATTAAGGACCGGATCCTCTCATGGAGTCCACCGATGTCTGGACCAATCACTCGAGGAGATTCTAGAGTCCCTGAACCAGAGGGTTTGTCGTTCTAAGGATGAGGGTCCAAGTATTTAGAGTCCTGGTGCTACCAGACATTAACCTTGGATGTAGTCTGGACTCCTTTTGGTACCAAGTCCCCAAGGACAGTTCTCAGCTACTGATGGGCTGACTTTGTGTCAAACCAGTAATTGGACATGCTCTCTGGAGAATTGTCCGAGTCGTAAATGCCTTTCTGCGAGGACACCTAACTGGGGGTGAAAACTCAGAGGATGACATGGATAAGCTGAAAAAGACAGACCCTGAACATTCGCAGTGGAGTATACCCTGGCAGAACGAGAACGCCATTTTGAATTGTCGCACAAAATATGACCAAATGATGTAAAATTGGGGGATAGTTACTGTTTGATTAACTCAGATGACAAAATCAGATGTAATATTTTACTGGGATACGAAAAGACAATGGTAGTCACAGCATAATCCATGTTTATTGAAGATATTAGGGGGATTTACAAATGTGCAAAAGAGAGACAGAGACGTATCCTTTGAACAAAGAGTGTAAACGGCTTTTGCTGTATGTTTTTTTCCTTCTTGCTATAATATTAAATCATCTTTAAACTTTCCTAGGTCTCCTAACCAGGTATTAAATAATTTTAGCTAACCCCAATCTAAGCCAAAGTCAAACATCAAATAATATGTTCCTCAGTGTTGCTATACTAGCCATGCTTTTCAATGAATTTGCTGATTTTAAAGTATGAGATAAGATCATCCTTTAATGATAACCAGAGAGGAAATTCAGGCATTTGAGCAGCACACAGCAGATATAGCATACTAAGAAACTGTACCCCGCCTCCTGCCCGATGACAGCTGGGATAGGCTCCAGCACGCCCGCGACCCTAGTGAGGAGAAGCGGCTCAGAAAATGGATGGATGGAAGAAACTGTTACACCAACTTTACTATTTACAACTAGCATTGAGTCGGTTATATATGGATATCCTATCCAGTAAAAAAATAACTTCAAGTAGCTGATCAAAGTTCATATTGGTACATATTTCTTTAGTTCTATTCCAAGCCACCCATCTGCAACAGTTTTTCCGCTCTTCAGAGCATGTTGTTTCCACGCACACCACAGCTGAATGTTTTTGTCTTGTTGCTTTAACATTGGCTGATAAGGACATTGTGCACTGATTCAATGTGAATATGTAACAACCCATAATTGAGAGCACAGTGTTTGCTACATTGCTAAATTGAGTAATTAAACAAACCTGCAGCATTGTATTATCATCCTAAACTCTGTCCGGCTCTCTGTGGTATGCGGTGTGCCAGCAACTGCACAATGTATTGTGTTAAATTGGGCAAACGCTAAATGAAAACAGTGCCTCGATTCATCTGTTTTTAAAGATCAATCTCACAGGACGAAAATTGTTTTACCCCCCTCGAAAAAAAAAAAAATAATAAATCAAAATTTTATGAGTTGGGCAATACTGTTCATTTTCCTTCTGGAAGCTGTTGAGTACAAGTGATCATTTAGTGCCTGACATACACGCACACACAGCCAATCCTATTATCGTCACCCCATCCCATTCCTGCACTCCCTCGGGAAGGTGGTTAGCTCAATAAGGGGGTAGGTTGAGTGACAAATAATGGCACACTTGAAAGAGTCTTCCCCAAACAAAGACCCCCAGGCCATTAGAGCGTTTATGACACCCCGGCCGACAAAGTTATCAAACAAAGTAAATCCCCAAGGACAGATTATGAACGTGTGATGAGGCACAACAAGCATTTTAAATGGCTGCTAAGAAAACTTTTTATCGTAGGCACATGCAGAACCTTAAATTAAGGTATCTTATAACATCATAGCGGTGAAGTTTTGAATTTTGTATTGCCTGTGGCTGAACAGATATTTTATATCAGCAGACCTGCAACTAGACACAGGACGGTTACCGGTTTCAAGGTATACCGGACTTCTAAAAAGTCTTGGTTTCAAAATTGCTAGAGCTTACACTCAGTGGTATGATTTATTTTATTTTATCTCCCCCTACCATTATTGATTCGAGCGTCCAATGAACCCTACGACTTTTGGGAATTTTCCAGATACCGTGGCTTGGTAGAGGAAGTATATGCAAAAACACGTGCTTAAGAAGGGTGGCTGCTATAGGAGGCAATACTTCCAATACTATATCACTTTTACGAAAGCGGCACCCATCACTTTCCGACAAATTCAAAGTAACGTTCAGATCGACGTAATATTTTACAAAAGATGGAGTTGCTATAACTATCCTGTCCAAGTTATGACAATTTTAAATTTTGGACATATCCATACTATGTGTTCTCCTCCATGCCCTCTGAACTGTAGCCAACAGCCAATGAACATATTCTATCTTGCCATATTAAACAGATCTGCAATTCCACTGGTAAATCTCTTTAATAATAGTTGTATGTGGTGGATTTTATGAATTATGTTGCTGTAAACACTTTCTGTTTTGTTGTTCCATGTGACGTTTTCATTGGACAAAGACAAAAGTTAATTGGTGACTCTTCTGGAGACAGTTTGACAGCCTCCAATTAGATGACGAATAATGGTTTAATCCATTCCATACTGTTCTTAGCATAATTCGTCATGATGCGAGCTTGGATACTTCTGAGTTCCAGGACGTTTTTTTTTTCTCTCTCTCTCTGTCAGTTTCTGGCAGCATCACAGAAACTTCAGCCGCATCATGCATTTTTGTTTCTTTGCATAAGAATCTGCAATGCACTGCACTTTAAAAACTAATAAAGACCATCCATTATCTTTAAAAGATCTTCGAAGATGCAGAAAATGAACTTCCCTAAAAGTCAGTGACACTTAAGTTTATAATAGCCTGGCAGTATAGTGCAGTAAAAGCAGACAAGTGTGTGATAACGGCATTAGATAATGTGCTCATGCTTCCCTGAGACACGTCAATTCATCGTAACTTAATTAGCCTTCCCTTCATTAACATTATCTAAATAACATCCTGCTAAAAATTAATGACTCATTTGGCTAATTAGGATATCTTAAGTGAGGACTGAGACAGACTGTTTGGCAACTTAAGCACATGCCAAATGATGGCTGGTATGCTTTGTCCTTCAGCCTCGTGCAGATGGATAAGGATTCACATTTAAAGTGGCACCCAGGAATGTGTGTTTGGTCTGTGTGACAGCATGCGCAGGCATGTCCACGTGTGTGTGCGTCTGGGGTTGGACATGATGCTTAATGCAAAGAAACTGTTCCTAGAGCCTCTGTTTTTCCACACTACCTGAACATACAAAAAATGGTAAACGTGACACATTGGCAAAAGCACGCATCCGGTAGGACGTTTCGGTTCACCGGTAGGACGTTTCGGTTCATCTATGATGGCTCCGCCAACTGAACCTACATTTGGCTCTTGGTAAACTGTGAGGAACGATGACTAAATGGTAAACTAGAGGGAAAAGGAAGATGGAAATTAAGGGATGCAGAGGGAGTAATAGCATCCAGACAGAAGGCATGGGGCGACAAGGGAGAATGGGATCCAGAGATGGAGTGGGGGGGGGGGGGGTTAAGGACAACCACATGTACAAGAACAATACAAAGACAGAGGTTCAAAAACTCTCAAATGTATCAACAAAGAAGTAAAAATACTTCAAAATCAAAGCTGTGAAATTTTTCATGCCAAAAATGGCTCCTTGGAGATTGCATTAATGCTAATCAGCAACTTAAGAGAAGCTCAACAACGATAGAAAACATCATCAACAAACGCCATGCCTTTGCTGAATGAATGATGGCATATCATTCACATTTTTTTAAATATGCAATGTTAATCCGATTCTACTGAGAAGTGTTCTGCTTTCTAAATTGACGGGCCACAGTCACATTGTCTTAATGTGAAGTCCAAAGCTTTGGGGTCATGTTAAAATCCTTTCCAAAATCACAGTCTTCTGTAGAACAAGAACATCTAGATTCTGTAGGGTTGAAAGTTAACCAACGCAATGTCTCACACCAACCCATCCTCCAGTTGTTTATACAGGTGGTCGTCGGTTTTACAACGGTTCATATGGCTTTTCAGGTTGCAACTGACGTGCTATTAACTAGTTTGCGCAGCGACATAAGAATTCACGGCACGAGAGGAAGTATTTTTCATGCTGTAATCTTCTTTTCTGTTCGGCTTGTCCCGTTAGGGGTCGCCACATAGTGTCATCCTTTTCCATGTCAGCCTGTATCCTGCATCCTCCTCTCTAACACCAACTGCCCTTATGTCTTCCTTCACTACATCCATCAACCTTCTCTTTGGTCTTCCTCTAGCTCTCTTGCCTGGCAGCTCCATCCTTATCCTTCTACCAATATACGCCCTTTCTCTGCTCTGGACATATCCAAACCATCGAAGTCTGCTCTCCATCGAAGTCTGCTCTCTCTAACTTTCCTTCTCCTGTCCACTGAGTGCCTGCCTCACCTCTTCAAGAAAAGTTGCACAACTCTCTTCCTTTCTCAACTTCCACCACATGGTTCTCTGTTCTGCCTTTGTCTACTTAATCTTCCTCTCCACCACCAGAGTCATTTTGCACACCACCATCCTATGCTGTCTAGCCACACTCTCCCTACCACTATCTTTACAGTCCGTAAACTCCTTCAGATTACATCGTCTGCACAAAATGTAATCCACCTGCGTGCGTCTACCTCCGCTCTTGTAGGTCACCCTATGTTCCTGCCTCTTCTGGAAGAACGTGTTCACTACAGCTACTTCCATTCTTTTGGCAAAGTCTACCACCATCTGTCCCTCCAAGTTCCTTTCCTGGATGCTAAACTTACCCATCACTTCTTCATCACCCCTGTTTCCTTCACCAACGTCCATTACAATCTGCACCAATGACTCTCTGTCTGGGATGCTCAGAACTACTTCGTCTAGCTCCTTCCAGAATTTTTCTTTCACCTCTAGGTCAGATCCTACCTGGGGGCATAGTCACTAATCACATTACACATAACAAACTCAATTTCAAGTTTCAGCCTCATCACTCAATCTGATACTCTTTTCACCTCCAAGACATTCTTAGCTAACCCTTCCTTTAAAATAACCCCTACTTCATTTCTCTTCCCATCTACACCATGGTAAAATAATTTGAACTCTGCCCCTAAATTTCTAGCCTTACTGCCTTTCCACCTGCTCTCCTGGGGACACAATATATCAACCTTTCTCCTAATCATCATGTCAACCAAGTCCCGAGAGTCCCAACATTCAAAGTCCCCACATTCAGTTCTAGTCTCTATGCTTTCATTTTCTTTTTCTGCCTAATACTCTAATATTGATTGTAATTATGACTTTACTACAGCATTCTATGGACTTGCTCACAAATTCGGCTTGTGTCACTGCCGTCAGGTTGGAACATTGTCCATCCATCCATCCATTTTCTGAGCCGCTTCTCCTCACTAGGGTCGCGGGCGTGCTGGAGCCTATCCCAGCTGTCATCGGGCAGGAGGCGGGGTACACCCTGAACTGGTTGCCAGCCAATTGCAGGGCACATAGGAACAAACAACCATTCACACTCACAGTCATGCCTACGGGCAATTTAGAGTCTCCAATTCATGCATGTTTTTGGGATGTGGGAGGAAACCGGAGTGCCCGGAGAAAACCCACGCAGGCACGGGGAGAACATGCAAACTCCACACAGGCGGGGCCGGGGATTGAACCCGGGCCCTCAGAACTGTGAGGCTGACGCTCTAACCAGTCGGCCACCGTGCCGCGTGGAACATTCTCATTTAAAAAAAATTAAATAAAATCTAATCGTAGATTTTTCAGCAATCTTTTTCATGGGTTTTCAAAGAATACAGGCAAGTCCAAATTTAAAGTCGAGCGCCTTCAGTTTAGTGCTATGTTGTGCCACAACATGCCAAGCTGTACTGAAGAGGACTACTGGAAGAGATGCAGCATAACCAACAGCAAGAAGAGGGCACCCCTTGAGTGTGATACAGTTATCACATTTTGTCATTTTCATATTTGTTGCTCCCACAGAGCAGACAGAATATATGCCTGTGAGTATTGTATGTTCTGTATGTGTTGCCGCTTCGTGTGTGTGTAAAGTAGCAATTTTTTGAAGTTTTAAAATGACATGTAACATATACTAGTTACTGTTAGCCTGTCTGTGGTGTTTTGCATTTTATGTTCATTAAGCTAGACTTTCGTTTCGTTAGACAAAATTTAATAATTTGATTGATCATTTTGGTGTTTAAATACAATGTTTATTTTGTTTTGTTTTGTGTAAGTTCTACAGAAAAATTCAACTGGGAGTGACAAACAGTTTGAAGCAAGTACACTTTACCTCTTATTTGGAGTGTGCTCGTGAGAGTTTTCTTTTTATTTCCTCTGTGATGTTTTTATCCTCCCATTTCTTGACGAGAGAGTTACAGCAATACTTTAAAACTTGTGTTTTAAGAAGTTAAAATATGTTTAAAGTGAGTTCAAACAAATTATATGGTCTCTATATGTCAGATTTTCACCTATTGCTGGTGGGTCTGGATTGTATCCCCTGCGATAAATGGTTCACTGTAATTCCTTATGATGCCAGCTACATTACACAAAACTCCACCGCGACATTTCTTCCAGCTAAGCAGTACCACATTGGCGGAGACCTGATAGTGTCTGCCTCTCGAACAAAGAGGCTCTAGTGAGAGAAATATGCGCAGACACTGAACAAGAAGGATTGTTCATTGGCCAGAACAACCACTTGACTCCCATTTGCTGTGCATGTTGGTGACAGACTGCGCCGACAGCACGTTTCTGCTTAGCCATCTTAAGGCCCAATTAGCGCCAACACTTACCGACCATAACACGCTGAAAGACGGGAAATAAGTGGCACAATGCTTCTTGACATAACTATTGAAGATAGATTGATTGCCTCCACGTTTACACAACGATGATGAATGTTTGTTTCTTTTAGTGTACACGGAATGAAGATCCCCAAAATGACTAACTTGTATATTTTTCATACAATGGTGCTATGAGAAGTTGAATTTGTTCTCTTACCACGTTCGTAACTAAAAATATCTTTCCTCATTGAAATCATTGGAAATGTCAATCTGTTCTAGCGTCCCCTAAAATGTTGTAATGTTTTGATGGGCCTGTATTTTGGCTATTTAGACCTCTATAGAGTGACTCTCTAACATGGACTTAGTATAAAAGTAATGTTGTAACAAAAGCATGTTGGCTTCAATTTACATTTTCTCACTTTGCCAGACAACATTGGCTTTTTGTGTTACAGTCAAAGTGAAAAGATTGATGAAGATGCAATTTGTTTTTTGGGACAACTATCCATTTGGTGTGTGTACTGTATTTGTTGATGTTGGACACCTCCAAAATGATTTACATCCAGTCATTGAAGGAGTGTTTTTATTGCATCATCATGTTACAGAGGCTCTTAAATTGGGTTGCAATTCATCTTACTGTGTGTGTGTGTGTGTGTGTGTGTGTCTGTCTGTCTGTCTGTCTGTGTGCTCACCAATTTAACTGTGGAACCTAGAAGCAAATTTTCCTCATCCAAATGAATTATATTTGGAATAATTCGATACAGACTGAAAAGTGTGTTAAAAGGTTGTTTTTACACGCATTTTAGCATTATTAAGTAGGGCTGAATGTGTTAATTTAAAGGGCCATTTTCTCCAAGAGAAGCCTTTTTTCCACATTGTGTAGAGAGAAAAAAATCCATTCTTTCAGTGTGTGGTTTCAGGATAAAGCAAATCCCAGAGGGGAAGGAAAAATCCAATAAGCAAAACTTGTTTTTACTATTCACTGTTTATTCTTATTGAAGGGAAAAAAAAATTATTATAATTGGAAGAAGGATTTTTCTTAAAAAAACTAAATAAATAATACATTTTTTATATTTTAAGCCCATATTGCCCAGCCCAATAATTAAACGTCATACCGCAGTAAGCAGTCAACCATTTGTCATAAATTGGTCTAAATCTCTTTTTTAAAGACGTTCAAGTTCCTCTGACAGTAACGGTTGCAGTTTAGTATAATATTAATTATACCTTGAATGCAGTGTAAAACATAAACATATACATAACATATCACATGTGAGAATAAAAAAAAATATATTGGGGTGTGATGTTAATTCAGATTTTTCAGTAAGGGACATTTTGTGTTTGTGTGTATTTTGGATCACTTTAGAGATAGTAAAATTATTGCTGTCAAATGTCAAAACAGGTTAAATTTGACTGTGACAATATGTAAGTGTGAAACGTCTCTTTTCCAGAAAATTTTGTTCAAATTCAGATGTTATTATTATTGAGTTATTATTTCTGTAAAAGAGATACTGCTGTTCGCGTCAATGTCGCATGTGTTTGAATTCCCCCTCTCTCATTACAAGCTTCTACAGATTCCATAAAAGCCACAAGTTTATGGGAAAACAGTGAACACTCCATCATTCCATTTAGTGGGCTGCATGCCATCATAAAGAGCCCGCCGACACACTTGCAGTCTCTCCGAGTTACTACCCCCTTATTTACCACACTTTTACATCTCGTAATGATATCTCGTGTTGTTTTCTCACCCCGAGGTGAATTTTCACTTATTGCCATGGTGTCTGTTACAGAGTACAACAACAATACAGTAACTCACTTTACTACCATGGACAAGGGCGTGATGTCTCCACCTTGGCAACATGTGATCCGAGGTAACAAAACAGGCGTTCTATGGATAATGATACACATGAAAACCACATAGGAGTAAACGATGCTTACATGTATCAAATGTACTGTCGATATCTTGTCAATAAGTATTGCAACTTGCGCAGTCATGGGCAGTGTCCAGTGGCAATGAAGTATCTGATATATATAGAAAATAATGGTGGAATGCCCCAGGAGAAGTTTAACATTTTCTAGATAAATATTACCTCAAAAGCAACACGGGACGGTAGCCTCAGGGTTTGCATTTCTGGCATGGATCAAAGTTCTGAGGTTCTGGGGCCGACTTTCAGCTACAGCTTTTCTGTGTGTAGTTTGCATGTATTCCCTGTCCTTGCATGGGTTTTCTCAAGGTTTTCCGGGTTCCTCCCACGTTTCCAAAAACATGCATTTTAGGTTCATTACAGACTCTAAATTGTGCTTGGGTGTGAATGTGAGAGTTACTGCTTGTTTGTCTTTACGTGGCCTACAATTCGCCCATTGCCAACCAGCCCTTTGGAACCCTAGTTACAGAGTACAACAACAATATAAAATACTCACTCTACTACCATGAACAAATGTATGAACAATCCACCTTGGTGAATTGAGAAGAGAGGTAACAAAACAGCCTTTTTTGGATAGTAGAAACTGTCTAACATCAAGAAAACAAACGCACGATAATCTTACTTACAATCTGTCCAGGTTGATTGTATTTCCAGCCACCTGGAGATAGTTTAGCATCTGTCACCAGGACTTCTAAATCACCTTTGTGCGCACGTTTCCTCCTCTAGTTTAAGGTGTGAGAAGTAGACATGTTGGTGTTTATGATACAATCACCTTGGGGAGCCGAGCGTTGACGTGGGCTGCTCTCGAGGGGGTCACAGGCGTTGGCGTCGGGCATGCCCGTCTGATGCCCGCCCCTGTAGGGAGTGAACGGAAGAAGACTACAGGGACAGTGAGAATGTGTAGGTGAGAAATCACAGATGTGAACGCCACCTCTTTTAGCTCAAGCAGAGTCATGTAGCGATTTTTAACAGTTTACCAGATTTTCTTTTACTTTGTATTTATCTATTTAACGAAATCCTGCTGAGGATAAATCGAATGGATTTCAAAAGTAGCTCTACAAAGAAGATTGCAAGACTGCCTAGTGTCAGATTAACTACTTCTAAAGCAGGGATCACCAAACCTTTTTGAACCCGAGCTACTTTTTGGTTACTAATAAATGTGAAGGGCTGTCAGTTTGATACACTTTTCTGAAATACCAAATTTTCTCTATTCAAAATATTTGCGGGCAAATCATCTCGTTTGTCTACACAAACGCTATGATTTGGTCATTGACAATACTGATCTTTGAACTATACTTATTTTTTTACATTTCAAAATTCATGCCAATGCAAGTGTTATTTAAGAGAGAATAGCAACAAAAAGATCACAGGTTAGTGGGGTTATTGTTTTAGATTAGCAAGACAAAAAAAAAAAATCCATTTTACTGTTCTAGAGGGACAGACTGGGAACCAAACCTCCATCATCAGGTTTGTGAAAGACAATTTTGGTTTGGATTGTGTTTCTTTGAGTAATTTAGCAAAACATGATGGCTAACCTGCTAGCTAGCGTCAGCTCTACCTTGTGATATCCATTTTAAAGTAAAAAAGAGCGTATCTGCCATTGTGAGCAACAGAAAAGTCAGTAAATTAGCCAGTCCCTCAATGGTCTTGTTAACTGTCTTAGTTTCCACCATGTCTATTTTTAAATCAACTAAACTGTTGAAATTAAAATTATTACTGGTGTTTCATTTCGATTTGAAGCAATGTACCTCACGGGACATCTTTTCGAATGTCACTTCATACATTCAAACTACAGTGGTGGTGAAGTTTAAAATCATCTTTCAAGCCATTTCCCTGGTTTTCCCAGTCGCTCTGCCTTGGTCCAATGACAGTAATGGTTTGTTTACTAGTACTACCAATCAGTTGTGCAACCCGTGTAATGTCATGTTGAAAAGGTCTGATGTGATGTCCTGTGGTTTCCCACAGATGCACTAGTAGCTGAGGTACCACACTTATTTATTTATTTTTTTTACGTATAAGACTAATTGTTCGCTCTGCTGCCGGACACGCCACATCTTCAACCCTCACTGTCAGTGCAGTTGTCAGTCCAGCGCAGGTCTAGTTACTGCACGTTTTCACGTTTTGGCTTGAGATAATAAAGAGTAAAGGCAGGCCGGGTCAGATTAGAGCGGCCGGTCGGTGTATATTTTCATACAGCTGCAGACTACACTGACGCGCTAATGCCGCCGAGATGCTTCCACTCACTCGAGTGTGTTGACAGGACATACACGTTCTCCATTCTGGCTATTTGATATGCTGACGCCTGACCAGACAGTCTGATAGGATTGCGGAAAATGGCAAGGATATTACACTCTGGACGGGAATTTGTCATGCGAGATGATAATCATCTTTTTGTAGTTTGACGCAAGAAAAACCATGTCAAGGGTAAAGGATGTCTTAACAAATGTAGATACCCTGTCAGAAATTGTTACACCTAGTATTTTTAAACTCCTGGCCAGTTTCTAGTGGTAGTGATGTTTCCAATTTCTATACGGAATAAGTTGGAATTGCCCTGAAAGCAGTGGCGCTCTCCGTGGATCTCTTAGTGTTGCAGTTTAACGGCTACGACAGTACATCAAAATATGGCTGAATTTAGGCCATAAACAGAATTTTGTTTTAACTGACAATAAGAATAGCCAATAATAATGCGAGTTGCTCCATGATGAACCAATTATATGGCATCAATAGAACCATGCCAAGTTAGGTTGACACACAGCACATTAGCAACGAGATGTGCTAATTTGTATAGCCTACTGCTGCAGTGGGACAGCGCTGAAAAAAGAAAAGAAAATGGGTGTTTCCTCAGAAGAAATGACAGGAGACTCAACGGATGACATTGTTGACAAAAAAGGCCTGAAAAGTTTCCATCTGAAAACAACAAATTGTATCCAAGAAGACAGGCTACCAGTAAGCACCGTTGAAAATAAGGGATTTAAGTGGATATTTAAATAAATGGACTCTGGTTACCAACATGGACCTTGGTTTCCTCATATTCGGTTTTCCAATGTAGCCAAGAATTTTCATTTCGGTGCATCATTAGTATAAACGGCGTGTGAAAAAAGATAACGCAGTTCATGGAATGAATGATGAGCAGCATAGAAAAACGCCACCGACGTTCAACTCCAGCCATATCGTTTGAGGTGTCACAAAAGCAAAAAATATTAGCGTCAAAGTCACTGTTCTAGCTTGACAAGTTTTCACAAATGTTCTATTGTAACATGTTACACAAAAATCTTGACAACTTTTCACAAAAAGCTCTTTATTTCTGCGTTTTTTCGTCATAAACCGGTTTGAAAACCAAACCATGTTCTGCTGCAAATTGCTAAAGAATGGAAAGAGCTACAGAACTAACTTTTTTTTCTGGTGAAAGAAGAGTACTCTTTCTTTTGGTATTGTCTGGGTTTTGAAAGATTGGTCAAAATTCTCTGAAAGGGCTGGCAATATGGTGAACTGTGCTTTGAACACAGCTGGCATTGAATCAGTAATTGACACTCCATTTTTTAGCTGTGTCTAATTTACCATATTTTCACGACCATAAGGCGCACTTAAAAGTCTTGGACGAGGCGTCTTATAATGCGGCGCGTCTTATGTGTGCAAAGAGTTCCAAAATCTGTAAATGTTGTTGTGTGATGAGCGCTCCACTTGACTGACTGGGAGCATTTCCTGCCGACACGCTGCTTATATAGAAGAAGGCGGACGTGACTGAGGACAGCATGCGGACATAAAGGGGGAAGGGGGAACGTGACAGAGGAGGCTAAAGACACGCCCCCAGTAGGTATATAGTTCCTGTATGTGCATCGGTTTGGCTAAGGACCTCTGAAAATTGCACCTACAAAGAGACATGCTTACGAAGCACAGTTTAAACTGCAAGCTATTAGTTACGCGGAGGAACATGGGAATCGAACAGTCGCAGCCGTGAGAGAATTCAAGATCAATGAATCCAGGGTTCGCAAGTGGAGGAAGCAGGAAAACGAGCTTCGCCAAGTCAAGAAGACGAAGCTGAGTTTCCGCGGAAAAAAAGAAAAACAAAACGCGGAAACAAGGCGAGGTGGCCCGGGTTGGAAGACCAACTCGAGCAATGGATTAATGAGCAAAGAACAGCTCGGAGAAGCATCTCTACAGTCACCATTCGACTGAGTGCAATAACTCGGGGCTTGCCATCATTCCGGGAGGCTTGACGAACTGCTGGACATCCATGTCAACAGGGCGATCAAAGTGAAGTTGCAAGCGGCGTGGGAGCCATGGATAACAGATGCCGAACACAGCTTTACTAAGACTAGGAGGCAGCGCCGGGCGAGTTACGCCACAATTTGTGAATGGGTTGTGGATGCTTGGGCTAACGTGTCTGCTTGCACTCTTGTTCGAGCTTTCGTAAAAGCCGGCATCATTTCTGAGGAGCCGCACGGCAACGAGACTGACTCCGACAATGACGAGAGGGAACCTGGCGTGTTTGATGGAGAACTTGCCGAGCTTTTCATTTTGGATACAGAAGATGAGGACTTTGATGGATTTGTGGATGAGGATTGATAAAAAAATAACGTGAGTACATTGCTAAATACGTCAATAAAGTACAACCGAACTCAGTTTTGCTCCCGCTGCCTTTTCAAAAACATTGTTTTACGTGCATGCATGCTACCGTATGTTTTAAGATAGCGTATGTTTTACCATGCCTGCGCCCAATAATACGGTGCACCTTATGTATGTGTTAAATACAGAAATAGACCCTGTAAGTAAGACTGCGCCTTTTAATACATTGCGCCTTATGGTCGTGAAAATGCGGTAGGCTATTAGGTTTGATTTGAAGCCTGTAGTTTGTTTGCCCTGCTCCCCACTGTTATTCACACACAGGCCAAAACCCTGTTGTTTACCAACATGCAGACACACATGTCACGAGACATCTAACCTCCTATATTTTATTTCTCTCTCTCTGTGGTCAGAATAACACAAAATAAATGGTTTACCAGCAAGACAGCACGCCATATTTCACTTGAATTATTATATTATTTGGGGCAGGGGGATAAGTCACTTTCAGATCAGAAAAAAAGTTTTATGTCGTGCCATTAAATAAGCCCAAAGCCGACCATCTCACTCTGATGCTTGCGGATTTTAATTCCGCATGCCAATGGTGGGCCAACAAGTCCTGTGATGACAACTTTACAGCCTCGCTGAGCACGGAGTGGGACAGCAACCAGGACGCTAACTTTAGCTTCAATTCTCACACAAATTATATTCCCCAGAACAGATGACGATTGCAGATGTTTGCCATTTTTTTACTGGGTCATCTTAATTGCATATTGGACTGACTGAATAAAAATAGGGATGAACAATAGAGAAGCGCCGCTAACATACATCATGCCAAGTCATAATGAGTTGTTGGCGCAGTACTGTCCTGTTTTCCAATAGAAACATTTATGGGCCAAACAGAATTGAATTGTATTGTTGTGGCTCAGTGAAGTGATGCCTGATGACACATTTAAATATTTGGTCTACATTTCATTGTGGTGGATGTGAATATGAACTGGCTGTGTCGAAAGTGTCGAAATGATAACCTCAATTCCACTTTTGATAGATGATAGAAACAGATCTGATAGGTCAGTGGAGGCGTGCCGCTAGAAGAGTTCACTATTGATTAACTATCCCTTGGTCTGCTGTATTGACATATTTTCAAGTTTCTCTGTATGACCTTGTTGTGTGTGATGACCTTGATAAGTGGGTGAATTGACCAGACTTAAGTTATGTACTCTTTCTAACATCATCCTTAACAGAAAATCTAGCATTTTCCCAAAACCCAGCGATATGGCCACAACTTCACGCTTTCACATAACGACACAGCATCCCACAATCATACTATTAAATGCGTGATTACATCCGTGTCAGGCATCTGGTGTGAAGTAAAAGACAAAAAAAAATTGTCAAAGACAATTGAAAAATTATTGTGAGTTGTCCCTTAAGCCGGCTGCACACCAAGTGATGCAGTGAACGCCAATCCAAAATTGGATTGGCGAACGCCATGTTGTACTTTCATACTTTCCTAACAAATATTATGTTTACTGATACCAAGCGAGATCCAGCCGGCTACCGCCTCGCCACATAAATATATTGTTTTACAATAAAGCAGTGGTGCCTTGAGATACGAGTTTAATTTGTCCCGTGAACACACACGTAACTCAAAACAGTCATATCTTAAATTATCTTTACCTATTGAAATTAATGGTTTATTCTGTTCCACCCTTCCCAAAAATGCAACAAAATGTTTTATTTTTAATAAGAAAAATAGCACTCTATATTATTGTACAGTAATGGATTAATTATCGTCACTGATGGTGTAGTGGTACACTCGCCTGACTTTGGTGCAGGCAGCGTGGCTTCAGTTCCCACTCAGTGACGGTGTGAAAGTGAGTGCGAATGGTTGTCCGTGTCTATGTGCCTTGCGACTGACTGGCGACCAGTTCAGGGTGTAGTCTGCCATTCGCCCGAAGTCAGCTGGGATAGGCTCCAGCGCCCCGTGACCCTAACCAGGATAAACGGTGTTGAAAATGGATGGATGGATGGATTAATTAGTGTAAGGAATTAAACCGTTTTTGTCATATTTTTCGCTTCAGTTCAATAGATATTGTGCTGCTCCTTGTGGTGTGCACACTAACACAGACACACACAGAAGTGTTTCCCAAGTGACTATGTATTCTCCTGTCGTATTAATTGTTTTCTGCAAGGGATACAAAAATATGCCTGTGAGTGTTGTTTTATTATATATCTACATGCGTTGCTCCACCAGTTGTTTAAATATCCGTGGCTTAAAGGATTAAAACACGCAATAACGATGCTTTGGATGCTCTTCATTAGCCCGTCTATAATGTTTTCCATTGTTTATTAACATTAAGCGAAACAGACTTTATTGAGACAAAACTCTGGTCTTTTTAAATACACAACATCAGAATCAGAATCAGAATTATCTTTATTTGCCAAGTATGTCCAACAAAAACACAAGGAATTTGTCTCCGGTAGTTGGAGCCGCTCTTGTACGACAACAGACAGTCAATTGACAGAGAACACTTTTGAGACATAAAGACATTGACAAAAAACAGTCACTGAGCAATAAAGGGTTAATAGTTATCTGGTAATGCAGGTACATTTATTTATTTTTTAGACAATTGTGCAAAAGATGCAGAGTCCTCTAGCACTTAGAGCAGTTCGAATGACTTATATTGCAATAGTCCGGTGAAATGACCATTGTGCAAAGGGCGCCGAGACTTCAAGGAGTGTATGCAGTTTAAAGTGACGAGTAGCGCGATAATCTGGGACAATGTTGATTGTGCAAATGTTGCAGATACTCCTCAATCAGTGTGCAAATGGAGCAGATGCTACTCTGGCATGAGTGGCCAGTATTGGTCAACAACAGATATGCAAATAGTGCAGCGTGGTGAGACTACTACAGTGAGTGCAGGAGTAATATATAATTGGCCCCACAGAAATGTGACAACGAACTCAAGTCAAAAAAATTGCCAGCGTGTTGTAATGGAATTGTAGGTTAGGTGTTTAAGAAGTTGATCGCAAGAGGGAAGAAGCTGTTGGAATGTCTGCTGATCTAGTTTGCATTGATCGGTCTGCTGGTGACCGGGATGTGGAGGGTCTGAGAGGATTTTGCACGCTCTTGTCTTAGTTCTAGCAGCGTGCAAGTCCTCAAGGGTGGGTAGGGGGGTACCAACAATCCTTTCAGCAGTTTTGATTGTCCGTTGCAGTCGGAGTTTGTCTTTTTTTGTAGCAGCACCAAACCAGACTGTGATGGAAGAACACAGGACTGATTCGATGACCGCTGTGTAGAACTGCCTCAGCAGTTCCTGTGGCAGGCCGTGCTTGTACATGTAACATGTACATGTAACATGTAATTTGTTTTATGTTAACATGAAGTTTGAAAGTTAACTTTAACTCGAGTGGTAATAAACGGCTTGAAGCTGTCACGCGTTGATTCAGACGGGACCCAAGAGCAGGCAGAGGCAGAAAGGTTGTGATGAAAAGTTTATTGAAAAGGGTCCTTGAGATATGCTGGCGGGTTGTTGAGGCAGGGAATGTGTGGCAGGCGGTGGTCGAGGACAGGCGGCTGGCTTGCCGGCGTGGTGACGGGAGTCGACTTGACGAGGAACACGGAGGGAACACTGAGGACAAGGAGAAACTCTGGCAAGGTTTTCCGGGTTCAGGCAGGCTTAAAAGCAGGTGGTAACGAGGGCTGATTGGTGACAGGTGCGCGGCCGAGGAAGGTGCTGGAAAGAGAGAGGGGAAGGGAGAGAGAGAGTGAGAGGGCGCAAAGCGCCACCCAGGCTCCAATAGTAGAACTCCAGAGCAGCTCATGAGAGAAGAAGGTACGGGATTCGGACAGGCAGGAAAGAAGGCAAAACTAGGCAGGTGTACGTGTGCAGGATCTCTTTGTGTAAGACAAGAACACGGATGAGATCGAGGTAATAGGATATAAACGGCAGCAGAACGTGACTGACTTCCAGGAGTCGTGGAGTCTGGGACCGGCTTAAGTATGACACTCGCTTGCATCTGGTCCTAGCTCCAACTCCTCTCTTCAATCAACACACATACTGCTATATTGTCTTGACAGCCACTGGGATCAGGCCATTCTTGTAAAAGAGATTTTTGGTGTCAGTGAGGTTTTCCTCGCTAAAGAAAAGGTTTAAAAAAAAAAAAGGGTGATTCGCAAACTGTAATTTGCCTGCGATTGTCCGTCTAGTACAGTCGC
This sequence comes from Phyllopteryx taeniolatus, assembly GCF_024500385.1. NCBI lineage: Eukaryota > Metazoa > Chordata > Actinopteri > Syngnathiformes > Syngnathidae > Phyllopteryx > Phyllopteryx taeniolatus. The sequence goes on from NC_084506.1 coordinate 17,068,281, forward strand.
AGGTGTGCAGCCGGCATTAAATACAGTACAGGCACTATCACGTCTCAGTAACGGCTGTGATACTACCTCAGAAGTGGAAAATCGAGAAGTTGACCTTTCCATGTTCCATGTTCAATTGTTACTGTACCAGTAAACGTGTAGACACAAAACATGTCAACTAACGAGATTGCACATTGACACTGTGTGGTCCATGTACAGTTTCACTGGTACTTTTTGTTGACAAACACAGTGTTGATGAACACCAGATGTATTACTCTGATTGCCTCTTATTTTCTGATGCAGTGGTTTTTGGGTGTCAGATTGAATTCTTAGCATTGGATCCAAGTATGAGGAATGTCTGCTTGGCCACCAGTCTTCCAGTGAGGCGACATTTTTAGCTTGTTTTTCTCCTTCCCACTGAGCCAAAGTTGGTGTGCTCTTGAACGCCTCCCATCACTCCCACACTCGAGCTCCTCTCCACTCTGCTTGCCTTTATTGTTCAAAGAAGTATAGTTGGGCAGCATCTGCTTGTGGCACCGAGCATACGTGTTTGTCAGTAGTATCGCCACTATTCAGTATTGCATAAGGAGAAAACTTGCACAGTTACCATAAAGCTGATGTCTATTCCATGGCCATTTCGCCAGGTGCTGTGGAGTGTCAGACAAGGTGTTCATTTACACACCAGGAGCTCCACATGGTACCAAGCAGAGAGAAAAAAAAAACATGCCTCTATGTATTGGAGAAGAAACAGAGGGTAACAAAAGAAAGTGCTAAATGTGAATAAATATTTTCTCAGCACACCCGAGGTCATTGGCACACGATGCGACCTCTTAAACACACAACGTAACACATATGGCACTTGCATTCAGCATGTTAATAGCATTCCTTCTCCATCTACTGGCAATAGCTTCAGACATCCCATATGTACAACGTACAAGGGTCTAGTGCATGGATTCTCAAGTAGTTCATCGACATGAACGTTCTGGGTGGTCAAAAATGAATGCAAAATATTGATCTGATATCATAGCTATGGTCATTTGATTGACTTTACTGCTACAGTACTTTGTAGCTTGCGAAAACTTGCAATTTCAATTGTAGTTAATTGACTTTTTTACATGTAGTTACTGTCTTCCTCAATTTCATTGTATTTTCTTTGTACATATACTGTATTATAGGTGGTTTTTATTTTTAATCGTCCCAAATCAGTCTATGAAACTTAATGTTTGACCAGCTACCTAAACTGTTAAATTAGCTTACCTGTCTTTGTGAGTTTTGTAGTGACGGATGAAGTTCAATGTTGTTGTTGTTGTGTCTTTAATGCACGAGTTGCAAACCATGCAGGTCGCCATCCTCTTTTTGCAGACTTTATCGACAACACAATCCTTAAAGCCAAATTTGATCATCTTTGGAGCTTCTTCCATTGGCGTTCATGCAGGTGGCTACGTCACACTGGCAAGTGCGCAACAATGCAGAGTGAGTTGCCAGGTTGGCGCAAATGACCCCACAAAATGTTTCTTAAATTTAAAAAAATAATAACATTAAAAAAAAGGCAAACTGTCTCAATTAAAATGCAGGTTTCCAACTCTAAACATGATGACTTGTCAAGTCGTAGTTCAAGTCAAAGTCAAGTCGAGTCTCTTGGCTGCCAAGTCAAAGTCAAGTCAATTCTTTCTAAAGTATTTGGCAAGCAATTCCTGAGTCATAAAACTGGCAAGAGATGGGGGGGGGGGGGGGGGGGGGGGACTCGAGTCAAATGACTTGACTCGAGTCCCCCCCATCTCTGCCCCCACCAGTCAATGCCGTGGCTGCAGACTCCAAACACGGGTCATCGGTCTGGCCTCTGCACCTGGTCAATGAGAGCAAATGAGTGCTCAGCCGTCGTTTCGGGACAATGGTCGCAGTGTGCGACACCATGGGAGGCCCCCAGACCAACTGCGGGGCCCCTGTGACAATGTCCATGCATCCTGTTGCTGTCAGCAGCCCACCTCCCCGTTTTGCTCTCTTTCAAAAAGAAATTCCGACCCAAGCCCCATTTTTTTTTACTTTCCTTTAAATTTTGCCGACAGCAGTGGTGTCAAACTCTGAGTTTGACACCTGTGCCATACAGCGTGTTGTGACCATGGTTAATGTAACTGTCATAAATGCGTAGGCCGTGACCACCAAACTAAATTATTTCAAGTTCAAATTCTGAGAACGCATGTTTTGGGTCGTGTTTTGCCACAGCAGGAAGCTAAAAATACAAGAGAGTGAACAGAGAAGCTCGAGAAGAACAAAAAATAAATAAAATAACAGGAACATGGGATTCAACCTTGAGCTGTACCTGCACAAGTTTCTTGGCAGCGCTCCGGCAGCTTTCTTTCAACTTTCAGGGATTATTTCACAATGTCAATGCAAGAGCAACTTATTGATTTATTGAATGGTATCTGACCCTGGATGGAAGTGATAGCTGAGATCAAAGGTCCACTAAAAGCCTTGTCTTCTGTGGTTCAATTATTTTGTCATAGTGCTTTTTGACTTTTGCTTTGGTTTTATGATATTTATTGGTTTGAATATCCAGCATAATTTTCCGTCATTATAAATTTTGCAGAAATTATTCTATTTATTTGTATAATACTTGGCACATAAATAGTAATAGTAGTAACATTTTGACTGTAGTATTACGTTAGCATATGTTAATGATAGTGTACAAATTCAGATTCCGTTGTCAGCATAGGAATGGAACTCCTACTCCTGTACTACCTGTACACAGTTTGTTATTAATCTTTGTTTACTTGACATTTTTGGCATTGAAATGTCAACAATGTAGTTAACTTATGGAACACAGAACTGAAACTGAACTGAAAAGGTGTGAATCCCTTGCTGTGTTAAAAAAATTCAGGTTTAAAAACAAAATACTAGAAATTAAAGCAGATATGAATAGGCGAAACTGTAGAAATGTCAGAACTCGTGGATGTGTTCAATTAAGTGGAAAAAAATGTATGTATAAGTACGTATATGTGTGTGTATGAGGGTATAATATGTGTATGCATATCTATGTACGTGTGTGTACTGCACATACACTCATATTTACATGTATAAGTAAGTGCATTTATATGTATGACTATCTGCACAAAGGTTTAGAGGGGTGTGTGCCTTTTTCTTTTCTATGGGATATATTATATGAATAGCCTATTATTATTTAAACATGACTAAGGTCAAAATATATAGAAAACAAGATGTAGGACTACTTTAGATACTAGAAGTTTCTAAGTTCTCTTTTGAACATGTAAATTGTCCTTGACAATGACTATCGATGTTCTTTTTCTTTTAACCCATTTTTTCTTTTACTTTCTAATTATAATGTTTTCTGTTATGTTCGTATGTTCAAAAAACATTCAGTGAATTGTATTTTAGTTGTAAGAGCAAGCATGTGAGACTGCCCTCAACCACATCCTAAGCAAAAAGCTGGGGAGTCTGTGCAAAAACAGGTCATGTAAGCCGTAAAATGTGTTTTTATACGACCCGTTCACCTCTGAGGAAGGGTGGGGGGAGGTGGAGGATAGCCTCTAAATATATCTTCAGTGATGGTGGTTCGTGCAGGTTCCCATCTCTCTGCCCTGTAACTGACTCCATCCTTTCAGACGACCCGCGTCGTAAAGTACGACCGCGACTTCCCGCTGGTTTTGCTGCCAGCCTCAAATGAAGCTTTTAGTGAGGCTCAGGAACACCCTCAGCCAAATTAGCTCTGTCACCAACTTCCTGCCTCCACATCGGATGGAAAATCGTCAGCGGTGGCAAAAGTACTCACAGTCACATAAAGATGATTCTGATTCTGATTCTGACTCTGTAGTTAATTTGAAGTACAGGTATGAGCCCATTATGACAAAGGAGTACAAAGTTGTTGTCCATTGTAGGGAGTAAAAATAAATATCAGGTATCTACACTTTCATCCACCAAATCCATAGTTTTTCCATAGCCAAAAAGGTTGACTGTCCTGAATTGGGGAAGACGAGTGGCGACAAAGCAGTCACTGGAGTCTGCTTTGTGATTAATGGCTGCGAGTGTGACCCTGAACTTGATGGTAGAACTTTTTACATTGCGAGGTAGCCTACGCACAAGCACGCACACACACACGAAATAAATAACTCGTGGTCAGGTGGTGAGAACGTACAGGCTGAGTTATATTGCACCATCAGCCTTGAATTGTAGGTGTTCTTCTCCCCACATTTATTTAAAACTTTGATTCTTCAAGGCTACATGTAAGTCTTGGACATTATATAATTTTAATGTTGAGTTGCCACAGTTTGAAAAGTGCTTGAATGTTTAAGAAAGGGCTAGAAATACTAACTGCCCTGGGATTGGCTGGCAACCAGTTCAGGGTGTACCCCGCCTCCTGCCTGATGACAGCTGGGATAGGCTCCAGCACGCCCGCGACCCTAGTGGGGAGAAGCGGCTCAGAAAATGGATGGATGGATGGATAGAAATACTAACAAATGCATAGCTCACTGATTAGATGTCTACTCGGTACAACATACCATGGTTTCCCTAATTAGTGGTTGCAACCCGTAAAAATGCCGTGTCTTAATTATTCTGTGGCTGAGTCGTCTGAACTTGAAATAGTCTCCTTCCAAAACAAACTGGGTTAATTCCACTTCATATTTTTTATTTATTTATTTATTTTTACATCCTCTTTTATGTTTTCGACACTTATCAATTTTCTATGCTGCTTATCCTCATTAGGGTCGTTGATGTGCTTAATCTTATCCGACCTCGCTTTGTGGGAGAGGCGGAGAACACCAGGGTCGGGACACCAATAGTTGCCAGCCAATCACAGGACACAAATAGCAGAACATAGACATACAAGCATTTGTATTCACCTTCATACCTAAGGACATTTTAGTCTTCAATTAACCCAACATGCATATTTTTGAATCTCGGGGAGAACTTGCAAACTCCAAACACTAAGGCTGGAGCCCGGATTTGAACCCCAAACCTCAGAAGTGTTAGGGCGGACTTGCTATTTTTCTTAAAAACACAAAACCCAAAAAAAATTGTGTGTGTGTGGAATGGATTAATTAATTGCATTTCAAGTCATTTCAATCGGGGAAAATGATTTGATACTAAATTAAGTACAAGCTTGGTAATTAAATGTATCCGTCATGAGTCAAGATACCATTGCATATGCATTAGCCTAATTAATTACCTTTTCCTCTTAGGTTTTTGTTATTAAAACATTTTTTGTTTTTGTTGTATATTTTAAGTAGGTGCAACATTCAAAATTTCCCCACAGCTGTAAGGTGCTGAAAAATCTAGAAAAATTATACAGAAAGTACTTGAAAAGTGAAAGATTTATGAACGCTGTGTTAGCCCGTGCTCTTGCATTTGTTGACGGGCGCTGTGTTGGAATCCATCTTTGGTTCAAGGTGATGTCATGTGGTTAATGTCGAGCCTTTTCACCCATTCGTCAGACGTCTCCTGCGGAACAGCCCATCCATCAGCGGGAGTCAGACCAACTCTTGGGTGGGTTACCTTACACCGCAAATCCCGGGTCTCTTGTTTATTTTTACCCCCTTGTCAACGTCCATTTTACCCCCTTTTCCTATCGATGCATCCAATACTTCCTTCAATCCGCAAACTCGCTCCCCGCGTTGTATCTTTATCTTTTTTTTCTTCCCTTCTCTACTTCTTTCCCCCTCAGGCACCATCACTCTTGTCTCTCCCGCCCTCACACGAGCTGGCCAGTAAAAACAGGAGCAGGCTCATGGGAGCCCATTAAAGACAAGAAACGCAGCTTGAGAGCTCTGCTTGCAGAGCAAACGACCACAGGCGCACAGTTCACCACTGAGCAACAAAAGCCAACTGTAACCTTCCCGTCTACAAGCCAAACAGCACGGAGTACAGTATTAGGAGATATCCAAGTACTCACTTTTCTATCCTTTGGATTCTCCCTTAAAGTCTAAAGATAATCTGGGCGTTTATGAGCCTTATTTACGCCTATTTCCAACCAAAGCCGGGGTCGAGCCAATTATCTAATGGCTCAAAAGCAGCCTGGCCTATACTGACCACTATCAGCATCCGGAAACATCCCGAAAACAAGTCAATTTAATCAAGAACAAAGCCAAATTGAAAGCAAAAAATGTAACAGTTAGGGCTGAGGGAAAAAATTTAATAACTCTGCTAAGTCGACTTCAAAAATAGGTCGACGCAGAATTTCTGCCTTGAAGGTGCGCCGGGAACAAAAAAAGAAAACAAATAGTTCCGCCCGGAACAGTGTTTGCGCTGCCGGAACCAATGTTTCACATGGACATTTATTGCAGACGGACACAGTGTTGGGCCATTGATAAACTTTTGTGAAAAACGAAAGAGGAGCATCTGGAAGTGATTTTTAAGACACTGTTAGATGTGTAATGTACACATAACATGATGTATGGGTGACCGGAATGGTGGTTAGCGTTTGTTTTTTTTTTTACCTAAAATGGTAATTGCTCGCACTCTAATGCTAATCGCAAATGCTAACTGTTTAGCAAGCTGATTTTGTTGTCTCAAATTCTGTACAGAGTTTAGGCTATACCATACACTCAGGACCGACATATGCAGTTTTAGTCCAGAATAAAATACATGTTGGTAGTAAAAAAAAAAAAGGCAGTGATTATCTTTAGCATAATCAATTCTAAAAAGATTTGATTGATAGAAGTATGTTCATACTCATGCTGCTGTTTAGGTTGCAGCTGTGTGTGCAGCTATATTCAGTCCTACGATAGCCCATGTGACCATAAATAGCCAATCAAACTGTTTGTTTACTGAAAGAGATTTGTGGGATTGATGACACTGTTTGGATTGTTCAAAAGTTCGGAAAGTTTTTGAAAATGAATGGACCGACCAGTACTTTTTAATTGTTTCGTAAACCAGCATAAAATTTTTTAGCATATCTTTTATCTATAAATGTGGTAACGTCCAAATAAAACAGATCCTTTGACCAAACATATCCACTGAACTTGGAGCCCAAAACACACAAGATAAGCATAATGAGATTTATCCATGTTCATGCATTGTTGTCTTTTAGTAGGCTGAAAATACGGTAATCTACAACCCCATTCCAGTGAAGTTAGGACGTTGTGTTAAACATAAATAAAAACAGAATACAATGATTTGCAAATCATGTTCAACCTATATTTAATTGACTACACTACAAAGACAAGATATTTAATGTTCATACTGATAAACCTTATTATTTTGAGCAAATAATCATTAACTTTGAATTTTATGGGTGCAACACGTTCCAAAAAAGCTGGGACAGGTGGCAAAAAAGACTGAGAAAGTTGAGGAATGCTCATCAAACACCTGTTGGAACATCCCACAGGTGAACAGACTAATTGGGAACAGGTGGGTGCCATGATTGGGTATAAAAGGAGCTTCCCTGAATTGCTCAGTCATTCACAGGCAAAGATGGGGCGAGGTTCACCTCTTTGTGAACAAATGCGTGAGAAAATAGTCGAACAGTTTAAGGACAATGTTTCTCAACAATTGCAAGGAATTTAGGGATTTCATCATCTACGACCATATCGTCATCAAAAGGTTCAGAGAATCTGGAGAAATCACTGCATGTAAGCGGCAAGGCCGAAAACCATCATTGAATGCCCGTGACCTTCGATCCCTCAGGCGGCACTGCATCAAAAACCGACATCAATGTGTAAAGGATATCACCACATGGGCTCAGGAACACTTCAGAAAAACAATGTCAGTAACTTTAGTTCGGCGCTACATCCGTAAGTGCAACTTGAAACTCTACTATGCCAAGCAAAAGCCATTTATCAACAAAACCCAGAAACGCCGCCGGGTGCTCTGGGCCCGAGCTCATCTAAGATGGACTGATGCAAAGTGGAAAAGTGTTCTGTGGTCCGACGAGTCCACATTTGAAGTTGTTTTGGGAAATTGTGGACGTCGTGTCCTCCGGGCCAAATAGGAAAAGAGCCATCCGGACTGTTATGGACGCAAAGTTCAAAAGCCAGCATCTGTGATGGTATGGCGCTGTGTTAGTGCCAATGGCATGGGTAACTTACACATCTGTGAAGGCACCATTAATGCTGAACGGTACATACAGGTTTTGGAGAAATGTATGCTGCCATCCAAGCAACGTCTTTTTTATGGACGCCCTTGCTTATTTCAGCAAGACAATGCCAAACCACATTCTGCACGTGTTATAATAGCGTGGCTTCGTAATAAAAGAGTTTGGGTACTAGGCTGGCCTGCCTGCAGTCCAGACCTGTCTCCCATTGAAAATGTGTGGCGCATTATCAGAATCAGAATCATCTTTTTTTGCCAAGTATGTCCAAAAAACACACAAGGAATTTGTCTCCGGTAATTGGAGCCGCTCTAGTATGACAACAGACAGTCAATTGACAGAGAACACTTTTGAGACATAAAGACATTGAGAAAAACAGTCACTGAGCAATAAAGGGTTGGTCGTTGTCTGGTAATGCCGGTACATTTATTTATTTAATTTTTTTGACAATTGTGCAAAAAGATGCAAAGTCCTCTAGCACTTAGAGCAGTTCGAATGACTAATATTACAATAGTCCGGTGCAATGACCATTGTGCAAAGGGTGCCGAGACTTCATGCGAGTAGTACGATAGTCTGGGAAAATGTTGGTTGTGCAAATGTTGCAGATACTCCTCACTCAGTGTGCAAATGGAGCAGATGCTACTCTGGTATGAATGGTCAGTATTGGTCAAGAACAGATATGCAAATAGTGCAGCGTGGCGAGACTACTACAGTGAGTGCACGAGTAATATATAATTGGCCCGACAGAAATGTGACAACAAACTCAAGACAAAAAGACAAAAAACTGCCAGCATGTTGCAATGGAATTGTAGGTTAGGTGTTTAAGAAGTTGATTGCAAGACGGAAGAAGCTGTTAGAATGTCTGCTAGTTCTAGTTGGCATTGATCGGTAGCGCCTACCTGAGGGAAGGAGCTGGAAGACCCGGTGACCGGGATGTGGAGGGTCCCAGAGAATTTTGCACGCTCTTGTCTTAGTTCTGGCAGCGTGCAAGTCCTCAAGGGTGGGTAGGTGGGTACCGACAATCCTTTCAGCAGTTTTGATTGTCCGTTGCAGTCGGAGTTTGTCCTTTTTTGTAGCAGCACCAAACCAGAGTGTGATGGAAGAACACAGGACTGATTTGATGACCGCTGTGTAGAACTGCCTCAGCAGCTCCTGTGGCAGGCCGTGCTTTCTCAGAAGCCGCAGGAAGTCCATCCTTTGCTGGGCCTTTTTTAGGATGGAGTTGATGTTGGTCGCCCACTTCAGGTCCTGAGAGACTGTAATTCCCAGAACTTGAAGGTCTCGATGGTTGACACAAGGTAGCTGGACAATGTGAGGGGCAGCTGTGACGAAGGATGGCTCCTGAAGTCCACGATCATCTCTACAGTCTTGAGCGTGTTCAGCTCCAGGTTGTGTCGGCCGCACCACAGCTCCAGCCGCTCCACTTTCTGTCGATATGCAGACTCGTCACCGTCCTTAATGAGGCCGATGACAGTGGTGTTATCTGCAAACTTCAGGAGTTTAACAGCCGGGTGCGTTGAGGTGCAGTCGTTCGTGTAGAGAGAGAAGAGCAGCGGAGAGAGGACACAACTTTGGGGCGCCCCAGTGCCGATGCTGCATGTGGATGAGGTGGCCTCCCCCAGCCTCACCTGCTGTGTCCGGCCCGTCAGGAAGCTGTAAATCCACTGGCAGATGGCAGGTGAGACGCTGAGCTGGAGAAGCTTGGATGAAAGGAGTTCAGGGATGATGGTGTTGAACGCTGAGCTGAAGTCCACAAGCAGGATCCTCGCGTAGGTCCCCGTGCTGTCGAGGTGTTCTAGGATGAAGTGCAGTCCCATCTTGACTGCGTCGTACGCAGACCTGTTTGCTCGGTAGGCAAACTGCAGGGGGTCCTGTGACGCTCTTGAGGTGGTCCAGCATGAGACGTTCAAAGGACTGAAGCGTTTATGAAGCGTAAAATACGACAACGGAGACCCCAGACTGTTGAACAGCTGAAGCCGTACATCAAGCAAAAATGGGAAAGAATTTCACCTACAAAGCTTCAACAATTAGAGTCCTCAGTTCCCAAACGTTTATTAAATGTTGTTAAAAGAAAAGGTGATATAACACAGTGGTAAACATGACCCTGTCACAGCTTTTTTGGAATGTGTTGCAGCCATAAAATTCTAAGTTAATGATTATTTGCTAAAAACAAGAAAGTTTATCAGTTTGAACAGTAAATATATTGTCTTTGTAGTGTTTTCTATTAAATATAGCTTGAACATGATTTGCAAATTGTAATTGTATTCTGTTTTTATTTATGTTTAACACAAAGTCTCAACTTCATTGGAATTGGGGCTGTATTTATCATACGGACAGATTCGATTTTCCAAGGAACATAAAACATCCTTTTATCAGAACCACAAATAAATGTCGTGAAATGGAAAATATTTTGTTTGAAAGGTCGGCTACACAAATTTAAAAAATTTGAGATTTGGACTTGGGCTATAAATCACTCATTTTATTAATTTGCCTGTGATCCGAGCCAAAACCTGCAAATAATGTGCCTGGTTTCTTGTGACACTGCGCGTGACCCAATGTAAGACTTGGAGCCTGAATTCACACCGCATTATTCAATTGAGACAAAATGTTTTGCTCTCAAGTGGCACTCTTGGGATTTGCATCATGAAAGCTTGAAGAGAAAAAAAGCATATGGAATTGGATGTCTTTAGATCGGAATCAGACCTAAATTTTTGCCATAGTATTGTTTCAGTATCTATATCCAGGTATCGCATTGAAGTCAGAGTTTCAGTTTTGTGACAATGGGATGTGTGGCACTTGAAACTTACATGGGAATAGACAGCCAAAAATATAGGATCTAAGCATTGAATCTGAATTAGACGCTTGGAGCTGCAGTGTAAATCCAGACTAGGACACGATATTAAGTGGAAGTTGGGGTTCCATCCCTATATTACAAAACTAGATTTTCTATTTGTAATCGTCCAAACACCGTCAATAAGATAATTTGTCGTTGCTTGGATGAATGTTGTAATCCTGCTTTAAGGACAGCTGCATAAGGTCTAACCTAGGACCTTCTTCCCAAACTCGCCACACACGTGGACAGGATTTCTACCCTCTTGCGAGACTTCGATGTTGTGTGTGGTCTGTAAGTCAATGCCCTTGTTATGAGGTGCTATGTGCTCGAGACGCCCACCTCGGGATTTACATGTGATGGGGCGCGGTGGGGCAGGGGTTTGGGGGTCACAACTGCCAGGTGCTACACTCTCTGCAACAAATGGGGACATGCTTATTGTCGCACAGTGAGAGCGGAAAAAAAGAAAAGCAATAATTAAAGTCTCGGCCATCATATCTAAAAAGGGGTGTTGTGTTACAGCCACCAAGCTATCGTGAGGCTAAGGTTGCCGGGGTGGAAAAAATGGTCAATTGCAGGGTTTTCTTGCACAGGAATAGCATTTCCTCCTTTCGCTTCCGTATAATTGTGCCCTTAGGACAGCATTTCCCTCAATTTCACCAACCCTAACCTAAGCACTATAACCTTGACTGAACAATAGGGTCCTTTAAAGGTGTGACCATGAAACACACGCTAGGTATTCAGTTACATTTTAGAGTCTAATGTATTGGAACTCACTAAACATTGTACAATTTGGAACGGACCAAAATGTTAAGGAGTAGTCGCACAAAAACTTCACATCATAGTGTGACAGTACAGTTGTTTTGGATTCACCCAGTCCTCCCTTGAACGTCACCAGTTGGCTCAAAATGCTGCTGCTCACCTCCTAACTGGAGTACGTAAGAGGGACCACATAACTCTAGTCCTGGCCTCCCTCTACTGACTGCCTGTGCATTTTAGAATCCTTTTGAAGATTCTTCTATTCATTTTTAAATCTCAAAATGGTCTTGTTCCGCCTTACCTCGTTGAGGTACTCTATCCCTCTGCGAAAATCGACAATTATTATTTCAGCTTACTGAGTCACGTGCATTAGTTGTGAAAGTCTTCTTTGTTTGTCTTCATGACTATATTATACTGACCCCCCAGTCGGCCAAGTCGCGCAAACCAAAAGGAGTCGCAACGAATTAATCATGATGCACAAACTTATTAATTCTTTACATTCTATACAATGATGTTATTATTATATGTTTTATAAAATATTATAAAGTGCTCATCTTTTTAAAAAATAAATAAATAAAATAAAAACTTGCGGCACGGTGGGCGACTGGTTAGAGCGTCAGCCTCACAGTTCTGAGGACCCGGGTTCAATCCCCGGCCCCGCCTGTGTGGAGTTTGCATGTTCTCCCCGTGCCTGTGTGGGTTTTAGGATTTGAGATATGAGTGTTTTGAGTTAAGAGTGTGGCCATGCAACAAATTAAACTTGTATCTGTATGCGTCATTGTACTATAGATTTGGCTGTCACCATATTCCATGACTTCTGATTTCAAACTCAATTTGTTGTTAAAAATATATACTGTATAATGACAATGAAATGCAGGGGAAACGGTGTATACGTAATATGATGTGATTATGCAAACAGTATATTTGATTTTTAGTCATAGCGACCCTCTGATGGAAACCATATCTACAATGTGGCCTGCGATGAAAGAGATTCGGACACCCCTGACCTAAGTAATGTAATGATGTGCCCCACGTATATTTCTTGAGTGACTTTGAAAACATGACATCACAAACCAACAATGAACCTGACCTCATGATCATGTTTGCTGTATAAATAGAACCATGTTATATGTAATCATGTCATCGTTAAAGTCTGTAAATGTGCTTGGTGACCCAAATGGTCCGTTTCCAGAGTTAGTGTTTGGGAATGGCTGATCTCAGCGGCACATAAACGCCGCATGCACTTTGTTTTCCACCAGGGGTCCGGCAGGCCGCTCTGTATTAACGCGCAGCAACTGCTGGCTAGCGGCAACCTAATCTGCGCTCTCCTCAATTAATTGAGTTATCACATGTGGCGGAACACGATCTTGTACTTGGAGCTCCGTGCTTTCCTATTGGCTTTCAGTGCTTCATAAAGATCAAATGGAGATGTCTGACGGCACCTGCATGCCTGTGTGTATATGTAATGGAATCCCCTTGACAACTCCCTGGAGACAGGCTCGACACAGAATCTAAGAATAGCCCCTCCCCTGTATGTATTACCACCAGTCAGTGGGACCCTAGTTTCTTTTACCTGGCATATGTACATTATTGAACCTTATTTACTAAGATCCCAAATAGTCGGTGTTCACTCACTGTAACATTTGGCAACAGGTGTAGAAGTGGTGAAGAGAACTGGTGAGACTTTTGCGCTTCAGTTAGCGCCGATGGTTTTTACCATGGAAATATTCAGTGTTAGCGGAAGAGGCAAACAAAAATATTACTGAGTTATAGAAAATAAATCCAACACTTATACAGTTATACATTTTGTGAAAGCCAGCAACTGCATAAAAGCCATGATTTGTTTGATTTAACTCACGCTGAGTGCGTGGGTAATATTATGTTTAAAGCTTTGGACAGCACACTGAAAAAAACTGCCCTGGGAGAGGCCAGCACCAATTGGCACAGCGCACTGAAATGACCCAGATGCAAGGAAATGCAGGGTTTTGTCATAGGTGAGATGGCAGGACTCCATCCGTGACTGGCTCCACATCAGCCATCAGATCATTCAGAAGCTCCAAAACTGCATTGTTGAATAGAGGAGATGTCGTGCACATTTTTTTTTCTGGCATTTCAACAATGTTTACACAAGCGTAAAAGAGCCATACGCCCGTGTCACCTCATTTCACCGACACATATTCCTTACCGCAATAATCGCAGTCATCGTGACACAGACAGTATCGGTTTTCACCTGTCTTTCTGACACCATATTTAAAGACGCAGCCACCACAAGTTGTGTCAGTTTTGTCGAATTAATCTTTTTGCATATAGTCTTTCCAGAATACGTAAAATGACTTGCATGGCCATTTTGCCCGTTTGGCAGACGCAATCCTGGGTGCGCCCAGTTAGTAAATGAGCTTCCAGTGCAACATGCAAGTCTGCGCCCATTTTTTCACACGTAAACCTTTAGTAAATCAGGCCCATATTCTTGACCCACACCATAATCCCCTCCTCCATCTCTAATGCAGAAACATGCTCTCATAAATAAAAGCTGCAACTGACATGCCAGGCATGCGTGGGTTATGATGCTTGGAGCCTACACTCTTATTTTTAGAGTGAGCAAACAGTGGTGCAGTGCTAAAGTTGTCTGTTATCACTGGTGTCTGATGCTTTGAGTTTTAGTTGGTAGGCAGTGAAGAAGGGAAGGAGGTGGACAAACAAGGGGTAGAGAAGGATAATCATCAGGACGTGCAGGTTTGTTTGTTGACGGGTTTCGTTTGGGATGCATGGGCGCCTTGGGCAATGATCTCTGATGAAAGGCTCGAGGTGTCGGGTGTATTTCACATTGATTAAAACTCTTACTGACTTCACTGCCCCAAAAGAGCTCAAAGTGGCCGTCCCAAACGTCCCAAGTGTGGTGGAGTTCCATCAAAATTTTGGTTGAAAAAGATGCCATAATTTATCTTCAGTAGACATAACTCATTCACTGCCAGTCCTCCATGTTAACATAGATATTTGAATTCAACAGCCGTCAATGGCAGTGAATAGACATCATTTCAGCCAGCATCAGATAATTAATGTTGGTACTTTTTATGACACTTTTTCCAACACTTTTGCTTTGATAATAGAAAAAAAGGACACTTGTCGCAAGTTACTGCAATGTACAAAAAAAACACACGAAAAAAACTCTGGCATTGTCCAAGTACATATGGTGTCCAAATACCAAAACAACGTTCATACACTATTAGAGCCCGTTCGTGTTTCAGGTGCAAGGTTGTGACCAGGCACTGAAAGCTCTGTTTCCTCTAGCATGAAGTGCCAGACATTTAACAACAAGAAAGAAAAAGTCAAAAGCAGCTCATACTTTTTTTTTTTTTTTTTTTTTTTTTTTTTTTTAAGAGCCCTGAATAGGTTCATTGAGAAGGTCTATGCTACAGGAGCGGCGGTGTGGGTGATGTTTGATAATCATCCATCATTTGATATAATTGGGTAATTGGGGTAATGGGTTTCCACTGTGGTCCTCTGATCTCATCACAACAAAGCAGCATGAGTGGATTGCTACCTTTTATGTCACACAGACGCGTTGTCCAATAATAGGATGAGCCGCTGGTAATTGGCTATATTTTCATTTTTACTCGGATAATATTTTGGTTGGAATAGAGAGTGCATTGTTGGATCAACACTAAATAGAGAGTGGAAAATCAAACGGAGACATAGGGCACGGAGCATAAGCTATAGCCACAAAATCCAATGATCCATTACAAAAATCATCATCATAAATAATTCCTTTATCAACGTTATTGTGGTTGTAGTTTTCACTGGCATCATATTTTATTTTAGGTTATCTTATTTGACCAGATACCCTCTCTGACAGAATTAATCATTTTAATTTCTGAACTCCTGTTTCCATGCCAGTGTTGGCATCATGCAAAATAACGATACCTGGAGGAGTTGTCTGATGTCGAAGAAATCAAATCAAGCAAACTGAAATCAATCTTTTATACAACGAGACAGAAATGAAGTCTACGAGCAGAGCGGTGTACTCCTTTTTGCCTCGATATGCCATCAGTCAATTCCAGGCAATATAACCCCCATCAATTAATCGACTATTATGCCCAACGCTTTTCCACATGCTGTACAGACACAAGTTATTTATTTCATTCCTCTTGCAGAATTTATTAATTAAACACCAGACGGCCAAACAGGAGCAGGAGCAATTTCCTCTCTTAGATAAGAAAGATATATACCCCTTAGGGCCCGTCTTTCCTCAATGTGAAACATCTTTGGCTTCATTAGCTAAAGTAGTGCATAAAATAAATAACACATGGGCTGTTTTTGCAATAATGATGTAAGTGTTGCCCAGTCAATAAGACATAGATGTGCAAGTAAATGGATGAGATCTGGTTTTGCTTAAATTGAACCCAACTGCCATTAGAGCTTTAATGACACGCCGACTGGTGTGCATCTACTTTTAACACCCTCATCTGCATAAAAGCACCACCCTCACAATACTTGCAGGGGGCGGATGATGGCCTCGCTCTCTGCGATCAATCTCCCTCACCTTTATCTCACACAAGCAGACGCTATCATGCAGACAAACAGGAATGAATTAGCATTAGCTGCCACTTTGCATAAATAGAAGCATGTGAAATGCGACCTCACCATTTGTTGTAAATGACCAGATGGTACTGTAACACAAAAGCAAAGAGAAAACACAAAAACATGTAAAGTCCTGGTCAAAGAATGCCACAAACATGACTGACAAGCTTTCAGAGAAAATATTTTTCCAGTTGGCAAACCAATAGGGATAATCCAAAAATGTTTTTCTACTTAAGTGGAATTAAGATCGTACAATCCATTCTGGAACATTGCTTGGCCTCCAATTATGTGTTTGAATTTTGGAAATACAATTCAAGGATCAAACTTTCTCAATCATTAGACCTTGTTAACTTTGCAGGCCTTAACTGTTACCCTTCTTAACCATCATAGTGTAAAAATAAGAAAAATGGGTCCTCAACTCCACTCTTTCATGACGAAACCCCAAACTTTGACGCCATGCTCCTCCCACATTAGATACCAAATGGATGCTTCAAACATAAATGGCGGACTTCCTGTTGTTGCACTTCGGGCATGGGTCCTTGAGACTTTTTCATGCGTCCGGTTATAGTTCACTGATTTTGTGTGTATTGCTGATACTGGTGTCGGGGGCAAATTTATGTCTAACTTCCTGGGCTTCACTATTTAGTGAGTTTTGGGGGTTTGGGTTTTGTACAATTAAAATACATACAATCTCACCAAAATACAGGGCTAGGAAAAATGTATGGATGAAGTTGTTTTATGTAACATTTAAATTCCCTTCCCAATTCCAAACCAGATTTTGAATGTTTTCTGGAACTCTGTCATTCTTGGCCTTGGACATTTGTTGTGATGTTTGATATGATACAGTATCTCAGAATTTAAATAGATTTGATTTTAAAAATAGTTATTGTGTGTTCCTAGTAAATGAAGTCTTAAAGTGCCATTGTGACACCCTTAAAGCCTTGAATCCGGTGAGGTCTAAACAGATGGCCTCGGCAAGACCAATGAATCTCTTGAAATGACACGTTTCACTGTGAATGTTCTCCCATTCATCAAGAAGATTGCCACTTTCATTTCGTCTCTCTCGCCCCACCCCACCCCCCGCCCACCCGTCTCGGAATATGAACCGCTATAAAATTCACGACGACTCCTACGTGACCGCTGTGTCTGCTGTGAAATATACTCCCTGCTTATTCTCGCCCATAATTCAGTATTAAGCATTGCGGAAGGAGCCATAAAATGTCTGCGAG
This sequence comes from Phyllopteryx taeniolatus, assembly GCF_024500385.1. NCBI lineage: Eukaryota > Metazoa > Chordata > Actinopteri > Syngnathiformes > Syngnathidae > Phyllopteryx > Phyllopteryx taeniolatus. The sequence continues at coordinate 17,085,697 of NC_084506.1, forward strand.
CGAGGTCGTCCGTCACCTGGGGAGAGTGGTCGAGCCCGATGAGCGCCGCGTCCTTCACGCTTGCCAAAAGTGCTGACTTAGTGCCACTCACTCTGGTGCCGCTCTAATAAATCTATGCATTTTTTAAAATTATTTCTTCAAATAAGTTCAAAATCTGATGACCGTAGAATTGGATTGGGCCCGATGTAGTTAGAGGTCAACTGGTAGGTAGGCTTATTCATCCACAAGGGAAATTCATTGGTTCAGTAGTCTGTGTTGACGTCGCAAGACTTCTCGTTCAAATGGTTCTTAAATATTAAACTCAAATCTGTTGAATTTAAAAGTTAAATACAGCTGAACTGTACTGAACTGATTATTTAGCTTCCCAGTACACTTTGAGACTCCTTTGGTTGCGAATGCCCCAATTTTCAAGTTGTCTGTGTTTATTGAACAGGCCAAACATTCAAGCACTCACAAATACAAAATATAATACAAATCCTCACAAGGAGCTGCTGTAGGCCACAACACACACCCAGGCACTCACATGCAGACGAACTGGCCAACCCATACAAAAAAACAAAATATAACATAACAAAAAAAAATTTGGGGGGGGGGGGGCGGGAATGGATTAATCTTGTTATAATTCATTTCACTGGGGAAAATGTATTTTACAGTATATATATGAGTAAACGAAATTACAAGCTTGAGCAGAGAACAAATTAAACTCATAAGTCAAGATACCTTTTTTTCAAGGTGAAGAACAACATACACTAGCGATAAAAAAGCATTTTGTCATAGAATCTTCTCTAACACAGTCAAACAAGAGTGCATGCTTTTTCAAGGAAATTTAATAAAAATACATCAACCATAAAGAAAATTTGGACATGGCACAAGAAATTCAAAGAGGAAGGCAGAAAGGAAAATGTGTTGCTTATTTGGCGGTGCACGCTTTGTAAAATCAGTTATAAAATTTAAATCTGACTGAATATTACTATTCTGATATATATATATTTTTATTTTTCAACATGAAGCCTTTTTCCATTTTGTTTGCCTACTAAGATTCATATTTAAAATGGTGTCACATTTTTGGGGAACGCCCTGTATAATGTACTCATTCAACATCGGAACCTTCGATTACATTAAATTCACAGTCATCTACCGTCTGTTCAGGGAAGATAACTAAATCGTTAACGAAGAGGGAGGTCATTAAGATAATTCCATTGACAGAGAAGCCCAGGTGTGTTAACCTGACAATTCAGATGGTTTGTTGAACAAAAGAGTCAAAAATACTGTATCTCTTCAAAACATCCAATAAAAATTATGGAAACGAAGCAGAGACTTTTGATAGTGTGGTTTGCTAGGTCTTTTCAAAATTTCTGTATATACACCTGGTTATCCACTTTGGCACCATCCGGGCAAGCAATTGTTAAAAAAAACCTGCAAGGCAGTTTATATGGAGACCAGGCAAGAGAAACAGAGCGTTCCACTCTCATTTTGTTCCCTAACAGCATGAAGCTGGGCAAGATGAATTGGTGAAATGTCAATGTGTATTCGCACAAATCCATCTGTTTCGCCTCTACTTCTAGGCGTTGTACCCCTTTGCGAAAGTCCTGAATCATCCATCAATCCGACAATCAACATAAAATGTACCGACACGCTACGATCAGCGGGTTGCTTTGAGGCTGGACTAATATACATTTTTCATTCCAGCTGTTTCACAAAAAGCTGCAGAAACCTTGACTGCGTGTCAGTGGATGACTGGGGTTGATTACAGGCAGAGTTGGCAAAAGTAGTTTGCCATCAAAAGCCAATTCTCAGTCTTGTTTTTGTTTTAGAGTTTAAGCTGTCATAAAAGCAAAAAAAATAAGAGCGTTAAAGTCACTGCTCTGCTTGACATGTTTCTTTTCACAAAAAGTTAGGTTTCTCCGCCTTTTAGTCAGAAAACTGTTTTTGGTGAGACCAACCAATCTTTGGTAGGTTCAGAGCTTAAATTGTCACAGAACACAATATTCTCTGGATCTTGAAAGATCAGTCAAAATGCTTTAAACAGCTTGCAATATGGGGAACTCTTCTTTAAAAACAACTGGTGGGGAATGAGGTGAGTAAAAGGGTACAGACTGAAATGTACTTAAGCAAAAAGTTACAAATTGTTCTTTTTTTTTTTACTGTCAATTCTGTAGAGATATTCTATATTTTAATAACTTGGCATTGTCTCTGCACACAAAATAGTTTCTCTCTTTTATTAATTTGGATAGTGCTCATACTGGGAAGAAGAATATAAAACGTCAAAAGTAGTTGTTTAAGAGCTAGCTAGTGTTGGCTCAACTTATTCAACATCAAAAGAACGTGTTCTCGTAGCTATGCTAACCGTGTGAACGGAGTAGCAAAAAATGGAAAATTATCGAATGTTCAAATTTTTAAAAATACAGGTTACACTCTAAGCTGGTGGTCTTTAGGCTGGCACAAGACACATTCACCAAAAGTCATTCTTATCTCATTTATTTAATTGAATCTCTATTTATCCAGGTAAGGCAGTTTAAAACAGATTTCCATTTGCAATGGTGACCTTGAAGCAGACAGCAGAGGAAAACAAAGCAAAATACAAATACTCAGACAACAAAGACAGTGTGATATAGTTACAGCTACATAATACATGGTGAATAAAACGTTCAAAACAGGCTAAAAACAGGTCCAGCGTGTTTTTGAAGCGTGTTCCAGTCATTTTGGGCAGAAAATTGAAAAGATGATCAACCAAAAGTAGTGCGGACTTTGGGAATGAAGAGGTTCATAAAACTGCTGGAATGGAGAGTGCGGGTGGTGGTTTGCATGGCGAGCAGAGAGCCAAGATAAGGTGGGCGCTTGCCAATGAGATTCTTGTAGCCGACAACATTAAATTATTTTTTTCAAGAAGACCGTTGTTGGGAAAATATCTTGCTTCTCCAAATCTAGAAATGACGGATCAATTTGCAAATGTAGGAAGTAAAAGTGAATAGTCATAAAAATAAATAGTCAAGTAAATTACAGATACTTGAAAGATTTCGGGGAATGATGCTGACAAGGTAGGTTGCCTGTTTAATGCAGCAGGGAAAAGGTCCCGGCTCTGTTTTACAATCCAGCGTATGCTTCTCAGCATGTTGTTGTTGTTGTAATATTCCAGTTTATTGCCTGTTCTCGTGTTAAACTTTGGACAGACTTTGTTTTACTCAACATGTTTGGCTCAAGGCCCTGCCACATCAATTAAATAGAAACACATTGTGTGTTTTACGGCAAAACAAAAAACAATTGTTTGCTAAACGGCGAGTTAAAGAACATTGTGACGTAAAAATTCAAACAGACCGATTGTGATGGCTCGCTCGGTTTAGCGGAGGCGTAATGCTTAACACACTCGAACACATGAAGTGCTGCAGTTGTTGAGAAGTCAAACATTCAACGTAAGCTTTTCATCTCATGACACTTGTTGAAATTATTTGACCTAAACCAGCATACATCCAAGCGATCATAAAAGTGAGACTTACTGTAAATGAAAATTGCAAGTAGACTTTCCCATGCCATACATTGGTGTTGAAAGCAAAATGTTGACTTACCTTGCAGAGAAAAAGACTGAAAGATTATTTAAAGTGTAAAATGTCAAAGAACTGTTCCCCGCAGTTAATGCAGCATACATTCACATTCTAATAAGAACAGTCTCAAGTCTAAGTCAGACCGACACGTCCTCTGAGCCCGTGCCATAACATGATGGGATAATATATCTATGCATGTATCCACTGAAAATGCCAAGAATGTATACTTGTGTTTTGATAGAGCTTTGACACGGACAAAATGTAACTGCAGGCTGTTTTCAGGGGATACGAAACAAAAGTATGAACTGACTCTGCGACTGGACCATGTGTGGTCAGTGCATCGACGTGGCTGTGTCACGTACATGGTTAGGGCGAAGGCGAGGAACGCAAGGCAAGAACATGGTGGACCCAATTGCAGGGAAGCAGGGAGGCAAGGCAGGAGTGCGGGAATCTCAAAATAATAATATTTAATTCCAAAAACAAAAGGAAAACAAAGATTATGAAAAAGTCTAAATGCTAAATTAACAAAGTCCAAAATCTAAACACAAAGTAACTAAGAAACACTTGAGTGAACCCAAAACAAGAAACAAGACATGACTGGTGAAATACCTGAACGACAATGACATGGCAAGACATGTGACAACGACAATGAACCGACAAGGACTGAAAGAAACCAGGGAACTAAATACAAACAAATTGACGAGACAACGAGGAACACCTGGACAAGACACGAGTGGCTGGAGAGAGCTGATTGGTCGACACAAAGTAGACGAGAACAGGTGGACACAACAACCTAATGAGCACACGACAAACATGGAACACAGGAAAACATGGAACAAAACTAAACACAACCCAAACCAAAACACAGACCATGACAGCCTGGAGCTTTGGGTTGGGTTGTTCCTCAGTGAGTTCATAAATATTGGACAAAGGAGGACAATTTTAGAGGTCTTGAACTTTTTCCGTCAAGGGATGCATCGAGAACATTCTTTACAGTTAGTTTATTAAACATGCTAAAATCGGTATGGGCAAAAAAGTACCGTCGCTATCGGGCAGACTCTCCACGTCTGCAAAATCACTAATTTTCAGGACAACAAAAAATGCTAATCTTGTTGTGCACCACCATCAACACAACACTACCCCTAAATCATGTTTAATTACTAATTTATCAAGCTAAAAAAAAAGCTAATTTATTACGCTGTCACTGGCAGGACACAGGGTCCACATTAATATTCTGCGCTCACGCTAACCCCCTGACCAGGCAAAAAGCCTATAATACTTAACAAAAGCAAACAACTGTGGCTACATGATCTCCCCAAACACTTTCTCCAAGGTCTTAGCCATGAGTGATACAATAAATAAAACAATGCGCTAACTCAGCAGTTCAATAGTCACAAATGTATCTACAGACGCGTATCTTCATGACTGACCAGTTCCTTTTGCACCGAAGCATTACAGCGATCCATTTTAATAAAACAGGCTTACTAAAATGTATCGAATTAACCATTTTCTCTTATTGTCGTCTAGAGAAAAATCCAGACGTACAATCTTGGAGCAGGAGAATGTTGTACGACTACCGCAGAGTGAGGGATGGGCAGTTTTTGCAACACTTCTTAGACAGTTTATATATATAATATATTTGTTCTCAAGTTATTTTCAACACTTTAAATTGGTTATCCATCCATCCATTTTCTGAGCCGCTTCTCCTCGCTAGGGTTGCGGGCGTGCTGGAGCCTATCCCAGCTGTCATCGGGCAGGAGGCGGGGTACACCCAGAACTGGTTGCCAGCCAATCGCAGGGCACATACAAACACACAACCATTCGCACTCACATTCACACCTACGGGCAATTTAGAGTCCCCAATTAATGCATGTTTTTGCGATGTGGGAGGAAACCGGAGTGCCCGGAGAAAATCCACGCAGGCACGGGAAGAACATGCAAACTCCACACAGGCGGGGCCGGGGATTGAACCCGGGTCCTCAGAACTGTGAGGCTGACGCTCTAACCTGTCACCCACCGTGCCGCAAATTGGTTATTAATACATTAAAAAAAACATACAACTCTGGGACAGAACTATAGCATCAATTTGTGAAAAAATTGGAAACGGTCATATTTGGAGATATGAGGTTTCTGCCCGACAGTGACAAAAATTAGATATTATTTATGTACAGGGGGTCTCAATAAATGAGACTATCATGGAAAACTTTATTATTTTCAGTACTTCCATTCAAAAAGTGAAAGTCATGTATTATATAGCTTCATCACAAAGAGAGTGAAACAATTCATGATTTTATTTTTTATAATTTTAATGATTATGTATTACAGGTTCTGTGATGTTTTTCCTATGTGTGTGTGTGTGGGGGGGGGGGGGGGGGGGGGGGGAACACTCTTTAATTATACCAAATTTGATTGCACTGGTTACATTTTTCTTTTTAGCTAATTTACATTTTCCGACTTAAGTGAGCTGAGAGAGGTTTTCGAACCCTCGGACAATAGGACTTGGCTAGCATGGAGCTGAGCTAGCAGGCCACAGGGCATCTGCTTAACCCTCTTCTGTCTTGAGGTTTAAAAACATGATGGGCTTTAATTACTGCAATATGAGTTTTTTAAACAATCACTCCTCCTCTTGACCTTAGTGATTTTCCTTTTCCCAGGATGTCTTGAACTCTTATATGCTTGTTGTTGTTCCTATGCCACCCAAAGTCAAATGCAATATAGCCCTCGGTCAGACCTTGGACATACTTAGTTTAAGATCTATATAATTCTGCATGTCACAAAAGTTGAGGAGAAGGGTGGTCGCGTACGTCTGTATATCAGGAATAGGTAGTCATTACTTGTGGGGAAACAACTATTTGGAGCCCATGCGCACATACCTCTTGTCTGCCGCTACCCCCGGGCTAACATCAATACCGACCGGGCCGACAGCTTCGATGTAACTCTGACTGCCTCCACCCAAGGCCAAAAGGTTCACAGTCACCGCTTGACAAACAAGTACATCGGCACAGCTGTAAATACCCTCTGTTGACTTCTCAATTCAGGTCTCCATCCTGCTGACATGCTGTTTGTGTTGTTGCGCTTCATTTGGACACGTATGATGACATACAAACTGGTGCGAACGCAATTGACAAGTTCCAAACGAACTCTGTCTAACATTCGTCCACTCAACTTGGCTAACTTGGCTAAATCGGCCACAAAAATTGGTCAACTTGAAGATTTCTGCCTTGAGGCAATAGAAAATATTCATAAGAGCATATTTATTATTTAAACCTCCCAGAACCAATTTGCGCCGGCCGGAACCATTTGGCTACTGTCCATTTTTATAGCACAGACACTTGTTGCAGACGGACGCACTGTTGGGCCAGTGAAAAACATTGGCAAAAGCAACACGGTAGCATATGTAAGGGCTTTTTAAGACACTATTAGAAGTGTAATGTACATATAACATGATGGAGAAATGAGCTGAACGGTAAGTAGCGTTTTTTTCTTTTTTATCTAAAATGCTAGTATGCTAATGCTAATTGCAATAGCTAACCGTTTAGTAAAGGTTGATTTTGTTGTCTCAAAATTCTGTAGTCTGTTTACACTCCATACCCACATATGCAGTTTAAGGATATAAGTCCAGCAATCATAAGAATAAAATGCATGTTAGTAATAAAAAATATATATATTTTTGGGGGTGGGTGGGCAGTGATTACTCAAATACTCGACAAAATATCTCATAGAATAATCGATTCTAAAGAGATTCAATAGTGACAGCCCTACTCCATTGCAACTTCCATAAAAGTGCACCGTTTTATCATGTCTTGGTAGCTAACTCTTACTGGATCCTCTTTCGGCTTGTCCCGTAAGGTGTTGCCTTAGCGTGTCATCCTTTTACATGTCATCTCCTGCATCCTCCTCTAACACCAACTGCCCTACTGTCTTATTATCCTTCAACCAATATACTCACTATCTCTCCTCAGGCCGTGTCCAGACCATTGAAGTCTGCTCTCTCTCCACTTTTTCTCAGAAATATCTAACCTTGGCCGTCCTTTTGATGAGGTCATTTCTAATCCTATCCAACCTGAAGGAGTCCTATCGGGCCTTTTTGGCCTGTGGGCCTCTTGAGACACCTGAAGGGTACCGGCTGGCCAAGCGGCATGCAGCTTTGGTGGTCGCTGAGGCCATGGAGAACAACTTCCAGAAAGCGTCGAGGAATGCTCCACCATCCGGCGTCTCAGGAGAGGGAAGCAGTGCACCATCAATACTGTGTATAGTGGGGATGGGGCGCTGCTGACCTCTACTCGGGACGTTGTGAGTCGGTGGGGAGAATACTTCAAAGACCTCTTCAATTCCACCGACACGCCTTGGGGTCTGGGGTCTCTGAGGCGGATTCTCCTATCTCTGGGGTTGAGGTCACTGAGGTGGTTAAAAAGCTCCTCGATGGCAAGGCCCCGGTAGTTCCTAAAGGCTCTGGATGTTGAAGGGCTGTCCTGGTTGACACGCCTCTGCAACATCGCGTGGACATCGGGGACAGTGCCTCTGGATTGGCAGACTGGGGTGGTGGTCCCCCTTTTTCAGAAGGGTGGAGTGCCCTCTCCAGGTCGGGGATGACATCCTTCCCCAAGTGGAGGAATTCAAATATTTTGGGGTCCAGTTCACAAGTGAAAAATGGAACGGGAGAGCGACAGCCGAATTGGTGCAGCGTCTGCAGTAATGCGGACTTTGTATCGGTCCGTTGTGGTGAAGAAGGAGCTAAGCTGAAAGGCAAAGCTCTCAATTTACCGGTCGAGCTACGTTCCTACACTCACCTATGGTCACGAGCTGTGGATCGTGACCGAAAGAACAAGATCCCGGATACAAGCAGCCGAAATGAGTTTCCGCCGCAGTGTGTGCGGGCTCTCCCTTAGAGATAGGGTGAGAAGCTCGGTCATCCGGGAGGACCTCAGAGTAGAGCCGCTCCTCCTCCGCATTGAGAGGAGCCAGATGAGTTGGCTCGGGCATCTGTTTAGGATGCCTTCAGGACGCCTCCCTGGTGAGGTGTTCCGGGCACGTCCCACCGGGAGGAGACCCCGGGGACGCCCCAGGACACGCTGGAGAGACTACGTCTCTCTGCTTGCCTGGGAACGCCTCGGGATCCCCTCGGAAAAGCTGGAGGAAGTGGCTGGGGAGAGGGAAGTCTGGGCTTCCCTGCTTAAGCTACTGCCCCCGCGACCCGACCTCGGATACGCAGAAGAAAACGGATGGATGGTTTGGATGGAACCAAAATGTTCAACCAAACCATTGAATTTAATCTAACAAAAGTCCACTATCATAATGCTAACATAATGTGAAATGCCAAAGATGGGCTAGTCGAAATTAGCATTTATGTTACGGTAAGTATAAACCTTCAAACAACTGCTGCTTTAAAACACTCTCTGCCCACGAGATTTTTTTAGGGCCTGGTAGGGGGCAGGATGAAACGGATCGGTGTGGAGAAAGTGCATTGGAGGTTGCGACATTCACATCCCCAATGGGTGCGACATCCCAAAAACGCCCCTAGGACTACTAATAATAAGAAGCTGATTTGATTATATATTGAGCATTTCTAAATATGCAGAGACAGAAACTATTTACAACTAAATAATACACAATTCATTTTCATAACTCCCCAATGAACCAGAATCAGAATCATCTTTATTTGCCAAGTATGTCCAAAAAAAAACACACACAAGGAATTTGTCTCTGGTAATTGCAGCCGCTCTAGTATGACAACAGACAGTCAATTGACAGAGAACACTTTTGAGACATAAAGACATTGACAAAAAAAACAGTCACTGAGCAATGAAGGGTTGCTAGTTGTCTGGTAATGCCGGTACTTTTTTTTTTTTTTTTTTGACAATTGTGCAAAAAATGCAGAGTCCTCTCGCACTTAGAGCAGTTCGAATGACTAATATTGCAATAGTCCGGTGCAATGACCATTGTGCAAAGGGCGCCGAGACTTCAAGGAGTGTATGCGGTTTAAAGTGACAAGTAGTGCGATAATCTGGGACAATGTTGATCGTGCAAATGTTGCAGATACTCCTCAATCAGTGTGCAAATGGAGCAGATGCTACTCTCGCATGAGTGGCCAGTATTGGTCAACAACAGATATGCAAATAGTGCAACGAAGATGAATCAGTTGTACGTCGTTGATGAATCGGTTTCAGAAGCATTTCCACTTTTAAATGAGCTTTCCTGCACTGTATGTTGTTTTTAAGTTTTTAAGTTGCTTTTTATTTTTCTCTTTATTTTTAAAATGCTTTTGATTATGTAAAGCGCATTGAGTTACCTTCTTTATGAAATGCGCTATATCAATAAACTTGCTTTGCTTTAAAAGAAAGTTGTGACGAAGCAGTTTTTTAAAATAACCATATGTCAATATTTGTTTGTAGGGTTGGTTTTTGTGTTTAATAAATTTAAGTTAAAGAACGTCAAAGTGTCCCTTGCATTCCATCACCGTGTGAGTGTCTTGCAAACCCACTCCAGGGGTCTCTAGGCCAGTCCGATGCCCTCATTACTGCAATCACATCAAATTGCTGCTTTTTGCTTGCAATTTCCTTTTCTGGTGCTTCACTCTGAGCTCTCTTCAAGGAAAGCCCAAAATAATTACTGAAGAATGAGGGTATTGTCTCCATGGAGTGGTTACTGTTTTTGCTCGATATGTGTGTTCTTTGCGGGCCAGTCAATAAATAAACAATGACCACAGAGGAAGTGTGTAAAATATTCATGAGACGCGAAGAATGTTCTTCATAAAACCCTAGTTTGACACTCCTTTTATGCAGTAAAAGGACCTTGACGTGTTAATTATCCGAATAACTGTCACTAAAAACAACACAATGTGACACTATTGAAGTTTGCGTAACTCTGTAACTCATGATGTTTATCAGTTTATTCTAGGAATCCTCTGCGTGATCACATGGTTTCACATACACAACTTTTTTCGGTTTATTTATTTATTTATTTATTTTGACTAAACAAGAGAGCAGCTGGTCCTGAATCATCCCGATGTACAGCGTCCAGGGACCTGTGTTGCTATATCGGGACACCTGGAAAAAGGCCAACCCACCAATTCTCCAGTTGCTAGGATCTAGAAACTGCACACATCTTGCATTTATTCACCAACAACAAGGACAATGTTCAAGTTTTAGGCACACATGACATATTTATTTAAATAGTTTCAACAAAAAACAAAGATCTGACAGTACAAAAATATAATATTGGCTGCCCCTGACATCACAGCCTTCGTGTTTATCATAAAAAGCACTAATTACTGGACATGTACTGGTGCATCTCAACAAATTTTAATATTGTAGAAAAAACAATTTTATTTCAGTAGTTAAATTTTAAAAAAGTCCAACTCTTATATGATTCACTACAAACAGAGTGAAATATTTTATGATTCAATTTGGATGTTTATAGCTTACAGCTAATGAAAATATCAATCACTTCTCAAGTAAGCAAAATGATTTTAATATAGGAATTGGGCAAGAATTGGCCTTCTGAACAATGTTTAATATCAATGAAAATGAGTTTCACTTTTTGAATTCAACTTCTGTAATAAATGAACTTTTCTAGGATATTCTAATTTACAGTGATCCCCCCCCCCCCCTCCCCACACACACGCACACGCAAAAAATTTTTGAGGAAACCTTTCCTCTGTTTTTTGTTGAAAAACCCGTCTATTTACCATTTTGTGCTCAGGCCAAAGCCATGTCTTGTATAAAAATATTGCTTTGGCGCTATCTGGTGGCATTTTCGGGCCGAGCATCTATGTTGAACTGAGGAGAGGAGCTTCCATTTTGTTAGGCCGTAGCTTTGTCTAATAGAAAAAAGTGCCTTGCTGGCATCTTTTGGCAATTACGTACAATATTTTTGTCTGGGTGTCAATTACTCATGGACTTTCACTATTTGCGGCAGAGACGGGGGATGACTGTATTGAGATGCACCTTGTATATTCTATACAAGTTATACAATTATTTACAGTCAGTCATTCAACATGAATGCATTGTCATCCTCAAGAGGAAACAGTTTTCCCATGATCACTAATTTAACAATAGTTTCGAATCTCTCAATGACCAAAGTAGGGATGGGCATGATAATCGGTGAATAAATCGTCAGCCGTTATGTTCATTTTGTGTCACTCGAGACAAAATTGAGTGCACTACTTGGCTACAAGTCATCTGACCTTTAAGAACAACAACCTGACATCAGCTATTGTTATTGTTTGACAGTGTGTAATGTTAAAATAATCGGTAAAAAGGAAACACAGACTAAAAATCGTTGTGGACTACACAGTATTTTCTGGTATTTAAATGGATAAAGGGGCTCTTCGGTTCCCGGCAGTACAGACATAGGACATTTAGTGGTTACTACCTGGCAATGAACTAGTTTGTGCAGATACAGTCATACTGTTTTTCATTGGGTTGTTTTTCATACAATTATTTATTGTAGTTGTGATGTCACAACTGCATTAGCATAGGTTAAAGATAGACTGCAACTCATTTCAACTAACGTATGAATTTGAGTTATAACTATGGGTGGGCGATAGATGGGCAATGAAAATATCTTTTTTATTTTATTTATTTATTTTTATTTTATTTTACGATAACGACAATTTGACAGATATCCTATATATATATATATATATATATATATATATATATATATATATATATATATATATAAAACGGTGTAAAGCTCTGCTTGCTTCCGAGGACATTTATCCTTGACATTGCACAAGAATATGTATGGCAGTATTTAACAATTCATAACTTATGCCCAGACAGGAGAATATGCCAAATCAGGTTTACACAATATTTTAGTTAAGCTTTTTATAAAAACAATTTTTTTTTAAATGTCCAAAAATTAAGATAAATATTTTAAATCAAATAGACAAGTTTGCACACTGTCATACAAATTAGGCTAGAAAACAGCCGAAAGAAATGTAGCTGATGGCGTTGTCTTGCCAACGTTTACTTGTTTTTGTCAAATAGTGGGTGTGTACTAAATGACTCGGCGAGGGTTTTCTGTGTGTTTTGTAGGTTTTCTAATTTTTTCTTTAGCGGAAGTCGTGGATGGATGGATAGATGGATACTTTTTTCATCCCGTGAGGGAAATTAGATTTACGAGCTTCATAAAGTTTTAAACCTTTCCACATGACTAGGTGTTTCTTATGAAGGGTGAAATGGAAAAAAGATCAAGCTTCGCACTTGCGGGCCCACACATAATTTTGAAATGATGAAAATTTAGCAGCCGAAATTGGTAATACATTACAGGGTTCAAATAACTAAAGCAGTGGGTGGGGTGATCGGTGATGGGATAGTGAAATACAGTATTTAGTTACAAACAGCTGTGCCAGTAGGGCTATGCTAGCTAGCTCCTCCGTTAGCCTCACCAGCGTTTGGGATGATTTTGGCAGCGCGCAGTTTTCTTTGTAAGAGTTATCCAAAATGAATGAATCCCCCAGTGAATATACGATCGTAACAGCGCCGTCCTTTCTTTTTGTTTTGCTTTTAAACTGGCCACGCTTGGAAAGCCAGCACGTAGTTGGTAGCCTGTGTCATTTTCCAGTTGGCCAACAAAACGCCAAAACATTCTTTCTTTTGAAGTCCATTGTTTCAATTCACCCACTTTTTCAGCTGCTAAACTCCTGAAAAGGTTGCTCGGCCCGCTAGTTTGAGGGCGAGAGTTTATTTTGCTCGCCACTGAGTCACGTGACTGAATCATGTCCGCTGATTTGGCGAATGAGGACTTTCATGCTCTTCCACTTTTCTCTCCTCATATGCCGTCCATGCACCCATTCGGTTGCTTTCTCTTAGAGACAGAATGAATACTCCTAACATAAAAGTGCCCATCGTTAAAGCAACGTTGGCTATTATATCGAAGGCGATTCATATCGCCCACCCCTAGTTATAGCGCCTCCGTAAGAAGGGAATTCCGTTGTAAGCCTGGGAATCCTGTTACTGGCTCTCAAGTTTGGTCTCCAATTGATGCTACTTTTTAGCTCATTCAAAGCATGCTGCAAAATTTCACACCATTTTCTACAAAGTTGCCTCGGTACTCAAATGGAAATTGTTCCAACTTACATGCTGTACAAATTTGGGTTGTGTAGCCGCTGTCGGAATGGAATTCCGACATAAACTGAAGACCCCTGTTACTGGCTCTCAGGTTTGTCCACCAGATGGCACTACTTTTTGCCCCGTTCAAAGCATGGAGCAAACTTTCACACCTTTTTATTGTGTCTACAGCAACTGAAATGATAACTGCTCCAAATTACATTTAAATTTGGGGAGCGTGGTTGCCAGCGGAACGGAATTCCATCGTAAATTTGAGACCCCATTACCGGCTCTCAAGTTTGTCTACCAGATGGTGCTTCTTCTTACCCCATTCACAGCATGCAACAAAATGTTATCTTGCTACTGAAATGTTCCAACTTACGTACCAATTTGGGGATTCTCAACGTTTTTTGTATGAATTACAATTAATCGATTAAATAATTGGTCATTAACTTTCCGCATGGGCAGTTAGGCTTTGTATTTTTGGAGCATTTTACACCAGAGCCTTAAAAATAAAGTACAAAAAAACAGATTCCAAGTTATGCTGTCAACTGTTAACCTTTCCAATTTTTTTTTGTTGTGTACGGACTCACCTGTCCGGCCCATTTTTCCAGCCCTCTTCGTCGTTCACCGTCCACTACAGTTTGTCAGTCACTCTTTCCTTCTCTCGCTGGTGCCTTCTGTTCCTACTCTTCTTCATTTCCTGCATGTGTTTCCACTTGCCGACGCCCAAGGCTCGGCCGCGGGCCTTCGACAGCCTCTTCTCGAGCCAAAGTGAGTCGCAGTACTCCTCCAGGGAGCTCACGGGGGAGCTCATGAGCCTCAGGTAGTCTTTGTAACGGAGGCCGTGCCGTAGCTCTGTCATCAGGTCTTCACCACCTTTAGGTTTTCGGTCCAGTTGGCCGTGCGGGACAAGTTGCAGTGTGACACGGCGGAGTGTGTGCGTGAAGTGAGTGTGCTCCTGAGCTTCACACTCGTACACGCCGACGTCGGACACATGCAGGGAACGAATCAGGAGGCCTCGGTCCGTTTGTATGACACGGTCGTCCGGCCTGACCTGTGAGATAAAGAAGTTGAAATGGTTACGCTTAGAAGAAGAAACCGAATGAAAATTTAAAAAAAAACTGTACTTAAATAAAGATTCAGTTATAATGTAACAAACTTTAATGCAAATTATACCTAAATAAATGTTTCAAAAGAAACAGTTTTAAAAGATTAAATGCAAAAATAAATACAATTTAAATTTAATTAATAAATGCACTGTACCGGAATAATAATAATAATAATAAAAAAAGTTTAAGCCACTGTAATATTATGCGAAGTGTAATTCAGTGATTTATTCGTGTACCACTAGAGGGAGTCGTAAGCGGGATCCCTCAAGTCTAGTGCCAAACTGAGTATCATTTATTGAGAATTCTCCGATAACAGAGAAAGTCACAA
This sequence comes from Phyllopteryx taeniolatus, assembly GCF_024500385.1. Lineage (NCBI taxonomy): Eukaryota > Metazoa > Chordata > Actinopteri > Syngnathiformes > Syngnathidae > Phyllopteryx > Phyllopteryx taeniolatus. The sequence continues at coordinate 17,100,731 of NC_084506.1, forward strand.
GATTTGCCGCGACTCGCTTTTTTTTTTTTTTTTTTTTTTTAAGCAAGAGGGGTCGGAATATTTGTTAAATATAACAACAACAAAAAAGCTACTTAACTGACGACACTGCATCAACCTATGAATGGGGCCGTTCACAGAGCAAGCTAGTAGTCAAAACCAGTTACTGCGTGTCACAGAACAAATGAGCAACCAGCTTTTATTCAATCACTCAGCATGCTTGGCCCGAACGAAACAGCAGCTGAAACCTGATGACTGAAAATGAAAATAAACTCTGAAACAGGAAGCGCACTGAATTGGGTGCAGTGTCACCCACAGTGTTGGGATCAGCTGTCATGGTGTTACTAGTTAGCAGTGGTTAAGGGTGAGTTCTGATATCCTCTTCTGTCTGCGGCTCTGCCTCATCATACTGTAAATCCCTCGTTCTCTGTGTTGTGGTTTAAATTGAGGCCTTTCACAAGGTTTTAATTGTGTTGCCACAACTCCTTACCGTTTTCCACATATATCGCAAACCCCAATAGCTGAAACCACTCTCTGCCATTGTGTTGATGTCTGAAATTGAGTGACTGACGTACTGTGCAGCATGGGATGCCGCTGCACTTATGCATTATGCACATACCCAAGCGGAAAAAAATACCGTATTTTCACGACCATAAGGCGCACTTAAAAGTCTTAAATTTTCTCCAAAATGGACGGGGCGCCTTATAATGCGGCACAACTTATGTATTCACCACGTTCCAAAATCTGTAAATGTTGTTGTGTGACTTTGATGAGCGCTCCACTTGACTGACTGGGAGCATTTCCTGGCGACACGCTGCTTATATAGAGGAAAGGCGTACGTGACTGAAGACAGCATGCAGACGTTAAAGGGGGAAGGGTGTGCATGAAAGAGGACCTTCAGTAGGTATATAGCGGCGGTATGTGCATTGTGCAAAACATCGGTTTGGCTAAGGACCCCCGAAAATGGCACCTACGAAGAGACACCCTTACGAAGCACAGTTTAAACTGCAAGCTATCAGTTACACGGAGGAACATGGGAATCGAGCAGCCGCGAGAGAATTCAAGATCAACGAATCCATGGTTCGCAAGTGGCGGAAGCAGGAAAACGGCGACGTCATTGCTGAACAGCTCCGACAATGCCGAGAGGGAACCCGGGGTGTTTGATGGAGAACTTGCCCAGGCTGTTCATTTCGGATACAGAAGATGAGGACTTTGAAGGATTTGTGGATGAGGATTCATCAAAAAAATAACAAAAATAATAAAAAATAGACCCCGTAACTGAGACTGCGCCTTTTAACACGGTGCACCTTATGGTGGTGAAAATACAGTAGTTCCCACCAATATTATTATTAATTTCGACAATGCAGTCATGTTCCTGTTAATGATATACATAACCTCAAGTGACTGAAGTATCAAAAATATCAATATTTTGGCTTCAAAATCGATTTTTGAGTATAATGATCTGGTATCGGAAGTATTTTTACAGTACATTTTTTTTCTTCTCTGTTTAAAATGGTTTCCAGGTGTTTCAATAAAAGTTTTTTCACAAAAAGGCACCACTGTATTAAGAGCCTTAACATAAACTGGTTGAAATCTCGGGCGTGACAGAGTGTGAAGTTTCACACCTGAGAATCCCTTTGTTTTCCCACCTTGGTGTGTTAAAAGCAATTGCCGTTGACCAAAAACTGTTTTAATCGTCACACCGTCTTAAATATCTGACTGCAGAATGCCAGTTACACAGCTGCCGTAATATCCCCCACACATTTTATTTTCTATTATGTCAACAAACCCCTAGAGGGATGTGCATAATAGCTTGAGAGCATGTTACATACTGTATTATATTGCTGTACAATGACAACCATTCATGCTAACTGTATGTTTTTCAGCAGCAATAAAAGTTTTATAGCAAGGTATTTCATAAAAACTCTCCTCGAACGACCGTTATTAGACAGCTTTACCACCAGAAATGTAAATCTTTTCACATTGCTGTATGCTCTAAGTGTGCATTTAATGGTAAGCCAACTTGGATGGAGCCAGGACATGCTGTGTGTGACTTCTTGTCATCAAGGTACACTTAGGAGCCACAAATCTCCTATTGGTGTTCCTGTCCGCTTTTGACAACGTACAGCAAGGTAACGACATACAGTACATAATTTCAGCAACTCTCGGAATGTCATCAAAGCATCACATATGAATTTTGAAGCAAGACAGGACATACTTCTTATAAACACAACAGCATAAAACATGTTTCATTGGTTGTTTAAGTAACATTCTTTAAGGAGACATTTGCAATTTGTTTTTCCACAATGTAAGACAATTTCCAAGTGTCTTCATAAAAGATCTCTGACATGCTGTCCTCAAAATACATAAAGGATAAAGAATGACACTTGACTTAATATCCACTTGTCACACTGATAAAATAGGGGCACCCGACAAGGTAACACACAGCACCCCATATTGACAGAAAAAAACGGAATTGTTGTAATTTTTGTTGATTTATTAAAAAAGAAAAACTGAAATATCACACCCACAAGTATTCAGACGCTTTGCTGTGACGCTCTATATTTAACTCGGGTGCTGTCCATTTCTTCTGATCATCCTGAAGATGGTTCTACACCTTCATTGGACTCCAGCTGTGTTTGATTATACTGATTGGACTTGATTAGGAAAGCCACACCCCTGTCTATATAAGACCTTACAACTCACAGTGCATGTCAGAGCAAATGAGAATTCTGCTGCATTTTAGGTTCCAAAGAGCACAGTGGCCTCCATAATCCTTAAATGGAAGACGTTTGGGATGACCGGAACCCTTCCTAGAGCTGGCCGTCTGGTCAAACTGAGCAATTGGGGGAGAATTGCCTTGGTGAGAGAGGTAAAGGAGAACCCAAAGATCACTGTGGCTGAGCTCCAGAGATGCAGTCAGGAGATGGGAGAAAATTCTAGAAAGTCAACCATCACTTTAGGCCTCCACCAGTCGGGGCTTTATGGCAGAGTGGCCCGACGAAAGCCTCTCCTCAGTGCAAGAAACATGAAAGCCCGCATGGAGTTTGCTAAAAACAAAACACCTGAAGGACTCCAAGATGGTGAGAAATAAGATTATCTGGTCTGATGAGACCAAGATAGAAATTCCATCCATCCATCCACTTTCTGAGCCGCTTCTCCTCACTAGGGTCGCGGGCGTGCTGGAGCGTATCCCAGCTGTCATCGGGCAGGAGGCAGGGTACACCCTGAACTGGTTGCCAGCCAATCAAGATAGAAATCGTTGGCCTTAATTCTAAGCGGCATGTGTGGAGAAAACCAGGCACTGCTCATCACCTGTCCAATACAGTCCCAACAGTGAAGCATGGTGGTGGCAGCATCATGCTGCGGGGGTGTTTTGCAGCTGCAGGGACAGGATGACTGGTTGCAATCGAAGGAAAAATTAATGTGGCCAAGTATAGGGATATCCTGGACGAAAACCTTCTCCAGAGTGCTCAGAACGTCAGACAGGGCTGAAGGTTTACCTTCCAACAAGACAATGACCTTATGCACACAGCTAAAATACCGAAGGTGTGGCTTCAGAACAACTCCGTGACTGTTCTTGAATGGCCCAGCCAGAGCCCTGATTTAAACCCAATTGAGCATCTCTGGAAAAACCTGTAAATGGTTGCCACCAACGTTCACCATCCAACCTGACAGAACTGGAGAGGATCTGCAAGGAGGAATGGCGGAGGATCCCTAAATCCAGGTGTGAAAAACTTGTTGTATCATTCCCAAAAAGAATCATGGCTGTATTCGCTCAAAAGGTTGCTTCGACTAAATACTGAGCAAAGGGTCTGACTACTTATGGCTGTGTGATATTTAATTTTTCTTTTTTAATAAATTTGCAAAAATTTCAACAATTCAGTTTTTTTTCTGTCAATATGGAGTGCTGTGTGTACACTAATGTGGAAAAAAATGAACTTAAATGATTTTAGCAAATGGCTGCAATATAAAAAAGAATGAAAAATACATTTAAGTGGGTCTGAATACTTTACGTACCCACTGTAGTGAAGTGAATTGACACCGTTTCGCATGCACAAAGTGTCCCGTAATTGCTGTGCCTGCACCACGGAGGCTGAGGACCCCACCCAATCAATCGAGGGGCAGGATCGGGCCCAGGGGTCCACCCGGGAGTAGCCTGGCGGACGGGACACGTCCCACACCGAGGGACCCCGGGCGGTCCGCCGGCCCCACCGAGACGCCCCGACAACTGGCCACCCGGTGAAAACACCCCATTGTGTCCTTTCTAGCGGCAAACACATGGAATCATCACTCTGTTATTATTTCTGCTGTGTCGGGGGATAATAAAAGAACATGCACACACGCCAGCATGTACTTTGCAAACACTCGTCTTTCTGCTGTGGGGGGGGGCATAAAAAAACAAGGGGGATGGGGGTTGTTAGTGGCCTCTGCACTGCACCTGTCTGTGTTTACTTTCACCCCTGATAGCATGTAGGACTTTGAAGCATGGAGGACATGGACTGGCTCTTTGAGTAAATTGTGAAGAGTACCTTGATTTCTATGTTTAATTTTTTCCATGACCATCCTTGTAACTCAAAACACTCATATCTCAAATCTCCTTCATCCTATTGAAGTTAATGGAAATGCTATTAATCCATTCTAGGCCCCCAAACATACATTATACATTTTTTGTTTTTTTAAATAAGAAAAATGGCACTGTACAGTATTTTACTATATGAAAACATTGAAACATTTCACACAAAACTAGAAGGACTAATACATTTCTTCAATCAGAGTTTTAAAAGTAATGTTCACAGTAAAGTCCTTTTGTACAGCTTACATACCGTTCCTACAAATATAAATGCTAACAAAATATGAAATAATACGAAAGAAAAATGTGCACTCTTTCAAGACTGATTTAAACAATCTTTGCCAATATAAACATATACATTTTTTCTCTGCTGTATTTTTTTCTTTTCAAAGCACAACATTTTCCCTCTTACCCTGAACATGCTTCCTTGGACTTCTTCCCATTCGCCCGCCTCGCACACACCCACTCGCTCCTTTCCCAAATCTGTTCCGAAGTTACAAATCAATGGATAACTCAGTTTGATGCTGAGTAGGTAATTTCCACTGAATAACAAAGCAATTAGTATGAGTAAGTTTCTATTGCGGTCTGACGAACTGCAGATGTTGTTCTGTCCTTGTGGCGCGACACTTCCCAAAGCACTGGACGCTCATGAAAATCAATGACGACTCAATTTAAGGAACTCTTGACTTCCCGATTGCTCTCTTCATTACTTTTTACGACACAGTGGCCTACTGGGAGTTGTTCGTTCGTCTGTATGAGAAGTAATTGGTGTCCCGGGTCAAAGTGCTCCTTTAAACTTCCCGTAAGATCTGCTCTAATGTGATTTGTGTCGGCATTCCGGATTCTGACCTTCAATAAGTCAGTTACCAGACTTCAACTAAAATGAAATATGACGTTTTTAGATGCTTTTTCTTTATTAATTCTGTGAAGTTATGCGCAGTAATGGGAGTCCTCAGGAAGAGACTATTACAAAGTTTGAGACTCTGACCTGCTCCCTGTGTTCCGATCCAGTCCTGCGAACGAACCAGCTGATGTGGGCCTGCTGAGATTTGGGGATGCACTCGAGGAACGTCGAATTGCTCTGCACACCGAAGAGAACTCCCTCCTCCACCTTTCCAACGCCGAGGCCTGAAGAAAAAGCCATCCAAAGGTACAGTATGTTGTTGGTTTCTAATACAACTCTACAAAATCACATAAAAATGAGGAAATCCAAGTCAGAATACAGTCCACGTACTATCCTCTGTATCCCAACACTGGCTGGCAGGGTCTCCGTGCTTGATATCTTGTCTCCTGGCTCTCCTGGGGGGAGGGGAAATGAATTCCTTAAATAAATAAATTATCGAAATCATTCCAGTGGAACTTGGAAGAGAATAAATCGAGAGGATGTGGTAAATAGTAAAGAAGAGCCACATTTGCCGAAGCACTTGCTTGTACCGTTTATTGAACGGTACAAGCACACGTGAGTGTGTTTACTTTCCAGACTCTGAAAAACAACAGCTTTGTCATGCAGCTCTTAAATTGTGACTGCCCAAACTATTTCAGCCCACTACTAACTTGAGAAAACAAGTTGTAAGTTGCAGATGTTTCTGTTGTTGTTTTGGCAGTGATATGGTCAAATTAGTGTCATATGGTCAAATTATATGGTCATATGGTGTTGCACACGCACACACACAATCACTCAGTCTGGTCAACAAACAGCTTCTTCATGTAGTCATTTAAGTGAATAAAGCAAATAATGTTTCTGTAGGGCCCAATGTATGTGTTGTTGGTTTTTGGGCAGTTTAAAATTTAAATGGTGGCAGGTGTGTGTTGATTCCCATATATTATAAATATTATATTATATATTTGGGCGGCACGGTGGACAACTGGTTAGAGCGTCAGCCTCACAGTTCTGAGGACCCGGGTTCAATTCCCAGCCCCGCCTGTGTGAAGTTTGCATGTTCTCCCCGTGCCTGCGTGGGTTTTCTCCGGGTACTCCGGTTTCCTCCCACATACCAAAAACATGCATGAATTGGAGACTCTAAATTGCCCGTAGGCATGACTGTGAGTGCGAATGGTTGTTTGTTCCTATGTGCCCTGCGATTGGCTGGCAACCAGTTCAGGGTGTACCCCGCCTCCTGCCCGATGACAGCTTGGATAGGCTCCAGCACGCCCGCGACCCTAGTGAGGAGAAGCGGCTCAGAAAATGGATGGATGGATGGATATTATATATTTGATGTTCATGCTCTGATTAAAAAAAAAATCATTAGTTACTCACAAGTTACTCTTGAGTATTTTTTTCATTGAGTACTTTCCTACTCTTAAGTAAATTTTTGGATGAATACTTTTTACTTTTACTTGAGTCATATTATTCTAAAGCACAGGTGTCAAACTCTTTTTTTATCTCGGGCCACTTTGTAGTTATGATTTCCCTCAGAGGGCCGTTAGAACAGTGCAACCATATAATGTGTTTAATCAACAAACATTACCATTACACAACAAATTGAGGGATAACTAGTTTTGAAATAAGAAGACAAGGATAATAGTTTGTTCAAGTATTGTTTAAGTTACCATAGAAGAAGGGTTTGGTAACAAATAAATGCAATATCTCAACATTATTGTTTACTATTATGACAATTTGGAATTTGGGTACAGATTTTAGCAAAAATCACAGAAGTTGACTAGCATGATTTACTATCGCAGGCCACATAAAATGATGTGGCGTGCCGCATCTGGCCCCCGGGCCTTGAGTTTGACACCTATGCTCTAATATGAAATCATCCAAAATGGCTACTTTAAACCAAAATGTCTGACTTGCTTTTCAATTTTTGGCATCGGTCCTTGAGACTTTCTCATTCGTCCGCTTGTCATAGACACGTCCACCGAAGCTTATGTGGAGCTGTGTAACTAGCAAGGGGGCTATTTTTCTCTTTATTTTTTTCAACTGACGAGCATGATTTGCTTTCACGGGCCACATAAAATGATGTAGCGGTCTGCATCTGGCCCCCGGGCCTTGAGTTTGACACCTATGTTTTAAAGTAACAGTACTCCTACTTGAGTACAATATTGCGACGCTACCCACCTCTGTTGTGTTTTTTTTTTCCGAGTTCTGGAATGGAATAAGGGCATTTCAATACGACGAGCATGATTTGCTTTCACGGGCCACATAAAATGATGGGGCGGTCTGCATCTGTCCCCCGGCCTTGAGTTTGACACCTATGTTCTAAAGTAACAGTACTCCTACTTGAGTACAATATTGCTACGCTACCCACCTCTGTTGTGTTTTTTTTTCCAGAGTTCTGGAATGGAATAAGGGCATTTCAATACATTTAAATTTCTCGTAACTCAAGGCACCACTGTGCTTGAGAAGTAACTGGCAATGACTGAATGACTGCTAACGCTTCACTGAATGTCTCTTACTGCTCGCGTGAACCATCAAAGGTTTTTTTCCGGCGGCAGTGTTGCACTCCTGGGCTTCGTCATCTTGCGGTGACCTCACCTCCTCCTCCGCCCTTTGTCACCATACATCTGCACACTAAACACTCGCTGACACTGTAAGGTTCAGCTTTCAAAGGGCTGCGGTGCTTCCGCAAAAAAAAAAAAAATTATATCCGCCGGCCCATAACATGATACTCTGACCTGCTAGTACAACTTTAAGGTGATAATTTTCTACATCCCACCATTATTTTCCTGGAAAATACTCAACTTAAAAAGTAGTGTTATTCCGTTGTAGAAAAACTAATAGTGAGCACGACCACACAACAAGGTTTGGAATAAAATAGTGGCAAAACCCTTTCTTTACTAGACAAAGGGATGGTCTGACTAAATGAAGCTCCTCCCCTCAGTTCAACATAGCTCTTTGGCAACGAGATGGTGCCAAAACAATACTTTATATTAGACATGTCTTTGGCCTGAGCATAAAAATAGCAAAACGGTGAGTTCATCAGCGAGCAATGGAGGATCGTTTCCCCTCCCAAATATCAGCAAATAGGCGAATTCGCAAATGCCAAACCGTACATACAGTATGTAGCGGTTCACTGTACAGTAAAATAAACCATTTCAAGACAATTCATTGTATGAGAACTTATGGAAATAGTAATGTATATATTAGAAGATATATATATATATACCAGAAAATAGTAAGAAATATCATATGCGTGTCATGGAAATTATGCCACCAATGTGCCACACAAATGTCACTCAAGTATAAAAATAAGTAAAACTACGACATGTAATACAAAACGCCAACTCAATAAAATACCTTTGATCGAGTAGCAGTTAGCGTTAATGTGATCATTTACTTCTGTGTTTCTGAATTGCACCATATTTGGGGTATTTGAAATTTGATTTAAAATATACAGTATATACACAGTGGACCAGCACATATTTGCAGTTCGCCATTCACGATTTTACCTATGCGATATATATATATAAAAAAAAATGTTTTAACCTTTCCCCAACGTTTGCAGAAATCACTGCTTATTTGCATTTTGTTATATAATGGCAATTACAAGGGAGTGACAATCATTTGCATATTTTCTCGAATCGTAATTTGGCTCGAGCTCCACCAGGACTAGCATGTGTCCACTGTATGTCAAGTGGTTAGCGCATCTGCCTCACATTCCTGAGGTTCGAATCTCTTTCTGTCTTCCTCCCACATTCCAAAACCATGTATGATATTTTAATTGAAGACTAAATTGCTCATTGGTGTGATTGTAAGTGTAAATGTTTGTCTACTGGCAACCAGTTCAGGAATGAGGACAAAAATCACTACGTATATCATCCGGTCCTCACCTCTTGGCCGCAGGGACGTATCTGGAGCACGTGTGTCCATCCCAGGCACAGTGGGGGTCTCGGGCCAGGCAGCACTCGGCGCAGGCTTGGCCGTACAGGTGACATCGGCTGAGCGAAAGCTGGGCCAGACCCTCGCTGGAGCCCACGTACAGCTGTTGCTACACAAGCAAACACAGCATACAGATTTCACACGTTCACCTTTACTATATTACTGCCCATCAGAACAATACAAATGTTCAAACAGTTATTTGCAGAGTTCTGAATTATTGAATGCCGCTGATCTGAACTAAAAACGCTGACCAAAAAAAAACAAAACTTGGTGGGTTTGAGGTTTTGGCGCTAGCTATACCCAAAAAGGTTTAGTTTTTTTTTTTTCCGGTTTCCTTAAAAAAAAAACTACAAATTCTGAATGAATCCAGTGGATTTTGGAAATAGTTGGACAGAGAAGACGGCGAGACAAACTGGGAACCCAACTTCCATCATCAACTTTGTGGAAGACATTTCCTCACAGGTGTGTATAAAATGTTTGCTTGGGTCGGCTAACGTCAGCTCAACAGCGCGCGGTTCATTTCACTGTCAGAAGACCAAATCTGTGCCATTAATCCAAGCAACGGAAAAGTCAGTTGCAGTGTTGCCTTGAGATACAAGTATAATTTATTTAATGACCACACTTGTATCTCAAAACACTTATTTCCCCATTGAAATGAATGGAAATGCAAAACGAGTGTGAAGCAATTTTCACCATGCTTATACAAGAAAATATTAGTTCAGTGGTTGAGAAATGGTTTAAGATTTAGCTTTTTGGTCAGTTTATAGTTCGTTTTGAACCGTTTATCAGCCCGTCTCCATGCAACATGGATGTGAAGTACTTTTCAGAAATTGTGATTTATTTTTATTTTTTATTTTATTTTTAATTTGTTTTTATTATTATTTTTTTAAATGAAATAGCACGTCAGTGATTCACGGAAAAGCAACATCTTCCAGCATTTTTCGGTTCATACAGCTTAGTACTTAGTAACATACTTCAGCTCTATTTCGGACTTTCCGCTGTAATATTATTGTGCTCCAACTTGTCCAAAGGTAAGGCGATTCTTCAACGGAACTTTCAACCCCCCACCCTCTACTCCCTCAGACACGTGCAGGTCAAAATGCTGCCGGAGATTAATGACTGCTTTGATTAGGGTTGAAGTGTCTAGTGACACCCCTGACCTTCTCGATAATGAGGCACGAGGCGGCCGAGAGAGCTCGAAACTAACAGAAAGAGAGACAGAATAGGAAGTAGAACAAGCATGATGAAAAGCGTATGTTTTACAGTCAGAGACTAAACAGGACCCAGTGGGTCAGGGAGGGGGCATGAAAAAACAAATAAAGCAACTTGTTTTGTACCCCCAAAGCAAGTGCTGATGAAAAATGGCAACTCAACAAGTATGCTGACAAGAAACATGAACCGCAACAGCCTTTGACCCCCGGCTACATATTAGGTTCTTGCTTTGGGTTTTAACTGAAAACGTATAAAAACTGTCACTTGACCTTTTGTTTTGCATCAGCGATACTCAAAGTGTGGTATGTGAAAGTTCAGTTGTATTTAACTTTGAAGTCCAATACATTTGCAATTAATCATTAAGAACTGTTTGTTTTATAACTTATTTCGGTACCATTTTTGTTTAACTTATATGGGCAATACATTTTAACTGAATCATTATTTAAGGATAGTTTTCTTTTCTCCTATACAGTATACAAGCACAGTCTTGATTTTAAATATTAAAGCCAAATAAATGCCAAAATGTGATCAATCATATTACCATATCTGTATAAATACTAGGAACGGTGAAGAGGACTACCAATTTTTAACACATTTTAAGGACACACCCTCAGGTTGTGCGATATGGCCTTTAAATAAGGAAATCTGTGATATTTTTGTTTGTTTTGTTTTTGTTTGTTTTTTTCGTTGTTGTTTTTGGGTTTTTTTTCCACTCACAAAATCAGATTTCTGATCCAATCAGACCCCAACCACCCCCCCCCCTTCACTTTTGGAAAAAGAAAATAACAAATTATTCAAATTAATTATTCTGTTATTTTCCACCCTTCTATGATTTTTTTATTTCTCCTGATACCAAGCAAACTTCTAGCCATTTTTTTTCCATCGTTGACTTTCCTCAACTTCCACAGAAATAAACACAATTTTTTTTATCTTGAAATATAATGTTGGAATGTTTTTTATTTTATTTTATTTTTTAATTAAAACCTATATTAACACAGTCCTTAATAAATACAAATTTCAATTTAACATCAAAAAGGGTGGTTCGGCTGACTTTTGCCCAAGAGGAATGCCATACCCTCTCCAGCTCGCTTACACCCTTTTCTCACTGGTGAGGCAAGGCGACCTTGGCAAGATATTTGCGGCGTGGAAGCACATACCTCGGGTCAAAGGTTTCCAACATGCTGATCAATTATTATATTTACAACATATGAATGAACACCATGTCTTCAGCCCGACTGTTGGTATGTGTGTACCCAGTGTTTATTTATTTATTTATTATCACTTGCCTCTTTCAGACGGAACTGAACTGAACTGAACTGAGATGAGGTGAGTTGCCCGCCCCAACCACAAACACACACACACACTCACACACACCTACCGCTCCATCACCCTTGACCTCAATTACAGTAAGATGCAAAATGAAGTCCAACCTGCTTAGAAGAAATCTCCAGACTGAGAATCGGAGTGGGAACCTGAAAAACAAAATAATAATGAGATCGTAATACAATCATTTTTGGACCACTTTCTAAAGAAAATGAGAAATTATGTTTTATAGTCTGTCACTGAGGAAAATTCATCTGCACAACAGCTGCTGGCGTCATGCAATATTGTGTGTGTGTGCATTAGTTTGAGTGCATGACTGTGTAAGTGAACTGGGTGTGTGTCGGTGTGTGCTTGTCTGGCATCAAACCTGGAACACTTGAAGTTCTTCAAGCACCACTTCCTCCGTGGACCACTTGTCTCTGGTGATGCTCACCACCTTCAAAACGGTGCCAGTGTCTGTGACAGAAAGACAACTTCAGTCAAACATTTGTTGTGAAAGGAATTTCAAGCCCTGGAAAGCATTTTTTCCAATATTTAGGCACTTAAAATATATGCTAATTTTTGGGTGGAAGAAATCTCTTTGCACTGCAGCCAAAATTTTAGCACTAACAAACTCAGTCTGTTAATTGTGAGACATTTCAAGCCTCCATCCATCCATCCATTTTCTGAACCGCTTCTCCTCACTAGGGTCGCGGGCCTGCTGGAGCCTATCCCAGCTATCATCGGGCAGGAGGTGGGGCACACCCTGAACTGGTTGCCAGCCAATTGCAGGGCCATTTCAAGCCTTTTATACTAAATTCAAGCACTTAGTCATTTTTTTTTGTTGTAAAAGAAAACTCAAGTCCCTAAATCAATTACAAATCTAATCTAGTTGTTGTTCTCATCGTGAAAATATATTTCAAACTCCTTAAGGTGCTTTATCCAAAAACAAGTACAGTACTTTATAAATTCCATCTAGTTATTCTGAAAGAAATGTCAAGCTCTTTATGGAAAATCCAAGCACTTACAAATTGAATAATTGTTAAGAAAGGCAATTCATAGCCTTTCGAAATCCAGAATTTAAGCAATCCAGTCGTTTATGATACAATGGCACTCCAATCATCGAGTGCAGTGAGCCTCAGTGTGGTACGGGCGCCCTCTAGTGGTATGCATAAGATATACCACATGCATTGAATGTTCAAACTATAACGTTACACTGGTTTAAACTTTTATTTATTATTCTTATTTTTTTTAATCCAGTACAGTTCATTTTTGTTGCTATTATTTTCCATACGCGATCATGTCTTTTCCCCTGGAAAGCACTGTCGATGCTTTCTTTATGGTGCAGGCCCCCCTGGTGGCCCTTTTGGGTAACGATCGGACTCACCCGTCCCAAGGAAGAGAACCTCGTACTGTCCGTCCTCGGCTAAAACTCTGTCCACCACAATCTGAGTGAGGGTGTAGTCCACTCGCACCCGCGTGAACGCGGGCCGGCCGCTCAGTGGGTAGACGGAGTGGAACATCAGCGGGTGGTAACGGATGAAGCTGACCACCTCGTCGGGGAAATCTTTGGTGGTTTTGATGCGAGGGTCGTACGTTTTACTGGGACACTAGAAAAAAAAAAAATGCAGTGGAATACAATGTTATACAATTGAACCCACATGGAGGGGAAAGTACTCGCACACAGTATTTAAGCTGGTGTACAGATACTTGAAAAAAAAAAGTATAAACTAAGATATGTACTTAAGTATAAAAGTAAAAATAAAGTCAAGTACAGGTACCTGAAAATATACTTGAGTACAGTAATGAACTTTTCGTACTTTTTCTCCATTGATCGATTTGTACCTTTGAGTGACTTTCTCCCCAGACATTTTTTGGGTGGGAGTTTGTCACCCTCTGGTGGCCAGAAGAATCACGGCCAAAAGCTAATTAGGCCGTTTTCAAGCCACTTTTTGCTGCAGGGTCATGAAGTAATCAGCTGTTAAATAAATGTCATTAAAAAATTAAAACGTCACTCTGTTCAAAAAGTGTAATTAAATACATAAAATAAATGTTATTAAAATATATATCAACTGCCATCATAGGAACAAAAACATGATTAAATATTTTAAGTCATTGAATAAATATTACAATAAATAATCTCACAATAATTGTAAATAAAAATCAAAGTATAATAAATAAAATATAAATTAAATATTTTACATTTAATTATATTTAAAAAATGACAGTAAATATGAAAAAAGTTACATAAAATATACATGATCTAATTAAAATAACATTAAGTAAATTCAATTATCATTATATGTATAAATATGTGTATGTGTATATATATATGGGGACAAAAACTGTGATACTGTGATTTTGCTATTTTTGGTGAATATATTTGAGAGTAAAATGACATTTTTTATTTTAGTCTATGAACTACTGACAACATAACTTCTAAATTCCAATACAAACATTGTCATCTCGACTTTTTATTTGCAGAAAATGAAAAATCTAAATGTTTTTCAGAGCTGTATATATGATTTTTATTGCCCTCAGTGTGCTGAGGAACTCACCGTTCCAGGACGCGGGTATGGTATCCTCCCCTCATACTCTACCCAGCGGTGGTCTGGCCCCTCCTTGTGGGCGTAGGGCCCATTGAAGGCGGCCCTAATGTCCGCCATGCTGTACACGCACACGGCCGAACCCCGAAAAATGGAGCTGAGGGCCGGATCACAACAGGAGATGCACATTTAAAAACAACAAAACAAACAAAAAATCATAATCACGGAGATGGTGGTGTGATGTGGATGACAAAAGAGCAAACCTGGAGGTGGTGAAGACGGCATACACTGTTGGGTTCTTCGGATCTCTTGTAGGAAGCATGAAAATGTCCTCTATAAGAAATACACACTGTGTTAATGTACTGTAAATGTTCAGATGAAAGATTGATAGGTACAGTGTTTACTTTTTAGTACCGTGGACTTTATTTGTATTTAAGGCAAGCAGCTCCCTAAAATTTACTGCTTCATAACCGTCTGATATTATTGCACCTTTTCCCACTGAGGCACTATATTAGATTATATTAAAAAGTCAGCCTCAATGCAATTTGTATTGCTTTTATTCCTCTCAGAGGAATGCAAATGGGATTCGGATGAATTAAGAACTCCGAAGGGTTCTCACGTCTTGTAAATGTTTTCATAACTTTTTAAAGAGCCGTTACAGAGGTGAAAATGGTGACATGGACCACTTTAGATCAGGGTTTCCTAAATATTTTCAGCATAAAAGACACAGATTAAAAATGGCATTCTTTCGCTGGACCACAATATGGAATTTCTTTTAAGACTTTTCTTTTCTTGAAATTATCTTTTTGGGAGCCTGAACATGGCCAGAAAGTCACACATTTTAGGAGAATCCTGGTGAAAATGTGATTGTTCCCTAACCCTGCCATAACTTTCTCAGTAGCGCCCGCTGGAAAGTTAACTAAAAATATGAGACCCTGACACCAGTTTCACCGACTGGCATGAAATTGGGTGGAGATGTCTATCATGACAGGAGGCATGAAAAAGTGTCAAGAAGCAATGCTCAAAATTGAACAGGATGTTGGCCATTTTGGTTTGAAGCAGCCATTTTGGGTGAATTCCGGGACTTACTAGGGAATTTACCTAAATGAGCACCAATCAGGAGCAAGTAAGGTATCCTCGACAGAAGGCCACAATTAATTTCCAAGCTCTTTGGTATGGCATCAAAGTTTGATAATCATTTTGAAGATTCACCATGAAAAAGCGGGTTTGCAGATATAAAATTGTATTCTTTTGACAAATGAGTTGCCTTTCTGGGAGGTGTCAAAACTCATACATTTTTCAAAGCTTATGTATCCTGGAAAGTTATAAAAAAAAGTCCCACCCGAAACTAGTTTCACTGACCCACACAAACTTGGGTGTCTGTCATAACAGGACCCATGACTGAAATTGGACAGGAAGTTATCCACTTGGGGCAAATTCTAGGGCTTCTTATTTGTCCAACTTGAACTCGGAAATTCACCCAAATGAGCCCCAACCAAAAGCAAGGATCCTAAACAGATCATCTTTAATTTTTTTACCTACGCCATTTATTGTTCATTGCTCATGGCCTCAAAATGTGAGTGTGAGGGCACACTCATCACTGCCCACAGTTAGAATTGTATTTCTTGTGGACAAATGAATTGCTTTATAAAGGCTTGAAATACGCCCGAAAGCTCAAAAAAATTTTGCGAGCGCTTATAACCTGGGGAAAATTTTAGGGGTCCCAAACATGCTCCCTGGAAAAGTGAAAACTCACCCCTGGAAATAGCCCCCTTACTAGTTACGCAGCTCCACATGAGCTTCGGTGGACGTGTCTATGACAAGAGGACGCATGAGAAAGTCTCAAGGACCGATGCCAAAAATTGAAAGTCAGACGTTTTGGTTTAAAGTAGCGATTTTGGATGAATTCCTATTAGGGCAGATGTCAAACTCAAGGCCCGGCCGGGGGCCAGATCCGGCACGCCACATCATTTTATGTGGCCCGCGAAAGCAAATCATGCTACGTTAACTTTCGTGATGTTTGCTAAAATCTGTACCCAAATTCCAAATAGTCATAATAATAAACAATAATGTTGAGCTATTGCATTTTTCTGTTACCAAACCCTTCTTCTACAGTAACTTAAACAATACTTGAACAAACTATTATCCTTGTCTTCTGGTTTCCAAACTAGTTATCCCTCAATTTGTTGTTTAATGGTAATAATATGATTTGGTGATTAAACATTTCACTGTTCTAACGGCCCTCTGAGGAAAATCATAACTACAATGCAGCCCGAGTCAAAAATGAGTTTGACACCCCTGTTAGGGAGTTCGCCCAAATGAGCCCCAATCGGAAGCAGATTTCGAAGACAAATGAGCGATGCTAAATCATCATCATTATCATATCTTTTTCAACAAATCAGTCAATTTGAGGGACATACGTAGCTCATCAAAGTGTGTGTTCACGCCGTCGGGTCCAGGAATGGAGCACACAAGTCTGGCTTTGAGGAAGGTGGTCCATTTGTTGGTCAGACTCCTCAGGCCACCCACGTCATTCTGAAACACAACCACTGTCATCACTACAACAAAAGTGCTGTAAGACAGCTGGACAAACCCCGGTGCAGCCTTTTTACACACTAATTAAATGTTCTGAATGCTACTTACGAGCTGTGTTTGTTGTACTACTACTACTATTACATCCTTTTTCATTTAATGGCATCAAGGAGATGAGGATGAAACAAGGAAGTGCTATATATTGTTAGACCTAATAAAACAATTGATAACATAACGTAGATTGGGAACAGTATTTTGTCCACCGCAAAATTAGGTGCATGCAATGAATTTTAGTTTCATCTGTAATCCAGACGAACCGCCTTCCCATCTGGCTCGCAGCTTTATCTCAAGTCATAAATACAGCTGGCAAGAACTCGCTAAAAGAATGTAGCAATAGACTCTCGAGCGCTAATAGCTAACCGGCTAGGTGGGCTGCTCCCATTTGGCACGGGTCCAGCACACACCAACGGTTTTAAATGAATGTAATCAGCTGTGAATCTGTCTGTACTCCCATCCTAAGTCAACTTTGCTGTAAACGATCAGTTTAATAGGAGGCAAAGTTAAAATGTCAAACTGCAATCCCTCGAGGGTAAAGAAATTGATGACTGATATGGGAAAATGTTAGACAATTAGCAATTATCAGTCATCATCAGTCAAAATATTCCAGAAAAGCTAGACAACATTAAGAGTGCATGCACAAAAGTTGCAGGATGATCATGCTAATTTAACCCCCCTTGTAGAACGTCACTCAATTTGCTTAAAGTCAATCTGTGTAGTAGGTACAGTGTGAGTACAATGTTGCAAAATAGTGATGCCTTTTTTATTCATTGCTATTATCTTTTTGGGACAATTAAAGCGATGTTCTGAGGTCTTTCCCATACGCAAAAACTGAATTCAGTGGTAGAGAGGCTTATGGACCTTTTGGAAAATTAAGCCAGTTTCCCTTAGCATCCTGAAATTTGGTTAGGATGTCTATCATAACAAGATGCACAAAAAGGTTAGGAAAAGACACAGGAAGTCTGCCGTTTTGATTTCAAGTGGTTATTTTGACCATTCCCAAGTTTAGTTCAAGAGATTTTGTCCAATTGCTACGTTTAATTTTAATCTCGTATGTTAGAGCAATCGATGACACTCAATTGTTAAAATCTTTGTGGCGAATCATCACAATTCGCCGTAAAACAAAAATAATAAATAGACTTTACAAGCTGAGATTTTTCCCTTACGTGAAGGTTCCGCCTAGGAGAGATTGCCTCCAAAACTGTTGTTTACTTTCTGTTTTGTTACTTTCTACCACATCCAATTCAGCTTGCAAAATAATTAGAACCGAATTAAACCACACTCAAGTGAAATCCATTATGCTCCTATTGCTTGAGCAAACAGTGGCTACATATGAAAAATAAAATGTTCCAATACAGTGGTGATAGTGTGGTAATGGATAGATATCTAGTGGTGTCTTGATTTACAATTTTAATTTGTCACGGAACAATGCTCGCAAGTCAAATCACTCATATATCAATTCAACTTTACCTATTAACAAAATGGAAACGCCAGCTCCCTTATAAACACTAACATTTTTTGTAAGCTGTTTTGAAATCTAAATACAAACATAGAATGTATAGAAATAAATTGATACTTGTTTTCATAAAACTTACACTGAACTTCGTCTAGTTTTGTTTTTTTTCCGCCACCCCTCACTTCAAGCAGATTATCCATCGTCATTTTAGAAATTATTTTAAAGCCCTTGGCTGGCGCTAAAGCCTGGATGGAATTCCTGATTTCATGATTTCAAGCTTAAATTCAATGGATGCCATTCACCGTTTTCTTTTTTCAGTACTCACATTCTAGGGACTCACGGTTAGAAAAAAGAAATTTGGCAAAATCCCTAAAAACACGGGAAATGCGAGCACCAAACACAACAGTTAGATGTGCTTTCATTTTCATAAATGATTGTGGCCGGATGTTGTGAAGTTCGCTGTCACCATCTATAAAGTGTCTAAAGTTGAATCACGAGTCAAATTTTTGCTTGAAACACAAAGCAAAAATTTGACCAATAAACAACTTGAGGCACTTGTAAATCAAGGTATGAATGTGCCATAACAACAAACGTCTCAATCAACAATTAACAAATGTACAGGATCTCAGTTACTGCACCCTGTTTGCTTTTGTAAGTGCCCGCAGCACACATCGAGGGTCAAAAACATGATTTACTGCCCCTGACAGGAGCACCAAGCCTCTCTTTCATAGGTCTGCAAAACAAGAACGCCTTGAGAAAAGGCCTCCTTGTATGGGAGTTAAAGCACATCTAAAGTGGATGACACAGAGATCCTTATCCTATCAGATAACACCAAGAGTTATGGCTCCTTCTCTTCATGTGTGAGAGGACTTTTCTTTCGCCATGTCTACACTTCTCTAGCATTGACCATCCTCCTCCGTTCTCATCGAGTCTCACTCACCTTGCAAACGCGAGCCACGCGGGATACTATACTCTTGTCGTTGCCTTCCCACGATACCTCCCGGAAGAAAAAGTAGATTTTGTCGTCGTCCGGATTGTAGGTGTCCGCGATGGGCTGTGCCGATATGAACTTGGCCTCTTAAGACACAGAGACAAGAAAAGGCTCTTTTGAGTAAAAGCTTGGGTAATAGCTTTGCGGTATAGCTAGCATGTAGCCTATCATTGACTCTATATCCCACTATTATCCATCATCACCTTGTCATTCTGCTTACTACTTTTAAAAAAGGTAATTACCTGTCTATTTATGTGCATTGTGTTTACTTGGCAATGATTTTCAACCTGTCTGACTCCAGTGTAACATGGATATAATCCTATAATTGGAACACTTAGGATCAAAACTGCCAATGCAGACTAGTTAGCTGTAAAATAAACCAAAATAGGGACTGAGCCCTGCCACAAATAGCAAAAAAACGTGAATAGTTGACACCCTGCCTACAATTTTTTTTATTGCTGTCTGTATTAGTAGTTTAAACCATAAATATACCACAATCTGTGGTCCCAAAACTGTTTACTATCATCATCGAGAGAACATACTGTATTGATACCATTCCATTGTACGATATTCCTATCTAGACAGGGCTTCGATGGTCTCTTGTGTTTCACAAAGAGCTCAAAAACAGTGCTTTGAGTTTTTCATTGACTAACTGGGGATAGTTTTCACAGGGGGAAAAAATTAATACGTGAATTCATGATTAGTAACCTGCAGACTTCCATGGGACTACTGTACTTCAAATGTTAAATGACAAGTGAATTGGAAATGACTCCTAATTGGACTGGCAAGAGAATATTCCAATGTTAGGAATCGTATGCTACCAACTACCAGGCTTGGGGATCTTGGGGGAGGCTAGTCCAAAGTGTCGCAGTGACGTTACGTCAACATTAGCTCAACCGCTGCAAGCTGAGCCAACAACCTTGGAGTCACAACCCAACTGGAACAGCTTAACGTATAGCTCTATGGTGCTCAACAACAGAAGGTTATTGTTAGTTCTGCGGTTAGAAGATGTTCTGCTGGCACACAGGAAAAGAAAGTCATCACCGAATGATGAGCACTCTGTGGCCTTGTCACCGCACACTGTCTAGATACTGTACATGTACAGTATACAGTATATACGATCTATACCAGTCAGACAGAGCGAAAGCCAGAGAGCTATCGTTGGTACAAACAGTTCAGCGGTCGTGAAATGTGGAGGCCATGTGTAAGGATTTAGATAGGGATGACAAATGCTGATGCACGACAAGTCATCAATGGCTGGAACACACTTGAAAGTGGAAACGTAGTGCACCAGAGAAGACAATTCAGACATCACAGTTTACGCCCAACGTGTGAAGTCGACTCTCATGAGAATTTAGTTGGCTTTTGTCCAAAATCGAATGCACTGTCAATAAAATGAATTTTCCAATTCCAAATACCGTGTTTCAACAGCAATATCTAGAGTTTGGAGCAGTAGGTTACACTTGACATTTTATTTATGTTGACGCAGGAGTTTCTGGGTGTGCATGGAGCTAAGTAACAATGCAGTGATGGCCATCGAAAAATTGTCTAGTGGTAATGTAATATACATTAAAGGTGGTCCTCGGTTTAAGTTGGAGTTCAGTTACTATGGCGATGATGTAACATTCTATAATTAACCTATGCTAACGGAGTAGTAAAATGATATATATAGCAAATGAAACATAACATGACAAAACAGTCATTACTTTGGTCACTGAGCATGCCTTCATGTTCTCAACAAAGTACGTCGCTGTGGCCATACGTAGCCTCAAAACCTTTTATGTTGGAATCCTTGTAAACTGAAGACCCCCTGAAGTGCTTACCTTTGTATGATTTTCTACTTAATTCCAAAAACATGCATGTTGGGTACAATGAAGACTCGAAATTGTCCAACGGTGTGAATATGAGTGTTTTTGGTTGTGCGTCTATTGTATTGTGTGTGCTCTGTGAATGGCTGGCGACCAGTCCAGGGTGTATCTCACCCAGGACACCAATGAGGCATAGAAAGTGGATGGATGACTATCGTGAGAACAGGTCAGTGTTTGACTGTGTGTGCGGTTAACAGCGTGAACTTTGTTGCAAACTGTTAATTCCTCAATGGGTGTGATGGCCATGCTCCGTTATGAAGCTCATATAAAAAAAAAAAGTCACGCTAATGAATAAGCGGGCTGTGTCCTCTGCGCTGGAATGCCAATAACCATCCCGCAGGCACAGAGAGGCTCTTTGTATTGGAAGTTTTGGGGAGTGAAATGCAATAAGTTTTCAATGCAATGTGTGTATACCATTGATCCAGTAGTATTCGGAGATGTCTGTGCGAATGTAGTGCTGGTCAGGTGGCGGGCCGAGGGAGCGTGTGAACGTCATGTCTTTGCCCAAGAAGTCCGAAGCAGTGCCAGCATAGAGAAACTGGTCTGGATCAAATACAGCAACAGCTCAATCAGAGATATGTTTATGACAAAACCAAATGTTGATATTCATGCTTGAATATGATACCCCTCCATTAAACTA
Source organism: Phyllopteryx taeniolatus (assembly GCF_024500385.1). NCBI lineage: Eukaryota > Metazoa > Chordata > Actinopteri > Syngnathiformes > Syngnathidae > Phyllopteryx > Phyllopteryx taeniolatus. The sequence continues at coordinate 17,122,727 of NC_084506.1, forward strand.
CCCTCAATTTCCATTAATTCCCCATGGCAAATTTCCTATTTGGAATGTTCCACAAATTCCCCACCTTAAATTCTTATGCAAATTTACTAGGAACTTTCTGGAAATGTATTTAAAATTTTCCACCCCTCTGCAACCCCAGCGAGAGTGTCATGTCGTGGCTCATCAAACCTGTGAGGACTGATGTGAATGTCTGCAATGGATCATAAGGACATTTTAATCTGCCAGACTCCACTGTAGCAGACAGCAGCTTGAACACTCCATCCTGACAGACAAAGCAGAATTAGTTGGAACATAAAACAAAAAGGTTGGAGATTTTTGTTTAATAGATTGTTTCTCCCTTGTAATCTATTCGTAAAAATCGTGTTTACTGTTTCTGACTTTTATGATTGAGCTCCATGTTGAAGTGTTAACTGTTCACACATTTTTACAATACTCTGCCATGGACTCCTGCGATTGGCTGGCAACCAGTTCAGGGTGTACCCCGCCTCCTGCCCGATGATAGCTGGGATAGGCTCCAGCACTTCTGCGACCCTTGTGAGGATAAGTGGCTCAGATAATGAATGGATGGATGGATGGATGCCATGGACTCTTATTTTTTTTATTTATTTTTTTTATTTCAATCAGGTCTTCAGCGATGAGTCCAGATTCTAGCCATGCAAGTCGGATGGTAGGTTCAGAATTTAAGAAATTAGGGAGATGGCTTTGCTGATGGTGCCACCAATAGAGCAACATGTTTCCATGGAGGCGGCCTGATGATGTGAGGCGGCATCTCCAGAGGCAATCTTAAAATATTGAGATGAGATTTTTTTTAACCCGTGGCAACTCCATATCGCCGCAGTCTTGGCTCTAGAACTCCATCCACCAAGATGACATTATCAGAGACTACCTCCAGAATGTGGGCGTTGAAAAATGGAGTCATCTGACCTCAGTCCTAGTCAACACTTCAACATCAACTTGGGTATGCTGATCATGCTAGAGTGACCAACATAACCACATTGGCTGACTTGCAATTACTCCTGATTGTAAATTTTCAAAATTTCATCACGGTGCAACATCGCTGTGAAAAGTTTGCATCATCCCCTTATGCTTGGGTATTTTTTTTTTTTCAGAGTCCCAGTTTCCTCCCTCATCCTAAAAGCACCCTTCTTAGTTTAATAAAAAACTCTAAATTGTCCATACAGTTGATTTGTCAAAATATTCCCTGCAATTGACTGGCAAACAGCCCAAGTTGTACCTCGCTTCTCACCCAAAATCAGCTGAGATGGCCTGTTGCTCACCTGCGCCCCTAATGAGGATAAGCGGTATAGAAAATAGATTGTTTCTTGCTTTTTTTTTTAATCAACCACTGTACCAAAGAAGCAATAAACAAGAGTCAATACAAAGAGCAGGATGAGCTGCTTGACCATAAATGCACGATCCACACAGAAGTATAAATTTAATTGGCAAGAAGCATTCTTACAGAGAAATAAGCTACCCAACACACATTTCTGAACTTTGCAGGTATTCCCTGCATTATTTTTTACCTGTCTGGAGCCAGTGATTTCAACAAAGGCACAGCTGGGGTTGAAGGCTCCTGTCCCACAGGCGTAGACATGCGTCAAGTTGTAGTTGTGGAGCACCCTCACGAAGTTGGCACACTCCTGCCGGGACGGGGCAGAAAAACATTCTCAGTAATGCACAGATCAGTGAGATATTTTGAAATAAGCAAGAAATCCTGGATTGACTTACATTTGAATTTTTGCCTGCCAGTTTGCATACTTCCACTCGGTCTCGAGGTGCAGGCCAGTGAATCTGGTGAGGGACAACAAAGCTACTTTAGCATATGATGAGTTCAAGGGCAAAAGCCAACAGGCAGAATTTAGACCAAAAAAAAAAAAAGTGACCTGCCTACTAGCGGACTGTCTTTTTGTTGTTGCATTTTCCTACTTACTATTGAATTCAAAATATTCACATCACTGGCAAGTCTTACTTCATATTTCAACCCTATTTAATGTGTTTAAAAACAACAACAATGTTTTTAGATCATAACTGTATTATCACGGGATAAATCTTGTCATAATAAAAGATGACTTTCTGCCTCCTGTCGTGGCACAACATGAGTGGAATTTTGCGCTTTTACTCTAGCGTGGTAAGCTATCACCTCCGTGTGCGGTTGCAATAAATCAGACGTCGCACAACATACGCTTTCCCTTCGGCGCACCTCGCTGTGTTCACACATGTGTTATAACAGGCTTATGTGCTTAGCGTGTTGCCTCCCCCCTGAAGCCTACCAAGGGGAGCTATCGCCAAACGTTTTCATCGGGCTCGTACAGGCATGCAAACATACCTCCTTCAATGTTAAAACATCTCATGAGTCAAAATGCCGGCGAGGAATTCATACAGAAAAGAGGCGTAAGCCCGTCAAAGAATCTAATAGGAACCAAGATCAATACCCTTGCTTTACTCCATCACATGAGAATCTTATAACAGCTTTAGAACCACACACCTCTGAAAAAGAAGATGGAAACACCTGGAATGCTCACAATGTGCTTTAACATCTTTTCGGTAGGTCTCAATTTACAGAGAGACAGAGTGGTCCCTAAAGGGCCCGAATATGTTCCTTGTAGTGCTAATCTCCCCAGCATCGGTATCAGTGACCAGAGAGGCAACACTTGGGGAGCAGGACGAAGAGTTAAAACAACCAGATAAGAATCAAATAAACACACGGCCGCTCCACTCGCAGGTCAACCTGGGCGGCATTAACACTGAAACATATGGAGAATGCATGTGTGTGTTTGTGTAGAAGTGGTTGTCAAATGGGTATTTATTGAATGTATATGATTTTGTGTTTACATATAATAACCCATAGCCGACAGTCACTTTCAGTAAGCTGTTGAAACAATACTGAGCACATTTCAGTGTAGCCATGTACTGTATACACTGGAACAGAAAGCAGGAATCAATCAGTCCAAACGTAACATAACATGTTAGGGTTTAAATGTCAGGACATGAGACGTTAACTTGCTGTCCTTAATCATGCGTGCTTGTCATAGACAGATGTTATTAAGACCTTGACAGTGACCACAAGCAAGGGTTTTGCATTTCGGAGAATTGGATGATTCCAGTATTCATGGTTCCAGACTTGCCCCACTAAAATTTGAGACAGTGTGCGACCAGTAAATTTCCTCTGCTCTTCTGCTCTACACTTCAGCACAGTTGTTACCGATAATAAACGAGCTGGTTTGCTCGAAAAAAAAAAAAGAAAGGCGGCAAACGCTAAAGAAGAGGGCGGGTCAATGTGTGTACGCGCAGTGGGCAAATGACCACTGTGATTGGCTGATGTGTGAAGAGGCAGTTCTTAATCGCGCAAATCTACCTGTTTCACATAACTCTTGCAAACAATGAACAATGGCGTACAGGACTGTCGGTGCTTTATTTATTTTTTTGTCTCCCCAGTAAAATTAGTGTGCCAGAGGAGAAAAATCCTGATAATACGTCAGAAATATCGAAATACTATTTTTTGGGATGAGTGGCTGTGCGATTTCACCTGGCTGACATTTCAGGAAGACAAACCCAATGAGCTGCAATTTTGCCTACGACACCCACAACACGAAATTTGCTGATAATACTGGCACTAAAATCTTTTACATTTTTACTATTTACGCTGTTTAACTTGTTTATCATGTTTATGTTGGGTCAAAACTTGCACAATAAAGTGTAAATTAAATGGACATGGATCGTTTCGGCCGGCACGGTGGACGACTGGTTAGCACGTCTACCTCACAGTTCTGAGGACCGGGGTTCAAATCCCGGCCCCACCTGCATGTTGCATGTTCTCCCCGTACCTGGGTGGGTTTTCTCCGGGCACTCCGGTTTCCTCCCACATTCCAAAAACATGTGTGGTAGGTTGATTGAAGACTCTAAATTGCCCATAGGTGTGAATGTGAGTGCGAATGGTTGTTTGTTTCGATGTGCCCTGCGATTGGCTGGCGACTGGTTCAGGGTGTACCCCGCCTCCCACCCGAAGATGGCTGGGATAGGCTCCAGCAGCCTGCGACCCTAGTGAAGAGAAGCGGTAACGAAAATGGATGGATGGATGGATGGATGGATCGTTTCGTTCTGTCCTGCATCTTCTGTAGGACCTTCTTTTTAGCAATCCCCAAAACATGCATGTTAGGGTCCCATTGAAGACTCTAAATTGTCCATATGTGTGAGTGCACATGGTTGTTTGTTCATATGTACCATATGATTGACTGGTGACCAGACTAGTGTTCACCCCGCCACTCGCCCAAAGTTAGCTCACCTGCGACCGTAATGAGGCCAAGTGCTATCGAAAGTGGATGGATAGACCTTCTTTGAGTGGGTGTAGAAGTTCTTACAGCTACTCCAAACACTTATGCATCGGCCCAAACAAACTGTCAACCCTGGCAAACGGCCTGCATAGCTTGTAATGTTAAATATTGCTGAGAGAATCATCTTTGCTACCACATTGGCACTCATTCATATTCACATTCCCCTACTGTTGTGTACCTTTCTGGGACCTATGGCCAGGTTGTCGGGGTCAAGCAGGTAGATGTGATCCCTGGCTCCCAGCAGAAGATGACCCCTCTCCTCATCCAGCAGCAGGGAGTGGGACAGGAGGCCATCGGAGGGACCCAAAAACAAGGAAACGCTGCCTGCTTGCAGCAGCTCTGCTTGAGAGAAATGGCAAAAACACAGACAAATGACAGATTCGTTCCACGTTGTGTGGAAAAATGTGGACGTGAAGTCTCTACACAAATATTTCAGCAGGATATTGCTTGGATTCTTTCTCAGCGGAGCAAAATCCCCAAAACAAGCACTGGATTTCCTCTTCTCGAGAGAAACGTGTCTTGGCTTGAAGTGAAACGGTCTAATCCTATGTGGTTCAAGACCGTCACTGAGAAACCGGATCGAAAAAAAAAGATACAACAGCAAAGAGTCTGCTATGCCTGTGGGTGTGTTTATGGATATCTGTATCAGGGTATTTTCACAGCCTGTTCATTGACCATGAAGACATCTCTCAAGTCAAGGATTTACATTCCCAGTGTGCAGATTGAGCGAAGAAAAGCAAATGCGTCATCTCAAGCCATCTGTACCGTAAACTGATAAGAGGCTAAAGTAACTCCAGCTATCTTGACCATCTTGTATCAGATATCATTCATTATCCATCAAAATCTTGCCCTGATGAGCTGTGAAAGGAAGAATTTTGACAAATTAGACCAGTAGATCCCTGCCAAGGAACACCTGTCGATGTCCGTAAGACGAGTGAACTGATCTGGATTGTGTCTCCACAGTGGCGTGTGTCGGGAGGCATGTCAGAAGCTACGTAGAAAGTACGATATCGACATGGTAAACAAAAGAAAGTAATGTTAGGACTTCAAGAATTTTCCATTCTTCTTGGAATGCATCCATTTACTGTATTACAAGACGTCAATCAAACCTTCGAGAAGAAAAGGTCAGGTTTTATGTTGCCCCCATGACCTGACCTCAGATAAGCGGAAGCAGATGGATGGATGGATAGATGATGGTTTTGTGTTTTTCCTCATCCCATTCCCATTGTTGTGTCTAAATAACAGTTCTTTGTTGACCAATTAACAGTCTAAGCTCCCTTCTGTAGGCATTATTCCACCGCAATTAAACGAAACTGTACTTTTTGTCTGAAACAGAGCTTCATATAAAGTTGTACTTCGATTGACAAGTTTAATTTGTTAACTTGTTTAAAAAGTTCATGCGCAGGTTTCCACTTTTTGCCTTCCATATACCTTGTTGTTGCACCTACGTTAAGCCTCCAAAGCTGGGAAATCCAAGGATAACTTTGATGGGCAGTGTGAAAGTAGCTTTCGACAACAAGCAAAATACTATCTGGCTTTAACAATGGAAAATAAAGTTTGAGGCAGTTGTTCATTGAGACTATAGATTGCTGACATGGGACATATACCCAATGATCTAATGCTTAACTTGCCTTAGAAAGTCTTTTTAGAATCAGTGAAATTGTGGATATAAGTTTTCCTTAAGGATTTTACAAAGGAGACCAGTAGAATGGTGACAATGAAGAGTACAGTAGCTGCTGATCTATTCCTCAACCTGACTAAAGCGGTAGACATTTACCGACAATTGGGCCAATTATTTTATTTTTCCTCTCTTACAATTCAAATCGGCAAAGAATTGATTACCAGATGTCTATGAAAGATTATACTAAGTGATAAAATAATAATAGTAAAACAATGAAATACAACTTACAATAAAATACAAAAATGCAATAAAACAATAATAAAAACTTCAATATTTCCAATGGCAAAACCTTGTGTGTCATGGGTTGTACCACAGACTCTGCGACATGCAAATGAATGATAGCCATTTAAGAAGCGACCTAAAGACAGTGCTGTTGAAGGACATAAATGGAGGACCAACTGCTTGTGTTTAAAGTTTGTATAACCTGTCTCACAAGTAATTCACCACAATAAAAATGACAGAGAACTGACTACCAGCACAATGAAATTACCAGATATTCTTCCATCTGTCTTTTCTACTACTTTTTTGTATAATTTAATTTTTTTTATTTTACAGCAGTCTGAATGCCCCGTGGCATCATGTGTCCTTGTCTGAAATGGGTGTGGGTGTACCTCACTTTCGAAAGTAATGCTTTTTCCTCCAGACGTCCCTAAAGGTTTTTACAGACAATCTGTTCAAGAAATTACAAATGAAGTGAATCAAGGGCAAGATGATGATGAACAAATGGAAGGATGCTCTATGACAGGTTTATTCAGGTTACCATGGAGATGAATGCTGACTATGCTCTCAGTGCAGTGTCCTTTATGGCAGTCTGAGGAAAACTCTCATCTTCCAGTGCATCAGTGCAGAACCGTGCCTTGGATAAACTTTGGCTCACTGTGTGGGGAGTCCTGTGGGAGTCACTCTGAAAGGATTGACACTGTGATTACCCTCTTGGTGTGAAGGATTGGAGAGGTTACTAACCTTCAATATTTGAACTTCTCTGTCTCATCCAGTCCTCACAATCCATCTTAATACCTCCTCCTAAGCATAAACCCTCGCACACACAACCACACATTCACAAAAGCAGCGCCACTTGTTCATATCTGTCACCCCCACACACCTCACACTCCTGGCAAAGGAGGGAGATTAGGCCCGCTCACACCATCGGCGAGTGCTAATCTGTTCTGTAAACATGCAGCACAGCGAGTCCTTTTAAAACAGCCTGCCTCCTTAGGACCGTGTTGCACACCTTTCCCAAAGGAATGACAACCTCCTTCAGCAGCCAGCAACTTTTCATTTGGCTCCACTTGCAAGGCATTCACACACACCTTAAGTAAGACATCAGCAAACTGGCGTAGACAGTGTTGATAAACCAAATGTTTTTTGTACACCCATCTGCTGTTGTTATTAAAGTCAGCCAACTAAGCATTTGTACCAGGCATAGCATTTAATTTGAATCCCAACAACGTTGTCTCAGTGCGTAACTTTCTTACATTGACTCGCAAGCACGAGGAAAACATGCAAACTATTAACTGAGGTGAGTGTTAGACCCAGAAACTCAGTTCTTGGAGACAGACATGCTACCCACTAGCTCACTGTGCTTCCCTAGTGAAGTCATAATCTTCTGTTTCCCAAGTTTTCCCCCATTTTTTCTTTTTTCTTTTTCTTTTTTTGGGGGATGAGCATTCTACCAAAGTTCCTGGTAAAGGCATTCATTGTGTGTACTTCTTCCTCCCTCAGTTTGATTAAGGCTTGTCTCCATACAAGTTTGGCATAGGTTTTACGGACAGATGCCCTTCCCGGCTCCGACTTTCCTTATTGATCCGTGTTTGGGACCTGCAATTAGTCGGTCTGGCTTGCTCCCATCCGCAAAGGCCAGGTTACCCAAGTAAAGTAAATATAAAAGTAGATATTTATGTTATATATACAACAATCAAATGAGTAGCAGTAAATACAGCAATAACAGAGCCTGCCTTCTTGACGACGTATTCTTACACCACTGCGTAAACTAGTGCATTGCACTCTGTTCTTAACCTTGAAAATGTCGTACGTCATAAACCAAGGATCCCTTGTAACATCAAGCTACTCAGAAGTAAGTATGGAGCACAACATTTTTAAGGTTGATAGTCAGCTAATTTTGTGAGCAATGTGCACCTGCAATTAACCATGAAGATGACTGGAAAAGGTCACCCGTGACTCTGCCGTTGTTTGAGGTCCGTGAACCAGGGACGATTCTGCTGCTTTGATCACTTTCCTTCAGTGAAGGAGAGTTTTCATGGGACGTTAGCTCCAATGTGATGTTTGAAGAATGTGCAGCGATGAGACGAAGATGTGTCCACTGTCTGACAGAGATAACCAAACATGGAAGTTCTTTCTACTGTCGCAAACTCTGTGGTCTAAAAGGGTATTCCCCTGAGTACAAAAACAGCTGAGCACATGGAAAACAGAGAAAAAGGATGCCAAAATACTGAAGAGTGAACATTCAGATTCTGATTCTGTCATAATGGCTTGGGAAGAGAAACATGAAAGATCTACTGCGGTTTTAAAGACTACCTTAACTGCTGAGTAAACACTACACAGCGCAATCATAATTCCCACAGCTACTTGCATTTTATTTATGGTAGACACTCAGGACATAAATATGGATCTATTTGCAGCCACGTAGGCTTTTGGAAGCCTTTGACCAGGGGAGAGCTCTGTGCATTGGGTCAGCCTCGGTTTACTTTCAGGTTGCTGTGGGGATTCTGTTTTATGAGCGGGACTGAAGGTAACTTGTGTGGTTTCTGTCGGTGATACATAGCGTGAGCGATAAAAAGACTTTGAAGTAACGCTTGTGCTTCAGTCTGAAATGAATAATAAGGCAAGCCATCATTTGGCTTTACCCTGGTGGCTCAAAGCTAATACCCATGGAGAACACAGCAGCAGAAAATGGCTGATATTCACTCAACAGACCAAACCAGACTGCTTTAAACCAGGAAATTGGACTTGCTGACAAATAGCACTGCTCCACATTTCACTACAGAATATGGTCTCAGTACTGTCAAGTGACAAATTATAGGAAAGCAAACAAAGTATCTTGGAAACCAGCCACTGAAGCAACTTTAGACAAGGCCAGTACTATATTGGTGAGGTTAGCACCATTATTCCTTCCTCCGATGTTAGAGGTGGTGACTTTTACAGCTCGGAAACATACTTGTACATTTTTCACCCACGATAAATTACAAAAAAGTCCAAGTTAGCCTTAAGAGCTATATTAGTTTAGACCAAAAGTGGGCAACGTAAGGCCCCTGGGCCACAAACAGCCAGCTCCGTTCTTCAATCTAGCCCACGAAGCATTTACACGATCAAAAAAAAAAATCATTCATTGCATTCATTTAGCTTTTTTACCTAAAATTTGTTAATTAAAATATATTCATTTTTATTTATTTTGCATTTACTTTGTCTTGTTAGATAATGGGTTTAATGATTCATTGTAAATAATAAAATAACAAATACAGTCGTGTCTTGAGATACGTTTAATGGGACCTGTCAAATCATCTTTCACCATTGAAATTATTGTAAATGCCATTAATCTGTTCCAGCCTCCCCCTCCCCCCCCCAAAAAAAAAAAATTGTAATGTCTTTTTTCGTGCGATTTGGTCACCAGGGGGCAGTACAATACAGTCAATGTAATTTGTTAGCCCGTCGATGGAAAATGTCAAACTCATGGCCCGCGGGCCAAATGTGGCCCGCCATGTCATTTTATGTGGCCCGCGGGATCTTGAAAGGTCTTAAAATAAATCAATTGAGCAGTTTACACGTATATTCACCATCAACTACATTTCCCATAATACATCGTTGCCTTACAAATTGCCGCCAGTGATGGTATCTTACCATTAGGTGGTAGTGTACCCGCATCAGTGTAAACCAGGGGTTTTATAAGTGACTCGAGAAGCGTCTACAAATGATCCCAAAATGTCATGGAAGCGAAAAATGTATTCAGATAGAACGCTTTTTCAACATAGATTGGAAAACGAATGAATATTTTTCTTTTGCTGTTTCCACGGGCCTCTGTATTCATGCAGACACGTTTTTACAGTATTCACTATTCGCACATTTCTCATTAGCAGGTGGTATTTCCTTTGCTCTTCATACCAGACCGATTTGTATTTCTAAAAGGCTAACTCTGTCACCAATGTTCTGAGTAGTGCAAAATTGTCAAGCATAGTCATAACTTGGGTTTGGAGGTATTCTTCTTAATTTACTTAAATAGTTTGATGGTTGATTGATGAACAACGCGAGTTTCTTAGGATTCATGTTATAATACCAGGGCAGTAAGTAATAATAAATAGTTATTTAACAATATGTTGAGGAGCATAGTTGAATTTATTTCTATTTTTAGTCTTTCTAATTTTTTTTATTTATTTCTTCTAACTGGCCCTTCAACGGCATCGATAATGCCAATATGGCCCTTGGTGAAAATGAGTTTGACATCCCTGGTCTATGGCATTTTGCATTGTCTTTTCACATTAGGCCAGCGGAAGGCAAAGTTGTGTGGTATTTTTAAACACCCAACGTGTAATTGTCTTTGTTTTATATTTAGTTTGACAGTAAATAAACAGTTTGATGTATGTTTTTGGAAGAATTGTTCAGAATCTGCCAAACTGCTGCTTGTTGTGAAGTGAGTTGAGTTCACTGACTTCACAGCACTCGTATCTTGAATTTCTGCGAGCACTTGTATCACAAGACACCACGCGATTAGAAAATACAATTCAACAATGCATTCAACAATTTTTTGTAGTTTAATTCCTTTTTCATACAGAGAGGGAGATGCATACAGCCTACTATTCTGTCAATCCTACAGAAAAAGGGCATTTTAGTTTCTCCGTCATGCAGCATCTGTAGTCGCTTAGAACATACAATCGGAAATGAGAAGGCCAAAAAATAAATTAATGTAATAATAATAGGGGAAGGTTAATCATACATTGCGGTAAGCACTGAAAGGTTGTAAATAGTGGCCACAGAAGATCAACACCCGAAATCATCATACAAATCAACAGTGTGACAACCCTTACCTCTCTGGCTCAGTTTGACGCGAGGGACACTTTGTTTGATGCTCACTCCAAACGGGATGATGGCCAAGAACATCAATCCCACTAATGGGACTCCTGAATGGGATAGCGCTCTAATCCTGCTGTCTTTCCTGCCATAATTGCTGCCAGACATGCAGCGCCGATTCCCATCTGCATTTGGACTTGGATGACTAGAGCCTTCTTTCGTCATGGCGCGTGGACGGGTCTGCTTTCCCCTCTGTGCTGCCCTGGAGAGAGACCAGTGCATAGGATGAAGCCAGGGAGGAGCAATCATAAGAGTGTGTACGTGTATGTGTGGGAGTCTATTCTAAGTCCAGTGCAGGATATGTACACACACTTTTGTTTGTGACCATTGAGCGGCTTCACCATGGAGCCCTGCAGGCATGTCGCCCTCTCTCCTCAACCGTCCTACCTCGCAGCTCTTCCCTTTTGTGTTGCCTTTAAACCTGTTTGCTCACAACAGAGGTCAGCCACACAAAATAAGTTACACTCCGCTGTCTCCTCCTACATCTTCTTTTCACCCAGATTTAATCCTTGGCCTAATGATACTTGGCAAAGGTTCCAAGCGCTCACCGATGACTCTGTCAGTTCGTCCTTTATGCCCTGTTAAAAAATGGCCCTTGTCCTGTATGGGACTTAAAGAGGCCTCCGGGACATGAACATTAGTTCACACTCAGGGATGAGTGAGATGTATGAATTGGCAGCCATGGGAACACTCGCAGGCTTTTTATCACGAAAGGGCCAAGGACAATTCCGTGAACATGGGGTGATGTGGAAAAAACTGTTTTTGTGATTCTCTGAAGTAGGGATGGGCATGATTAATCGATGATTGAGTAACCGTATAGAAAGTCACAGAATATCTGGGAATCGGGTGGAACCAAAAACTTACAATTAAAATTCACTCTCACATGTAAAGAACAGACTAAAACATTGATATTTATACAGTACCAGTACAAAACTAATTTACCCCTACAGTGTAGGAACCAGCTAGTCGAAGCAGTCTTTCGATGAGTTTTAGATTATGGTCACGTTATCTGTAGACATGCCTCTGTCTTCACACTAAAAGCACTGGACTGCTTTTCACTCTCCACTTAGATTCAGCTACTCCACCCATCACTGCACTTTTTATCAGAAACTGGGATGGGCACTTTTATCTGTACAGCAAGATATGCATTGGCTCATCTTTATAAATCTTGAAAGGCTTCAGCACTTTATTGAAGTCACTCATTCACACAGTTGTTATCGTGCCCCATTTCAATAATAAGATCAAGTACTACAGTAGCTTGCTTTTGAATGTTTGCGCCGTTGTTTCTTTTTTTTGTACCATGTCCTCTTCACATCATTGAAAATAAGGACTTGCCCTGAGTGTTCTTTCCAGAATTAAATTAAGGCTTGAAATGAAATGTGTGTAAAAAAATTTTTGGGTGGAAATACTTTGCTTTCTTTTGCCATACACAGTAGGTGCAGGGACATTTCTTTACACAACTCCAGAGTACCAGGTAGTTAGCGGGGTAAAGCGTAAAAAAACGGCACTTTTAAAAGAGAATAATTGGGTGATGTGTTGGGGACTCCAAAAATACAGTAAATACATTTCACAAGGATACATATAAAATTTGGTTAAGTTTTTTTTCAGGCTTGTTCTGGCCCGCAAACTGATTTATATGTTAAAAGAATAATAAAGATATTTGCAGTGATGAACTGAAATTTCCCTGAAAGATGGACATTTGCTAATTGCATGACTTACAGGGCACTAGTTCAACGGTGAGCATAAAAGTAGAGAAGGAGGGTAAATCATTCATTCATGATTACTCATGTGATTGAATTAAGTGATGTACTAAAAATGAGCAACATACTGCAGTAATCAACATGGTTTGAAGCAGTCTGGATCAACATACAGTCTGACTTCTGATGTTTATTGTTATATGTGGAAGCTGTATTCTTAACAGTCATTGCCTCCTCAACTTTATTGTTGCCAGAGCTAAGTTTCAGCAACAAGTGTTATTCAAGCGATACATTTCACATTACTGCTCAATCATTAGTTCTATGCTATGGGAAATTCCATATCCACCACTCCAACTGCCACCCTCCGTAAGAGCAATTGTTTCCCACTTCAACGAGGAAGTGATATATTCCAGCTACAGATTGCATCTGTTGAATGTATTGAATTACCACATTTAATTACACACCAGCCGGGTTGATCAAACCTGCGTTCCGGCTCATTTGACAGCCATCTGAACCACGAATTAACCTGACAAACAATGAAGTGCTTCATGAACCTCGAGCATACCCTTGTCCTCCCCCTTCAGCCCTTCGCTGCTACATCTCCTTGATTTCACACACCTTCCCTCTCTTGTAAGATAATTAGCCTCTCACTGACCGCGGGAACAAAGTCAAGCCAAACAAATAACGGCGACGTAGCAAGCACGCCGCTTCCGCTTGGAGTCATTGAGAGTATTCTTCTCAGTCTTCTTATGTCAAACTCATTACAAAGGTGATGATGACATTCAGAGCACATTCATTCATTCATTCATTCACACCCACACACAATGATTACAATGTCCAATGGCATGTTGGCAAGAGTATCCATTCCCCCACTTGACTTTTTATTTATTTTCCATGTTCTGCTTTGCGTCGTGGTGTTTGAAAGTTGAGTCGGTTACATTGAACAAGGGCTATGATATCAGGCGCGCTGTCGCAATAAACCAGAGAGGATTAGACACAGATAAACAAACTGTTTAGTTTAAATGACAAATTGAGGCATCTGTTCTGTGCCTGATGGATGGCCAATCAGCGAAGTGGTTGTGTAAGTGTGATAGACAGCGGCATTTCAATTGAACGTCTTTGCACTGAAAATTGTTTGTAAAATGTATTCTTCTAAACTCTGGGACTAAAAAAAAATCTGCTTTGTGACTATCTGTCAAGAACACATCTGCAGGCTGTCAAGTGCTATTTAGCCAATGAGAGGCCTGAAAACGCAAGGAAGGGAGCACATTCTGATGCTCCAACATAGTGAGAGATAAGTTCTATATTTACGCTATATGTACAGTATGCGAACATTTTTTCCAAGTATATTTAAAGTGAGAGTGCAACTTCATGAGACATTTGAAGTTGAAATAAAGACACAAACTGTCTATCCTGTTTTCATGGTACCAAAACACTTTTAGGATGTTGATAAAGGGCCAAAACTCGTAGAACAATGTTTTTAAGACCAACTCATGTTTGCATAGACACGGCCTTGGACTTTTCAGTTTTGTCCAAACCAAAGAAAAGACATAGGACTGATTGTGGAACTGTCCAAAGAGGTGGTATTTTTGTAAAAAAAAAAAAAAAAAAAAAAACAATCTGTAAAAGGTGTTTGAAAACTGGGCCCAGCAGAAAGCCAAACCCCCCCCCCCACACACACACACACACACACACACACAAATTAAGGGATCACTGCAAAGTTTCAGTTTCTCTGGTTTTGCTATTTTCAGGTATGTTTGAGTGAAACTCAGCATTTTTGTTTAAGTCTATAAACTACTGAAGATATAAGTCACAGATACAAATACAGGTACCGGTATTTTCATTTCATTTGCAGGAAATAAAAAATGGTCTAAATGCTATGATAAAAGTGAGAAGAATGGTAGAGTTAATGGTTTCTTCCACGGGCCACGCTCTCACCCCTTTCCACTGAGTTTTCTGGAAATTGGGCAGCTCGAAGCAGACTCAAATGTAAAAGTGCAATGATCGAGAATCAAACGCTGGTCAATCGTTAAAAATTTCTTGGACCAAGTACTTAACCTTTGTCCTTTCCACATCCACCTCACAGTCAAAAGTCCTGGGTTTGAATTTTGACTGTTGACTTTCAATTGGTCTTTGCATTCTCCCTGTTCTTGCATGTATTTATTCTAAAAAAATGTTCACGATTTCTTTGGTTTCCTCCCACAGTCCAAAAACAAACCTAATTGTCCATGGCTGTGAATGTGAGTGTCAGTGTTTTTCTGCCTATGTGTGAGCTACCGGTTCACCCATGATGGTAGAAAACAGATAGATGGATGGACATACTTCGATGCCTTAGATCAGGGGTGTCAAACTCATTTTTGTCACAGGCCACATCGTAGTTATGACTTCCCTCGGAGGGCCGCTACAACTGTGAGCCCATATAAATGAAAGATAACCTCATATACTGTAATTACATACAGTATACACAACACATTGATGAATAACCAGTTTTGAAATCAGAAGCCTATAAAAACATGTTTTTTTTCGACTATTACATTTCTTTTCAAAGTGGGATTGGTAACAAAAAAAATGCTTACAGATATCTCAATGGTTTTACACCAGAACACAATGAACAATTTTGATTTGAAACAATCGGCACCAGTGTACATTCGGGTGGCAGAACGCGAGTGATTACCGCTGACCTGAACTGAAAACAGTGACTAAACTTGTTGTCTTTGTAGTATAGCCGCCAGATGTGCTCCCAAGTTTATTAGGTTGTTTTTTTTGTGTTTTTTTTTTAATCTAAAAAAAATCTAAATTATTCCAGCGGAGCCTGTGGATGAGGAGGATAAAAGGAGGGTATGTCGTAAATAGTTGTGCAAAACTGCCTACAGGCGGAGTAGCCACTGCCTAGAGGCGGAGTAGCCACTTCAAAAGGGACAACCTAAGAAAAAATATTTTATCACAGGTATGTACAAAATGTTTGGTTGGCTTGTCATTGAGTAATTTATCAAAACACAATGGCAAGCCTGCTAGCTAACGTCAGCGCTATCCATTTCAGCGTTAAGAGCACGTCTGTACCATTAATCCAAGCAACAGAAAAATCAATTAGATCCCTCAATGAACGTGTCAACTATGTCTGAGTTTCCGCCACGTGTATTTTTGAATCAACATACCTGTTGAAGTGTGCATTATGGCTAGTGTTGCAATATAGCTCACGGAACATCTTCTTTTCCACTGAAACTTCACACGTTCTATTTATGGCGCAAGGTAAAGAAGAAGGCTAAAATCATCATGCAAGCCATTTCCACTGTTATCAATGGTCAAATGACATGGAAGGGTTTGTTAACTTGCAGTGCAATCGCTTGGGATTTCAACAAATCCTAACTTGATTCAATAAAGCCAGTGTCACAAAAATAGGGTAGCAGCCTAGACGTTGGGCCTCACACAAAGGTGCGCAAAAAGCTCTCTGACGTAATTTGGCAGGAAAAGACACAGTCTATCCAGCTTGACAGTCAATAAAATAGATGAAGAGTGACAGCAGGGGTAGAGAAGCACACAGCTCTGTGCCATGCGAGTTAAACAAATTCAAGTGTTTCCTGGCAGCTCCGGCCTGGAGTCCCCCATGTTGTCTTTGGCAGAGCGGCCTGCGTACGGGCAGTGGGAGCGGGGGTAAACAAACCTGACGACATCCGTGGCAGATTTAATGCCAGACGTCGGAGCGGTGCCTCCTTATAATGCAGACATGGGCAAAGTATAGTGGCAGTCTTCATCTACAACTAAAAAAACAACACACACACACACACACACTGCAAGGTATCGGTTTCTCTGGTTTTGATATTTTCAGGTATGTGTGAGTAAAACTCAGCATTTTAGTTTAATTCTACAAACTACTGAACATATAAGTCACAGATACAAATACATTCATTCATTCATTCATCTTACGTTCCATGTACTGGTATTTTCATTTTCATTATTTGCAGGAAATAAAAAATGGTCAAAATGCTATAATACGTCCATTGTCTTTTAGTCTCTTAATTTTTTTTCAGAGCTGCTGTATATTTAGTGACTTTTCCAAACCGTCCAGCTACTTTTTTTTGCTTTTTTGTTTTAAAGTGACAATGCCAACAGTGGTTGGCATTGCCTTCCCACATTGGAGCGAAAAGGGAGATTTGCCCTGATGAATTAAGAAGTCACAACTGGGAATAACTCACGATATGAGTTAGCAGTTAATGTTCAAAATGTCATCATACATTAAAAAATTAGGGAAAACACACTGCACATTGTCGACATATTTTTTTGTGTGAATGTTGACTAACTCATTACCTGCCAGGTGTTTTTAAAGCAGTTCATATCAGTCCCAGATTTCCAGTTGTTTTAGAGCATTTTGACCAATCTTTCAAGACCTGCGGAATATTTCCGTAACAACATTAGCACCAAGCATACCAAAAAGAAAGATTCAATCTGTTTTTCACCAGAAAAAAATAGTTTATAAATGTTTCCATTCTTTAGTATTCAGCAGTGGAACAACACGCCGTGAGCGACGCTGACTCACTGCATAGCTTGAGTTTCTCATGATCACGACTGCCATCTGCGACACATTTGTCTATTTATACAATACATATACCGGTATTTACTCTGTTCGAGTCTCCGGTGTCTAAACCCGTCCAACTTGTAACGTGTTTTGCATTTCTTTCCCTCATAATCAACACTGCAAGCCTAGATTCACCCCTAAACTATAGCTTCAACTCAGAAGTTTAAATCGAAAGTGATGCAACACTGCCATCAATAGAAATCTGTTGATCATTACAGTGATTTACAAGCCTGAACAAGACCCTCTTCCACACTTACCCGTTGAAAAATTTAATTAAGGAAGACGTCTGTGGATGTAAATCGTTGGATTCCAGCTGCCGACAATAAAGTCCATGGCGGTGAATTAGTTAAAACGAGACAATTTACGGCTTTGTATCAATACATTAAATTAATATGTATCACATTTGAAGTCAGCATGCTGGCATCGCCCTTGACAACCATTCCAGTTTCGCACATGAGAATTTAAAATGAATTGCCCACCCGTTGTAACATGTCACATTCTCCAGTTTACCGTACCATCAACAAGGCGAGGGGCCTTCCCCCGGCCGTCGGTCCGTTCACAATTATCCCAAAATGTAGCCAAAGTCGTTAAAAGTAGCCAAACTTTTTTGAAGGACATTTCCCGGCACAGGTTGTCAAATAGCAGATGGCAGCGAAGCGGTGTGGCCATGGGAATTCTCACACGCAGACCACCCCTAATGAGGCAGTTAGCGACAACCCAGGTGCCCCGTGGCGGACGGCCATTATAAAATCCCTCCATTTCGCCATGACAAGGTGCATTAGCCGGGCTATTTGTCAAGTCCCGGCCGCTGAGCAGACGGAACAACGTGGATAATTGTTCCTAACTCTTGAGACGTTCTTTGTTTTTCTTGGCAATGGTCAGTCACCCCGTTTTTTTGTTGTTGTTATTGTTTTGTTTTCTTTTTGGTAACCTTGCGTTTAAGCATGCAACTCCCCTGTGAGTCGGTGTGAGTTCATGTCTCAGTGAAAACACAAGGCCTCCACCGGGCCACACAACTGGTGTTTTCATTTTAAAACTAGAGATGAGAAGTCTTACACTTTTACATACTTTTACTTACACCTACATGTTGTTTTTTTCCAGCTGTAAATTGAAGTGTATCCTTCAGTAACAAGGGACAGGTTAATTTTAGTTTTGAAAGGTGGGCTCACTTTTCATAACTTGCTTTTTGTATTCCCTGAAAAACATCTCAAAGTGGATTAGTACAACTAATAGAGAAGAAAGTGTTCAGGGTTTTACATCATACCCTGGTATCAAGTCCCATTTCTAAAGGCTAAAGAGAGAGTGAAAAAGCCAACATCGTAAGAGAACGAAAGGTGCTAAGACAGATCGATCACGAGTCTCGCAAGATTGCTGACACTGTTTCTAATCAAAACTGATAAAATGCTAACATGAAAGCAGTTGGTATGCTAACATATGACAAGAACAAGGCGCTAAGGGAGATCACTGAGGCTTTTACATCTTCCCTGGAGTCAGGTACTAATTTGAATGAGAATTGGGAAAAATGCTGTTGATGTGGAAACAACACAACAGCAACCCGAGTACAAAAGGCACTGAGGCAGATCGTGTAAGTCTTTGAGTCTGGTACAACTTTCCATGAAAATTGACAAAATGCTAACATACTGAATGTTGGTATGCTAATATACAGCAAGATAGAGGCCTAACTACAAAAGGTGCTACGGCAGATGGGTAAAAATATTACGCCATGCCCTTCTAGTCAGGAACTATATTTTTAAAAAACGAACAAAATGTTAACAGGCCGCACGGTGATCGACTTGTTAGCACATCTGCCTCACAGTTCTGAGGACCCGGATTCAAATCCGGCCTCGCCTGTGTGGAGTTTGCATGTTCTCCTCGGTACTCTGGTTTCATAGCACAACCCAAAAACATGCATGGTAGGTTGCGTGAAGACTCAAAATTGCTCATAGGTGTGAATGTGAGTGCAAATAGTTGTTTGTCTATATGTGACCTGCGATTGGCTGGTGACCAGTTCTTGCCCAGAGTGAGCTGAGATAGCCGCCAGCACACCCGCGACCCTACCGAGGATAAGCGTTACGGAAAATGGATGGAAATGTTAACATGCGAGAAGTTGATATGCTAATGAATAATGAATAATTTGAGTAAAAACAAAAGTGCATAGGCGGGTCAAACACAATTTAACATCATGCCCTGGAGTCAGCTACTATTTCTCATAAAACTAGCAAAATGCTTACATGCTAGGATTTGATATGCTAACATAAAACAACATTTCTTATGTATAAAGCTATATAGCGACCTGAGTACATATCTGTAGAGTGCTCAGGCTGACTGATAAGGATTTTTCAATGTTATTAATATAATTCCGTGTAGCCAGGTATTATTTCTAATCAAAACAAAATGCCAACATGCTAACATATAGCAAGATAGTCGACAAGTCCACAAGACTGCTTTTGTACACTACGTTCCGACACATGCTTTCTACAACTATTTACTGTCTCCTTTTGATAGCCAATGTGAAGCATGTGACGGTCACGGAGATCAAAACCTCACTCCACGCAATCATACAAAAAACATTTTGGCAACATTGATGACTATGTTTGCTCATTTTGTACCACAGTGATTGGTTTTCTCTGGCTGAAACATCAAGGCAGCACGCATAATGTCATTTATTTGAGAAGTTAACCTCAAACACGACTTGCGTGCGTGCATATGTTTGCCAGGACACGCCATCTGTCTGGTTTTCTCTAATCAGCGTGAATGAAAACTACATTGCCCAAATAATTACAATGTGTGGACATGTCAATGTCAGACGATCTTTGAAGTCGCCCGCAATGTGTAATGTAGTGAAACACATTGCAGTAGATAAGGCCATCGAGCACTTTTCCATGGAAAGTGCAACAGGTCACATGGCCATTAGGGAAGTTTGAATTTCACACTGCTTTTTTACCTTCTTTTAAAAACTATAAATCATAATTGCACAGGCTCTTTTGATCATGGACTGATTTTTCTTTTTTGGGGTGGGGGGGATTTATGAAGCACACTCACGGTGTTGCATGTTTTGCATCACTTATTTCATTACATCACTTGGGAAAAATAAAAAAAAGACCTCACAGGACAAGTTGTGTCCAAAATCAAAGAATGCCCCCATGAGAGTACGTTCCAGTTGAATTCCTTCTGTTATGGAAGGGAAAACAAGTTTTCAAGCAGCACCAAGGAACACTGATAGAATTCCAAACCTCCACGCTCCAGCCTGTCTACGTTTATCGCCCCTCTCGCTATTGGTTAAAGCAAAATACACACAAACGGATTTTTAACATCTTAAGCGATTTTTCAAAGGTGAGAGACCCCACACTCGTGTGTTGACCACACACTTATGGATTTACGATCGTAAATATTGAGCAGGTTCGACATTTACGATTGTTGACCCTGACCGTTTTGCATGGAAATTGTGGGGGAAACAACACCCTCAACACACACAACACCACAGGATACTCGCTCAGGATAATCTTTAAAGACATCTGACAATCAAGCCTTTGCTGACTTTGATTGCAAAAGAATAAAAATGCTAATATTTGACCCGATTGTTGGTATGTGTCTACCCTCCTTAAGAATTTCTGATCCTAAATGTTGAACAGGTTTAACATATAAGATTGTTAGCTGTTTTCCTAGTGGATGGGGTGGAAACATCATTCTTAACACACACATCACAGGCTGATCTTTCAGAGACATTCGTCCGGTCCTTCACTGACTTTGATCACAAGGGCATAAAAATGGTCAGATTTGACCCGATTGTCGGTATGCGTGTACCTCGTCTAAGGATTTGCGATACTAAACAAGTGTGATATCAAACAGCCCAGACTGTTTTGTGTGCAGATCCGGCAGGAAAAATCACTCTTAACAGACCTCAGACCACAGGATATTCGCTCAGGATAATCTTTCGGAGACATCTGAAAATCAGGCCTCTGCCGACTTTTATCACAAGGGAGTAAAAGTGCTAAAATTTGGACAGATTGTCCGTACTTGTGTACTGTGCTTTAATCAGAAAACAGTGAATACTTCAGCCAACACACCAAAACGGTTTAGTCTCGCGTGGCTTTGTTAAAAAATCGCATTGCGTATCATGTGGCACTTTAATCCATAACTCTTTGTCTATGCGAGGCGGGCTGGATATGAAAGTGATACAGTGTCGGGTCAGCAACTGCGAGCTCCAATAGAAATATGGAAGGTTACTGGATCTGGTGTTTATCACAAGAGGTACGACCAACCCAAAGTGGAAACAAAGTTGTATTGAAAACACAGACGCCACGGCCGCGTAACCGAGACGGGGATGAATATGCCAAAAGGCTTTGTCCATGCGGGACAACAAAACAAGTAACACTACACACGCCGAGCAGGCCGTGACCCCGGCCGCGCCGCGCTGAATTTGTATGAGCACGCATGTACGAGCATATGGGCGTAACCTAATCCCGTCCTGAGGTGGGCAGATGGGAGCAGCGAGGCATGAAAGTGCGATGTGACAGCTCTAAGTGCTCTCACTTGTCTGACGATAGCCCAGAGGATAACAGAGCAACACCAGCGTAAGATAGACAAGCACCGGCTCCTTCTATTGTCCTTTTGGTCCGAGGCTGTACCCGCAATGGATATTTTTACATGTGGTTTGCACACTGCATTTTAGAGATTTAGGGTTGGGACTTTTTGAGAACAGAAACTGTTTGCATGGAGAGGATCATTCAGGATATACAGTAGGTTTGAAAAACAAATTATGGTATTAAAAGTAATATTGATTTTGCATTATTAAATACAGTCACGTATGTACACACTGTATGTGTATGTGAGGTGCAGGTATTATTTTTGTGCACCTGTACTCGAGGTTCGCCAACCTCATGTTCTACTCTAGTATCTGTGACTTTGAGTGTGTATGGGGAAATGTTGCTTCGCCATTTTTTGTAAATCGAATTCATCCACCCATCCATTTTCTACACCGCTTATCTTCACTAGGGTTGTGGGCTGCTGGAGCCTATCCCAGCTATCTTCGGGCGGGAGACGGGGTACACCCTGAACCGGTCGCCAGTCAATCGCAGGGCACATAGAAACAAGCAACCATTCGCACTCACATTCACACATACGGGCAATTTAGAGTCTTCAATCAACCTACCACGCATGTTTTTGGCATGTTTTTGTTCTCCCCACCCAGGCACGGGGAGAACAAGCAAACTCCACACAGGCGGGGCCTGGATTTGAACGCCGGGCCCCAGAACTGTGAGGCAGATGTGCTAACCAGTCGATTGATTTCACCGTCCCGGCATGAATCGAATTATTCAAGTTATTTGATTCATCATTGTAGGCGTGTCTGGCACTTTGAAATCGTATTATTTTAATTGATGCAAACAGTTGAAGGAAATTTAGTGGTGGTCTGGTGCTCATGTGAAAGATCAAGATTAATTATTTCCCTCCCAGAGTCCTCTGTTTCTCTTCCACCTTTGTTTTTATTGTTAATAACTTTTCCATGTCTACAGTTGAGGATTATACAGTGCTTCACATCCTGGGAATGTTTTCACCAGACCAAACTGGTAGTTTTAACCCCAGTTGTGTGAAGGGAAAACATTTTTTTTTTGCATGTGGCCTCAGAAAGGTGCATCCTGAACTATTTTTTTCCACAGGAGTAGGCCAGTGCAACCTAGACAGAATGTCTGGCTGCGAGCAATTGGCACCTCATCACTGTGGACTCTGCAAACTTCACAATTGCCGTACATGTGTCCTGTGTACAACGAGGCTAGACTCTTGGGACACCGTGGTTGCGTGGAACCCATTGTGCTGTAGGCCAAACTGAAGGAATCATAATCGCTTATGACAAGAGCCAGCTCCTCTTTCCCATTCCAGAACTCTAATAGAAAGTGGATTAGGACAGAGCATGTTGTTACCTGTCAACACGTCCTCATTTTAGACTATACGGGCGCCATGCGGGGACGACCCCAGTGATGATGTCATTTTTGGAATCATCTTTCTCTTGGCAACTTGTCAAAAGCCCTCAAACGTATCTTTAGAAATTCACATTCTGCCCCCCCGCGCCAACCTCAAGCTCCTCTTAGGGGAGTTGCAGAAAAGCTCGGGGAGTGAACTGTGTTGAGAGCGCGGCGTTCAGACAAAAGCCACTAAAAAGCCTCTCTTTTGCTTTTGTGTGCTACTGCACGGTAAATATTCAACACTTGCTCCTCGCAAAACGAAATGTTTGACACACGGTGACTGTAAGCAGTATTTTGGGGGCGGATGAAGCCCTGCGCAATCGTAAAAAAGCAAAAACAAAATCTAAACGCGCTGTCACTTCAAGATTCAAGGTGTTTATTGTCATGTGCACCATAAAAAAAGTAGACAGGCAATGAAATTCTTACTTGCATGCTTCCCTTCACGAGTATAGAAAAGGTAAACAAAAAAGGTTTAAAAAAAAAAAGCAAAACAGACAAAAAAGGATACTTAACAGACTTCTCACGTATTTCTACACATAACTCTTAGCAATGTGAAAAAGAATATGGAATGTTGATGTGAGTCATCAGACTGGATTTACACTGTAGGTCCAAGTGCCCATTTCTGATTTTAATAATATATTTAGTCATGGTAAACAAGAATGCACAAATAATAACAATATTAAACATTGCGTTTAGTTGGACTGGGTTTACCCCTCCCCCACCCTATTGATTTAAATGAGGGTAACCTCCACTGCGCTGGCCACCGTCTGCAATTATTTATCTTATTTAATGACGACCACACCTCAAATGCAGCATATTTACATCTTATTTAATAGTCTATGCTTTCTCTGTAAATTACATTGTGTTTCGGTGCAGTCACTTTGGCAGATGGCCGATATGTTTTGGGTTTTTATCCTCATTTTGGAAGAGGCCTGATCCCGTGTGTTTTGTTTTTGTTTTTGTTTTTTTGTTTTGTTTTTTCCATATCGCACTGATCCCACTGTGTGTGTGTGTGTTCTGTTGTCACGGAATACCCCAAAACATTATGTAATTTACTCTTCTTCTTTGTCATTTTTCATTTTAAGTGGTGCTCTCTGGCGGAATAATTCTAACGTGGTGGACCAAGTAAACAGCATGTTAATTAAATTATACATGTCAAATTATACATATGTACATGAATTTGAATGATTATCAGTTTTTCAAAGAAGCCCAGTGAGATGGCGAATATTCGGGTATAGAAAGATGAATTTGAAATTTCTCATTCTTTTTCAAAATGATAACTCTTCCTGAAAAGAACCTAGATTAACGGACTTCACGACTCTAGGATCATCTCTGACTTGGATCTGTGGTGGTGGCCTAATAGAAATCATCAAGAATTAACCCTTTTATACGAAATCTGTGTTGTTGTTGTTGAGTTCTGGATCAAAACACAAATCATACGAGTAAAACCTTTATCCCAAACACACAGAAAGTTTTGTTGTTGTTGATTTTTGGATAAAACAATAAACACATTGGTAAGACTTTTAATCCGAAACACAAAAAATGATTTTGTTGTTGTTGTTGTTGTTGAGTTTTTGACAAAAAAATATATAAAGCACATTTGGGTTACCTTTTTTCCCCCTAAACACACAAAAATGTATCTTGAGTTCGTGATAAAAACACATCATTAACACTTTCATCCAAAACACAAAGAAACTCACAGGAATTGTTCACAAGCAACACTGCTGACCAAAAAAAATGTTTATGAGCATCATTAAGTCATGTTTGACTCTTTAAAAGTTGATTGAAACAACTTCGAGCAGTTTGTTAAAAACAATCATGTTAGCTGGGAATGAAAAATGATAATTACTTCTTGAAAGTCATTCTGAGCTTGTGGGGGGGGGGGGGGGGGACAATAAAATGCAGTAAAATGTGCTTATTTCTCCAACTACACTTCCATTAGAATTACATCATCAAGGTTGCATCTTACCTGCGCTCAACTTTGCCTCTCTCACATGCGATACACGGCCGTCCGTGTCACACCTGAACGCCCCTCCACTCTGCTCGCTCCCCTTGCCTGCAAGTCAAAATTGCAAAAAAGAAACGAAACAGCAGCAGCGACAGTTGACACTCCTTCCTCTCTACTCCAAACACACACAAGCGATGCCGTCTGATACGGTGAGCACTTTTCAGCAAAATGTGTCTGCTCCCCTTGAATCCAGCGCTCTTGAACTCTCAGTGCACTCCGAGCGTGTGTTTGCGTGTGTGTGCATGTGTTTGCATGTGTGTGTTGGACTGCAGGCTCGCCCCTTGAGGGACAGACCACTCACTTCTAATTGGGCCCCTAAAGTCAGTGGGAGGGGCCCCTCAGCATCTGTCTAGAGGAAGATGAATAGATAATCTATTCCAGCCCAACAAAAAACACTAAGTCTCACAAAAGTCCCGCAATATTTGCTGGAATCTCACTGTGATATTTTGTGAGGTCTCATGACATTTGCTGAAGTCTCCCAAGATTTGCTGCAATCTCATAAGATTGTCTGGAGTCTCACAAGATTTCTCACAACATTATTTGAAGTCTAAGTTCTTTAAGTCTCTCATTTTTTTTATGACGTCTCACAAGATTATTTTGAAGATACTATATTATCTGAAGTCACATGAGAGTTTCTGAAGTCTCACAAGATTTGCTGGAATCTCACAAGATTTTACTAATTCTCAAAACTTTTTTAAAGTCTCACAAAATTTCCTGAAGTCTCACAATATGTGCCAAAATCTCACTATATTAGTTGAAGTCTCAGAAGATGTGCTGGAAACTCACAATACTGTATTCTCTGAAGTCTCACGAGAGTTTCTCAAGTCTCACAAGACTTGCTGCAATTTTATGGAGTCTCAAAAGATTTGCTGGAATCTCACAATATTCTCTGAAGATTTACGGGATTTTCTGCCACCTCACAAGATTTGCTGCAATCTCAAAATATTTTCTTGAGTCTTAACAGATTTGTTGGAATTTCACAAGATTTCCTGAAGAGTTACAAGATTTTATGAATTCTCCCGAGATTTACTTAAGTATCATGAGATTTGACTGAATCTCATAAGAGCTTCTGAAGTCTCACAAGACTTTCGTGACTTCAAAAATAAAGACCGCTCAAGATTTTTTTTTTACTTTTGAAGCCTATTTTTTTCTGGAAAACATCAAATGGTACCACTTTGTTAACTTGGGCGGTTCCACTGTGTTTTTGTTCCATGAATAGTTGAATAAGTTAATAGTGAGCAAAAAAGAAACTCCTGGGGGGGGGGGGGGGGGGGGGGCATCTCCATTTCCGACCTGCCAATAGAGACACAACCCGAGTTTGACGCCATTTCCATCTCCAGTTTCTTACTTGAAAGGCGAGTGGAACACAGCAATATTACGGATGAGTTTTGTGGATCATCTTTTCCGAATTACTTACTCAATGATCAAAGGCCCATTTGACGATGAAGCAGATGTGGCAGTCAAGGGCGAACTCATATGCATCCATGGACGTGACTGCGAGTAAAGTCTGCTTTTTTGAAAAGCTATGCTTGCAAATGTTACTTTCATTTACAGACTTTAATAGGATAGGTGTAATCAGATTCATGATATGTTTGCAAAGCGGTGAAAAATGTCTGGAAGATTTCAGTTGGAAGTTAACATTTGGCTATTGTTAGCCTAATAGCATAATCCATCCATCCATCCATTTTCTGAGCCGCTTCTCCTCACTAGGGTCGCGGGCGTGCTGGAGCCTATCCCAGCTGTCATCGGGCAGGAGGCGGGGTACACCCTGAACTGGTTGCCAGCCAATCGCAGGGCACATAGGAACAAACAACCATTCGCACTCACAGTCATGCCTACGGGCAATTTAGAGTCTCCAATTAATGCATGTTTTTGGGATGTGGGAGGAAACCGGAGTGCCCGGAGAAAACCCACGCAGACACGGGGAGAACATGCAAACTCCACACAAGCGGGGCCGGGGACTGAACCCGGGTCCTCAGAACTGTGAGGCTGACGCTCTAACCAGTCACCCACCGTGCCGGCCTAACCATGTCATGGTAATCCGCAAAGGAATTGAATTGAGGAAACATTTTGTTTGTTGAATTTGTTGTTTTTTCTTGTTTCCCGAAAATATTCAAAAATGACTTGGGCAATTATGCTATTAGGCTTACAAAATTAGAACCTGAATTATACGAATTTATAAGAAGTAACTATGATTTTTGAGGGGAAATGTATCACATGCGAAATACGTAAGTAACTCTCCTTACCCGGTCACGAGGGCATTGCAGTACCTTAATTGTTTTGATTTCACTTCATTCACGTGGCGGCAATTTCGAAGCTTGGTCATACCTCAAAGTTTGAGTTGTTACAAGAAGCAAAAAAGTCAACCAGGCGATGGTTTGTAACTCGAAAAACTAACTTGGGGCACTCGTAAATCAAGGTACCACTGTGCTCGCTGAAATCTGGGAAATCTAGGATTATCCTTAACTGTATTTTCCCAAGCTATATTTAAGTTCCGTATTAATAATAATTTCCATCTACGTGCTGTGGTTGACCTGCTGGTTTCCTTCCAAAGAGCGTTACATTTTGCAAACGCAGACTGAGATGGCCTCTTGTTGTATGTTTCTCAAGTTCCGTTTCCAAGTGGAGGTCTTGTAAGCTGAAATGCCAACATTGGAACGTACCCCCTGCTATGGAGGGTGGTTTACTGTACATCTTCTTCTTCTTCTTCTTCTCACCCACAGGTGAACTGGAGCATATATGTACAGAAAATACAATTTTCTGCCATGTTTCAATTATGCTAAAATATATTTTCCCCAACTATATTAAATTTCCGTGTTAAGAGCCAACCTTCAATTTAGGCCTGTTTTTCCTGTGCATTTGTATAAATTCCCATTAATTCTCATATGTTTCCAACTCTGAAACATCTTGCAACCCTAATGATGCCTCACTATCTCCCTCGGAAACGGTCGTTTTCCTTCTGCAGGGTGGGACGACTTGGCCTGATGTCTACCAGACAGGAGTGTGCGGCCTTTGTCCCCTGGCCGATTTCTAAATAAACACTGATTTCTTTGGCCCGCCCGGTACATGAACACACACATAGTCCAAATAGACATTTTTTTTTTTCTCAGTTTGGCACAAGTTGTGGAAGTTTCAAAGAGCAAAGTACACACAGGGGTGCTGTTAATAGTGAGCTGGAGTTTTGGAGTTCATTGCTTTTTGTTGCCTGACAATGCACTTTGAAGTCGGAAGAAGCCATTGTGGTTTTGGTCATTTTACAGTTGCGCTACCTTAGAGGAGGAGGTTATGGGTTAAAGGGTTAAAACAGAGTCCTCCCTCCCAGCTGGGAAATGTACCCGGGGTGTGGACTTCCCCTGGAATAACACACACACACACACACAGCAATAAATCTCTGTGTGATGAACAGCGTAGATGACACATATTTGTGAGGGAAATAAATGTGGGTTTGCCCAGCGTTCTCTGTTGGAGTATTGCCTGGATTTGTGCCACTGTGAACTACCACTGCACAAATAAATCCCCAAAATACAGAATTGATGACATTATTATATTATTATTCTCGCTGAGTCTTAAAGAATACTCGTTGTATTTTTTTTGTTTGTTTTTAAAACAAATTAACTCATTCACTGCCACCGATGTACAGTATTATAGGAGTAGAACGTTTTTTTAACGGGCAGGCATGGAAGAGGGTCTCGCTCAGCTTGTCTGTGAAATTCAGGTTTGTAAACCACTGTAATAACTAACAGCTTCCTGTAGATGGTGGCATTGAATCACTTTAGAATTGAGATCAACACAGCTTTTTGGTAGAAGATAAAGATTAAGTGGTGAATCTTGGCTTGTCACGTCACTTCTGAGGGACAGAAATGCCAACAGATTGAAAGTTGGACAAGTTTAGGCACCTCACAATCAAACAAAATATGTAGTGTATGGTATAAACTGAGTGTTGTTGTGGTAGGTAGTTGGAGGTATGTATCACGATCATGAGAAAAGATGTCATGACAAATGTTTTTATACGTTGCGCTTAGTATGTGATTGCGGGATGACAGTTCTTTCTCCTGTGTTGTGTAAAAGGCAAAAGCACATGAATACCAGATGTTCCAGGCCAGCACAGATACTTTTAATTTAGCAGGATCTCTATGTCAAAAGATAATAGGGCCCTTGCATCGGATCTCATTATATCGTGCGAGGGTTGTATAATGTTGTGGTTGCTGTTGTAAATTAATTGAGAGATGTTTGTGGATCTCGGGGCGACTCGTTCCCAGAGCAGCTGTCAAGTTGTTTTAAAATCCAGAGTAAAAGCTCTGTGACAGCCCAGCGAGGGGTTCTTTCATCCAATTAGGCCTCGGTGGGCTTCATCCACAGAGAAAAAGCGAGGGACAAAACTGCTGTGAAGGAAATATGCATTTTTTTCATATTTTAAAACAATTCCCAGATGTCGCTAATAACGTGTCTGTATGATTTAATCAAAATACCACAAAGATCAAGAATTTTAGCTCACTTTTTACGAGACTTTACACTGATCTGAACGGCTTGATCAGATTGGTAGATAATTGTGATCGGCTGTAATGTCTTAATTCGCCCATCCAATTAATGACCTCGTTGGTCAGATCCGCAGATCCGACATTATCGCTGATACAATCTTATTTACTCTGAGGACATTCCGCGCAGCCGGCACAGTGGACGACTGGGTAGCACATCTGCCTCACAGTTCTGGGAACCGGGATTCAAATCCCGGCCCCGCCTGTGTGGATTTTGCATGTTCTCCCCATGCCGTGCCTGCGTGGGTTTTCTCCGGGCACTCCGGTTTCCTCCCACAGCCCGAAAACATGCATGGTAGGTTTATTGGAAACTCTAAATTGCCCGTAGGTGTGAATGTGAGCGCGAATGATTGTTTATCTCTATGTGCCATGCGATTGGATGGCGACCGGTTCATGGTGTACCCCGCCTCCCGCCCGATGATAGCTGGGATAGACTCCAGCATGCCAGTGACCCTAGTGAGGATGAGCGGTGAAGAAAATGGATGCATAGACATTCCGCACTGCCAATGTATCTTTGAAAGCGAAAAGTCGTTAATTTGATTTTCTTAAGAACTGTCGCATGTTTTGTGAGTTTTATTTTATTTCCTGGTGATGCGAATGACACCGATTCGGTGGAAAGGCCCAGGCGCTTTCAGCCGACACATGGACAAATACAAGCCATTCCATTCGCTAACCATTAGCTAAGGCTAATCTGTGCCAGCACTACTTTCATTACAATGATGGCTAGTGTTATGAACACCCATAAAGGCAGGGAAAACATCAATTCTGCCTTTGTGAGTGTGGCGTATGGGTTGGACACAGTGCCAAACACAAATATCGCACTCGGTGGTTTTCAGATGACTCGGATAATTAATAATAATAATAATATATTATTTTATTTTGATTATTCTCGTGAAAATGTATTCCGATTGCTACACGGAGAGCACAATTACCACCGCAGGAGGATGGCTGCTTCGTAAAGGATCAGGCAGGAGGCCAAATACTTTCCCTGTTGGAGGGATTAACGCATGTTATATTGGGAAAACTTTCACTTCTTATTCATGTGTTTGGATCGTGTAAGTGGCTCGTAGCTCACTCGTTGGCAGTTGATACAACGCAGAGGGTTAATTTATAGTCTCCTCTTGGCCGAGAGGGTTTGTGAAATGAGGTGCGAGCGCACAAATGCGTATGTTTTATTAGAAGCCTGGCTGTCTTTTGGTTGTTTAGAGAAAGTTGTTTTTTCATACAAACACTCATGCGGCAGGAGGTCAGTGTGTATGTTTGTGTATGCGAGCATGCAGTACGATCTGTGAGTCATTTCACGCTGTAATCAGGAAGATCTCCAGCGAAAGAGCGCGCTTGCTCACCCAGGCAGCCCCCACACATGCACATTATGAGATCTTTAATGGCACTTATTTGTTTATCTTGATTACATGCAATGCCACCTAACAGACACAAAGCTGGAGGAGCTATTTATCAAGTTCAGGCAACCAATCATGTACCTTATCTCAAGTAGACTAAAAGAGTGAAAACAACCGGCTACTATTTA
Source organism: Phyllopteryx taeniolatus (assembly GCF_024500385.1). Lineage (NCBI taxonomy): Eukaryota > Metazoa > Chordata > Actinopteri > Syngnathiformes > Syngnathidae > Phyllopteryx > Phyllopteryx taeniolatus. The sequence continues at coordinate 17,154,119 of NC_084506.1, forward strand.
CAAGCTCACTCACAACACCAGTAAACCACACGATGCAAGGAAATGAGTACAGTACGTAAATGCGAAAACCTCATCCCCTGATATTTATATTATACTGTATATAAATAGTGCATCCTAAATGTAGCAATTCTAATATAAAGATAATTTCAAGGTCAGCAGCACTTATGTCACTGTCATGTCGTATTTTTCTCAAGAAGAAAAGCTGTATTATGAGGGGGGGGGGGCGGTCATAATATTAAGAATAAAGTCGCAATTTTACAATTAAAAACAGTTGTTATATTGAAGACACAAAATTTTTTGATATCATAAGAAAAAGTTATGTATAATGTATATATAAAAAATCACATTAATGGACTAGTCAATTTTCCAGAGTTTTTTTTATTAAGTTGTAATATGAGAATAAAGTGACACAAAAAAATATGAGTTAAGTTGTAATTGTTTTATTTAAAATAACATCAGAATATTACATGAAGAAAGAAAGAACCAAGAAAAAAACGAATAGACTTGTAATATTCAGTGAAAAAAATAAGTTGTAATAGTACGAGAAAAAGATTTGCTACAAGATTAAAGTTATGTAATGGGGGAAAAACAGTAATAATACAAGAATAAAGTCAGAATTTTTCAATATTAAGAAAATCTAATTGCTGTATAAGAAAAAGAATGGGTCGATGAATATTACAAGAGTATCATTTTTTTGTTGAAAGAATCATAAGATCACAACAATAAAGCTGAAATATGCATGTGTATTATATGTATTTATCATTTCCAAAAGACCTGGGCGTACACAAACATTGTCAGAATTACAATCTTTTCTCTTATTTTTTTCCTATTTTCAGTCAGGCCCTAATACTTATTTGTATGCATTAAGTCAGTGGTTTAATATGTAAATTGCACCCCTAAATTGTAGAGAAAGAGAACTTGTGGGGTAAAAAAAAACATAATCCTGAATTGTGCTTTCACCTGGGGTTGCCCCCTGGTGAGGTTACAACCAGAAGGTTGAGGTGAGTGCTCTGAATTGTGTCAAGCCCACAAACATTTATAGTACATTCACAAATAATGTGAGCATCCACAACACTCCATATTTCCACATTGTGTACTTCTAACTGTATCCATGCTCTCATATTCACACAAACTGCTTCATATCTAGAATATCTAATCATTATCCCCCAAACTAAATGTTAGCTAGATTTATAACAAACAAAATGTAGTACATTAGTCCATATCGGGCGTAACAATCTGACCTCGGCAAAACGATGACAACAACAAATCAACACATCAACATCAGCACACCGCAGCCACCGCAAAAGCCGCGCAGTCCAATTAAATGCACATAAACAAAAAGGGCCATTTGGGAGTAAACATCCAAGTGCGGAGGAGACGCTCTACATGTTGTTTATTTATCATGTTTTTGGCTTTGTTAGCGATGGCCGAGTCTCTGAGCGTGTGATCATTTATTTATTTACAGCCCTGCTCACTCTCGCACATTGCTGCTTTGTAATATTAACATACGCCACAAAACTCATATTATACAATCAGTGGTGGGGAGTTACCAAGTACAAATACTTTATTGCTGTACTTAAGTAGATCTTTAAGGTATCTGTACTTGAGTATTCATTTTTTTCTAATGACGTTTTACTTTTACTCCCTGCATTTGAAAACAGATATCGTATGTGGGATTTCTACTCCCTACTTTGCTAAAATAGGCTTGTTACCTTTTTTTCAAGAAGCCTAAAAATTAATTCAAACTGAAAAAAACACAGGTTGTTGTTATCATTAGATAATCTAGCTTTTTTTTTTTTATTAATCAGTTTGCAACATTTACAAAGCAATGGGAACGCATTGTTTTGGTTGCATAAACATTGAGCCAACGCTAGCTAGCTCCGAACACCATTTGACAATGTAATTTTCTTTGCTTGTTTTTTGTTGTTGCTATATGTACACGTGGTTCAGATTTGGTTGTAATGGGGGGGAAAACCTCAAGGTACAGTTCATCTCTTGACCCCTGAAGATGAGCAAAATGAGCCTAAACTTTATACTTCAAAGCAAAAAGTCGGTCTTCCTGTGTCGCTAGCGAGCTCTGAAACGTGACGTAACGGGATTTTTCTTCAGTTTGTTGTTTTTGTGGTTGTTGGTATATATACATGATTAAAATTAGGTGATAAGGGGAAAACCCTCCAGGAATAAGACATCTCTGGATCCTTGGAAATGGGTAAATGAGCCTAAAATTGACACTTCCAGGCAAAATGGCAGATTTTCTGTTTTTTTGCGCAGGTCTTCTTAAGACTTTTTATTTTTTATTTTTTTATTTTTTTTTACGTCTACTACTGAGCGACATGCCCACCAAGCTCAATTTTTGTATTAGAAACCACCTACAAAAAGAAAAAACCCAAATGTTGTGAATGTGATTAAAATGTTATTAAATGGTCAGGTAATCCCACAAGTGAAGACGTGCCACTTTCCCTAATCTGCTGCTTGCAGGAGCCAGGAGGAAAGAACCAATAACGGGCGGTGAGGAGGGAGCGTCTGCCTTAGGAAATGGACTGCTCTGTTATCTTGTCCTCACCTTTAAAATTGAATGTTATTTTAAGAAAAATGCAACCCCAAAAAGTTGCTTCATCCACATTGAAGTTCTGCAAATGAATGAATTTGATTTTCACAGCCCCCAAAAAATGTCATAAATGTACTTTCCTGCTGCTCCATTCCGAAGAGTTCATTTCTTTTGGCAGGACATGCACACTAAATAGTTGCGCTGACGTCTGTCTGGAACTCTGACGGGCCCTCACATTCCTCTCTGCTGAAATAAACATGACGTGGATCTCATCTTGATAACGTTGGCGGCGCTTCTGAAGGAGGACCGAGAAGCTCCATAGGAGGACAACGTGTTAATTGGACCCGCAGGAGGACTTTGAACACAGTTAGCAACCTCCTCCCATGTCCACTTGGATGTGTGTGTGTGTGTGTGTGTGTTGATGAAGGGCAGCTGTGTGGTTTTATCGCGGCGACCTCTCCTCCTCTTACAGCGTAAAGTAAATATTCCAATCCTACAGTACCAATCTTCTTTTCCGCTATTGAGTCTTTCAGCTAGATAGCGGGCTTTATCGCGCGTGATATGACAAACAAGACTTGTGATCTTTGTCGCCGTGACTTTAGCACGTCTATCACCAGGCCTGAAAAAGATCAGGCTTTGTCATCTTCTGCACCCTGACCAACCAATCAACACCACCCAACACCCTAACGCAAAAAAAGCCTTTTCACACTGCACTTGATTTTCTTGGTGTTCACTGCACTGAGACAGCATGTTTATTATTACTTCCTCCCTTTTCTCGATGCTGTTTACTGTACAAGTCTGCCAAAATAGTTTTTCGTGGGAAATGCTTACTCGCAGTATATCCCCACTTCTTTGAGAATTTTTGGGGTGTTAATAAAAAATATATATGAATTATTATTATTATTAATGCAATTATAATGGACATCAATTATCCGCGGTTTTTCGCTAGTCACGCTCGGGCCCGGTCCCTATCCCCAGCGAAAAGTCAACTGTAATCTGGTGCAGCCTCCCAAAAAAAACACACCAAAAAAACATTTGTAATGTGTTTTTAATTAGAAAAATTAAGAAAATAAAGTAATAGTGTAATTAAATAGAAGATAATGAAATTAAACAATTTTGCCAAATTGTATGATTAAATTCAATGGGCATTGTGCTACTCCTTCTCTTGTGCGCACCTTGGTCACTTGGGGGTTTATCCACGTTTGCAAGAGGCCTGATCTGATCTGAAGATATCCCCTTTCAATGTTTAATTTGTTTTGTTTGTTTATTTGTTGCGTTTTTTCGGACTCTGCCCAATCGTGCCGATTCAGAGCAAAAATTGAAGTGTAAATTGTGTCACTTGTACCATCCATCCATCCATTTTCTGAGCCGCTTCTCCTCACTAGGGTCGCGGGCGGGCTGGAGCCTATCCCAGCTATCATCGGGCAGGAGGCGGGGTACACCCTGAACTGGTTGCCAGCCAATCGCAGGCCACACAAACAAACAACCATTTGCACTCACAGTCACACCTACGGGCAATTTAGAGTCCACTTGTACCATGTTATGGAAATTCAACCTCAGTAGTGGACATATCGGCGGCACGGTGCACGACAGGTTAGAGCATCAGCCTCACAGTTCTGAGGACCAGGGTTCAATCCCCGGCCCCGCCTGTGTGGAGTTTGCATGTTCTGCCCGTGCCTGCGTGGGTTTTCTCCGGGCACTCCGGTTTCCTCCCACATCCCAAAAACATGCATTAATTGGAGACTCTAAATTGCCCGTAGGCATGACTGTGAGTGCGAATGGTTGTTTGTTTCTATGTGCCCTGCGATTGGCTGGCAACCAGTTCAGGGTGTACCCCGCCACCTGCCCGATGATAGCTGGGATAGGCTCTAGCACGCCCGCGACCCTTGTGAGGATAAGCGGCTCAGAAAATGAATGGATGGATAGTGGACATATCCCCGTTTAGGTCCATCGAACAGGCAGGGAAGCTATTTGGAGAGCTTGAGAAGCATCACGCTGGAAGGTTTTCCTCGTTCATTTTGAAACAAGTCTCACTGGAAAGTCAGGGGGTGATCCACTGAGGTCGCCTGACTTTCCCCAAACATTGAGACAGCTCTCTTCGGGAGATGGAATCAGGATTTGACTAGTTTGAATAAATTGTGGTTGGCCTTGTTTCCTGGGAGGGAGAGTGTGGTCAATCCTCCATCCATCCATTTTCTGAGCCGCTTCTCCTCACTCGGGTCGCGGGCATGCTGGAGCCTATCCCAGCTATCATCGGGCAGGAGGCGGGGTACACCCTTAACTGGTTGCCAGCCAATCGCAGGGCACATACAAACAAACAACCATTCGCACTCACATGCACACCTAGGGGCAATTTAGTGTCTCCAATTCATGCATGTTTTTGGGATGTGGGAGGAAACCGGAGTGCCCGGAGAAAACCCACGCAGGCACGGGGAGAACATGCAAACTCCACACAGGCGGGGCCTGGGATTGAACCCCGGTCCTCAGAACTGTGAGGCTGTGTGGTCAACCCATAAAGCAAAAACAAGATTTAAAAAGAGTTTAAGCCAAGAGGACAGGCACCATTTTAAAGGACACGTGTCCGTTCAACCGACGCACTTACTTTTTCTTTACACTATTCATGCATGTCTGACGGGAGTATCCGTTTCGTTGCATCGGCTCTCGGCACTCGCTAAACAAATCACTGTAAATTGCGGCCGCATCCTGTGTGTTGGCCTCAGCTCGTAAGTGTGTTCACTGGAGCAGAAAGAGCACGAGAGAGAAAAAAGAAGGGGAAGGAGGCAAGATGGACTTCATGATAAACTCACTGCTTGTAGTCAACTCTCAAAAAAACAGTCAAGCTTTTTTGTTGCTGTTGGAAAAACACCAAAAAAACATGATCCTCATTCCTAAATTACAGCCAGTCATTCCTAATAAGAGACATGGCGGCGTAGCACAGACATAGTTGGCCTGTTTGGTCACTGACCGATCGTCCGCTGTTTGTGGGTGTCTTTACTGCACCATTGACTCCGTTAGTGAGTGAGTCATTTCTTTCAGCAAGTTTTCATTACAAAAGAATTGACGTGAATTTTATTAAGTCTCATCGTGCAAGAAGAAGAAGTGCAAGGAGCGTGACTCCAATTTCAAATCTTCAACCTCAGGTGTGTTTTTAATTCTCCAGTTTCTGGACCAGCTCGGTCTCGGATCTCACTCATTGTTGAAATCATTGGAAACAAATTGGATGTGGTCAAGTGCCAAATTAGCAACATGTGCAGTTATTATGGAACTTTTGCATCATTTCCAGTTTAGTTCTGCCATTGTCATAATCCAAGTTTAATGCGAGTCAGTGAAACCCAAGACTGGAAGGAGCAATTACAGCTAATTGGAAACACCTCGCAGCAGTAAAGACTTCAGATAAAAGTTGAGTCTTTTTAAAAAGTGCTTTTGTTGGGGACCAGCTTGGTAGAAGGCAAGGTGGGTGACTTGAGTTTGTGTGTATGGGCATTTGGGGTGGTACTTGGTCCAGATTTGAACCATAAAAAACACCTCCACCTCCATTTGTTTCTAACGAAGCTATGGAAAACGGCACACATCTCGGCGTGCTTCGGCCCAGGAGGAAATGAGGCGCGATTGGTACAATGAGTCAGTGTGGAGTGCAATTGGCACTGGCCTGTAGCGTAGGCTAGCAGTGTTAGCAGCGGTGTCGGTTAAGAGTGGTGCTTATTGACCTCCAGGGAATGCACGGCGTGGAAGCAGGAAACACTTTGGCTCATTTGCCCTACTTGATGTTTTGTAGACCTCGTATTGCTCTGTTAAATGTCGTGGGTCATTGTGTTAACTATATGGAAGAATGTTTCATATTACTCCTCCTTCCACACAGGCTGGTATTACCTAATTATCATGTGTAATAGTCGTCTCGAACGACTGTATCCCCCCCCCCCAAAAAAAAGAAATTTCCAACGTGAGATTTACATTTCTTTTTAAATGACATCTTTTTAAACTCGAAAACTGTTAAATATAATTAACAAATAACAGGTATGCCAACAAACTTCAGCTACTGCTGTTCGGCCTGTCGTCTTGTACGACGTAAAATCAATGAATTCCCACTAACACAAAATGTTTGGCTAAAAAGTGAACCCCCACCTCACAAATTCACCTACCCACAAGGCCAACACAGAGTACTCTCGTTACCATGACATCAACGATTGGCATTGTTTTTTTGTTTTTTTTTTACTTCTATACTTCTATACTTCTAATGATTACTCAGCCTCACTTTGACACTCCTCTAAAGAGAACGTGATCGTCAATGTAAAGGTATTCTAATTAGAATGGATAGGATAACATAGCGATGTAAATCCAGATAAAGAAACGCCCCTATCTGCTTTTCATCTGTGCTAATGGTCCTTGGTGGAGTTTGCGATCGTCTACGTGTTTAACCTTTTGGAATCCCCGGGTCACTCCTGACACATCAGATCTGCTTGTAAATCCAGAGAGTTTTATATTTTCCTTCCACCTGGGATTGCTCATTAGATCGGCACGGCGCAACTGAAATCAAGACCATATGCTTGTCAAAGTACGAAATTCAATTAGCACGCAAAGAGGCTCCATGTGATATAGCATTGAGATTCAGGAGGACGCCGCACACTGTCGTGGACCAAAAACAAAAGGAGACCCGATTTCCATCTGTGATTCCTAAGATAACCATGAATGTATTATTATAATTTCATGTGAGTTTCTCTGCGAGGGGGCACTATTACGGCCTCTCGTTGTGAACTGATGGAGTTTAACCTTTGCTACTTTGAAAACTTCACAGCCAACCTTCACTTGTCTGGACTTTAGCTTGAGCACGTTTTCGCCCTGAAAGTTCAAACAACAACCAGCTGCTCCAATAGCGATGCTTTCTCACGGCCCATGCAGCTTACACAGATGATAACATTAGATCCAAAGCCAAAGACGGCCATCTGATCTGTCTCGTCAAAGGTGTGCGATGATATCCGGCACCATATCATTGAGTCCCTCACACTCTGAGATGGGGCTGCCCGTGGATTGTTCTGTCCAGATGTTCAATTGGTTGGAAATGTGTGGGGAATTTGGAAACCGAGTCAACATCCTGAACATGTTGTTCTGTTCCGACAAGCTCCTGACCAGAAACACCCAACAAGACCTGAAATTATTTCACAGTCACCGCTGAACTGACGCATAATTTTGAGGACTCCGGTGAAGAGCAATAAGAGGTCAGCGACTGCCGAATACGGTGGTTCCTCAGAGGTTCCCTGACTCTAGTTTATTTTAATTGAGATTAATTACATCAGGAATATTTTAATTTTAATAATTCCTTCCAACACCCAACAAGACCTAGACAATCCAACGCGGTAATCTAACCTTTCTAATTTCTCCAGGGTGAAGAAATAAACTTTGAGGAGCCCATGAAAGATTCATATGAGGTCACATACTGCCTAACACAGTAGTACCCTGTGTTATCTGGTTCTAGTTACTCTCAATTTAGATCAATTAAATTAGGCATAACCAGAATAATTTGTTTCAACACCTGACAAGACTTGGAATTTTGGAGATGATGAGACCCAGTAATATTGCCATTCTCATTTCTCCTGGGCTAACGCAACATTTTGAGGACCCCACTGAAGAGCCATATACAAGGTCACTGACTGCCTAACACAGTGGTGCCTCAAAAGTCCACCAAAATTCATTCCCTGACTCTAGTTACCCATAGGTGTCAAACTCAAGGCCCGGGGGCCAGATGCGGCCCGTCACATCATTTTATGTGACCCGCGAAAGCAAATCATGCTCGTCAACTTCCGTGATTTTTGCTCAAATCTGTACCCAAATTCCAAATTGTCATAATAATAAACAATAATGTTGAGATATTGCATTTTTCTGTTACCAAACCCTTCTTCTGCACTAACTTAAACAATACTTGAACAAACTATTATCCTTGTCGTCTGATTTCAAAACTAGTTATCCCTCAATTTGTTGTGTAATGGTAATATGTTTTGGTGATGATTAAACATTTATATGGTTTCACTGTTCTAACGGCCCTCTGAGTGAAATCATAACTACAATGCGGCCCGAGACGAAAAAGAGTTTGACACCCCTGCTCAAATGTAACCAATAACACCCATCAAGTCCTGGAATTCTGGAGGCCATCTGACTCAGTAATCTTACAATCCCCGCTGGGCTGACGCATCATTTTAAGGACTCCGGTGAAGATCAATACGAGGTCACCAACTCCCTAATACTTCGAAAGTTGACCACAAACTGTTCCCTGACTTTAGATACCTTTGATGGAGATAAATTATAGTTGGAATCATTTGAATAAATCGTTCCAACACTCAACAAGACCTGGAATTTTGGAGACCATCTGACCCAGTAATCTCACCATTCTTTTTTCTCCTGGGCTAACCCATCATTTTGGGGAAGCCCCTGAAGATCCATATGTGGTCGCCTACCGCCTATTACAGTGGTACCTCTTAAGTACCTCTACAATCTACAATCGACCTCTACAATCATTTCCCTGATGCTAGTCACCCTTGATTGAGATCATTTCTATCAGGAACAATTAGAATAATTAATTCCAACACCCAACAAGGCCTGGAATTTTGGAGACGAGCTGACCCAGTAGTCTCACCAGTCTCATTTCTCCTGTACTCTTAACACATCAACTTTGAAGATCCAATGAAAGATCCCTACAAGGTCAACAACTGCCTAACACGGTGGTACCTCAAAAGTCCCCCACAACAACATGTCACCTCGTTGACCACGCAAGTCGGACCACCGGGGATACTGCTCTAAGTTCTCTTACCTGCGTGAGGACCCCAGAGTGAATTGTGACCTCATCTGGGTGACTTAATCACATTACTAAACACTAAAGTGACCCACACAGGAAACAGGACTAAAACCAGGAAGTTCAGATAGAGGGACAGCCTGAGGCCAGTCATCAATCATCAACTTTGTGTGCGTGCGTGCGTGCATGTGTGTGTGTGTGTGCGTGTGTGTGCTTGTGTGTGCTTGGGTGTGTTTGCAAGCATTAATTGTTTCCACCATAATAACAGATAGCATCAAAGTTATGAGTGTCGCCACAGCAATAAACATGCAGTTGTAAAAAGACAGGCCTTTTATATGAATTTTTTTTTTAATGAGGTTCGCTGGTGAATTTCTCTATCTCTCAGCTTTTGTAGTTGCTGCCCGACTTCCTGTTTCCTAGGTTACACGTGTCACAGATGCAACGACGGCGTGATATTTTCCGAGTATCGCAACCTTTTGTCCCTCGCAACAACAGGAAGCAGACGCTCAACTATTTGTGGATGCGATGCTGTTTTTAACGGCATTATGTGCAAACAAGCTGAACTGCTTTATCTTATTTGCAGTCCAAAAGGTGATGAAAAACCAAATTTATATACTGTGGTGTACATATTCTAAATATACCCTCTTAGATTTCAAGTATAGTGGCATTAAATATTTATATATGTAGAGAGAGAGAGAGAGAGAGAGAGAGAGAGAGAGTGAGAGAGCGAGAGAGAGAACCCTTACCAAACCCTGCCGCGAATAGCGAAAATCCACAACTAATTGATGCCCAGAAAAAAAGGTTTTCAACAAGATGGCGGTAAAGCACTTTTTCTCTATTAGGCAAAGCGATGGCCTGACGAAATGAAGCTTCCCCTTCATTTCAACATAAATGTTTGGCAGCAAGATGCCACCAGATAGCACCAAAGCAATATTTTTATATGTGACATGGCTTTGGTCTGAATACAGAACGGGCGAATCAGTAAGTTTTTCCCCGAGGTTAGGTTCCCAAAAGTAATCCAGAAATAAACGAATATGCAAATGAAAAACCTCAAATATGCAAAAGTTCACTGGATATAAAATATTTCCACAAAGCATCCTTTTTATCAGTGGATGCGTCATGCCCCTATGGCAAATAAACACCTCCCTATTCCCTTCTGGAACATTCGATAAATGGGTAGTAACTGATTTTATCACATTTCATAGATGTTTTTGCTACATTTCTCCATTTACATTTTATTACAATTTTGTCCACTTTGACTTGACATAAAATGTAATTGAGTGGTTTGACCAAGGCAGAGCGATTGAGAAAACAGGTTGAATGGCTTGAGTGATGCTTTTAGCCTTCTCCTCTACCTAGAGCCTAGTCAGAATGTGTGATTGCTGTCTTGCAATCTTCTCTACAAAACTACAGTATTTACGACATTCACACGATTTAGCCTCCTCAATCACAGGTTCTCCTGAAATGAGATTGGACCTGTTATAGATATATATGGCAGTGAAACCCGAAACAAAATACATTTTTTTAGTTCAGGTCAGCAGTAGTCACTTTATTTTTGCCACCCGGAAGTGCCTATTATTTACAAACATTATGAAAAGGTCTCTCTCTCTCACTCTCACTCTCACTCTCTCTCTCTCTCTCTCTCTCTCTCTCTCTCTCTCTCTCCTTTCGTATATAATCAAGTGTCTCTGCGTCATGCTCACTCCCTCGCCGCCCTTACACAAACAAAGAGCTGACGGCGGCGTTTGCGTTCACATTCATCATTCACGTTTAACTGGAGGAGTCTTCCTCGCAATTCCACCGTCCCGAGGGGCACGAGTAAAGAACGCCGGCTGTCAGCAAAGAGGAACCCCAACACATCTCGGGGCCTGCGCCGTGTGGCATTAGCTGGAAATGAAGTCGATTCAGCTTGTTCTGCGCCGTCACGTTTTGGCTGCGCAGCAGTAATAAATCACATTAATATGGAATGGGTTCAGTTGATTAGCTTCCTGCTTTGGTGCTTATTCACACACACATATGCATACTTTAAGAGCTCACAAAGTTCTTAGTTACATACGTGTGTTCTCTCCACATGCATGAATCAATCAACCGACGCTAATTTCTTCTACTGACCTCTTTGGCCTCGTTTGTTGAGGCTGTCTTGTAATGGTTCATGTAGCACATCATCCCATGTGGCACCTGCTTTCATCTCACCACTCCAACCTCCTGAAATGTGTGTATGTTTGCGTTGTATGTGTTTTACATTGTGCTTAATCCAAGTCACTGTTTTCATCCAACCATTTTCTATTCCGCTTATTCTCATTAGTGTCACGGGTGAGCTGGAGCCTATCCCAGCTTGCTTTGGCCAGAGTCATCAGCCAGGGGACAGGGCACATTTCGACAAATAAGCATTCACACATATTCACATCTATGGATCATTTTGAACCTAAAATCAATTTCCAACAACAGCCTGTCACTGAAGTTGCTTGTCTTGTCTGGAGATGGTGCTGTACCGTAGATGTTGTGGATTGTTGACGATGGACAGAAGCTTGTTCAGCGTCCTCCTTTCGGCCACAGATGTCGGGCTGTCCAACCCTGTACCCACAACAGAGCCTGCCTTGGTCCTCAGTTTGTCCAGGCAAAAACACAAGATTGGGATTTTAACCTCCAATCTCCGAACTATGATACAGATGTGCCCCATTGATGAGGCATGCTGTCAATTGGGCTCAACTGAGTGGACTTCCAATTTCATAATTAAAGCATTCTACATGAAAGGTCCTCATTCACCAGAGGTTCTTATGAACAAATGTCTTCTTTTTAGTCCTACTTAAGAACATTTACACGCAAATTCGTATCCCTTACATACTGTTCCTTTTCCATGCACACATAATATGTTCTAGGGCAATTTCGACCCAAGCCAAGAATATCCTAATAATAATTGTCTATATGAAATTATGAGCTGCGGATCTTTTCAAAATGTATTGATAGCCTGTCGGACATTAATAAATGGATGATTAATCCTGAATCAGTGTTTCAAAGAAAAGGCAAAGTGTTTTGTTTTTTTACAACATATTTGGATCAAAAACATCAACTATCAAAAAATACAAACAATATGATTTCCTATTTTACCTAAGGCATGAAAAAATAAGAGACATGATGATTTTGATACTCTTTCACTGTTTCAAGATTCCCCCATTTCCCTTTAAAGACAATCAGACGGAGCTCTTTTCAAACATCTTCGAGGCATTTGTGATGCAATCAATACAAAATTGCGCTGACGAAACCCGTTTTTGGATGCAGAAATGAATCTGCAAGCACTTAACTCATGGGATGATGTGGCTGTCTTCCTTCCTCAGAGGAATTTTAACAATTGATTTTCAAAAAAAACAAGCCAATTAAAATGTTTTTTAAAAAAAACATTATTTTCACTCGTTATTGTCTAAAAAAAAACAAAAACATCCATACTTTATACGTAGTAATTCATTGAGGAAATGTCCTCGCCTTCTGCACTTGACGTGATAGGCTAAGGTGGAAAAAAATGTGGGCGGGCCAAAATCTGGCTGAAAATCAAAGATTAAATCAGAAAACAAGCGTAAATTTACTACGAAGTCGATTTTGGATCGGGGTTTTTTCTGCAGACATCATTTGGAAGTCTAGAACTATGAAAGAAGTGCCAATGTTGATAGGATTAGCAAGGCCTATAATTTGTACTGTATTTCCCTTCATTTTTTTCTTGATATTTTCCTTCATTCTGCATCCCCAATTCCAATGAAGTTGGGACGTTGTGTTAAACATAAATAAAAACATAATACAATGATTTGCAAATCATGTTCAACTTATATTTATTTGAATACACTACAAAGACAAGATATTTAATGTTCCAACTGATAATCTTTATTGTTTTTAGCAAATAATCATTAACTTAGAATTTTATGGCTGCAACACGTTCCAAAAAAGCTGGGACAGGTGGCAAAAAAGACTGAGAAAGTTGAGGAATGCTCATCAAACACCTGTTTGGAACATCCCACAGGTGAATAGGCTAATTGGGAACAGGTGGGTGCCATGATTGGGTAGAAAAGGAGGTTCCCTGAATTACTCAGTCATTCACAAGCAAAGATGGGGCGAGGTTCACCTCTTTGTGAACAAGTGCGTGAGAAAATAGTCGAACAGTTTAAGGACAATGTTCCTCAACGTACAATTGCAAGGAATTTAGCGATTTCATCATCTACATAATATCATCAAAAGTTTCAGAGAATCTGGAGAAATCACTGCATGTAAGGCCGAAAACCAACATTGAATGCCCGTGACCTTCGATCCCTCAGGCGGCACTGCATCAAAAACCGACATCAATGTGTAAAGGATATCACCACATGGGCTCAGGAACACTTCAGAAAACCAATGTCAGTAAACACAGTTCGGTGCTACATCCGTAAGTGCAACTTAAAACTCTACTATGCAAAGCAAAAGCCATTTATCAACAACACCCAGAAACGCCGCCGGCTTCTCTGGGCCCGAGCACATCTAAGATGGACTGATGCAAAGTGGAAAAGTGTTCTGTCGTCCGACGAGTCCACATTTCAAATTGTTTTTGGAAATGGTGGACGTTCTGTCCTCCAGGCGAAAGAGGAAAATAACCATCCGGACTGTTATGGACGCAAATTTCAAAAGCCAGCATCTGTGATGGTATGGGGCTGTGTTATTGCCAATGGCATGGGTAACTTACACATCTGTGAAGGCACCATTAATGCTGAAAAGTACATACAGGTTTTGGAGAAACATATGCTGCCATCCAAGCAACGTCTTTTTCATGGACGCCCCTGCTTATTTCAGCAAGACAATGCCAAACCACATTCTGCACGTGTTACAACAGCGTGGCTTCGTAGTAAAAGAGTGCGGGTACTAGACTGGCCTGCCTGCAGTCCAGACCTGTCTCCCATTGAAAATGTGTGGCGTATTATGAAGCGTAAAATACGACAACGGAGACCCCGGACTGTTGAACAGCTGAAGCTGTACATCAAGCAAGAATGGGAAAGAATTCCACCTACAAAGCTTCAACAATTAGTGTCCTCAGTTCCCAAATGTTTATTGAATGTTGTTAAAAGAAAAGGTGATGTAACACAGTGATAAACATGACCCTGTACCAGCTTTTTTGGAACGTGTTGCATCCATAAAATTCTTAGTTAATGATTATTTGCTAAAAACAATAAATTTTATCAGTTTGAACATTAACTATCTTGTCTTTGTAGTGTTTTCAATTAAATATAGGTTGAACATGATTTGCAAATCATTGTATTCTGTTTTTATTTATGTTTAACACAACATCCCAACTTCATTGGAATTGGGGTTGTAATATGTTTGATTTTGTTTCATCTTTTAAATATATTAAGACATTTTCTTTTTGCACATCCTCTTTTGTTAATTGTTGTAGTGACGATAGGGGTTGGAGTAGAGTGCCATAAAATGGTGGCACTTGCTTGACGTTGACTGATGAGGGCAACGCTGATCCTCCCTGAGGCCCACATGCCACTTTTGACCCCCGCTGACATCCGCGACCCTTTTCAAAGTCAAAGGATGACGCATATTTTCAGCGACTCACTCCTTGCTAACACAAACTACAGCCTGGAGGCTGTTTGCGGCCCGCCGTCCATTTTTTTATGAGCCCGCGCCATATATAGTGGTGCAAAGAGATAAGAGTGAGACCCGATTTACGACTTTTCTGCGACACAAGCCTTTTTTTTTTTTTTTGGCTTGCGAGCAAAAACTTCAGATACAAGCGTATGTTGACAGTGAACTCAACTCACTTCACGACAAGCAGTAGTTTAGAAGATAGTGAGCAATTCGTCAACCATACAACTTTGTCTTCCGCTAGCTTAATGCTAAGACGCAATGCAAAACACCATAGATGAGCTAACGAGGAGCATCTATGTAGCGGTGTTCCGCATTAAGCAAAGAATATTTGAACACAAACTGTGCAGCAACCTGTAGACAGACAATATAACAATATATTCTTTATCCTTTAAAAAGAATGACTAATATTACTGCAGATTACTAAGTCACTTCCAGTAGTTGTGAAACTCTTCGTTTGTGTCTGCTTGATTGTATTATACTGCCCCCGGTGGCCAAGCAGACGAGAAGGAGCAGCAATAAATTCATCATGATGGACAAATTGTTTAATTCTTCAGATTCTGTTTAATGATGCTATTACAATATGTTTTTAGAAAGTGGAATATTATGGTGTGCTATTTACCTTGTTAAAAAAAAAAACATGATTCTTTTGGGGGGGAGGAGGCTTGAACTGATTAATGGCCTTTTGAATCATTTCAATTGGTAAAGAATAGATGACACTGAATGAATTAAAATCGTATCTCAAGGCACCATTGTACTAAGAATTAACATCTGACACTGCCTGTGGAAAGTGTGGGCGCAGTGTTAAGCTTGTTTCATAAATTCAAGTCGAAGAATTTCAGTGCATCCTTTCCATTTTTCTGTGTGTCCCTTGGAGAAAAAAAGTTTGGACACCCCTGCATGAAGCCAGTGTGTACCCTAACATACAATCCACCCATTAATTGACACATAGTTTAGTTTTGTCAAGCGTCTCACCATTTAACCAAATATGGACACAGGTCTTAAGAGCGGAGCGTTTCGTCTTTGTTGTTTCCACTTCCAGATGTCGACTTTGTGGGAGAGATTTTCTGCACTCCGAAGTCCATTGATGATGTTTTTAAGAGCTTGCTAAGTGTGCTCATGGAGGGCAAAGCGTCGTAAAAAGTAGTCACTTTTGTGCCCGTCATAAAAGAGTCTTATGGACTTCTTTGAGGATGAAGCAGGGAGATTCGCTACGACTCACACACGCACACACTGTAACACATCAATTATATTATCAAGAGTTGTGTAATAATTATAAATTTTATTTAACGATTTTTTTCTTAAAA
This sequence comes from Phyllopteryx taeniolatus, assembly GCF_024500385.1. NCBI lineage: Eukaryota > Metazoa > Chordata > Actinopteri > Syngnathiformes > Syngnathidae > Phyllopteryx > Phyllopteryx taeniolatus. The sequence goes on from NC_084506.1 coordinate 17,170,359, forward strand.
GTGATTGATTAAAATGTATTCATTCATTTCTTTTTATTCATTGATTAAATAATCAGTTACTGGATTTGTGGTAAATAAAAAAAACTGTAAAATGAAAATCTACCTATACATTTTCAAGTTTCTGTTAACAATATTTGTAATTGTTTATGATTGTAAATAGTAACATTTTAAAATGGGAATGAATTTGTTGTTGTTTTTTTTTTTTTAAAACAGTATGTTTAACCTATATTCTATTGTATTACATAATGTATAATTATTAAATATAACCAATCATATTTAAAAATGAGAAAAGTTAATATTTTCTCATAAAAATAAATGGACACATTTTGCATCCACATTTTATCTCTTTTATTGTATTAATTAATTAATGACAAAGGATGACATTTGAATTATCATTGTTAAATTAAAATGAACAATTTGACATATTTCACATACAAATTGAACTATTTGATTGTGTTAAATAATTGGTTAATCAATTATTATTAATTAGTAATGAAGGAATAATATTTTTAAATGACTGAATTCTTATTGTATAATTATTTTAAAATAAGGATTAGATCTTATATATATGGAATTAAATAATTCCTTCATTTGTTGTAATTACATGCATGATAAATAATGAGGGTGAATTATTTTATTAAAATAAACCATTATACACATTCTTATCTGCACAATTTAACTATTTGTATTGTTTTAAATATTTGTAATTAAGTTTAATTAATTGTGAATAAGAGAATGAGAATGAATTATTGCATAATTTAAATAAACTACTTTACATAGAGCCGCTTTGTATTGTTTTGAATAATTTGTTAATTCATTATCATTAAATTAAGTACAAAAAAATAACAAAAAAAATGCAAATAATTGTATTATTAGAATAAGTTATTATACTTTTTTATTTAACCTCATCTACAAATGTCCTGGCCTATCTTTTTGTTTTAGAAATCAAAAGTGGCCCTTGAGCACAAATGTTTGTCTTCACGATATGGGCACGCAGACCTACAGATCCAAACAGTCCCCCGTTGATGCACCAATTAAGTGCTGCCACATGGAAGTCATCGAGTGTGAAATTGAAAACAGGGCCGCTGTCGCTGCTCCACTTTCGCAGCAATCGACCGGTCGACCTCGCCTCGCAAATCAAGCGCCCGCAAATCAACGTTATCAAGGTGAGTCACGCGAGTCATAAGATAAGCTTGTAAATGACTCCACGGAGTCCATATTCGGCAATTGTCCGTAAAAGCGTCTAAAAAAATGTTGATGTAAATTTGCCCAACAGCTGTGCCTGAGTTGCACTTTTCAACAGTAATTAGCCACGAATGTTCCTTTTTTTCCACATAAGAAGTTGGCACTGAGTTAATTACTCCTGTAATTCCTAGATCAGGACAATTAAGTCATAAACCAAATCAAAGACGAGTTACGAGCAGGGGCAACATGAAGACAAAAAAAGTCAATTTTACTGGAGCTGTGATAAAGCTGGCCATACACGGAACAATTTTAGTTCAGTTTTAAGTTAGTAAGTTAAAGGGAAAATTTGCAATTTGAAAAGAACAAACAAAACACTTTTTTAACCTTAAGCGTGGTGGAGGGGTTGGTTGACTTGGTGATGAAGTGCTGCCTCCATGAGTGAAAATACAATCCAGGCCTTTACTGTCTTGCGTGCGCTTTGCAGTTTACAGTCAACTCTGGGCTCAGCAAGTAGCCGCCCCCTAGTTGTCATTTTAATGAAAACCGTGCTCCGCAGCAGCCCTGCGCTCGTGAGCAGTGGCTCATTTGCACGAGAAAAGAAACATAACGTCTCCATTAATTTCCTACAACCGTCACATTTAAAATGTCATCCCTTTGGTCTCCAAGGACCGAGCCGAGTCGTAATCATCTCCAATAAATCCACTCTTTCATCCTCTATTTCCCTTTCCCCTGTTTTCCTACTGTTCAGTTGTAAATTTCAGGCTCTTGTTTTTGGCTTTGGAGATGCTATTTCTGTCAACAGTCTTGACGCTGTCAAAACATAGCACACGAATTTCTTTCTCATACCCTCCTCCTCCTCCAACGCGCATTAACCTCATCACCCAGGTTGTCAGGTGTCAAGCGGGGAGGGCACAGAGGTTTCTGAGGGGGGGGAGGGGTCACTCCATCCCCCTGAGGCGGAGCTCTTCAAAGGCTAGCTGCGGGGATGCGCACCGTGTCGGGCCGCTTTAATCACCCGCGTTGTCGTTCATCAACGCCCAGCATTGCGACCCTTTCCTTGAGAAGTAATTTTCCTTTCGTCTGGTCGTTTTAAATTCAAGCGGGGTACAGTGAACCGAATACCGAAAATCTGCACATAACTGACGCCCGCACAAAAAGTTTTGTAGTTGCATATCGTTGCCACAAGATGGCGGCAAAATAATATAGTGGTACCCTGACTTACGAACGACCCGCGTTTTTTCGAGATATTAGCCGTTGCTTGGCTGATTCTTCTGTCTTGAGTTACAAGCAAAATAGGGAGTCCACTAGCTTCATGTTAACACATAATTCAAAACACCATAAATGCTAAGGAAACTTGCATCAATGTCGCAGTGGTATAACCCTTTAAGCAATGGATATTTGAGCACAAACAAACAGTATTAGTATGAAAATATGAATGAAGCACTCAAGATGTGGCTCTTGGTTTTCATTCATTGATTTTTAAAAAAACATTTATTTTATTTACCCCATATTCATCCAGGTAAGGCAATTGAGAATAGATTCTCGTTTGCAATGCCAACCTGGCTGCAGACAGCAGAGTAAAACAAAGAAAAAGAAAAGTAAATACAAATAAATATTAAGTCATGTTTAAAGTAATGTAGCCCATATGCTGACAAAACATTAAACAATGTATTCAAACATAACACAGAAATATTGAAAGTAGTAATGTACTGTAAGCATCATAAAGAAATTCAGACAATATACAGTAAATAAATGATGCACTCTGCACAACAAAACAATTTAACAATTAAATAAAAACAATACCATGGAAATATTAAAACTCATCTTTTAACCCTAACCCCATACTTATATACTGTATTTAACAATAAAGTCAATAAAAACTATTAAAATTAACCTTTAATTTATTTGTAAGCATAAAACAGCAAAGTAATGTAGCAATAATATAAAAAAAACAATCAATGTACTATGCATAACAAAGCAAAATACTAAAAAAAAAAGAAATCACATTAAATATCTTATCTCTCAAATTGATGTTAATGTTGATTACATATTTGTTATTGAAGTAATTCTCATGAAATTTGGGAGAAAGAATCCTGTCTTTTGCATCCAGGATTATTTTTATTTTTTTTAAGTGGAAATCAAGAGCAAAAACAAAATGGTTGTGTTCATATTTCCTTTGATTGGAGACTTTCATACCACTCCTGAAGAGCCACTTGGTGTCACTAGTGAGCCTGTGTGAAATCCTTTTGCCAGAAGGCCCTCCCGGCATGTGGCTTGAGACTTTTTCTCCCCCCAAAAAAAGAATCAGTTTGCACAGATTTCGTAAATTGTATCAAGGATCTCACACTAAAGCTCCGATTGCTTGACGCACGATGGCTGCTGCTCGTCATTTATGTGCATTTGTGTACAAGAGTGGGGGGAAAAAAGTGAGAGCCGTATCGACTTGAAACAATAAATACGTAAATGAAGAGCAAGTAATCAAAGTTCAGGCGGAATTGTTCGGGAGGTCATTGAACCGGAATAAAAAATTAACACACAAAAAACACACGGAGGAAATGACTTGAGTTTGTCGTCCATCCATCCATTTTCTGAGCCGCTTCTCCTCACTAGGGTCGCGGGCGTGCTGGAGCCTATCCCAGCTGTCATCGGGCAGGAGGCGGGGTACACCCTGAACTGGTTGCCAGCCAATCGCAGGGCACAAACAAACAAACAACCATTCGCACTCACAGTCACACCTACGGGCAATTTAGAGTTTCCGATGCGCTAAATTAATCACGGCCTGAATAAATGGATTAGCGGGAATGCTCTGCATGTGTGCACACGCGCGCGCACACATACACACAGACACACACACACACACTCACAGTGTTGGGAAGATGACTTTGGAAATGGTTACAATCACAACTTACCCTGTTGAAAATGTAATAGTAGTGTAACTATTTCAATTCCTTGCAAAGTACAGTAATACGTTTGATTACAGGACCCTTGGATGTTTCGTCTAAAAAAATAATTTAAAAAAAAAGTGTCAGCAGACAGGCGGCACGGTGGCCGACTGGTTAGAGCGTCAGCCTCACAGTTCTGAGGTGCGGGGTTCAATCCCCGTCCCCGCCTGTGTGGAGTTTGCATGTTCTCCCCGTGCCTGCGTGGGTTTTCTCCGGGCACTCCGGTTTCCTCCCACATCCCAAAAACATGCATTAATTGGAGACTCTAAATTGCCCGTAGGCATGACTGTGAGTGCGAATGGTTGTTTGTTTCGATGTGCCCTGCGATTGGCTGGCAACCAGTTCAGGGTGTACCCCGCCTCCTGCCCGATGACAGCTGGGATAGGCTCCAGCACGCCCGCGACCCTAGTGAGGACAAGCGGCTCAGAAAATGGATGGATGGATGGATGTCAGCAGACAAGCCGAAGGGAAGATGTATTTTCGGGGTGTAAGCTTAGCTAGCTAGCTGCACGTCGCAATTGCGCCGGATAACCACTGATGCGAACCAAGGTGGGAAGGGCACCCTAGTGCGTCACTGGGCCCCATATTGTCCACGGCTAAAAGATCAAGAAAACTCGAACTCTAACAAAAACAGTTTAACGCTGTATCTCGACAACTGAGTTCTACACCGTTCTCAGTCTTTGCACAGCTTTTCAGCAATTCTCTTCAGACATGTATAATGCATTCGGAAATAAATCTCTGAATTCAGTTTACGAGGTCTTTAAGTAAAGGTGCTGAATCAGTACTTCTACTTTTACCAGCGTCGACATTTGCATCGGTACATCAGTCCTTTACATGAATACAGTTTGCAGCTGTACTTTTACTTACGTACTGAGCGTGAGTACTTTTGCCACCTCTGCATTTTATAGGAACAACAAGCAGTACACACATCTCTTCCCTCCTTTCAAATGGAATGGCATGTGTCCTGCGCCTCGCTGTGTTGTCATGGCGATGTGTCATTTTTCTGCACTTGTTTTTTTTTTTTTAAAGGCTAGGTATGCAGCACACAAGCAGCCGTTGAAGGTGAAGGTTGTTTCCATGTTAACAACACTTCGTCGTGCACAGGATTCCAAAGTACGTCTTCCCAGCGCGGGCTTATTAAGTACGCCTGTGTTTATTATTCTGCCCGATCGATCGCCTTTATGGGGGCCCTCAAAATGCGAAAAAAATGCCCCCCATTTTTGCCGGCGCCTGCAAATGTAATTTTGGGGATCCCATCTCATCTATTGTGGGCGGAGCATTAAATCAAAGTTGATGATCATTTCGAGGATTTGGGTGCGAGGGCGCGTTCATCACTGTTAGCAGCATTAATTATTATTAATATTATGATAGAAGCCTGCTCAGACTTTGAAAATAGCATTTTACTTTTGAGTCATTTTAACCCGCATGAATTTCTCATTTTTTTAATCAGATCCCCCCTCGCTCTTTAATTGCAACACTGCAACAAAGCCAGGCATTAGTAATCGATTAAGAGGAGAACGCCTCACTAATCTTATTTAGAGTTAATGGAAGACAGGCGTGAATAGGCCGGCTTGACTGTCTCATCATCTTTTTTTTCCAGACATATTACACACACGCAGACACAGTAGATATTAGTAATGTCAGTGGATGATTAATTATCACATGTATCGGATATAGCCGAGTTAATACTCTAACAAAGGGGTCTTATGTAATCGACTGAAATGTTGATGTTGCTTTTTCGTGCTGACAAAAAGATAAAATAGCGGTGCAGTTTAGTTAGAGTACCCCGAAACTTGTACAATTTGAAACCAATTTGTGGTGTCTGTCATCACACCTTGCTAGACCTTTTTTCAGCCAGCATCAAAAGGAAAATAAATGGTTGATTGTGGATTTTTGGTCACCAAGTACTTTTTTTCTGTCTCGTGATAGGTGGATATTGCAATAGTCACATGGATGATAAGTGTCGCTTCAATGAAGACAGTGAGTAGTGCTGTTGTCTGGTTGATTTATTTTTTTTGGGGGGGGGGGGGGGGGGGGCTGTTTTTATGTAAAGGGTGTACCAAAAGTCACTATCCCCTTCCTTTGACTATCTCATTTGGACAGATGTGAGGCTTAGGCTTTGTAGTTTTTGTAAGCATGCCTTGGCCATGGCTCGCCAATCAACAGGAGTGTTGCAAAATTGCTGCCAGGCAAGGAGTCTTTCCTGTTCCTGACTGCAGTTCAGTCCAGTGCAGCGCTCCAGATAGTAGATTGTCGTTGGCTTTGCGAGAATGCCTGCTCTAGTAGTTCGGTGTTTACATCAGTTGGTAGGCCTGTTTCGAGAAACTTCTAATAGCTGGAGTAAGGTGCACTTGTTGTTGGAGCAGTGTGATGGCATTAAAGCTTCTCATACTCACGCTGAATTGCAGTCATCCATCCATCCATCCATTTTCTGAGCCGCTTCTCCTCACTAGCCTATCCCAGCTGTCATCGGGCAGGAGGCGGGGTACACCCTGAACTGGTTGCCAGCCAATCGCAGGGCACATAGAAACAAACAACCATTCGCACTCACAGTCATGCCTACGGGCAATTTAGAGTCTCCAATTAATGCATGTTTTTGGGGATGTGGGAGGAAACCGGAGTGCCCGGAGAAAACCCACGCAGGTAAGGGGAGAACATGCAAACTCCACACAGGCGGGGACGGGGATTGAACCCCGCACCTCAGAACTGTGAGGCTGACACTCAAACCAGTCGGCCACCGTGCCGCCTGAATTGCAGTCAGGGACAGAAAATCTTCTTGCCAGGCGGCAATTTTGCATATATTTTTTGTAATATACATGGTACCATTTCTTCTTTTATAATACCTATAACATTTGTATATAGTAAATTGTAATGTTAATGTATTCAGTAATTGTTTACAACTATTTGTCTAATGTTTAGAATATTATATATAGTTATAGTTATTGTTCACAACTGTATATTTTGAAAGTATTATAAAATAATAATTTCTTTTGTTTTGTTGTTGTTTTTTATATTTTTATTGTTTTATTCCTTACATGTTCAAATTCAGACAATCAATCAATCAAAACAATCCGGCAAAATTCAGAACAGCTAGCTCAGACACATTTTGGGAAATAGGGTTAACACATTGTCTTTACAGTTGATCAAGGTTTTATGATGGTGACCGTTGAATAGTGGTCATTATGCGTGTTAAACTTTAACACACACCTGTAACCACTCCTCCATATAAACACAACCTTTTGTTCAACACAAACACACAGAGCCACATCCCCAACAAAATAGAGAGAAAAAAACATGATTATCAAGGCAGGCAGACAAAACAAAGCATTGTGCCGATGAGTGTTTTCCTATTACAGTTGAACAGAAAGCAAATTAGGACGAGGAGCGACTGGATGCCAGGTGCAGTGAAGTGGCCGCTTTGCATATCAGAGAGCTCTGTTACGCTTGCATGTGTTAGCCGCCGCCAAACGAGGGCTCTGCGGCAACACTCACCTATGCAGGTACTCGTGCACAAGATTGAAGGCTGATGTGTGAAACAATCGGACAGGAGGAAGCCCATCTCCATTATCGCCGTTGGCCCCGCCATACATATTCAGATTGGGAGGTCGTTAGCAAATGAAAAGTAGTTTAGCATGACAATGAGCCCGTCAGGTCACCGGAGGAGAGGGAAGGCATTCCAGCCTGCACGTAATTGGTGCAAGACCGCGGGGAGGCAACAATGTACAGTGCCGTTGCCTGAATCTGGCTGTCTCTGTATGAAAGGAACATCTGCTTGCATAATGGGGCCATTGTTATTAGCCCGCGTCTGTCTGATATTGAAATCGGACATACAGATGTTGGTTGCAGAAGTGCAAATATTCCTGGATTACAATTCCTCCTTCATTCCTAGCTATCTATCTATCTATCTATCTATCTATCTATCTATCTATCTATCTATCTATCTATCTATCTATCTATCTATCTATCTATCTATCTATCTATCTATCTATCTATCTATCTGTCTATCTGTCTATCTAGTTAGCTAGCTACATTGGGTGTAAAAGTCTGCACACCCCTTCCAGTTCAAATGCCAGGTTATTCTGATTCGAAAACTGAGACCAGGGTAACTTATTGCTTTTTCCACCATAAATTTGACCTTTACAATGCAATTGAAACAAAAAAAACCATGAGGCTTCTGCGAGAAAGAAAAACAAAATGGCAGGAAAAGCCTAGTAGAACATCTTAACTTTACTTGGAGTTAACCAGAGGCACTTTAAATGGTGGCAGGCATGTGCTGAGTCCTGATTAGAATTAGTTTGAGTGTCATTGTGTAATTCTAAGCACAGCCACATCCCCGATTGGAAGAGGGTGTGTACACCTATGCAACCACATATACTCAGTTGCTTAATGGAGGTGGTCCTGGGTGTGTTGGCAGGCAGTGGTGTGGACGGGTGGCTGGCAGTGGGGAGAACAGGCGGCTGGCTTGGCGGCAGGAGTGAAGGGGATCAGGAACACGGGGAACACTGGGAACAAGGAGAGACACAGGAGTCAAAAAAGGGAACAAGGAACAGTGTGGCTTACTTGAGGCAGGTGGGCCGTGGTACCGCTTGAATTAGCTGCAATACTTTGGCGAGGATTTACGGGAACAGGCAGGCTTAATGAGGGTGATGAGGGTTGATTGAAGACAGGTGTGTGGCTTGAGGAGAAACTGGAACAGAGAGGGGAGGGGAGAGAGAGGACGAGAGGGCGCAAAGCGCCATCCAGGGTCCAAAACAGTACTGCAGGGCAGTACATGACAGTACCCCCTCTCAACGGACGCCTCCAGACGTCCAGTCAGGCTTCCCCAGGTGAGCCGAATAGAAGTCATCCAGAAGAGACTGATCGATGATGAGCTTCCGGGAGATTCAAGACCGCTCCTCCGGCCCATACCCATCCCAGTCGACCAGGTACTGGAACCCCCTCCACGTCGAGGATGCGCGACACCATGAAGGCCGTCGATAATCCGGTTGGGGCGGAGGGCCAGAGGGCTCAGAGCTCAGATGGAGACAGGCTTCAGTCTCCACCAGGAGACGGGGAACGTGGGGTGAATTTTTAAAGACTGTGGAGTTTCCAATTGGACGGACGTGGGATTGATGATATTGGTAATGGGGAAGGGACCAATGAAACGCAGAGAGAGAGCTTCCGGGACTCTGTCTGAAGTGGGAGGTCGTGGGAAGAGAGCCAGACGGATTGACCCACCTTGTATTCGGGCATCGGGGAGCGATGACGGTCTACGAGCTGCTTTTTTGCGAGAGAGAGGACTAGAGGGCGCAAAGCGCCATCCAGGCTCCAAAACGGTACATGACAGTTATCCTCTAGGTCACATTAATGGTGGATTTTTTCAAAGTGCTTTATCTTGGCCACAAAAACTTTGCATTTGAACAGGGGTGCTGAGACTTTTTATATTTACTGTGCCTCTCGCCCAGTCTCACTCTCACACACACACACACACATTCACACACACACACAACTGCTCAATATAACCTTAAAAAATAATCTGTTTTTGTTTTCCCTAAAATTTGATTTCTGATTAGAATAATTTTTTCCGCCTCTTCATTAAAAACAAGAAAAACAAACAAGAGTAATGACATTATTCAAAGTTTTGTTTTGGGGAATTATTTTCCCTGTTCTGGAATTGGCTTTATTAGTCCTGAAACCAAAAACATACTTTAAAAAAAAAAAATCCAGAATCAACTTCCACATAGATGTATGTTTTCGTTTACAGACAAAGGGAAAATAAAATACCTCTCACCTGGGGGGATGGCCCTTTACATATAATGTTTAACACACTTTAATAAAACAAAACTTTTGTCTTGTAAACAAAATCCTGCATACACTAAGTACAGAAGTTACCAATTTTGGCAAGGAAAATAAGTCTACATCATCAGGCTTTAGGGGTGCCTTGTTACATGTTAAAATACCACCCGTACACGCAAACCCATCGCTGATGGGGCTTTTGTACCAGAGGTAGAGAGAGAGTTATTAGAGAGTTAGAGTTAAAAGTCATTTGAGACTGTTTGCTCAGCAGATAACTCCAGTGTGCAGCAGGCTTACAGGAACAAGAAGAATGTAAGAATGCAGTTCAAATGCATGAGCGTTGTTTTCCCCAAAAACTCCTGCCATCCATCGAATGAAATTACACGCTCCACCATCTACAGCACATGCTCTTTTACTACCTTGATATCATCATGTAGGTGCAGGTGCCTCTTATAGAACCATAACCTCTCGGGACGTGGCTAAACGCTGGAAACGTCAACATTGCTTTTGGCTGCTGTGTTTAATGGGAACAGACGGTTTCCCTGTTGAATTTTCTCCACTCTGTCCTGCTCCAAAGTGGACACAAACCATATTTACGAGGATCCTTCGTGTTGCTTTTGAACCTCCACTGCAAATAGGAACATGTTCGTAAGCATGACGTCGGGCCCAGATGTTCATCACGGGCCAAGACTCAACAAGACTGATCAGTAATCAAGATCTACAGCAGTCTGATCCAATTTACACTCAACTTAGAGATGCGTCTCTTTCCCCCAACTTCTCTTTGCCTTTCTTTGTCTTTTCTTCTCTCCCATACACTCTTCTTCTTTTTATAAATATATATGTAATCTCTTTGGTCCGATTTGTCCACGGAGCAGAAAGTTATTAAGTGTCAGAGGAGGTGACAGCATGCTGATGGTTCAACCTGAGAGGACACAGGCTCCTGTGGTGACACGGATTTGCTCATTACAACTGTGTGCATGCGGACACGTGTGTGCATTTGTGTGACAGTAGAGACAGACTCCAAAGGACAGAAGGTGATGCAGGTACTCTAATGTACCTAGTAACTTTGATTCCATGTTTTTTAACCCTTAAACACTTAATTTTCCGTGCACACATAGTATGTTATGGGTCAAGAATATCCTCATAAGAATTGTCTATATTAAATTATGAACTACAGATCTTTTCAAAACGGATTAATAGTCTGTCTAATATTAATAAATTGATGACTAATTCTTAATCAATGTTCAGAGAAGAGGGAAAGTATTTTATTTATTTATTTTTTGCTTTATACCATTCGTTTTTGGATAAAAATGTCTACTATCAAACAATGCGGTGTCTAAGTTTACCTAAGACTTGTGGTGAAAATAACAGACATGGTGGTTTTGATACTCTCACTGTTTGGCGATTCCCCCATAATCCTTCAAAGACCAACACGTGCAAGTTTCTGCGGGAACCTGTGCAAATGTGGTGGGAACAGAGACAGTTCTCGGGACTGTTTCAAGCCCCATCTTGAACACTGTTTCCACTGACTTATAAAAAAAATGTGCACGTTTATTGTCATGTTCTGTCTGGATTGTGTTTTTATATTACTTTTTTGTTCTCAGCTGGCATTTATCTGTGTGTTTTTCTTGTTTCCGTTAGGGGGCACGGTTGAGCTGGGTGGCGTGAGCAAGGATGTGCACACCTGGGAGCAATTGGCAATCAGCTCTCAGTCTTAAGCACTGCATGTACACCAGGAAGACACAGATCGATTCCTCTTGTTTCTTTATTGGAGCCGTTTATTGTTTTAAGCAAATAATCATTGACTTGGAATTTTATGGTTCCATAAAAGCTGGGACAGGTGGCAAAAAAGACTGAGAAAGTTGAGGAATGCTCATCAAACACTTGTTTGGAACATCCCACAGGTGAACAGGCTAATTGGGAACAGGTGGGTGCCATGATTGTTTATAAAAGGAGCTTCCCTGAATTGCTCAGTCATTCACAAGCAAAGATGGGGCGAGGTTCACCTCTTTGTGAACAAGTGCATGAGAAAATAGTCAAACAGTTTAAGGGCAATGTTCCTCAACGTACAATTGCAAGGAATTTGGGGATTTCATCATCTACGGTCCCTAATATCATCTAAAGGTTCAGAGAATCTGGAGAAATCACTGCATGTAAGCGGCAAGGCCAAAAACCAACATTGAATGCCCGTGACCTTCGATCCCTCAGGCGGCACTGGATCAAAAACCGACATCAATGTGTAAAGGATATCACCACATGGGCGGTGATGGTATGGGGCTGTGTTAGTCCCAATGGCATGGGTAACTTACACATCTGTGAAGGCACCATTAATGCTGAAAGGTACATACAGGTTTTGGAGAAACATATGCTGCCATCCAAGCAACATCTTTTTCATGGACGCCCCTGCTTATGTCAGCAAGACAATGCCAAATCACATTCTGCACGTGTTACAACAGCGTGGCTTCGTAGTAAAAGAGTGCGGGTACTAGACTGGCCTGCCTGCAGTCCAGACCCGTCTCCCATTGAAAATCTGTGGCGCATTACGAAGCGTAAAATATGACAACGGAGACCCCGGACTGTTGAACAGCTGAAGCTTTACATCAAGCAAGAATGGGAAAGAATTCCACCGACGAAGCTTCAACAATTTGTGTCCTCAGTTCCCAAACGTGTATTGAACGTGTATTCAAACGTGTATTCCCTCAGGTAGGCGCTACCGATCAATGCAAACTAGAACTAGTAGACATTCCAACAGCTTCTTCCCTCTTGCAATCAACTTCTTGAACAGCTAACTTACAATTCCATTACAACAAGCTGGCAATTTTTTGACTTGAGTTCGTTGTCACATTTCTGTATTATGTATTACTCGTGCACTCACTGTAGTTGTCTCGCCGTGCTGCACTATTTGCATATAGTGGCCACTCATGCCAGAGTAGCATCTGCTCCATTTGCACACTGATTGAGGAGTATCTGTAACATTTGCACAACCATTGTCCCAGATTATCGCAGTACTCATCACTTTAAACCGCATACACTCCTTGAAGTCTCAGTGCCCTTTGCACAATGGTCATTGCACCGGACTATTGCGATATTAGCCATTCGAACTGAGGACTCTGCATCTTTTTGCACAATTGTTGTTTGTTGTTGTTTTTTGTCAATGTCTTTATGTCTCCAAAGTGTTCTGTAAATTGACTGTCTGTTGTACTAGAACGGCTCCAACTACCGGAGACAAATTCCTTGTGTGTTTTGGACATACTTGGCAAATAAAGATGATTCTGATTCTGATTCTGATTCTGATTGAATGTTGTTAAAAGAAAAGGTGATGTAACACAGTGGTAAACATGACCCTATTTGGAACGTGTTGCAGCCATAAAATTCTAAGTTAATGATTATTTGCTAAAAGCAAGAAAGTTTATCAGTTTGAACATTAAATATCTTGTCTTTGTAGTGTATTCAATTAAATATAGGTTGAACATGATTTGCAAATCATTGTACTCTGTTTTTATTTATGTTTAACACAACGTCCCAACTTCATTGGAATTGGGGATGTACATACCATCTACTTCGCCGCCTTCTCGATCTATTTTGCAGCATAATTAAACGTATCATCTGGTCATCTAGGTCGATTTGTTCTAGCAGACACTGTTCCACGGTCGCCATTGTTGTTGCTTTGTTCCTTGTTACTGAAGGGAAAGTAAAAACGGCTACCGGAAATGTCCCAAAAAAATGCAGAGGAAACTCCACCCTGTGGTATCCTAGCCAATACCAGCCGTAGCGACACCCCCGACTTGGAAGTGAACTGCAGTACATTTTCAAAACTGCGCGTGTGGGTTGCGCTTGAGTATAAAGGCAAACTACGCGAGGGTCAGCTGCAGTGACGTCAGCGTGCTCGCTGTCCGCGCGAGTATAAAGAAGCCTTTCGTCTTCGCTTTTTGTTGTGGTGCTTTTGTTTGCTTTTTGGCTTGCACCATGGTCTTCAGTTATTTTTTTACTACCCGTTTGGTAGTACTTTATGGTCCCTAGTTTTGGCTTTTTTTTCTGTTTACTTGTTACTTTTGTTTGTTTTTAGATAAAGACAGTGAATTATCACAACACTCTGTTACTGCGTTGAGGTCCAACCTGTCACAAAAAGTTTCACCGTTTCAAGATTACCACCATTATACACACTGGTAAAATCCATTTTAGTAGACATGGGTCAAATTTGGCCCGCGGCAGTTTCAGAGCACACAAACTTTGTAGCACCTGTAGAAAAGAGTGACAGTTTTCATTTTCATTTTTGTGTGTTTTGAGTCATTTTAGGAAACGTCGTCAACATTCAGGGTGAAATAAAAATGACAATTAGAGTATTTTTATTACTGTCATTCATGCAAACAGGTCAAATTTGACACATGACACATTCAAACTACGGCAGTAGAGATGAACACTAAAATCATCACTCATCAAGCCCTTACTCCTGTTTTTTTTTCAATCGCTGTGCCTTGGTCAAATGTTTTAAGTCCACGGAGTCAATATTTTTGATACCGCAACTGTTGACTGTACAGTGTGTGCATATGTGTGAGATTCTATCCAGCTTGATACATTTGATACTGACACGTAGAAGAATTTGCACGCGTGAATTTGACACATGCATGTGTGTGTGCAAGAGTGTGTAAACCTCATTAAGCACACGACACGAGACTGGCCAATAACACTGTATTCTCCTTTTTTTCTCCTCCTTCTCATCATTCCTGTCTTCTGGCATCTCTCCCTCAAAACAAACGCAGGCTCACTCAAATCACTCCAACCCGGAAAAAACGAGTTTAATTGAAGCCATGCATCACGCCGTTGTCGGCTGATTTAAGGCAGCTAATTGTTTTGGGTGTAGGTTGCAAACATTCCCTTGCTCCTATTTTGCGGCTCGTGCTGTACGTCGTTGAAATGTTGCGATAATTGAAGTGTCCAATTAAGACGTACGACATGAGTGTGTTTCTGGTGTGTTTATCATATCTCACTAGTGCGAGCGTTAGCCTCCCGATTACTGTCCTTTAATCTTAGGAAGAGCCCTATTCATTTAACAAGCTGACAGACAAAAGGACAAAAATTCATGTTTGAAATGTAGTGCTAAAAATAAAATACTACGCTATCCTGTACATTACATTAGATGTGAATAGCGAACTTCAAATTAATAAATATGCAACGCAAATATAAAGAATTGAATGTGAGCAGCACCAGCAGTGTGTGTAGCAGAAGAAAAAAATATATAACCTGCTGTATGGTGGCAGTCACTTCACAATAAGCAGCAGTTTGGCAGATAGTACAACAACAACAATTCTTCAAACAGAGGTTTCAAGCTGTTTTTTTGCTACTCCTAGTTGAAATTTACTTTCGAACTATACATACAACAAAGAGAATTACATGTGGATTTTAAAACAATCACATAGCTTTCCCTCATACAAACATCCGCTGGCTTAATGCTAACAAGTAATGCAAAACACTGTGAGGTATATTTCAAAACAAACATCGAAACCACACGTAGACAGACAATATAACAATACGCACAGGCATTTATTCTTTCTCCTCTGCAAAAAAAATGACTGCAGCTTAGTGAGTTTTTAAAATCTTTTTTGTGTCTCTCTATTATGCTGTCCCAAGGTGCGCAAGGCACACACACCAAAAGGAGCAGCACAATGTCCATTGAATTGAAGCAAAAACATTCTATTCTCTAGTGCTATTTTCTTGTTCAAAAACACATTTAAAAATGTGTTGTATTTTGGCAGGGTGCAACAGATTAATGGTATGAGCGTTTTGAGTTCTGATGAAAGAAATGAAACTCGTATTCCAAGGCAGGAACCAAAGTATACAGAAGTGAATGTGAACAGCACCAGCAATAGTCAGGAGCAGGAAAAAGAATGATCCACGTTTCAATTGATATCGATCATTTTATTTTGCTGAATACAATGCTGCTGACTATTCTTGCTGCTCATGGAGATTTTTATTCATTTTAGAATATCCAATGTAAGGTGAATTTTTTTCACTTATCTTAAAACATACACAAATGATTCTCCTTCCCATATCCAAGAAAGGACCCTATGAACCTTTTAAATAGTATCTGATGTCAGGTGATCAAGCCACCAGCCATTATTTTACTACACACAAAATGTATTTTTCTTAGTTAATGATGACGATAAACCTTTATTAATTCAGCTGTTAACGCCTCTAAAAACAATACATTATACAGTATACTGTGACAGCAATACAAATAACACACTAGCAAGACAAAGAAGGGCTCGTTAAAGTGTTGCCTGTGCTCTTCTTTAATTGACTTATACATGATGCATTATTTGTATTGTGTAAGTGTACGGTAATTTGTGTGTGTCTTGTACAGTCTGATGAAAGCAGCATCACGGGTGTCTAAAACAGTTGTGTTAAACTTCATTCACTTTTCTACAGCAGTTGCTTTAAAAAAAAAAAAAAAACAAACAGCCAACTTCAGCTTCATGCTGTTGTTAGTCAGCAGATATTGAAATGATTTACATCCGTTTTTGTAGCAAGGATTATTTCTTCTCAGAAACCATGGGGATATGTTTAAAAGGCATTGAATTTTTAAACAGTTGTTACAATAGCAATGTTTACTCGGGCTAGAGCAGCTTGAGAAAAAAAAAAAAAACCTTTGACGCAGCACTGTGCACAATAATAAATTAATTTGTTGTCAGAACCCACTGATAAGTGCCGTCTTAACATTTCACAAAGGTTCTGCATTGAGTTGATTTTTTTTCAACTATTGTTAAAATAACAACAGTGTCACAAGATAGGGAAAATGCAGTAGCTTGAAAACATACAAATATTTTTTAGTCTTCAGCTAAGCTAACTTCTACTACATATTAAAGGGGAAATGGATGGAATTTTTTTTTAGGTCTGAGGAGAGAGATAACCGAAGTGAGCAGAAAACTCGAAAAAAATAGACTCCGGAAAGTCAGTTTATGAATGAGCGCAAATTTTAAAAAGATTTTCATACAACATTGCAACAGTGATTATTCCGTTGTCAAAACTGACTGTGATATGGTAAAACAAAATTCTCAGACTTAAAATTAAACAGAAGCCCTATGTTTTTAAAGTGTGACGAGCAGAATACTTCGGAAAATCAGTTTATGGCCAAGGGCAGATATCAAAATGATTTTCGTATGACTGTGCAGCAGTGATTATTTCGGGCTCAGGATCCACTGTGATATGTTAAAAAATTCTCTGGCTTGAAATTACAACCTACATTGAATTTTTACACTGAGTTGAGCAGGGGGGGGGGGGGGGGGGGGGACCCCAAAAAATAAACATAACAAGACAAGAATATATGTATAAAGTTTCTAAACACGGCTAGATATTCAAACAAATATTTCAGCATCACAACCCATTTGTTCAAAAATTCTGTGACTTGAAATTTCACCAAGACCCTATAATTGCTGTTAAAATAACAAATCACTCCGACAATGAGGAGGCCTCGGTTTTATATGGTCTGAGAGGAAGGCTCCCCTGTCCCACGCGTTGAAAAGCCCCTGAAGTAGTCAACGGAAACCTCAAGTGGATCGGCTGGCCATTTAAATCGTGTTTAAGTATGTACGGATGGGAAGTAGTTGGCCAAAACAAAAAGTGGTGCTCATCTATTCAGGAGGGAGGTGTGTGTGTGTGTGTATGGGGAGGGGGTGGGGGGGGGGGGGGGTGTTCGTAGGGGTGCGTGTTGCGATGGCCAACGGAGACCCAGCGAGACTGTGGTTTCCCATGACCCTTTCTAGTCCAATCGGAGGTCTCTTCAAGTTGGAACGAGTGCCAATGACACTCATCCATACACACACTCGCTGACCCACTGTGGTCTTCTCGAATGTGATCTCAGACTTGTTCAGTGGCTCCAAATCCAGTCAGTGGAGATAATTATCAAGCTCAAAGAAACTTTTGTCGCTCAGCCCGGTGACGGAATCTTTTGTGTGTGTGTGTGTCAGAAAAACTCCTGATCTCTTGGCGGCAAATCAGATGTTGAATATTGATGGGACACGCCCGTATCTAAAATATGAATTTGCTAATCAGAGCTAATAAATATTTGACTCGTGGAGGCGACGGCGCAGATGAATCGACATTTGGGCGCTGAATTGTTAATGCGATATAGTACGCGTCCCGTCAAGTAGTCCAGTCATCTCTGTCACCTGACGTCATTTTGGTACCGTCACATGTCGTCAGCAGTTTGAACTTCTTTTTAACATTCAAACATTTACATTTGGGGACCAATCCATTGTTGAAAAGTTACCTTTTTAATTTCACTCGTACTGTATTTTACGTGACCCAAATTTTTACTCATCAGGGCACATCATTCTCTCTCAATAAATCCGAACAACAGACGTAATGTCATAATTTGCTGCCCTCCAAAAAAAAAAAAAAAATTGTTACATTTTTAGTGAAGGAATGTAGCACTGTATCGTATGAAAACATAACATTAAAAATTAATGTAACGAAAATGGAAAGGTTTTATAAAGGGTAATTGCTGTAGTACTGGATGAGTGTGTTGGTCTGCCTTTAAGGGGTGTGGCCTAGTGAGTGACATCAGGAGCTAGACTTGTCCTCATTTTGCATTTGAGTATTTGACTGTTTCTCCTGTTCAATAAATAAATGAAATGAAGTTTTATGAAAAGGATGATTTCCGATGACCCTAAAACCTTAAGTAGTGTGGAAAGACGGGTAGGTTAGGTAAGTCAGTGAGGTAAGTATTATGTGTAGGGTAGGTTAAGTCAAGTATGTCAGGTAGGTGGGTACGACATATAGGTAGATAAGTCGTGTAGGTAGCCTGTATGTAGGATACATATAAGTAGGTTGTCCATTTGGCATGGTAGATAATAGAGCAAACTGTTCTACATGCTAAGTCATAATTAGATAACTTCCATCCCAAGTGGTGTGTATCCACATAGGTGTAGCTTTCAAACAAGACAGTAGCGTGTGTGTGTGTGTGTGTGTGTTTGTGTGTTCAGCTGTTGCACTTGTGTGTTTCTCCAGTCCACATGTTCAGGGAATAGTGATGCGATGTGTTTGAAGTGCGGCGGCGGCACCAACCCAAGTGTTGCATGCCGCCGGATGGCTTTGTTGCCACATGAAACGTCGAGAAGGAATGGAGGAGAAGGGGTGGGGGGATGGAGAAAGACAGAGCGGGAGTCACAGCTGAACCCAAGTAACCCTCCGACGCTTTGAATTTGAGCGAGAATTTAACTCAAAGTTTAACTTTTCCTGATTGTCACTTCCCCCCTAACTTTTGCGGCAGAACACTGGAGATGCAACTTTGTCACTTGTTATTATGTTATAGTCAATTAGGTAGGATAGGTCGGTAGATACATTTGTAGTGCAATCGGTGAGCCAAGTACGAATGTAAGGTAGCTATGAAGTTAGGTTGGTATGGTAGGTTAGGAAGGTAAATACCACCCCAATTCCAATGAAGTTGGGACGTTGTGTTAAACATAAATAAAAACAGAATACAATGATTTGCAAATCATGTTTAACCTATATTTAATTGAATACACTAAAAAGACCAGATATTTAATGGTCATACCGATAAACTTTATTGTTTTGAGCAAATAATCGTTAACTTAGAATTTAATGGCTGCAACACGTTCCAAAAAAGACTGATAAAGTTGAGGAATGCTCATCAAACACCTGTTTGGACCATCCCACAGGTGAACAGGTTAATTGGGAACAGGTGGGTGCCATGATTGGGTATAAAAGGAGCTTCCCTGAATTGCTAAGTCATTCACAAGCAAAGATGGGCGAGGTTCACCTTTGTGAACAAGTGCATGAGAAAATAGCCAAACAGTTTAAGAACAATGTTCCTCAACGTACAATTGCAAGGAATTTAGGGATTTCATCATCTATGGTCCATAATATCATCAAAAGGTTCAGAGAATCTGGAGAAATCACTGCATGCAAGGCCGAAAACCAACATTGAATGCCCGTGACCTTCGATCCCTCAGGCGGCACTGCATCAAAAACCGACATCAATGTGTAAAGGATATCACCGCATGGGCTCAGGAACACTTCAGAAAACCAATGTCAGTAGATACAGTTTGGCGCTACATCCATAAGTGCAACTTGAAACTCTACGATGCAAAGCAAAAGCCATTTATCAACAACACCCAGAAACGCAGCTGACTTCTTTGGGCCCGAGCTCATCTAAGATGGACTGATGAAAAGTGGAAAAGTGTTCTGTGGTCCGACGAGTCCGCATTTCAAGTTGTTTTGGGAAATTGTGGACGTTGTGTCCGGTCCAAAGAGGAAAAGAACTATCCGGACTGTTATGGACGCAAAGTTCAAAAGCCAGCATCTGTGATGGTATGGGGCTGTGTTAGTGCCAATGGCATGGGTAACTTACACATCTGTGAAGGCAACATTAATGCTGAAAGGTACATACAGGTTTTGGAGAAACATATGCTGCCATCCAAGCAACGTCTTTTTCATGGACGCCCCTGCTTATTTCAGTAAGACAATTCCAAACCACATTCTGCACATGTTACAACAGCATGGCTCCGTAGTAAAAGAGTTCGGGTACTAGACTGGCCTGTCTGCAGTCCAGACCTGTCTCCCATTGAAAATGTGTGGCGCATTATGAAGCGTAAAATACGACAACGGAGACCCCGGACTGTTGAACAGCTGAAGCTGTACATCAAGAAAGAATGGGAAAGAATTCCACCTATAAAGCTTCAACAATTAGTGTCAGTTCCCAAACGTTTATTGAATGTTGTTAAAAGAAAAGGTGATGTAACACAGTGGTAAACATGACCCTGTCTCAGCTTTTTTGGAACGTGTTGCAGCCATAAAATTCTAAGTTAATGATTATTTGCTAAAAACAAGAAGGTTTATCAGTTTGAACATTAAATATATTGTCTTTTTAGTGTATTCAATTAAATATAGGTTGAACATGATTTGCAAATCATTGTATTCTGTTTTTATTTATGTTTAACACAACGTCCCAACTTCATTTAAATTGGGGTTGTACCTGTAGTTGTATCATTAGTTGGTCAGTCGGGTAGAATGGTTGGGTGGACGTAAAAAAATAGGTAGATACAGTAAGTGCGAGTCAAGTAGGTAGCGGGTAAGGTTTTTACAGTAAGTAGGTACTAACTAGGTAGCTTGGTAGGTACTATAAGTAAGTAAGTAGATACAGTACGTGAGTCAAGTAAGTCGGCACATGCATTAAAATCCCCACAAATTGTTGCAATATGGATGGAAAGCAAACTTTTAAAATACACGTAAACACCTTAATGTGGCCGTGTTTTACTTTTTTAAAAGATGGATTAACACCCCCACGCTATTGGACGGGAAATTAAATTCCTCCGGCATGTTCCCACTTGGGTCGATGGGACGTCGGGGATGGCTTTCTGGCCCCGTGCTGGACGGGAACATAACATTTCAGTCACAAGAGAAGAGGACGCCAAGCAGAGAATTTGTTAGTTTTGTTTTTTTCCGGATGTTGTGTCGACTTTTTTTTTTTTTTTTTGCCGCATGAGTCATTCTTGTGTTTGCTTGACAAGGAAGGGTGGGTTTCAGGTGTGGGGGGGCCTCGTTTCATTCACCTGATCTACATCGCCCACAGCCGTGCGCTCTTTTAAAAGCTCTTTTATCGTAACCTTAATCCCTCCAATTGAGGGCTGACTCGACTGACTCGCGTCTCAGAACTCGGGGAGTCGCACAAGCACCTTGTACGTCTAATTTTACTATGTATATTCTTGTCTACACCTAAATAGTTCCCATATTTTTGTGCTTTTGCTTATTTTCTAAATATGACGTGCTAATTTGCTCCCAGGCTCGCCCTACAGCGGTAAATACAAAGCCACAGCGTTAAACGTCCATTTGCTACATAACAAAGAAGTAAGGATAGGATTGAAAAGTTGTGGAAAACCTCCGGTAAAATTCCATGGGAATTTATATTCCAAATTGGAAACTTTTCATGGAAATTCACTTGGAATTGATGTTAACTTTAATGAAAAAGTATCATAATAAAGCATACATTTAAACGTTTTATTTTGCCATAGACAAAATGATAATTTATCTACCGATGACTAAGAAACAAGTCGTGAGCGACACGCACTTGCCGCTTCGGCTCGCTTTAAACGTCACTGGCTTTTGTATATGGCGTTCACCATTCATTACATGAACTGCTTCATCTTTTCTCATCATCGTGACACACACTTTCTATTAACTACAATGACACATACTATGTTCATACCATACAAATACATAATTTGTTCAAGTGTGAAGTGCCTAAGCTTGTCCAACTTCCAACACGTTGGCTTTTCTTGCCAAGATTCACCTCCTAATCTACATCTTCAACTCAAACGCTGTGCTGATCTCAAATCCAAAGTGTTGCATCACTGCCATCTAGTGTCATTCATTAATCATTACAGTCATGTAGAAGTCTGAATTCCACAAATAAGCTGGGCGAGACCCTCTTCTACGCTTACCCGTTGAAACATTTATGTGATGAATATTCGGTGGTGGCAGTAAACGGTTGGATTACAGTCGACGAATTTAAACGGCAGTGTATGAGTTAAATGCTCCAAATATTTTATTTTTCACTCCACCCGAGCGGCTGTGTATCAAAAAAACCTTGTGTGTGTGTGATTGAGCCTTTTAGCACTTCCACCCCTTGTTTTGTAACAACGGGTTGAATTGAGACAACTGGACTTGTTTGTGGAAGACGTTTCACCTTTACTCCAAAAGACTTTTTCAGTTCTACATTTTTAGGTGTGAAGTCTCCGTCTTTATGCATCAGTGGGTTCTGTTGTGTAGGAAACAGCGAACAACACATATTAAGAAACATGGGGAAGCAGTGTTGCGATATGAAATGACAAAGGTTGTCTAAGGTGCGGCCTTCTAATTCTTTGTGCTATTTCGGTTTGTGCCAGATTGGTGTTGCTTGCACGCTATCTCCTGCTTCCTTCACGTCGACGGATGAGAATGAAGTACATAAATGGGCTGTCCCCTAACCACCCCCCCCCCCCCTCTTGCACCCCCCTGCAGCCTGTGATGGTTGGGTCACCACCATTTGGGTTCTTACTTTTGGTGTTAAAAACAAATTATATCGTTCCACTTGGACCGGATGGCATACTCGATTCCACCAAAAAAGACAAATAAAAAAGATAGAAGACAAATTATTATTTTGTGCCGAAGTCACTGTTCACTGTCCACTCTTCAGTAAGTACTTCCTCGGCGTAAGTTTCAATAAAACCAATTTCTGGGCACCTACAGACCTTCAAAAAAAGTTGTTAAACTTAAAAAATGTCTGAAAATGTACTTAAGCCCGAAAATCTTCCAATACCTACCAACCCTAGCTACGTATCTTCACCAACTATCTAACGACCCACTTATGTGACTTACCTACATACCGAGCCACCCTACCCTCCTGCCCTCAGTACCTCTTGACCTACTTAACTACCCTACCTGTCCTTCCTATCTGTTTCTACCTACCCACCCAACCAACTTAACTTACCTAACCGACCTATCGATCTTCCCTACCCTTCTTACTTTCCTTCCCATCTCACTGAAATAGAGACTTGCCTGACTTGCTTAAATTTGGTCCAAAATCCATCTCAGAATTCTTTTTTTTTTTTAATCATCTTTTTCCAATTTGATAGCAGACGAGTGAGTGTTTGCGCACACTCACAGCAAGCTATGCTGTCTACATTCCACATTCCTAAGATCTGACTTCTCAAAGACGAGACAGCTGTGCTACGCTGCACGCGTAAGAGGGGAAAGGCAAGGCGCTTTTTTCCTGCGAGCTTCAAAATATACCCACCCAGGACCTAATGACTCAGTTCGGTAGCAAATTTAAGCCAAAATGAACACATACAGAAAGTGTGTGGGTGACAAAAGAAGCCGTACAGCTATTTTTTGCTTTCGGATATTTTGAAGACTTTTTCAAAGTGCCTGACAAATATTGATGCCTGGCGTACATTCGCTTCAGCCTGCGCGTCAACGTCAGTTCGCCTGTTTACCCTCGAGCGTAAACACACACACACGCACACACACACACACACACACACAAAGGTGGCCTGACTGCACAATAAGAAGTCAACATGTAACACCATGAAAGGGAACATTCTCATGTAGGATTTGCAACGGAATGCTGAGGAGACAACCATAAAAGACTTCTGCAATGTTTTGATTAGCGCCTCAAATGCATTGTTGTAGAAGCACCCCGGAAAACTAAGCAACAGATTTCTCTTGCAAGACAACAAGATAACATACCTAATTTACATATTAACCATCCCCTGCCGAGAATAACGTTGAAGTAGCCATTGATGGCTTTGCGCAAGGTAAGGAGAGCTGCATTGAGTGTTAGTTTCTGATAAGCAGCGCTTACATGATTGCTCAGTGAAGTTGGCGAGTGTTTGGCGATGTGTCCATGCGCAACATACACGCAGTACAGGCCCTGCTTTCCACAAGAGGAAGCTCCCTTCCTTCCCTCAAAATTGCATTTTATTCTCGAATCCTCACTTCCTTCCTTCCTTCACTGAAACCTACATTTTTTCCTTCCTTCCTTTGTTCCTTCCTTTCCGACCTTTTTCCAGATCCCGACACACTTTTTTCACCTGGCATCTTTTCCTTCCTCACCTCTTTCCTGCCTTCCATCCTTCTGTCAGACCCACTTTCTATTTATGATCCTTGCATCATACCATTGCTTAAGCCTGCTTTTTTGCTTTCCTTCCACCTCAGACATGCTTTTTATTTTGCATCCTTTTTTACTTTGCTTAAAACTACTTTTCTGTTTTCCATCGGTCGCTACATTTCCAATAATGCTTTAGACTCCACTTTCATTGTCCTTGACTCAAATCATTGACCATTCTTATTATAAAAAAAATAAATAAATAAATAAAAAATGTAATTTAAAAACATGGATACAGCGAACCCTCGCGTTTTAATTTTTTTTTCTATGGAACCCATCCTCACTTATTTGCGAGGAGGAAAGTATTAATTGGTGTCCAGGAAGTATTTTGAGGTGATACATCTCAACATAGAGACTATAATATTTGTTTGTCTGGGAGGAGCTAAATTTAGTTCGGGTCGTTAGTGGAAGTTACGTAGAGTATACGCAGCATGTACACATGCTCTTCAGGTGTATTTTCTCTGATGAAAATCACCTTTAAGGCATTTATTTTCAGGGTAATGTAAAACGAGATGTTAAAGTGTTTCGAGATCAGTGTATTATTTACAGTTACTTTTCATATTACAAACGTTTTTGGGGGGTGTCTTACATTTTTTTCACGATTCATGGTCATGTCTCCTTTGAAGTCAAAGATGTGAGCAACACACACAAACTCAGGTAATTACCTTCAACATCTGAACCGGGTTTCAGTTGAACTTTTTCCTGCAGATGGCGACTGCCGTGCTGCGCCATCCGTCTTCTTCACTCGCTCATTTGCTGTCGCCCACAGTCTCGCCGAGGCTCCCAACCGCCCCGCTCAGCGTTTACGCCGCCGTTCTGGTCTTAGACCGCGCATTCTGTATGGCGTGTCGTTTTGGTATCCTAAGCACTTCTCCTTGTTTATGTAATATGCTGAAATGAGTATCTGTCACTTTGTGCAAAAAAAAAATGTGATTAATGTATGATGCTCCACATACTCAAATACCAGGTCCTGCAAAATCAGCTATCCTATTCTATGAGAAAATACGAATATGTCTAACTTTCCTGCATAACTGCCCCTCCTACTCTACATACAACTTACGTACACAAAAACTTCTATTAGTACATGAAAAAAAAATCAAGATATGCCACCATTTGCTACCATTAAGAACACTTTTAGGGCAAAAAAATAACCCCTATGTCTTTGGCAGACATAGTACAACATGATTTGGCTCGATCTTCTCAAAGTTTTGTAACAATTCGATTAAAGGTCGATGCGGTGTGGGCAGTTTTTTTCTGCTAAGAAATGTTTGGTCTGTTTTATAAGCAATTTTGCTAGTTATGGACGTGTTTCAGTCCACTTAGGCTGTGTGCCAAGTTTAGTAATCCTATCTCTAAAATTAAGGCAGCACGGTGAGTGCTTGCCTCACAGTTCTGAGGACCGGGGTTCAATCCCCGGCCGCGCCTGTGTGGATTTTGCAATGTGAGTGCAAATGGTTGTTTGTTTGTACCCTGTGATTGGCTGGCAACCAGTTCAGGGTGTACCCCACCTCCTGCCCGATGATAGCTGGGATAGGCTCCAGCACACCCGTGACCCTAGTGAGGAGAAGTGGCTCATAAAATGGATGGATGGAGGCATGGATCTCTAAAATTAGTTGGAAGTTGGAATTGTGTTTGATTGTTCTTGCTGAAATTTTACACACTTCCCATTTCATGCAAATTTGCAAAAGAAAAATACATTGGGCCGTATTTTGTAGAGCGCAACAAACTGAACCTGTGTGAGAAATTTCAAGTCAATCTGACCTTTTGAGGTGAGAGGCATGACAACACTGTCTCACTTACTGTATGCCCGATGATCTGCTGTGACTCACAATCTTAACACACAAACACACATACAATGCTGTGAAAAAATATTTGCCCTCTTCCTAATATCTGAGTTTTTGCAATGTATAAAATGCACCTCCTAAATGATGATTTCATTTAAGGGCAAAAGAATCCAAGCTCATCTGGCCGTATGTGAA
Organism: Phyllopteryx taeniolatus; assembly: GCF_024500385.1. Taxonomy (NCBI): domain Eukaryota; kingdom Metazoa; phylum Chordata; class Actinopteri; order Syngnathiformes; family Syngnathidae; genus Phyllopteryx; species Phyllopteryx taeniolatus. The sequence continues at coordinate 17,196,902 of NC_084506.1, forward strand.
AAAGTAATTGTCCCCTGAACTTAACTGGAAGTGACGGCCTTGGCAGCAAAAACTGAAACCAAGCGTCAATGAGTCATTCGCGAAGCTGTGGAGGAATTTTGGCCCTCTCTTCTTCACAAAATTGTTTAAATTCGGTCATATTGTAGTGTAATTTTGGTTTGGCTGATCACTCCTGCGAAGGTTTTACCATTGTTCCCAGTTTTCTCCATTTGTGGATTATGTTTCGCAGCAGTCATAAATCCTTGGAAATGGGTTTGTAACCAATTCCAGCCTGGTATTTTTCAATCATTTTGTTTTCACTTGTTCTTAAATTTCTATGGATTGTTTATTTTTGAGATCTTGTAGCCTGCTTCCCTTTGTCTGTTTAACTAATTTATTGATATAATGAATGTGGTGGGGCGGCATGGTGGACGACTGATTAGAGCGTCTGCCTCACAGTTCTGAGGACCGGGGTTCAATCCCCGCCTGTGTGGAGTTTGCATGGTCTTCCCGTGCCTGTGTGGGTTTTCTTCGGCCACTCCGGTTTCCTCCCACATCCCAAAAACATGCATGGTAGGTTCATTGAAGACTCTAAATTGCCCGTAGGTGTGAATGCGAGTGCGTATGGTTGTTTGTTTATGTGTGCCCTGCGATTGGCTGCCAACCAGATCAGGGTGTACCCCGCCTCCTGCCCGATAATAGTTGGGATAGGCTCCAGCACGCCCACGACCCTTGTGAGGATTAGCGGCTCAAAAAATGGATGGATGGATGAATGTGGAGGCAATCAGGCCTGAGCATGGCCAGTGAAATTGGACTCAGCTTTTCAAAAATCGTGATTAATCACAGTCATCTCAATTTCGCAATGACTTTTTTTTTAATTATTTTATTTATTTTTTTTACGTTGGGTCTGATTGGTTTGGATTTATTTTGATTTTTTTTCACCTCATAATAAATTAAATCATCAGCTAGAAACTGCATTTGGTTTTCATTTGGCTTGTCAATATATAAAATAAGCTTGAAGATCCAAAACATATTACCTGTACATAATGTCCGCATTTTGACATTTGACGGTAAAAAAAATACCATAAACGTCATTCTTTCACCTTGAAATGTGCTGACTTTTCATAAAGTGACCCAAAATAAACGAAAATAAAATATTTGAATATTTCATGTCGTTATTTTTTCCAGGTGCTACAACATTTGTGTGCACTTTGATAATAAGGCCTGTAAATATTTCTAGAACTATTTATCTGGCAGGACTCGAGCAGTGGTGCCCGATGGTTGCCAATCAAGTTACCTGAATGTCTGTAAAGGTGTACCACAAGGCTCTGGACCACTGTTCCTTGTATATTAATGAATTCAACGTTGGGATCAAAAACAGTTTCGTGGATGATGCAGTCATCTGGTCAATCTCTCTCTGTTCTGCAAAACATGCAGTCTGATTTCTATGCAGACTTGCGAAATTTAAATTGATGTGCAAACCAAACAAATTCTTCACACACAAAAAAACAATTGTTTGATTCAAACAAAAAATATATAATTACTGTTGATGAGACTTCTTTTAGAAAGTCTTCGTGTTAATAGCATCTGGATTGATGACAAGTTGTCAAACAAAAACCATTATTGGCAATCTTTACGGAACTAAATCTCTTCCTCAATATTGTAGAAAGCAAATCAGAAAAGCTAAATTTCTTGTCAGTTTTGGACTATGGAAATGTTGTTTATATTGGATGTATGCGCAGCCATCTACATAAAAACCACTTGATACATTTTATCATCCTGCAATTAACTTCACGTGTGACATACTATGTGTTCATTGAAAAGGAACAGTTTGTCAGGGTTAAGTGTAAAAATATATTTTAAAAAAAAAGGGCTAATACTTTTTCACCCCGCTGTATGCCCGAAGCATGCAATTACCTGAGTGCAAGTGACTAACTGGCGGCGGTGTCACCTTTTGGATGATATTAGCAGCAGCAGGAGCATTTGACATCCCACGGGGCTGCTTAACAGTGCAGAAAATAAAGGCTCGGAACGTCATCAAGACCCGTTGACAGTGCGCTCGCTGCTACTCAGTGGTCTGTTTTGGAGCCGGCTCCGCCAACTGTTAGTCAGCATGCAAAGTGAATTTACACGCCGGCCCAGCTTGCGTTGCAAATGGTCCCCCTGCTACTCGTGGAGGAAGAATAATAGGAGATGTGTCCTTTCAAAGTAAGATGAGCACCGTATGTAAATCATCACAACGACCTTAATTACTTTTTATTCTTAAGCAGAGTACACAGATAACATCTTGAGCGACGTACATGGATATCTGTTCGCAAGATTTAAACCATGTTTCTTCAAGCAGAGCCACAGTCGCTGATGTACTTTGTCGTGTATTAAACGGGACAGTCAAACACACAGATACAAAATGAAAACACTTGCAAGGAGCATGGAGTAGACACTCATGCTGAACTAACTGTCAACCTTACTGACTCCAGCTCCTGATTTTACTCAGGATGCGCATATCAAAATACCAAAATACCAATACTACAGTGTGTGTATGGAGTGACATTAGATTTTTTTTTTTTTTAACCATCGGTCCTAAGAAAGTCAGCGCTGAGGAGAAGTAAATGATGTCCATTGAATAAAAAAAAAATAAAAAAAGGAATTAAAAAAAAATGACCAAGCGTGCGAAAAAGGCAAAACAAATGAGATTGAAGATAGTGAAAGTAAAGTGGAAAAAATGAACATAAAAGGGAAACAAACTGAAAAGCGGAAATCCGCAGATAATGATGATTATAATTGCATTGGGAAATAGATTTTTTTTTTCTAAACCCCCCAAAATTTTGAATAAGCAGGGATAATCCACCAATAAGCGCCCCCCCCCCCCCCCCCAAAAAAAAAAAAGAAAAAGGAAAAAAAATTAAATTGAGAATTTTTTTTTTTTAATTGAAAAAAAAACCGTCAGCGGTGAGGTGAACCTGCGGGTGCCAAACCGCAAGTATGCGAGCAACCACTCAACAGTGCTATTTTTCTTTCATTACAAAAAATGATGGTGTCTTTTTGGTGGCTGGAACGGTTTATTGGCATTTCCATTCATTTCAATGGGGAAAGTTGATTTGAGGTATGAATGATTTGAGTTATGAATGTGGGTTTGAAGATTCCATTTGCAATTCATGTGTGTACCTAATATTCCATCTGTTTTACATTCACACCCAAAATATAGAAGATAGACATACAAAAGGAGGAAATGACTCCACTTATGCGCATCAGACTATTCAGCGCTTAAGAAGTTCATTTTCCCAAAACGGCTCCATTGCCTCGGTTAAACGTTCGCATAAAATCGCACAGGTAATTCCACACAAACACAATTCCACACAAACACAAGCTGGCACATATGGTCTCATCTAAGTGTGCACTCTTTAAAAGCTGCAAGCTCAAAGAGGATGGCAAACAAAAAGCAGGTGGATTTTCAAATTACAATATGAGAGGGCTTTCTTTTTTTTAAACAGGCATCTTGAAAATTCATGGCACAAGACAATAATCATCCATCCATCCATCCATTTTCTGAGCCGCTTCTCCTCACCAGGGTTGCGGGCATGCTGGAACCTATCCCAGCTATCATCGGGCAGGAGGCGGGGTACACCCTGAACTGGTTGCCAGCCAATCACAGGGCACATACAAACAAACAACCATTCGCACTCACATTCACACCTACGGGCAATTTAGAGTCTCCAATTCATGCATGTTTTTGGGATGTGGGAGGAAACCGGAGTGCCCGGAGAAAACCCACGCTGGCACGGGAGAACATGCAAACTCCACACAGGCAGGGCTGGGGATTGAACCCCGGTCCACAGAAATGTGAGGCAGACGCTTTAACCAGTCTCCACCGTGCCGCCCGACAATAATCATATTCCACTTTTTTTGTTACTTCCATTTTTCTTTTAATGGGATTGAAAATCCATGCACAATTTCAAGGCCAAATATTTGTTATTCAAACAGGCGGCTTGGAAATATAAGCCAAATTTCAAGAATTATTGAATTCCACTTTTCCTTTATAATTTGCTAGTTGTTTTAAACCAGGTCGACACTTCACTGTAAAAGTCAAGCCAATGCAAGTGAATGTTTTTCAAGCAGGTGAAAAAATTTTATCCCAGCTTTTGCTTTATAACTACAGTAGTGGTTGTAGTTTTTATTTTATTTTTTTTAAAACAGGGCTTAAATTCATGACACATTTCAAGCTCAGATAATTTATTTTCAGATCGGGCTTGAAAATTCCTGCCATATTTCATGCCAAAATAAACGTATGATGCTTTTTTTTTTCCTTTTTTCTTTTTTTTTTTACACTGCATCCATAATGCTCCAGGCATGCAGGACACACATTTACTTGTCAACGTTTTCTCTTTTCTTCATTTTTGAGCACAATAATGCACAACCTGTCATCCTATAATTAATTTGGGAAGTTTCTAGCACACCATGGAGCGTAGATAACAGAAAAGGCTCCTCCATTGCCAAGTTCCAACCTGGGCATCGCCTCAAAGCTCGTCATAGCGGCCATCGCAGAGAAGCCGGAAATAGCAACATGAAACCCACGGACACGTGGGCGGCATCCACTCGTCCAAAAGCATCGTTTTCATTCATCGGCCTTTTCCTAACTTTGTTTTGTGTGTCACCTTGAGCGAGGTGACACAACAATGTTGAGAGGGTCGGTGTACCTGAGCTTAATGCTTCGTAAATAGCAACTGTGATAATGAAGCAGATGGGAGATTAATGGACGGGGGACGATTTGGACGCTGTTCAAGCATGCGTGTCGCCAGAGATAACAGGATCTCATAGCAGATCATGATCAGATACGCTCAAAATAGGAGGATTTACAATAGGTATCACACTTATCACCAAAAAATAAATAAAAAAATCAGGGCAACATTTCGATATATTTTACTTTGTAGTAATGTTTTGAAAATTCAAGCTAAATGTCAAGTGTTCTTCAAAAGGGCTTTGTCAAAGCCATGCTATGTTTCATTGTTTTGATTTTATTTTAACTAATCTTGAAAATTAATTTCACATCAAACCAAAATTATTGCAATCAACTTTTTTTCTTGATAGTTTAGGTGTTATTTCAACTGGGTTTGAAAATTCACTCCAAATGTCAAACCTAAATATTTGTTTTCAAAAAGGTGGTTTGAAAGTTCATGCCAATTTAAAGGAAATCATTGTATTCCATTTTCTTTCCTTTCTAATTTATTTAAACGAGGCTTGTTAATTCATGCCAAAACGTCTAGCCAAAATGTTATTTTGAAGGATTTTGCAAAAAAATATAAACAGGGCTTGAAAATTCATTCTAAAAGTGAGGTCAAAGTTACTGCGTTCCACTTTTTTTCTTTATAATTGATGTGTTATTCAAACAGTGCTTGGAAATTCAGGCCAAATGTCAAACCAAACTTTTATTCTTCAGTAACTCTATGCCATGGTTCAATGTTTAACTTTTCTTTTTTTTTTTTTTAAACAAAGCTTGAAAATTCATTCCACAGTTTACATCATAGTTATTGTGTTTCACTTTTTTCTTAATAATGATGTGTTATTTAAACCGGGCTTGGAAATTCATGCTAAATGTCGAACTAAAATGTTCGTTTTTCACACAGGTGGTTCAGTTTTTCTGATTTATGTTTTTTGAACAGGGTTTGAAAATTCAGGCCAAATGTCCTGCCAAAATAATTGTGTATTTCAACAGGTTTTTTTTGTTTGTTTTTTAATCCTTAAAAAATTTCAGGTCAAAATAAGTCCAATTCAACCATGATATGCAAAAAAAGAAATAAACAGTACATTGGTACGTTGACATACGCGTTTAATTCATTCCATGACCATGCTCTTAAATCAAATCGTCAATCGACTTTCCCCATGGAAATGAATGGAAATGCCTTTAATCCGTTCCAAGCTTTAAAAAACACCATACACAATTTTTGCAACATGTTTTTAAATAAGAAACATAGCCCTCAACAGTATTGGAAGGTATAAAAACATAGATAACAGTACAGTATTAACAAAATCCATCCATTTTCAACACCGCTGATCCTGGTTAGGGTCGCGGGACGCTGGAACCTATCACAGCTGACTTCGGGCGAAAGGCGGACTACACCCTGAACTGGTCGCAAAATAAAATGTAAAAAATAAAAATAAAAAACATTTCCCTGATTGCTAAAAAAAAAAAAAATCACTCATTCACCTTAATATTTTTCACACTTTATTTGCTTCGATGTTTGTCATGGGTAGGGGTCCGCATCTTGGGAATTATTTTAATACCCTTTCGCTCGACTTCATCAACTCGCTCCGCTTCAGTGTAGTACAAATCATACAAGTACTAAGGTCATACTACTTCGCCAAGTCTCGCTCGTAAGTTGAGGCTTCAATTCACTGGTCATCGTCCACTTCTTTTCAGAAATCGCTTTCGTAGGATCCATTTTTAGAAACAAAAGTAAAAATTCCTGCACCAAAAAAATAAAAAATAAAAAATGCCACCCCAAAACACAAGAACTAGCTGTACTTTCACCGCCAGGTAACCACGTGAACTGACGGTGGCCGGATGTTGTGAAGTTCGCCGCTTCCAGCCCGTAGCGCGACGGTTCGTAACTTGCAAAACTTGTTAGGTGGGCTACTAGTAAGTCAAGGTACAACTTTACGTGTAGAAGTATCACTCTGGGTTGCTCTTTTGGAGCCCATCATGAAAGAAACATTTGTTCCTATTGGATCAATTAAATATTAAAACGTGTGATTGTGAACGGTGCCCTCTTCTTTTAAGACCGAACACGAACACATGCACACACACACACACACACGCACACACAGATCATTACTGGACTTAAAGTGGTGAGACAGCCGCCTGTTCATCACTGCAGTGATGGTCCCGGGCTGTTTCATCAGTGCTGACAGTGACCACGTCTCACTTTTGGGTCTCTCTGCGAATAGCTCGCTCGTCCCTCAGCCTGACAGTCAGCTCTCATCTTCCCCGCCATCATCATCATCATCATCATCACCATCAGTGTCATTATCCCAATTGCATTTTGTCATGTGGATGTGAATACGTATGCAGCTCGTGCACATTGTGCTGTGTTTGTGTGAAGACTGGTAGGAAAGAGTATATTCGTGTAAATAATATTTTTTTTAAAAAGTAACTAGAAGATGTACTGTAACTGATGATCCAGCTCAAGCAATGTGACATTAAAATTGAATTCAGAATTCCAAAACTCACTGGCTGGGTATACCCTCCCGATCTAATAAAAGCGGGACCAAAATAATTCAGTTTTTTCTCCCCTCATACAGTGGTACCACGAATTAGGAGTTAAGTTTGTTCGATGACAATGTTTATAACTTGATTCACTGGTATCTTAAAATTAACTTTCACCATTGAAAATAATGTAAATGCCATTAAGCTATTCTGGTAAAAAATAATAATAATAATAATTAAAAAAATTTTTTTTTAAATATATGTAACCTGTTGTTTAATAAGAAAAACTTTAATTTTAATTAAACATTTTAATTAAATCAATTTTCATCCACCCCGCCTCATCGCCGCAATAGATGAAATCTGCGAAGTAGCGACCACCAGCACTGTAATAACGTCCCCAGACTCTTATCTTCCCCGCACTCCTAATAACCCCTACCATAGTCTTTTAAACATGTTTTGCACTCTTAAACACATTTTAAACTCTTAAATGTGCAGTAATGCACAGTAGTACTGTAAACTTTGCACATTTTATTCCTTGTAATATGTGTTATAATAATAATAATTATTATTATTATTATTTTTACAGTTTTAATGTTTTAGGCTATGAAGTGTTTATTTTATCACAAAAGAATTACAGCATACACTCAAAATCTCACGATATGATGAATTATGCATGGTATGAATATGAAAAAGAATATCTGCAAAGCACTGAATCCGCAATAGGTGAAACACGATATGAAGAGGGAACACTATATGTCCTATATTTAAGCGCAGTTTTTAATGTTCAAACTGTCCATAATGTTACAGAATGGCTTGCAAATTTTAAATATAGCTTTTAGAAATAAAGCATCTACCTTGTTTTTGACGAACACCTGAGTCTGCTACGCTACTGTATTTTAAGGTTGGTAATGAAAACTTTTCGAACCACTGAACCATATTTGAGGTGATGCGTTTATGGGTCAAAATATTAGAAAAGGAGGTCCATCAAGGAGTCCATGGCTCGGCCGACTCAGCCACACACGGGGATTTGTGAACGTAAATATTGAACAGGTTTACATTTTTTTTTACCATTTTAGGAAATGAAAAAAATCACACTTAACACATTCACTGCCTTTGACGTCTTAAGAATTCAAATATCCATGTTAACTGGGAAGGCTGGCAGTGAATGAGTTAACACACCCCGCACCACAGGATAATACCTCAGGATAATCCGTTAGCGACATCCCATAATTTGGCTTTGGCTGATTTTTATTGCAAGGGGAGAAAACGCTCAAATTTGGTCTGATTATTGGTATACGTGTACCCCACTTTAGAGGGGGCGCATGAACAGTTTTCTCTTTTTATTACACATTGATAACAAGTCAGGTGCTCATCACAGACTTTTTTTTTCCTTATTACACAAACAGGCCAATCCCAGGATAAAACAAAGTGTCACGCCGATGCCAGTAAAGCTCGCCAAACTATGTCGGCCACAACAAAGTGCATGTTTTCAGAGTGTTTTGATACAGTTGAGCAGGATAAGAAGCAACGTAGGAAAAAAACAAAGAGCAAGACTAATTATAGGAGAAATCCATCCATCATTAGATATATATTGATATTGACTGAGACATTTTTTGGAACATATTTAGTTAGCCAGTGAGTAAAGTAAGGTCAATTTCTCATTGAATATCTGTTTGCAACCTCTGAGGTCGCCACCTGCTGGCCATTACTAAAGATGCCGCTTCCAGTAGCCTGAAAGACACCTTTAACCCTGACCTACTGTTTGGACCAATTTTGGTATTTAACAGCAATCAGTTTGCGCTAATGTCTTTCTTTCACATTGAAATTTGATGATTGTTCTTAAAGGGACCCTGTTAAATATATTCTAGAAGTTATCATTTATTTGCTTAGCTTGCATTAGTATTATGGACGATTTTAGATGTCTCGCCTTCGAAAAGATGACTCAGCATCATCCGATGGAAGGGCGCCTGGACCAAGGACGTGATCGGACACAAAAAAAATAAAATACACAAAAATAACAATTTTATTTTTAAATGCCCTTTTTTGTGCTAGAAAGTTTGTTTACACTGAGGCTGAGGATTTTAGATTTAACTTATTGCAAGGATTTTCTTGGCCAAAATTGACCTGGAGCATACTACTGTATGTATGCATGGAAAATGAACAGTGTGGAAGGACTTAATTGATACAGTTCTGCCTGTTCCACATGACTTTTTGCACTGGCAAATTAACCTTCCATGTCATCGAATATAAGATACACTGCCACGGAACAAGGCAATAATGTATCGAAATGAAATGATGAGCTAATGCGTGAGGGGGTGAGTGAATAATAGAGCACAAATGACTGAGTGACATGGTGTGTGAGTGTGTGTGTGTGTGTGTGTGTGTGTATTTGTGTGTATGTTGGCTGTTGCGCATTAAGTGGCGGTTTGGCCGCTGTGCTCTGCCGCTGCTCTTATTGTCAGTATGCTGCTGCAGACCGCCTCATATCATTAATCAATTATTCACCACAAGCCTGTTAATGTTTCATGAGCGAGGCTGCTGCGGTCAATTACTAATGAATCGTGCTCGTAGTCAGAAAAGCTCTGAGGAGACCACAAATCACAAACTGTACACTGCATTTTGGGGTGCGCGTGTGGGCTGGGTGTTAGTGTTATTACGTGTTTTTTCTCGAGAACTGAGTTTGGTTCTGTGACACTTTTACAGTTTTTTAAGTAGTTTTGTGTTTGTTTCCAGGAGTGAAAATGAATAACATGAGCAGATGAACACTAGACAGGTCAGTGCATGTTTTATGAAGTCTGTGTGTGTGTGTGTGTGTGTGTGTGTTGGCCCTGCAGTCTGTTAGCCATCCCTGTGTACACAAATTAATTACAAGACCACCCGTTTGGAGACCCACACAGCCCAAAACAATATGACCGACAGTACCATTGTACAGTACGTCCGACTTTATTTTCTATCTAGAAATGTTTTAATGACAGACAACATAAGAAGGATTGGGTATTTACAGCCCTGAGCTCCGCCCCTAGTTGCCATGGTAACGAAATCCTTATAGTCGCTATTGGCCTAACAGGTGGAGGGATAACAGGTGCCCTCAAAACATCCTTACCGTTAATTTCACCAAGATAGAAAATAAGTGTGCTGTAGTTCTTGATTGTAGGGTTATTTTGACAAATGAACTAAACTGTTTTAAATTGTGAGAAAAAAATGCATGTGTTTTCTTTGCACAGTGGTGCCTTGAGATATGAGTGGAACACTCTTAATTCAAAGTACTCATATCGTGAATCATCTTTCCCCATTAGAAATGAATGGAAATGGCATTATTCTGTTCCGGCCTCCTCAAAAAAACCCAACATAATTTTTTTGTTGTGTGGGTTTTAATAATTATTTTGTACTTACATATATTAAAAACATAATTTAATAGAATGTAAAGAATTAAACACTTCGCACATCATGATTAATTCATTGTAGCTCCTTCTGGTGTGTGTGTGTCTTGGACACCGGGGGCAGTATAATACAGTCAAGCAAACACAAATGAAGAAGATTTTCATAACTCCTGTAAGTAACTCAGTAAGTGGCACCAAAATTAGTCATCTTTTGCAGAGGATAATTAATATATGCCTGTGAGTATTGTTTGTTATATAGTCTGTCTGCATGTGTTGATGAGCCGTTGGTATTGAATATCTGTTGCTTAGAGCGTTAGAATACCACCGCATAAATGCTATTCATTAGCCCGTCAATGGTGTTTCCTATTATGTTTTAGCATCGAGGTAGTAGACTTTAAAGCTAAACTATCTGGTTATGTGTAATTCTCCTTGTTTTATGTTAAGTTTGACAGTGACCTTCAGCTGAGAGTGACAATAAAGAGGTTCAAGCCTCTCTTTTTTTTAGATTTAATTATATGCCGAACCACTGCTTGTTGTGCAGTGAATTGAATTTGCTGCCACCATACAGTGCTCATATCTCAAGTTTGCACCCGCGTGTTAAAGCTAAAAATTGGTCGAAGGACAGCTCACATCTCAAAAATCGCAAGGCGCCACTGTACTTAATTACATTTATAATTTCAAATGTACCTGTAGCTAACAAGCGAAGCATGGAGAGTCTCTGTTGCCAAAAAGTGCAATCAGTGAATGGGGCGGTCATTGGCAACAGCCTTTCAAATAGCCACACTCACTCATTAATTTCTCGTGCATTTACTCTCTTTGTATTATTATAATATAGCTATGTTGTCCATGTTAATCCACTTGTTCCTTGACAATCGCGCCACGTTATTTGTGGTTCAATTAAAAATAATAATAATGCAGTATTGGGCGGCACGGTGGCCGACTGGTTAGAGCGTCAGCCTCACAGTTCTGAGGACCCGGGTTCAATCCCTGGCCCCGCCTGTGTGGAGTTTGCATGTTCCCCCCGTGCCTGCGTGGGTTTTCTCCGGGCACTCCGGTTTCCTCCCACATCCCAAAAACATGCATTAATTGGACTGTGTGACTGTGAGTGCGAATGGTTGTTTGTTTGTATGTGCCCTGCGATTGGCTGGCAACCAGTTCAGGGTGTACCCCGCCTCCTGCCCGATGACAGCTGGGATAGGCTCCAGGACGCCCGCGACCCTAGTGAGGAGAAGTGGCTCAGAAAATGGATGGATGGATGCAGTATTGTACTGTCTATCTGGAGCCTCACAGTGTTGTTTCCCAATAAGAACACCAGGTGTCGCAGTTTTTCCATTGCATCAAGTTGGTTTTCTGTGTGAGGGTCAGTCGCCAGGTGTGCGAGTGCAAGTCGCCGACTGTAATTTTCTCACAATTGCCCGGTTCACTAACAATTGCTTTAATAAATATTGGGAGAACTCGGCCACATCACAAGTGGCTACGAGAGCAAAAGTCAATGGGAGCTTACGCGCACAAGTGTCGAGCCAGCAGTCGGCACACTTGCGAATCGTGTGTACGTGTGTGTGTGTGTGTGTGTGTGTGTGTGTGTGTGCGTGCGTGTGCGCGTATCACTCCATCTATCTCGGGGGCTGGAGACGGGGAGCGAGGCACGTGTGAAATGAAGCACGGCTAATGCTATTAGCGCACGGACGCAAACCATCTGTGGGGAATCGGAGAAGGAAGCGCACGCGGCCCCGGTGGACTTACTTGCTGCTACATGAACCGGCGATGAGACGAAGCACAGCATTCCTAAACACACACACACACACACACACGGTGCCATGTGGTCTTCCAATGGTCCATTTTGATTGACTATCATCAGTATAGCTTCCTGCATTAATGTCTTTCTTTCCTCTCTTTTATTTCCATCTTTTATTTATTTAAAAAAAAAATTTGCCCGTCCGTCTGTATTGGGCACAAAGCCCCCCTCGCTGAAGGACCCTTATTGGACAAAGCTTTGCTTTCTGGGGCTCGCTGCATATATGCATGCTGCGCAGACAATGAGGCCCTTATTAGAGTGGCCAGCATCTCGCTCACTCGCTCTGGGATGCGGTCGGGGGAAAGCTGTGACCGACACTGTGCGAAAGTGCGTGCGTGTATGTGTGAGTGGGTGCGCAGTTCCCACCTCATAGCTGCACACATGCGAGTCACAGGGGTGTGAAGTAGATGCTCTTAGTCCTCCTTTGGTCACTTAAGTGATCAATCACTGCCTGATCACATGCAGTTTTACCCTGCAGCGTGGCAGCACATCAGGGGCGGAGACAAAATATCATCTATCGCATCACAAATCCATACTGTCCAAGGAGGCATACTTATTAATGACTTTTTTGAGCCACTGAGGACTAGAGTGGGACAACTACTTTTTTTGTAATTTTGTGCAAAAGTGGTTTTGAAGTTTTATGGCTGCAGTAAAATCTGAGGGATTTATACCTGGGTGATAAATATGTGGATGTGATTACTTTTTTCCGTCTACTTCTTTTCACAGAAATCTTGTTTTTTTTCTCAGATTTTGGCATTTTGGCAGATACAGTGCTGCCTTGAGTTACAATTCTTTGCTTTGACATGCAAGCAGATATTTGAGATGCGAGCGCAGTATTGCGGCAGTTAACTCAAGTCAACTCCACAACAAGCAGCAGTTTGGCAAATAGTGAACAATTCTTCAAAAAAAGAGGCTTCGAGTTGTTTATTCTCGGTTGGATTTGACCGTCAAACTAAACATAAACATAACAAACATAAAAACTAAACTAAATACAGAGAATTTCACTTTGTGTATTTAACCAAGCCAAATTGACTTTGTCTTACAAAAGTGTGCTAATGCTGACACACAATGCAAAACCCCATAGACTGGCTACTGAATAGCATCGCTGTTGCAACACAAGTAGACAGATAATACAACAGCACTCACAGTCACAGGCAAATATTCTTTATCCTCTGACGACTAATATTTGTACAGCTTACAGACGAGTATCTTGTGACCGTCTCCATCCATCCATTTTCTACCGCTTATCCGAGGTCGAGTCGCGGGGGCAGTAGCTTTAGCAGGGACGGCCAGACTTCCCTCTCCCCAGCCACTTCATCCAGCTCTTCCAGGGGTGAGCCCGAGGCGTTCCCAGGCCAGCTGAGAGACGTAGTCTCTCCAACGTGTCCTGGCCCGATAGGACTCCTTCTTCAGTTTGACGGCATCCCTCACCGTTGGTGTCCACCAACGGGTTCGGGGATTGCTGCCACGACAGGCCCCGCCTACCTTACAGCCACAGCTCAGGTCGGCCGCCTCGGCAATAGAGGGGCGGAACATGGTCCACTCGGACTCAATGTCCCCCGCATCCTGGGAGACGTGGGTTAAGTTCTGCCGGAGGTGGCAGTTGAAACTCCTTCTGACAGGGGATTCTGCCAGCCGTTCCCAGCAGACCCTCACAATATGTTTGGGCCTGCCAGGTTGCACCGGCATCTTCCCCCACCATCGGAGCCAACTCACCACCAGGTGGTGATCAGTTGACAGCTCTGCCCCTCTCTTCACCCGAGTGTCCAAGACATGTGGCCGCAAGTCCCATGACACGACCACAAAGTCAATCATCAAAGTGCGGCCTAGGGTGTCCTGGTGCCAAGTGCACGTGTGGACACCCTTATGCTTGAACATGGTGTTCAAGAAACAGAATAACAGAAAAGAGTCCAACCCCTCTCGAGAGGACTGGTACCTGTGTATGGAAGAGAGCCCGACCCCTATGGCCCCTCCCACAGGTGGTGACCCACCCCAACGGTGCAGGCCCGGCCACCAGGCGCTAGCCTTCGAGCCCCACCTCCAGGACCGTAACGTCTCCGTGTACTGTATATCCATGTCTGTATTAAACTGCCCCCAGGTGGCGAAGGCACGCACACCAGAAGAAGCAGCGCAATGGTCATTGAATTGAACCAGAAAATCAGGCAAAAACGTTTTAACTCTTAACATTCTAAGTAATTATGTCCTTACTATAGGTTTTTATGAAGTGCAATATCATTGAGTGCCATTTTTCTTAGTAAAAACCACTTTTTAAAAAAAAAGTTTTTTGGGAGGCTGGATCTTAATTTGTTGGCTAACCAAGCTTGTCACTCAATTTACCCCCAAATTGTCCACCCTCTTAGTACTTGTAATCACGCTCGTTTATGAGAAAAACAGTAGCACATCTACAGCCGTTAGCTGCAATCAGAGAGCGCTCGCACAGTGTATGTCTATGCACTCCACTTACATTGCAATACAGAAAATCAGGCCTCTCCACAGACCGTGTGTGTGTCAAACAGAGTGAGGAGGCTCTGTGACTCAATCATGCATGAAGAGGATTTTCTGTTCAATAGGCACTGCAGACGTGCATACTTGCATTCTAATGAGCGCGCGTCGTCATACAAACAAGTTGGCCCTCACAGATTTTTCCTCCTCACCTCAGGCTTTGGACTCGTTTACACGTTAGCTTTGGATGGTCATCTGGAGAGACAATGGGTTTGAATGCAGAATCACCTGTTAGCTGGCACCTTAAGAAAGGCTCTGTTTAGGGGATGTAACATGCCTGAAAACTGATGGATTTATTTTTTTTAATGCAGTGTCCAACACAACTCACTTGGCAGCGCCCCCTGGAAGGTTAGAAAGAAAAAAAAAGCCACCATCACCAGTGTTACCGATCGAGACGAAATTACAATTGGACATGTCAATGATGACAGGACACTCGGGAAAGTCTCGAGGACACATGCCCAAAATTCAGCAGGAAGTTGGCCATTTTGGTTTGAAGCAACCTTTTTTGGCAAATTCCATGTTTTTACAAACTGCTACTAGTGAACTGACCCAGTCAGAAGTATCCGACACAAATGCCTGATCTTTTGCATATCCCATCTAATTTGGACAAAGAATACCGTTTAAGTTTGACCATTTTGAAGAGTTTTATAAATAAAAAAATACAAAAAATAGCCCCCACCACCAGTTTCACAGATTGACGCAAAACTTGGTGGACATGTCTAGCATGACATGACACATGAAAAAGTCTCAAGGACCCATGCTCCAAATTAAACAGGAACCTGGCTGTGTTGGTGTGAAGCAGCCATTTTGGGAGAATTCTATAGCATTGACAATGGAATTCAACCAAGTGAATCTCATTTAGAACCAGGTATGTAGGCATGTTGGCGACGCTTAATTACCAAAACATTTTCGCCTATGCCATCTAATGTGGGCGTAGCATGCTGTCGAAGCCACCAGTTTCTCCAATCGACACGAAATTGGGTGGACATGTCTATCATAACAGGACGCATGAAAACGTCTCAAGGACCCATGCCCAAAATTAAACAGGAAGTCTGCCATTTTGGTGTGAAGCAACCATTTTGGCCAAATTTGAGAGTTTGTACAATGACCAACTGCTACTAGGGAATTAGCCAATCAGAAGCAGGTGTACTAGAAACTTGGGACGTGACATTGCCAAGCTTTTTATCCTGCACCATGTAACACGGGCAGAGCCTGGTGTCAAAGTTTGATCATTCTGAGGATTCGCTGCATGGCTGCTTGCATCTTTTTAAATTTTGTTGTTGTTGTGTGCTTTTTTAGTGGACTCGCAAGTGGACAGATGGTTGAAGATGAATTCTGCATCTCTTTACTCCTCATCGTCTCTGTCTACTGGCTGGCTGTTGAGCCGAGTGGTAAACATGTGCAAAGAAGGATGGCGGTGGAATGGCTAAGTTTTCTTTTTATCCAATAAAAATGTCTCTGTGCAAAGATCAATTGTTGTTGCTAGGAGACTGAAGCATCCTTTGGCAGTGGGCTTCAGCTCACCACGTCTGTTTTTTCCCTCCTTCCCTCTCTCTTTTTCTCACTCTCTCTCTCTTTCTCTCTCTCTCGCCCTCTCTCATATACAACCACACATTCTTCCTCCCTCACTCTGTCTCTCAGGGAACACACACGCACTCACTCACACACAGCGGCAGCATCCTCTCTCTCAGCGTGACTCCTCCGGGGATCGCAAGTAGACCCAGTCAAACTTCCAGCAGAGAAGGGATTCACTACAAGACAACATAAAGGTGAGTAGGGGGGAAACAACCATTCCTTCATTCTCTTTCTTTGCTGGATAAAAGAGGAAAGAAATTGTCCGCAATTGGTGTGGAACTTTGATTTGTTTTGCTTCTACTGGTCGCGAGAAGACGTTGTTCCGATGGTTCCCTGCAGCAGATGCATGACAGACAAGCTGAAATGATGCAGTCGGGTGTTGGAACTTTGCATGGAAACGCAACGTACGCCACCGTCATGTGCATACAGGTGGAGCCGTCTGATAAACGTGGTGTCTTGCATCAAAATCCTATTAAAAGTGCACTGACAGCAACAAATAGTTTTTTTTTTCTGGCAAGTAAAGGTGCAGAAGTAGCAAGCAGTTGCATCAAATCTGCATGAATTATGTCACGCCGCCCTTCCAATAGGCTTAACTTTGTCGTCTGTTAGAATGTGACACACTTTAAATCAAAGGAACATAGAGAGCTGCGTGTTATTGTAGAAGTGTGACCTTGCTTTCTCCTTACTTTCTAAATGAATGCGCATTGATATTGTTCGTATTTGGGACTGACTGCAACATTAGGTGCATCTGCACATCTGGAAAAAAAATTCTGCCTTTACAAATACAAAAACGGCACCTCGAAACAGTTCGAAACGTACCTGCTTTTTATTGTTATTCTATATACATTTTTAACAGCAAATTTGAATTTGAAATTTGAAGTCATAGAAAATAGTGACAACCAAATACTTAAATATAATGTAAAACTACTGCGCGATTTATGTTTAAATGGGATTTGGTGGGGAATAAAAATGCTTGTAATATCTATACCTATAATGATACAATTATGGGAACCGAAATTGCGATATTTATTCAAAATGTATCACACTGGGGTCGGTTTTCTGTCTAAATGAAAAGAACAAATCCCTTAATGGTCCCCTTCTACCTGTTTATATTTTTCATTTTCCATAATATTTGATTTCCTTTTATTGGGTTTGTAGGATAATTTGAGTTGGAAATGCCCAGAATGTTCTTCTATAAGCTGGTCGAGTTGGCCTTTTCCGCCGGGCATTTGAGATGGCTGGATTTCTCATTAATATACAAATTGAATTGGTGACGACTCGTAATTGTCTTTAGATGTGAATGTGAGAGTGAATGGTTGTTTTTCTATATGTGCCCTGCGATTGGCTGGCGACCAATCCAGGGTATACCCCGCCTCCTGCCTCAAGTCAGCTGGGATAGGCTCCAATTTACCCACAACCTATGGATGGAAATTGATGAGTTCCTTTCTTCATGCAAAAATCCGCAAGTAATTGACGACCACAGAAAATTGCCAGTAAATGTCACAAGATGTCCCATAGCACTTTTTATATTAGCCAATGCGATGGCCTGACTACATGAAGCCCCTCTCCTCAGTTCAAGATGCCGCCAGATTTCATAAAAATATGGACAAAAACAGCCAATATGTGTGTTTTTCAAAGGATAACAGAAGGTAGAATGTGAGGGTTCTCTATTTTTAAAATTCTGTTTTTGCGTACGAAAACATATCGCTAAAGTAATAATACTTCTGACAATTAAGCATTATTGTCTTTGTTTTGGTGGAGTCTTTGGGGTTGCGCAAGTGTACCCAATGTTTTGTCCAGTGTACAGTATTGTCATATCATTATCATTATAAGCCTAATAGCTTAACCGCCAAAGTCAATTTTTTTATGTTTTCGAAAAACAAGAAGTCCAGTTGCCTCGATTCAACCTTTGCGGATTACCGTGACCCAGATGACTGAGAATCTCCACAAACATATAGGAAAAAAACCACAATTTTCAGCAAGCACATTGGTATTTTTTTTACTGTGACAATAAGTTAAAAACGACATTTACTTTTATATATTTGTTTGTGTGTATGTGTTTCTTTGATCATCTAAGTAAGAGCGGGTCAAACAAGGTGTGGGAGTGGGTGCGGGCATTTGACGCGTGTGTTGAACCTTGACGATACACTTGTGTATGGGTTTATGTGTGTGTGTTCTGCATAGATGGATTTTGTGTGCTCAAAGGCAGTGTGTATTTATGTGAGAGGGGGTGAGTGTTCAACATGGCCTTGTGTTTCAGCAATTCTGCACTGGTGAATATGCTTACATGAGCTCCTGTTGGAGCACCTTGATGATGATGATGATGATGATGATGTGTGTGCGTGCGCAGCCTTGTAGCTCCCACCTCTCTTCTGACTGTATGTAATATGCCTCAGCAACGGGAAAGTAATAGTATTGTTATAGTTTAAGTGTGTGACATACAGTATTAAGTGTCTCTATGCTGTGATTTTTACACACACTGCATTTCTGCGGCGATGTCACAAATGAGCCAAAGAAAAAGCAAAACACAGGTGTGGACTAGTTAACTAATTCACTGGCAGCCGTTTTAGAGCATTTTTTACTGATCTTTCAGGAGCCACAGATTGTGTGTTCTGTGAGGAAAATACAATCATGGAACCTGCAAAAAGAAAGTGCAGACTCTTTTCTTTCAATAGGACATGGGTTGATTTCACCAAAATCACCGGTTTCTGACAAATATGCAGAGGAAATGAGCTTTTTGTGAAAAGCAACACAACAGTGACCTTTATGCTAATATTTTTTGCTTCAGTGACACCTCACCCCATAAAAGAACAAAAACAAGACTGAGAAAGGGCTTTTGATGGTAAATTTGGAAGAAAAAAAAAGAAAAAAAATGCGGGCGCACACATACTCCGTTCGAGTGTCAGGTGCCTAAAGTTGTCCAACTTTTAACGTGTTGCCATTTCTCTCCATCATAATTGACGTGACGAGCCGATATTCACCCCCTAATCTTCATCTTCTACTCAAAAGCCGTGTTGATCTCAAATCCAAAGAAATGCAACGGTGCCATCTTCAGGGTTCTGTTAGTCATTACAGTGATTTAAAAACCCTCTTCCACTCCTACCCGTTGAGATGTACAGTACACTTAAGCTTAACTTTTCCATGATGTTGCCGGTTTAAAATTTGTAAGGTTTGCTAGTCTCGTGATGACGGTTTTGGTTTGGCTTTTGAGACGTTTTTCTACCAGAACGCATTGTACTTTGTGTTAGTGAGAATGGAAAACCTTTATTGTTTTTTTTCTTTTATGACAAAGCCTTTACCTACTGCACACAGCACCAACTGTGAGAGCTTGGATGGATGGATGGTTTTTAGTCACAAAATCCGGTCACCATCAGTTCATGTGTGTTTTGAGGTCCCATTTTCAGTTTTTTTGGGGCAGCTATTTTGCTAAATTTCTTTTTTCTAACAGCGGGTCCTAAGAAAGAGAATTCTGAGAAGATGAAGCAGATGAAGGCTGCTGAATTAAAGATGGGAAATCGTAGAAAAACACAAGCAAGGCGTGCGATTAGTCGACTCGGCGAACCATTTCGAGCGTCGTACTTTTATGACGTGTACTGAAGCAGAAAGAGTCGATAGTTCCTTCCTCACCTGCGCCTTGTTATCCCCGATGACCTCATACTTAACCTTGTGCCTGATTCTGTTTCGTCACCATTTCGTTGTACATTGTCATCCCGTTCCAGCATTCCTTCACTGAGTCATAGTAAGCCCTGTTTGATTGTTATGTTTTGCCACACTTTTTGGATACTGTTCCCTTGGCTGACTGCCAGGTAAGGTGAAGTCGGGTTTGACTTCAACGTGTGTTTGATGGCGAGTCAACTGTATATTGGGACTATACCAATGTTGGGGGAGGGGGTGAATGGCTATATAGTAAAATTACACGTCATCTTTATACAGGCCCTCACCAAAATGTGATAACAAGGAATTCTTCCTTGCGACAAGCAGCTCCCCAAAGTAACCTGAAGTTGAAATCGTGGGCAGGATTGTGATGAATGAGACCGTACTACCGATCCATCCGTCATCCGTTTTCTATAGCGTGTGTCCTCATTAGCGTGGCGGGTGAGCTGGAGTCAATCCTGGCTGACTTTGGCAGAGAAGCAGGCTACATGCTGGACTGGTGACCAGTCAATTTCAAACAGCCATTCACGCTCAACGTTCACATCCATCAATTTAGTCTTCAGTTGACCTAACCCTAACATGTTTCCTCAACTGAAATTTGAACCCGAATCTGGAGACTGTGAGGCAGAAGTGCTGACCAAAACACATTTCCAAGACCGTACCATTTAAAAAGAGCGAGTTCAGTAGAAAATCCTGTAAGTCCCTCCATCATTTATCCAATTTTTCGAAGGACTCCAACTATGTCATGGACCTCAGTGGTGTAGTTTTTACATTGTCCTGCTAACTAACCCATGGGGAAAACAATACTTCTTGCCTTTGATTTTGCACTTGGTCATGGCACAAGCTACGTTCCAGACCGGTCAGTTAAAGTGGAAAATCCATGATATAGAGAGACTGGATTAAAAAAAAAAAAAAGATGATTTTGAATAGTTTTAGTCCTCTCACATGCTTTAAGCACACTTAAAATTATGAAAATACACTTTTTTTAAAAGTATTCTTGAGCGCCTGTTCTCTCTCACACACAGTTCTCCAAATAAGAGGCAAACTGTTTATTTGTCAATTCTAGTTGAATTTTACCAAAACACTGACACACAAAAAACAAAAAGGAATTAAATATTGTATAAACATTTTGCCTAATGAAAGTTAACTAGCTTAATACTAACATATAATGTGAAACACCATAGATGGGCTAACGAAAATTAGCATAGATATTACTAGTAATTATAAACCTTCAAACAAATGCAACTTTAACACACACGGCACAGCAACACATTCCAAGAGAGCTTACAATAATACTAAAATTCATATATTCGCTCTGCTCTGTTGGAACAACAAATATTAAAACGGCAAAAGGTGGCACACTGAAGTGTCCTCTTCTTCTTTGCTCTTACTTATGCCGCATCTCTTCCAGTAGAGCTCATTGCTGCCTGGCGTGTTCTGGTTGTGTGGTGGTACTACACTGAAGGCGCACAACTCTAAATTCAGACTACCCCGAGTATAAAAAAAATATATTTTGACAAACACAGAAGTGGTTGTATGTCTGAAATGTTCGTACGGTGAATGTTGGTATGTAGGCGCAGTATAGTTGTGGCGCGAACTGTGAACTAAAATATACAGTAGTCACAAGGTAACCTCTTTTTGCATCTTTTTATCGTAATATCAAGTTAAGAGGAGCACTCTGCTCATTTTACAAGAGTAGGTTAAGTAACCTCCAGTCTTGTTTTGTCTCCACATGAAGCGCAAATCGCACAACACCTAAAAAGTGGGACTTCATAGAAATGAATTGCTCAAGTTGTCCTGTAAGTTTAAAAGTAAGTTTTAAAAAATAAAAATATTTAGGGTTTTAACATCCGTGTGTGCATCAATTTGCATCTGAGCCATAATTATAACATTAAACTAATTACCTTGGAGGCTTCCTGTAGTGCTGTATGCTTTTCAGGTTTTTTTTTTTTCTTTTTGGTGGGGTGTCGGTGTTTTTTCATATTTTGCTGTTTCTTCTGCTTTAATGAAGAGCGCCTGAAGATCACTGCTGCTTCCGTCTCTCTCTACACACACACATAAAGGGTTCGCAGTGAACAGCCACACCCCCCGCCCCTCTACATTCAGCGCCATTCATACGCAGACGTTCACTGAGCGGGGAGGAAAGGCCAGTGGGATGTTCGCCTGCGATGTCTTTTAGGGAGATCAGACTCTTAAATAATTGATGAAGTGGAGCAGAGAATTGTGTGTGTGTGTGTGTTTGTCATCATATCTCAGGTAAATAAAGGTGTGAGACATTTGTGTCTCGTCCACAGCTGAGACGGGGAGGGCTCTGAGAGCTCCGAATGTTGTCAGCTGGCCGTGATCCTAATTGGACCAAAGGGTGCAGAAGTGGGTCAGTGTTTGTATTGGGGAGAGCAATTATGACAAGAACTACAACCAACTCAGGCACTTTCTCTCTCCTCTTAGAAATCCAGAGTTTTGATGGCACTGAGTCACTGCCGTCTTCTGCTATTGTTTACTTCTTATTACACTAAAGTAAGTTGCACACTTTTTAATATCTTAATCGAGTATCCCACACACAACAAGATGAAAAAAATGCCATGTGCACTTAAGATGACCACCAGAGCACACCACACACACAACGATATCTCCACTAATAATCATGAGTATCCTCACTTGAGGCGGATATCTGTCGTTGTACCAAGACTGACCTGTGAGAGGCAGCATGGTGCCACAGGGCGTCATACAAAGAAGAAGAAAAAGTAATTGTAGAAGAAGAATAAGAAGCTATGCTAAGAGTTAGCTTTTCTGGTAACCACAGTAGTAACTTGACTTACAAGTTTAATTTGCTCTGTGACCAAGTCCATCCATCCTTTTTCTTTACCGCTTATCCACACTAGGTTTGCGGGCGTGCTGGAGCCTATCCCAGCTATCTTCGGACGAGAGGCGGGGTACACCCTGATCTGGTCGCCAGCCAATCGCAGGGCACATAGAAACAAACAACCATTTGCACTCACATCCACAATTACGGGCAATTTAGAGTCTTCAATCGACCTACCAGGGATGTTTTTGGGAAGTGGGAGGAAACCGGAGTACCTGGAGAAACCCCACGCAGGCACGGGGAGAACATGCAAACACACAGGTGGGGCCGGGATTTGAATCCCAGTCCTGAGAACTGTGAGGCAGACGTGCCAATCAGTCGTACACTGTGCGGCCCTTTGTGACTAAGTATCAAACTTAATTTTCTTATACAGTGGTACCTCAACTTACGAGTGATCTTATTTAAGATTTGTTTTGAGATGTTTACAATTGTTTTTTGGTCTTAATTTGCGAGCAAAACATTTTGGAACAAGTAGGTGGTGGCAGTGAAATTCACAACAAGCAGTAGTTTGGTGAATGTGTGAACAATTCTTCCAAAAAGTGGGTTCAAACTGCCCCTCGCAGTTGAAGTTTACTCGAAAAGCAAACACAAAACAAAGGAAATTACCAGTTTTATATTTAACCAAGGCGGCACGGTGGACGACTGGTTAGAGCGTCAGCCTCACAGTTCTGAGGAGCGGGCTTCAATCCTCTGCCCCGCCTGTGTGGAGTTTGCATGTTCTCCCCGTGCCTGCATGGGTTTTCTCCGGGCACTCCGGTTTCCTCCCACATCCGTAAAACATTCACGTTATTTGAAAGCTCTAAATTGCCCGTAGGTGTGAATGTGAGTGCAAATGGTTGTTTGTTTGTATGTGCCCTGCGATTGGCTGGCAACCAGTTCAGGGTGTACCCCGCCTCCTGCCCGATGATAGCTGGGATAGGCTCCAGCACGCCCGCGACCCTAGTGAGGAGAAGCGGCTCAGAAAATGGATGGATGGATATTTAACCAAACCATGTAACGTTTTGCCTTAAGAAACTCCGCTAGCTTAATATTAACACACAATAGAAAACACCATAGATGGGCACACAAAATTAGCAATGGTTCCGAACTTTTAAACAAAATATATTTGAACATAAACAGTACCGACACATGGAGACAGAGAATACATTAATACTCACAGGCATATATTTTTTATCCTCTCCAAAAAACGACTATCTGAAGCTTAGTCAATTTCTGTGTTTCATCATCAAATCTACGTGTATTATGCCTGTATGTATTATAGTACCTGTAGCAGCTCTTTGTGACTCCACATTGTATGTAATATTGTGTCTCACCTCTTTTGCGACGCCGAATTGGAACATCGTGTAGCACCTCTCATGCTTCCACCGCCGCAGCGTGGATATGAATCAAGCAGGAGCCGGCTGCCACGCATTTAAATGATGCCTCTGCGATAGCTTCCAGGGTCATTACGTGACATTTAGGTTTGATAGATGTCACACCCAGAAGGCTAATTCAGCTTTTGACGGGCCGGCCGTCAGCTAGTTGATGGAATAGTCGTCTGACAGATGGGTTCTGGGTTCCAATCTCGGCTCAGGTCCTCTTAGGTGGGGTTTGCATTTTCTCCCCGTGCTTGTGAGAGTTTTCTTCAGCTACTCCAGCTTGTTCCCAAATTCCAAAAACATGCATGTTTGGTTTATTTGAAACTCCTAATTGTAAGTGGGGATTGCTTGTTTGTCTTCATGTGCCTCGGCCTGTCACGATAATTACTATATCGACTTATTGTTCGATAAATAAAATAGTTTAAAACGATAGTTTTTCCGGATTCGATAAATTGTCCTTGTTGTGGTGAGCCGACGTAGAGATGGACGACTGTGTCATTAGCTGCTAGTGGGCGGACAGGTGTGCTGTTGGCTGATTCCAGTACTCCACAGCCTTGCTCCATGTGCAGCGCATAGCACACAACAGAGACACTTAAGGGAAAGTTAACTGTTTATTACCTTCACTAGCCCTTTGCTAATGACCTAGCAAGCTAAGGCGCTAAACAGCTCACTCCACTGCTGCAACATCGTTTAAAACATCAGCACCTCTCTCCGAGTTGTTGTGTAAGTCCCCAAATAACATAAAAACGAGAAAGTTAACTGCTTATTATGTTCGCTAGCCCGCAAGCTAACAAGCTAAAAAGCTAAAGTGCTAAACAGCTAGCTCCACCACGGTGACATAATTTAAAACGTCAGCGCCTCTCTCCGAGTTGTTGTGTGTGTTAGTCACAATTAACACACACGGTGAAAGTTAACTGTTTATGAAGCATAACCTCAGTGGTCACGTTATTCAGCTAGTAGTACAGCAAATGTATTTGATTGACAGGTGAAGGGCGCCTCTGCCACTCCAGCGCCTTCAGCGGACCAACTACACAGCTTGAAGGTGGGCCGTTTTTTATGATTTCAGAGGCTATGACAACATCGATATTATCGTTTACCATGAGTTTTTGGAAAGATATATCATCCTAAAAAAAAATCACTGTGACAGGCCTTTATGTTCCCCTAACAATGACTAGCGACCAGTTTATTGTTTCACTATTTGTGACCTGACACCGACTGGTACCCAATCTTTTGTTTGTCCATATGCGCCCTGACAGTGAATTGCTCAAAAGACGGAAAAACACCTGTTGGAAAAAACACAACCAAATAGAGCAGCATACTGTAGCTTGGCTGCAATGTAATCTGCTGCACTTGGTGCACCAAGGTGGTCTACGCGTCAACCCTGCATGGATGCGTTCTCCTGCACAGCACTCCTGCCTCTTAGAGGACGAGAGGTTCCGGTGATGGAGAAAAAAAAAGCCGGTGAAATATGAGAAAGCAGTGTGTATTTCATGTGCCCGTCAACTGCTCTTCTCTTGCTCAGGATTGTCTGTATTGTTTTTTTTCTGACTGTTGTATGTCTGTCGTCAATAGGTGTGGTGATGTTGCTACCTGCCATCAGCCATCTGCTCCGTTCCATCTTCTCTCAGGTGAGGCAATTTACAGTGTACATTGGTACCTTGACTTGTAAGTTAAATTTTTTCGTGACCAAACTCATAATTTAATTTATGTCACATCAATGTGATATGAACAAACAAAAATGTCACACAAAATCTACACACCTAATAAAAATAATTTCATCTCAATTTACTCCCAAATGTACTTGCTCGTTGCGAAATTTTGGCCTGAAAAATCTTTTTTTTTTTTTCAAATGTAGTGAATTGGATAATTTCACACTAATGTGCCTCAGCTAGGCGGCACGGTGACCGACTGGTTAGAGCGTCTGACTCACAGTTCTGAAGACCAGGGTTCAATCCCCGGCCCCGCCTGTGTGGAGTTTGCATGCTCTCCCCGTGCCTGTGTGGGTTTTCTCCGGGCACTCCGGTTTCCTCCCACTTCCCAAAAACATGCATGGTAGGGCGTCTTATTACGTCATCCTTGTGCCTCCGGGATGAAGAATCAATTTGCACTTAATCCAACTGTTACATTAGAGTAACAGTCATTTGTATTATTTCACTCCCTCACCCAATGAGAATCGATCGAGAATCAATAGGAATCGGATCAATAGGCAGTGCTGATAATGGAATCAAAATTGCGATATTCTTCGTTATTCCCATCGCTATTTTTTATGTCAACATTCTCAAAATTCTTAAAAATGAAAACTATGATTTCTACTGCAGTTACACTAAGTGCTCAACTTGGACAATGGATTTTGTTGGCATTTCTTTTTTTTTTTTTTTTTTTTTTTTTTTTTTTTACAATAACTCCCACTTTGGACTTGTACAAAACATCTCAAATGTGATTATTTGATTTACAAAAGAGCACAGTTTAGCCTATTATAAAAATAAATACATACATTTTCCACCCTATAATATGACAATGCAATATATATATTTTAAAAAAACATTTTGTTCTTGTTTAAATCATCTTTTAGCATCTTTTTTTTAATGCAAGCATTGATTTGTTCGATAGAGGAACAAAGTCAGTGGTTCTGCTTCTGATTGGGTCTCCTTTGGGCAAATTCTATAGTAGGAATTTGTCAGAAATGTTTTCAGTGTTCATGAAATTATGAGGCATATAAATCAATTCATGGAAAGTTTAGAAAGTAGTCAGACTTTAACATTCAATAGGAGCTCAAAAGTGCACCTCTTTATTATTTCTGCAAGTTCTGCAATATTCAGAAAGTAAATAAATGTGCTGAAATTTGCTGGCTTTGCTCTGGTGATTGGAGGATTTTTCCAAGAAAATCAAATGAAGCACACACTCAATAGGAGATGCTATTTGGCCCATTTTGAGGAATTGTTCAGAGTCCTAGCTGCTTTTATATAACGACACCTGAACGTCTGTTGCGTAAAAGTTAAACACAAAGCACATACTGTAGCTGTTTTTGAGTCTCAATGCTGGATGTGTGATCATCGCACAACGAGTCAGCTCGCCTCCTGCGGGTTTTGTGACGGGAAAAGATGAAGACGAGAGCGAATCGGTCAAACAAATCTGACTTCAAATGTCTTAGTGCCCCGCTCCTTTTTAAATCAGTCGTTTACGGTGTTTGCTGAGTTTTTCAGACGTCTGTAGCAGAGAGAGTGAGGGAAGAGGAAGACGAAGAGGGAGGTGGCAAGACATAGAAATAGTCTGCTTTTAGGTCAACTCCTTAGAGAAGCTGCAGAGGTGTGTGTGTGTGTGTGTACGTGTGTGGGGGTGGCTGTTTGTCTTTACGTTTTACATGTGTCTGTCTGTGTGTGTGTGTGTGTGTGTGTGTGTGTGTGTGTGTGTTTGTCATATTACAGAGTAGAGTGGTAAAGATATGGCAGCAGCCTGAAGAAAAATCTCTGCTGCCTGCATCCAAAGGGAAGCTTTCATCCTCCTACCTGCCCACACACACACACAAACTGAGATTCGCATTCAAGCTTGCTCTTATCGCCCAAACCTTTGTGATTCTGAGGACTATTTTAAAGAAGACATTTTTTCTCATAATTTTAAAAGAGTGGATTGTTTTTTTAGCTGCCCAATTACACTTCATTTAATTTAAAGAATCTGTAAATGTGGTGGATGTAATATTTATATCTGAGAAAAGGCTTTGGCCTGAGCACAAAAACAACAAATATCTGTGAAATGGCAAATTCCAGACCGCGAAAAACTTGAATTTTACTGTAGTATTTTGGTGCCATCTACTGTAGTAGCATCACAGAACTAAGTTGAAGTGTGTTCAAGAGCTTCATTTAGTCCAGGTGTATTTGTCTATTCTGAACCGTGAATAATGCAGGGGTTTACTGTTCTCTGCTGACATCTTATGGCATCTTGGTGCCAAACAACTAAATTGAAGTGAATTGAGGAGCTTCATTTAAAATAGGCAAATTTGCAAATTCCAAACTGTGAATCATGTAGAAGTTTGTTGTAGTGCTTTGCCGCCATCTTGAGGCACCTTGGTGCCACGGAGCTATGTTGAAGTTAGTCGAGGAGCTTCATTTAGAATTAGCGAATTTGCAAACTCCGGACTTGGAATAATGCAGGGTTTTACTGTAGCGCTTTGTTGCTGCTATCTTGTGTTATCTCGGTACCAAGAAACTATGTTGAAGTGAGTTGAGGAGCTTCATTTAGACAAAAGCAGTACCTGGCCACATATCTTGTGGCATCTATAAGCAATCATAAACCTTTTTAACGGCGGTGGCGGCAATTATTTTAAGCATTTTCGCTATTCGCTTCAGTGTTAGGTCCCTGTCGCAATGTACCTCCTTTATTACTGCTAATCCCTGTAGCATGATTTACCACTGCTGTGATCAATTCTATTCGATATGATTCCGATCAAAACTATGATTCAGCTGAATGTTGGTACTTTGGGTAAACAGGGAGCTTGTGGGGGGGTGGGAGAAGTGTGACCTTTAATTCCGTTGGCTGATTGCGACCTTCATGTTTCACCTACACTTGGCCGTCATTAGCATGCGGCCAGACCTCCGAGCTCAGCCATATCGATCCAATCAGTTTTATGTGTAACACGTGGAAGTGGATGATACAATTCAAGCGATCGCAGCCCCTTTACTGCATTGATTTTGACCTTTTATGCACCACAAGTCATTGATTCCACCATTCCACTTTGCGATACATTAAATAACCCGTTGTTAAGCTTCCTAAGCATGATAAGAACCGCTTTCAGGTACTAAAAAAAGCACCTGAAATAGTGTAACATTTTCTTGAAATCGGATGGGGGCATATTGTGGAAAAATGACTTTTTAATAGCTTGTACACAAATACCGTAGTGTAGTCTTTGGAGTGCCCGCCCACCTATCAAGTGTGAAAATAAATAACCAGGTAAATCTTTTGTGAGCTGCCTAGTTCCAATAATGTGCCTATCAGCACTGTATTTTTGTGCCCATGACTTGATAGCTAAGCTGGGCAAAGATGCGCAATTTTCAAGCGGCGGACAGACTACATGGAAACACCGTCATGTCAGAACCAAAAGCTAAGCAGAGCTGTGGTGTTGTTGGATGCACACATCATCGTTAGCTTCTGATAATCAGCACATACACAAATTTAACCATAACCCTGGTCACCACATTACTTTCCTTAACGACAAAACATTGCTGATAATAAAATAAAAATCTTTCAAAAATTAAGAATTTCAGTTTTTAGATGAGCCAGATAAATATTATTTAGCAAATGATGAGTAGAGTTATTTCATTCATCTCCGATCTCTGATTTTGTGATGCACTTTTGCTCTGGGGGCACACAACTCTTTACCCATTGGCAAGGGCGGAGCCAGGAATTTGGGGGGGCTGATCCAACTTTTTGCACCTTTTACCATGATTTCTTCCCAATGAATGGCCACGCACGAGGGGGGTAGCCATCGGGGTGGCCGACCTTATCTGTGTGGTGGGCGCAGCCACCCTTGACCGCCCGCTGGCTCTGTCCCTGCCCGTCACTTTTTGGGGAAAAATAGTTGGAGGGGTGCAAAAGTCATTAGGTTGGCAGCACTAAGTCGCCCTCACTTTGTCGCAACACCCTAGCCCCGCCCCCGGTCGTTAGAGTGATGAAGCCATTTTCATGACACAGAACCAACCCCCTAAAATCGGTATCATTCTTCTTGCGACAAATCAATTGCCTTTTCTCCACATGCCCGTGTTTCCTGGTGTCCCGATTTCACCTAAAAAACTTCAACAGAGATCGATTTACTTTGAGACCATTGAGTTACGACGGCCACATTTTGAAGGTGTTTCTGGTGTGTTCCGCCCGATTAAACCAATTTGTGCTTTGACTTTTTTCTTGTTTCAGTATTTGAGGTGAAAGTCCGGGATCACATTAGTGAAAGCGGCAGCCGAAACAAGGCCTCTGATAGCTTTGATTGAGTCGTGAACTTGGTAGTATCAGATGTCCTTGTTGTTACACACACAAGCATGAACACAGACTCGCCTGAGGAGAGTGGAGAAGTGTTGCAAGCGAGATCAGATTAGAGCAGCTTTTCTGATTTGTGCTATGAGAAGTCTCATGTATCAAGCAGTCATCTAAGATGGTTTATCCAGATACAGCCAGGGACGCACGCACGCACACACACACACACACACACGCATACACATACAGCCCGAAGATGAAGAAGGGTGGCCGTGTGATCTAAAGGCTAGCCGACTGGAGATCAGCAAGGCACAATCTCCAAACAATTCCAAATCCCTGTTAGTCATGGCAGCAGATGTATCGCTCCCCGCTCTCTGATATCTAGTACACCCTTGAACCTTTAGGGCTACATTGTCTCTGTACGCTGAAAGGCACCACTGACTTTTACAGCGCAGGTTCTTATAACTTATGTGCGTTGTTTCTGACACACTACAGTGACGCCCCGTTCATCGCAGGGAATAGGTTCCTGACCCGATCGCTATACCGCAGGTGAAATTCTAAACGAAGGATGCACCGTTACCAATATCGGTGACGATACTGTACATCGGTGCTCGTTCTAGTTAAAATGGTCAGATACTACGACACCGATACGACGCCACTATAGCAGCCCGACATATACTATTCTGCCCTACCTGAGCGTGTGGTGTGTAGTATAAAAATAGCTCATAAATTGGGGCACTCGTGAGTCAAGGTACCAATATGTAATTGATCTGGATTACGTGTTGTCTTCCGCCCTGCAGGACTGATTTCCTCATGGTGTGTCCCTCAACGTGCACCCCTCTTCCAGTCCCCCTTGACCGTTTCATGGGCCACCAAGTGACCCCCGCCGTTCCACCCTTAACCCCTCACCCTTAACCTTCCACCACCTCACCCAGCCCCCCCCCCCCCCCCCCCCCTCTCCCCATCTGACCCCCTACCGCCGAACACCCAACCATGGTGGCCCGCGCTCTCGTGGTAGTGATGATGTGTCGAGGCGTCCTGCTGTCTGTGGGAGACCCGCCGTCGTCGCGCCGGGAGATCCGCATGGAAGGCGACCTGGTGCTGGGCGGTTTGTTCCCCGTGCACGAGAAAGGCGGCGGTGTGGAGGAGTGCGGCCGCGTCAACGAGGACCGAGGGATCCAGAGACTGGAGGCCATGCTGTTCGCCATCGACGCCATCAACCGGGACCGCCTTCTGTTGCCCGGCGTCACCCTCGGCTTGCACATCCTGGACACGTGCTCGCGAGATACCTATGCACTGGAGCAGGTTGGCACACTGACACTCTCTTAAATACTTTTTTTATATTTACTGTAGACCTTTTCACCATAACGTCATACTGTACCTGGAAGAAAATGTCTTCCACAAACCCCATAATGGAGGTTTGGTTCCCAGTCTGTCCATTTAAGAGTGCCTACCTTGTCTTTAAGCAGTCTTGCAAGCTTCTCTGTACAACTATTTATGATCTCCACTTGATTTATCCGTCTAATCCCTCAGAGTAAAATGAGAAATTAAACTGCATACATTTTAATTATGTATATATAAAAAAAAAAAAAAGCTGGAAAAATTGGAGTGTTCTAAAACCTTTGACCGGCAGTGTATATGTGGAAATGAATCTGCATGTGGGATGACATTGCTGTCTTCCGTCCTCAATGAGGTATTTCATCGATCGATAAAAAAAAAAAAAAAAAATTTTTTTAAAAAAACCTATTACTATTTTCACTTTATTGTCTAATAAAACATCCAAGCTTCCAATACAGGTAATGATGACACCGCAGAATAGTTCAATGAGAAAAAGGCTGCGACAGGCTGATGTGTCCAAAATGTGGGCGGGCCAAATCTTGCTGAAAATCAAATATTACATCAGAAAAAAAGCCTAAAATTACTAATAGGTCTATTTGGGAGGGATTTGTTTTGTCTGCAGACATCATTTGTAATTCCAGAACCATGAAATAAGCGCCAATGTTGACAGTATCAGAGAGTTCCTTTATATTTATTACATCACATGTAATTCATTCTCATTGGCTACCACATAAACAAATTGTATCAAACATTTCGCCTTTACAAAGATGATAACATTAATTACAGCATGCTGCTTGTGATGACCAAGTCTGACGAGCGAACGGCACTTGTGTTTTTGCAGGCGCTGGAGTTCGTGCGCGCGTCGCTCACCAAGGTGGACGACTCGGAGTTCATCTGTCCGGACGGCTCTTACGCGTTGCAGGACGACAGCCCCCTCGCCATCGCCGGTGTCATCGGCGGTTCCTTCAGCAGCGTCTCCATACAGGTAACGAGTGACGCCGTAGTTTGAATGTGCGAAGTATCAAAAAGATGTGAATTATGTCAGGTATTTGATTTCAAAAGGTAAGTTGATTTTAAAATAGATGTGGTGGAAATGTAGACATATTTGACGTGATCATTGAGGGATTGGCTGATTAATTGACCTTTCTGGAGCTTGGCACATTATTGGCACAGATGTGCTCTTTTGACGCCACTAGCACAACTAGCCTTTTTTTCCCTGCTAAATCACTCGTACACAACCCAACCAAACATTTTATACACACAGTGGCTATTTAAAGTCTACACACCCCTGTTCTAATGCCAGATATTTTGATGTAAAAACAAAATCAGACCAAGACAAATTATTTCAAAAATGTATGCATCATTAAAGACCTATAGCCTTCACAATTAAATTGAAAAAAAATGAAGAGCGGGGAAATAAAAATAAACAACTGAAATAATGTGCTTGCACAAGTGTACACACCCTCTTATATTGGGGGACGTTGTTGTGTTCATAATTAACCAGTCATATTCAAACTCTTGTTAAACAGGAGTTAGCACACGCTTGCCACCATTTAAAGTGCCACTGATTATTTTTCTAATATTTGTGTATTTTTCATCTCATATTTTAGAATTTGCTGTCCTAATGTTTTTGTATTTTATTCTTAATATTTTTCGTTCTTTTTTTAAAGGTGCATCTTAATATTTTTTTTTGTAATATTTTGTATTTTTTTTCTAATTATTTGTATGACTTTTTATTTATTATAGTTCCTACAATAAAAACATTTTGTTTATATCACAATTTTCTGAAGTGAATTCTCGTGAAATGATTACTTATCATACTGCAATTTTATTCCATTAAAATAATTATAAACTCTTTTTCTATTCTCTATTTATTTTACCATCAAGACTTTTTTTTGCCCGTAATGTTAAGACTTTTTCTCGCAAAACGTCTTCCCTCGTAAACTTTTATCCTCTTAAAAATCCACTTTATTCCCTTAATATCATACTTGGAGCGTCTCTATAGTTGCTTGAATAAATCCTGGCTTTCTTTTGAGGGTTTGGTACAACAGACGGAGAACACGGAGGGCTGATTAAGCATTTGGGTGCTGACAGCCGACTTGTTTGTCGGCCTGTTATGTGCATTGTGAGACATCCCTGCTGCTGGCTATTTGGAGACTCCGTGCTGACCTCAGCCTCCTCCTCCTCCTCTTCCTCCTCCCTTTCCTCTTCTTCTTCTTCTTCTTCTCCTCACCCTGGATCCTGGGGCAGCCACTGAGAACACCTCTGCTCCGTCTCTGCTGCTGAGAATCCTCCCTTTGTTGAGCCAAGCAGGGTTCATCTTGTTCAAGTCGATGCGGCTATCGTACCCCCGTGTCAGGGATTTGCTAATGGGACTGGAGTTTGCATGTTCTCCCCGTGCCTGTGTGGGTCTTCTCCGGGCACTCCGGTTTCCTCCCACATCCCAAAAACATGCATGGTAGGTTAATCGAAGACTCGAAATTGCCTGTAGGTGTGAATGTGAGCGCGAATAGTTGTCTGTTTGTATGTGCCCTGCGATTGGCTGGCGACCAGTTCAGGGTGTACCCCGCCTCCTGCCCGATGAAAGCTGGGATAGGCTCCAGCACTCCCGCGACCCTTGTGAGGATAAGCGGGTCTGAAAATGGATGGATGGACTTGTACAAGTCAAAACATAACAAAATAGAAGACAAAAAAATACATAAATATTAGGGGGGAAATGAGATGAAAGACAAAAATAGTGTATGTAAAAATAATATGCAGGTATTTTAGAATATATAACAAAAAATTAAAAAGAAAATACACAAATATGAGGAGAGAAAGTCAAAAGTATGAGATGAAAAATACACATATTCATAATTTATAATATTATTACTAGGGTTGGTACTTTAATGCATTTATCGTGATTGATTAATTACAAACCAATTAATTAGTTTAAAAAGAAATTACGCATTTTCTAATCACATTTTGTGTTCCAAACAACGCGGAACCTTTGTCAGTTTTTCTGGTATGCCAATTACACTGATGCATACGTCAGCAATCAGCTACCAAAATTGGGCGAAATAGCGTCGTCAATTGTTGACTTTAAATGTCATCATGACGACTTTAAATCATGTCACGGATTTTTTTTTTTTCTCTCACTAGGTTAACCCAAATATGCCGTCATACAAAACAATACACAATATTTGGAAAAATAATAAGACAACAATCTTAGATTAAATACACAGAAATGTGAGGAGGAAAAAAAGACAAAAATATTGATATGCTATATATATATATATATATATATGTATATACATTACACAGTATTATTACAAAGATACAGTTTAGACAAAAGGCTTAGATGAGTTATACAAACAGTCAAAAATAAGTCAAATACAAAATCATCAGCAAAAAAGTATCAAATTTGATTGCAAAAGAATACAAAATATGAGACAAAAAACAACGAGAAAAAATGAGAAAAAAATAAGAAGAAATAAGAGACAAAATCCTTGAAATACACAAACGTGAGGAGAAAAAAAGTGTAACTATTTCACACAAAATATAATTACAAAAATAAATGTCAAATAAGTGTCAATGTTGAGGCGTGCGTGTTTCTAACGCTTTACTGACAATTACAGCGCATTTATCCTTCCTCCCGCACACGTGTGTGCGTGTGACTTGCATTTCAATCAGAAAATACACACACACAGCATTTCTCCACTGCACCTTTTTTTTTTTTTTTTATATATATATCGGCAGCAAATTTCTCCAGCATCTATTGCATTTCCATGGGTTTCTCAAGTGGGCACGTGCTGGTTGTTCAAGGGGCAGCTAATGGAGCAATGCGGTTCTGACCTTCCCTGACATTTAAATCAACGGCCAGCTTGAAAGCATTAAACCTACCCACACCGTCATAACCAGCCATCGATATGTGTCTGACTGTCTGCGTGTGTGTGTGTATGTGTGTCTATGTGTGTGTGTGTGCCTGAGTGTGTGTCACTTTTATAACGAGCAAAATGATCACAATATACAACCCCAATTCCAGTGAAGTTGGGACATTGTGTTCAAAAACAGGATACAATGATTTGCAAATCATGTTCGACCTGTATTTAATTGAATACACTACAAAGACAAGATATTTAATGTTCAAGCTGATAAAATGTATTGTTTTTAGCAAATAATCATTAACTTAGAATTTTATGGCTGCAACACGTTCCAAAAAGCTGGGACAGGGTCATGTTTACCACTGTGTTTATCACCTTTTCTTTTAACAACATTCAATAAACGTTTGGGAACTGAGGACACCAATTGTTGAAGCTTTGTAGGTGGAATTCTTTCCCATTCTAGCTTGATGTACAGCTTCAGCTGTTCAACAGTCCGAGGTCTCCGTTGTCGTATTTTACGCTTCATAATGCGCCACACATTTTCAATGGGAGACAGGTCTGGACTGCAGGCAGGCCAGTCTAGTACCCGCACTCTTTTACTACGAAGCCACGCTGTTGTAACACATGCAGAATGTGGTTTGGCATTGTCTTGCTGAAATAAGCAGGGGCGTCCATGAAAAGACGTTCCTTGGATGGCAGCATATGTTTCTCCAAAACCTGTATGTACCTTTCAGCATTAATGGTGCCTTCACAGATGTGTAAGTTACCCATGCCATTGGCACTAACACAGACCCATACCATCACAGATGCTGGCTTTTGAACTTTCATAACAGTCAGGATGGTTCTTTTCCTCCTTGGCCCGGAGGACACGACGTCCACAATTTCCAAAAACAATCTGAAACAATCCTCAGTTCCCAAACATTTATTGAATGTTGTTAAAAGAAAAGGTGACGTAACACAGTGGTAAACATGACCCTGTCCCAGCTTTTTGGAACATGTTGCAGCCATAAAATTCTAAGTTAATGATTATTTGCTAAAAACAATAAAGTTTATCAGTTTGAAGATTAAATATCTCCTCTTTGTAGTGTATTCAATTAAATATAGGTTGAACATGATTTGCAAATCATTTTATTCTGTTTTTATTTATGTTTAACACAACGTCCCAACTTCACTGGAATTGGGGTTGTAGCTAAAGGAAAAAGTTATACATGTGGAATTTGCTAATGGGAGTGGTGCAAGTCAATACATTGCCAAAGTTATAATGCTTGGAATATTACAAAACTATGTAAAGATGCATGAAAGTAAAAAAAAAGAAATGCAAAAATAAATACAAAAATACAACATTATTAGAAAAATACATATTTCTAAAAGAATGTATATGTAAAAATATTTGGAAAAAACTATTAAAAACTAAAAAAACTAAAATTATACACAAAACTATTAGGAAAATGGAAAATTATTGGGAAAATATGTATATTCGATATAAATACACAAATAATAGGGTGAAATGCAACAATTTTAGATTTTTAGATTTAAATTTGCACATATTGTATTAG
This sequence comes from Phyllopteryx taeniolatus, assembly GCF_024500385.1. Lineage (NCBI taxonomy): Eukaryota > Metazoa > Chordata > Actinopteri > Syngnathiformes > Syngnathidae > Phyllopteryx > Phyllopteryx taeniolatus. Next base: position 17,233,927 of record NC_084506.1, read on the forward strand.
AAAAAATATAGAAATGTTGGAAAGAAAATAGAACGAATCCATCCATCCATCCATTTTCTGAGCCGCTTCTTCTTCCGGGCGTGCTGGAGCCTCTCCCAGCTATCATTGGGCAGGAGGCGGGGTACACCCTGAACTGGTTGCCAGCTAATCGCAGGGCACATACAAACAAACAACCATTCGCACTCACGTTCACACCTACGAGCAATTTAGAGTTGTCAATTAACCTACCATGCATGTTTTTGGGGTGTGGGAGGAAACCGGAGTGCCTGGAGAAACATGCAAACTCCACACAGTCTGGGCCAGGGATTGAACCCTGGTCCTCAGAACTGTGAGGCAGATGCTCTAATCAGTCGTCCACCATGCCGCCAATAGAAGTTTGTAAATAAAAATAAAAAATCTTTGCCAAAGAGATAAAAATATTTTTGAATGAAAATATACACAAATATGATAAAAATGGTGCCAAAAAAAAGCAGTAATTCTTGGAATTTTATGAAATAATCTACAAATACATTAATGTTAGAAAACAAATGTAAAAATAAATATGAACATACATTATTAGAAAAATGCACCAACATGTTAAACAAAAAATGTACGCAGAAAAATATTTGGGAAAATTTTAAGAATATTGAAAAAAATATCCACAAAACTATTAAGATGTATTACAAAAAATATATTTATGTGATATGGATAAACGAATGTTAGGGAGAAATACAAAAATGTTTGACCAAAAATGTGCACATATTAGAAAAAAAAAATACAGAAATACTGGAAGTAAAATAAAGTCACTGATGGTGTAGTGGTACACTCGCCTGACTTTGGTGCAGGCAGCGTGGGTTCAGTTCCCACTCAGTGACGGTGTGAATGTGAGTGCGAATGGTTGTCCGTGTCTATATGTGCCCTGCGACTGACTGGCGACCAGTTCAGGGTGTAGTCCGCCTTTCGCCCGAAGTCAGCTGGGATAGGCTCCAGCGTCCCGCGACGCTAACCAGGATAAGCGGTGTTGAAAATGGATGGATGGATGGATGGATGGAAGTAAAATACAATAAATATTGTGACAAACATAGAAAGATATTTCACAAAAAATATAAAAATATATTTGATGAAAATTGAGAAAAATGGCGTATAACCATAGCAGTAATGCTTGAAATATGAAAATACTAAACAATAATATATATTAATATTCACTAAAAAAATGTCAAGCCTTAATGAATATGCAGTTTCCTCCATTTGGTAAGCATCCCATATTTTCTGAATCCTCTTCTTAGTTGTCTTCTACTTGGTTTTGCGTCGTCGTCGTTCTCCGTTGCCTTTTGCTGTGGTGGCTCGTACCAGATGGGAGAATCTATCAAAGAATGGCTGCGTGTTTATTTGCGCCAATGTATGCATGTTGCATTATGCCTGTTTACGTCTTTGCAGCCATCTGTACGTGTTTGTGTGTGTGTGTTGGTGTGTGTGCGTGTGTGTGTGCGTGTGTGTGTGTGTGTGTGTGTGTGTGTAGGGCGTTGTGATACTTCCACTGCCTCAGAAAGCTCAGATGATACATGAGTCAGTCATGTATGAACTGTTAGTGCGAGTGATAATTTAACAATCCGAATTAGCCACTCAATACTTTTCAATTTAGCTGTGTAACAATTCTAAAACACAGGCTTCCGCTTACTATGGTGTTTTCTTGGCAACTTGAGGGCTCGGCTGCCTCACGCCACAGCAAAAGGACACGGAGAGTTTGCTGGATTATGACCCTTGGTAACGAACATGGAGCAATAAGGTTCATTTAAATGACACATTGGAAATTACTATTAATAACAACTGTGACAAGTCTAAAAATAAACTCGTGAGTAGCAACACAGGTCACTTCAAAGTTCAGAAAAATGATCTTTGAAGATTGCAAAGAGATTTAGGGATTTAGTCACTTTAAACTGCATAAATTTATTGAAGTCTGCGCCATTTGCACAATGGTCACTGTACCAGACTATTGTTCTATTAATCATTTCAAACTGCACTAATTTGCTAGAGTACTCGGCATCATTTGCACAATTGGCAAAAAAAAAAAAAAAAAAAAAATGTATCAACATTACTTTCTTTTACCTTTTATTGCTCAGTGACTGTGTTTTTATGTTTTTGTGTCTCAAAGGTATTCTCTGTCAATTGATCGTCTGTTGTCGTACTAGAGCGGCTCCAACTACCGGAGACAAATTCGTTGTGTGTTTGGTAAACAAATAAAGATTCTGATTCTGAAGGTTAAGGGCAGACAGGGTCGGCAACTAAAGATCATTCCATAGAATCTTGGAACCTTGCACAGTGAACAATCTGAGTCAGTGATCAGCAGTTCCTCAAATAGGTTCGGATAAGTAGAAAATACTCTAAAGTACCAAATCGACCTATGTTCATGACATCGTGAAAAATATACAAATATTGGAAAAATATGAGAATATTTGGTGAAAAATGTTCAAAAAATAGGGACTTATTAGATGCAAAAAATATCAGATGTACTAGTCCACCGTGCTGCATTTACTTTTTGTTATAACTATACAATGTAGGATAGAGAGCACAAATTATATCAATATCACCGTTACGTATATTTCTATGTGTGTGCGTGTGTGTATGTGTCTTTGCACTTCCTACTCGTATCTTCACCGTTTCACATTATGCATGATTGCCGGCAGCAGCAACCTTCCAAATATATTGACATTTTATCTTTGAAGGGAGGGGTGGGGGGGTGGGGGGGGGGGGGGGGGGGGGGGGTGCAAAATGCATTAATTACAGGATCATTTTTTTATGGGTTTTACACTCCAAGGTTCTTTTTTTGACGATAGGCCAGCAGTCATTTTTTTATAAAACCTTCATTAAGGCGCTTAATTAAAAACCTACACACACACACACACGCACACACATTCGAGGAGGTAATCGCCAATACAAAGCAGCGAGAAGAGGAACACAAGTAGAGTATGTGCTTGTACGTGTCCATCTCGCTGAATATTTCCGTATTTGATGTGTTTTGACATTAGTGAAACACATCATTAGCTCCTGTGTATGCACATGTCTTTACTTGCCATCTAACCAGGAGGATTCCTTACAAAGACACATTTGGGGATTTTCTGGTGACGGTTGTGCTGCAAAAGGTTTGTTTTCATGCTTTTGGTATTTTTGGGGTGTTTTATTTTTTTGTTTTTGTTTTTTCCCCCCACTAGGCTGTATTAGAGCTGTGAAGGAAGTGGAAGGTACACTCGTTTTTTTTTAGCTCGACTTCTTTATCGTGTTGCCAGGGGCCGCTGTTTGCGTATTCACAGAGTTAAATCAACATTGTCAACCAGCCAGGGAGATTTACCCTGTTTTTCATAGAAGTCCTATCTACTTATGTTTTTTCACAACAGCAATCCTGTGCTATCTTTTTGATAAATATTTTTAAAGGGAAAAAAATTATGAGATGTGTTTTAAGTGAGACTTTTTGACACATATCAGTTGGATGTTTATTTTATTTAGTTAGTTTTATATATTTTTTTTAAATGTTTCATGTATTTATCTTTTTATATATTTTATATATTTTCATATTGAATAAATTTTCATTTTGAGACATGTTTGTATTTTATTATTTCTGTATATATGTTCATATTTTCACATATTCATTTATTGATATTTTGGGTAGTAGTAGTAGTAAAAGTAGTACTAGTGTTAAATAATCACCTGCTATTGATTATAGCGTGAGTATGCCCTAAATATAATTTCTAAATGTATTTTTATATTTTCGGGAGAAAATATAAAGTGTTATGTGTCCGCTACACTCAAATTGACAAGCATAATTAATCGGATTGATGATGAAGTGCTGCCTCCACAAGTTAAATTCCACCGATGCTTTTACTGTCTTGAAGCACACTCTGTTTTCTTTTCTTCGAAAGTAAAATTCTAACTCGGGACTCAAAAAAGCTGCGCCCCTGCTCGTCACCCTGCAGTAGAGGGGGCCGGGCGACCGACGGCCTGATTTCAACAGGGCAGTAAAATAAGGGAAAAGTCCTCGTCTGATTCTTGATCTTTGGAATTTGAGCATGCGAAGACACCTGAGGACAGTTTTCAATTGTGAAAAGAATCCATAATATGTCAGCTTTACGCCCTCTCAAAGTTATGACTGTTTTAGGTTATTCCAAGAAAAGGAGGCTATGTAAGGACAGGGTCCCCCCCCCCCCCCCCCACCTGCCATTCCATTCTAACCTAGGGAAACACCTGATGGAGAAACGTACTGTACTTAAGAAAGTACACGGGGTCCTCGATTTACAACGGTCCCAAAATATCAATTTTCAATGTCATGAATGCCGCTCAATGAGCTGATTTATACAAATATTTACTGTAATTTTGACTTTACTACTATTTAAACGAAAGACTGGCGCGTTCCGAATTACTGTACGTACGAACTCAGGTTGCATTGCCATCTTAGGGACAGAACTACATTGAAAACCGAGAACCCGCTGTACAGATATTTTGTAAAGATGGAAGCAACATAAAAAGAAGTAAAGCAATGTGTCAGTCAAGTGACTTGCAAATGGGCTTTTGGAACCACAGTCAAAATAGTTTGAGAGGGTTGGCAACTAATAAAAACTAGGTGGCCTTCTCCTGTATCTCTTGTGACACAAAATCTTTGAAGATCTCGCTGCCTCCAGGCGTCGTCTTCACCATCTGCCCTCCTCCATCCAGGTTGCCAACCTTCTCAGGCTCTTCCAGATCCCCCAAATAAGCTACGCGTCCACCAGCGCCAAGCTCAGCGACAAGACCCGCTACGATTACTTCGCCCGCACCGTGCCGCCCGACTTCTACCAGGCCAAGGCCATGGCAGAGATCCTGCGCTTTTTCAATTGGACCTACGTCTCCACGGTGGCGTCAGAGGGTGACTACGGCGAGACGGGCATCGAAGCCTTTGAGCAGGAGGCCCGCATGAGGAACATCTGCATTGCCACATCCGAGAAAGTAAGATCTGATGATGATATGAACCAGATTGTCCGGAATCAGAAGTCTTGAATATGTGCTGATGCAGAGTCTGAAGCTGCACCATTGACAATGAATGGGCCACTTTAACCTATTGGTTTATCTGGATACGGTTTTACACAAGCAAGGTTTTGATTTCTGTGGTGTTATCAGTAGTGAATATAAAAAGAGTCATGGACAATACTACGAATGATAGCAATTCGATACCAGGTAAGGGAATTATAGTAGACTTGATGGCAAATAATAATCGATGATGTCATTGATATATTTATCCAGTTGTCAACTCGCTATGTGCGCTTTTGCCTACAAACACAAATTTATTTGCTCACTTTTCCCGCCTATCAGTTCCACTGGCCCACCCTCCAACTCATTCATCCAATCATATTCAGACACTCGCTCATCCAGTCACGTTCAGATACCGTTTTGGCCGCACGGACTGGGAACGTGTGAAACTCAAGTTCACCTCACACAACTGCAGGGTCGATAATAACGCTTTGTAGTAAACTTGCATTTGTGTTATGCGGATTGCTACAAGGGTTTAACAATTACGACTATCTGTGAGACCCTGAAGATGTCTGAGAATGATTTGTGATCGAATGGGTGTCGAATGGGTGAAGGCTTGAGCAAAACACTGATACAAAAACAAAACGAGAATAACTCTTTAACAGTCAGATTTACCTTGTATGTTGGTGGCCGCTTTTTTTCACGTGACTGACCGTTTAGTTCAAAACCTTGGATCTGCACAGGTGGGGCGTTCTAACGCCAAGAAGTCCTACGAAGCCGTAATCCGCCAGCTGCTCCAGAAGCCCAACGCCCGCGTGGCCGTTCTGTTCCTGCGCAGCGATGACGCCCGAGAGCTGCTGGCCGCCGCCGCCAGGCTCAACGTTTCCTTCGTCTGGGTGGCCAGCGACGGCTGGGGGGCGCAGGAGAGCATCGTCAAGGGCAACGAGGTGACGGCGGAAGGAGCCATCACGCTGGAGTTGGCCGCCAACCACGTGCCGGACTTCAACCGCTACTTCCTCAGCCTGAATCCCAAGAAAAACTTACGCAACCCCTGGTTCAGAGAATTCTGGGAGCAGCGCTTTCAATGCTCCCTAGGCGGTGGCGGAGGGGAGACGCCGCTGCCCCCGTGCGACGAGGACCTATCCATGGACGAGAGCAACTTTGAGCCAGAGTCCAAGATCATGTTTGTGGTGAACGCGGTGTACGCCATGGCCTATGCCCTGCACAATATGCAGCGCAGCCTCTGCCTCAACACCAGCACGCTGTGCGACAGCATGAAGGCCTTGGATGGCCGCAGACTCTACCGAGACTTCATCCTGAACGTCAGCTTCACAGGTAAGACGACATGGAGACTGTAAAGACGGAAGTGTAGGCCACTGGTGGGAAGAAGCCAAGTAACCAAATACCTTGTTACTGTGCTTAAGTTGTGCGGCACGGTGGGTGTTATAATGGGTGTCAATTATCCCATGGAGTTTGGCAATTCGTATTTGTGCTTTACTTGAGTATTTCTTATTTTGACGACATTTTACTTTTACTCCCTACATTCAAAAACAGATGTCTGTACTTTCTACCACTTTCTTCAACATTAGCTCGGCAACATGACTTGTAGATAAAAGTCAACCGCAGTTGAGATCTTCCTTGACTGATTGGATGAGATCTCGTGGCCTGGGGGAGTAGTGGTTGGAAAATCGGCCTCACAGTTCTGAGGTCGGGGATTTAAACCCAGAATTCTTTTGGAATGGAGGAGGAAGACGGAGTACCCGGAAACAACCCATGCAAGCGGGTTGTTTCCGGGTACTCCGCCTTCCTCCTCCATTCCAAAAACATACATACATACATACATACATACATACATACCCTTCTGAGCTAATACAGCCAAGAGTCTTTTTGGGAAAGTTTTTCACACCTGGAATTGGGAATCATATGCCATTCCTCCACGCAGATCCAGTTCTGTCAGGTTGGATGGTGAACGTTGGTCGGCAGCCATTTTCAGGTCTTTCCAGAGATGCTCAATTGGGTTTAAGTCAGGGCTCTGGCTGGGCCATTCAAGAACAGTCACGGAGTTGTTCTGAAGCCACTCCTTTGTTATTTTAGCTTTGTGCTTAGGGTCATTGTCTTGTTGGAAGGTGAACCTTCGACCCAGTCTGAGGTTCTGATCACTCTGGAGAAGGTTTTCGTTCAGGATATCCCTGTACTTGGGCACATTCATCTTTCCTTCAATTACAACCAGTCGTCCTGTCCCTGCAGCTGAAAAACACCCCCACAGCATGATGCTTCACTGTTGGGACTGTATTGGACAGGTGATGAGCAGTGCCAGGTTTTCTCCACACATACCGCTTAGAATTAAGGCCAAAAAGTTCTATCTTGGTCTCATCAGACCAGAGAATCTCATTTCTCACCATCTTGGAGTCCTTTAGGTGTTTTTTAGCAACCTCCATGCGGGCTTTCACGTGTCTTGCACTGAGGAGATGCTTCCATCGGCCCACTCTGCCATAAAGCCCTGACTGGTGGAGGGCTGCAGTGATGGTTGACTTTCTAGGACTTTCTCCCATCACCCGACTGCATCTCTGGAGCTCAGCCACAGTGATCTTTGGGTTCTTCTTTACCTCTCTCACCAAGGCTCTTCTTACCCGATTGCCCAGTTTGGCTGGATGGCCAGCTCTAGAAAGGGTCTGGTCGTCCCTAACAGCTTCCATTTCAGGATTATGGAGGCCACTGTGCTCTTAGGAACCTTAAGTGCAACAAAATGTTTTTTGTAACCTTGACCAGAAAAATTTAAGGTGGTCTGAATACTTTCCATACCCACTGTAAGTAAAGGCATTGAGTCAGTACTTCTACTTTTACAAGAGTCTATTTTCACATAATTATGTGTACTTCTACTTAAGTCCAGATCGTGAGTACGTTTTCCACCTGGGATGTAGGGACAGGGGAGAGATAACGGAGTGTTGTGGAGCTGTTGTCATTCTCAGCCTCAGCATCCAAGTCCTGAGACCAATCGGCTTAATTTCCCTGTATTGTTAAGCAGCAGCCGGCTATTGACAACTATTACCGGTGACACGCCACTACTAAGTTGCTTTGAGCAATGAGAGTGGCGGCTAATCTGCCGGGCCATATTTCACCCACCCCCCCTCGCACTAATCAGATTGGCTGTGCGTGCATTATAATAACAGGCTGCCTGCCGCTGCTCTCGGTGGAGGTGCTGGAGAGAGAGGGAAAAAATGTGGGGATTGTGTTGACTGACAGATTGCACTAGAGAGGGAGCGGTATAAATAAACTGCAGTGTCTCGGGTACTGACACAGGTGTAGAGGCGCTTATTTCCTGCACCGAGACATCAAAACAGCGCTAAAAGGAGCGTGAGGGAGCTCTTCTAACTCCTCTTTCACACTGCCCTGTGCTGGAAAATGGAGGGATTCCGATTGAATTTTCACTTGTGGAGGCAACACTTCGTCGCTGAGCTGCTGAATTAAGCTTGTCAATTAGTGTAGCGGATCATCACCAAAACCAAATGCCCCCCGAAGCTCCTCTCACACTGCCCTTCGAAATGGGATGGAGTAATTAAGGTTCTATTTTCACTTGTGGAAGCAGCACTTCATCACCGAGACACTTGACACACGTCAATTAGTGTAGTGAATCCGTGCATTTGGTGCATGCAGCGGACTCATTGCCAAATACCAAACACCTTTCACATGTCCCTGTTCTGTATGGAGGCAACCTTGCTATTCCTCAGCCGGGTGTTAGCTTCTTAATGTCAGTTTTGCCAGTTGCTGTTGTTTATTGCTTTGTTGTGGAATTGGCCATGACTCACTGCCATGCTGCACATGTATGCATCCCCATCTGAGTTGAACCGTATACATGGTTTCCATCTGCGGTGGCCTCTCAAGCAGACGGAGAAGCAACAGCGTTCCAGGCTCACTGTCTTCCTTCCTATCTTCTTCACTTAAAGGATTATGCATTTGTTTTCCTCAATTTAACCCTTACATTGGGTTAATTTTCCATGCACACGTAGTAAGGTCAATTTTGACTCTGGCCAAGAATATCCTCATTAGAATGTAATAATTTTTATGCTATATACTGTTTTGAGATTCCCCATGACTCTTTAAAGGCCAACAGGTGCATGTTTCTGAGGGAACCTTTGCAAATGAGGTGGTGCACAGACAGTTCCTTGGACTGTATTCCAAGTAACTGTAGGTAAGTGCAGAAAACACGTGCAAAGACTGAGAACATTCATTAATTCATTCATCTTCCGTTCCGCTTATCCTCACTAGGGTCTTGGGCATGCTGGACCCTATCCCAGCTATCTCCGTGGGGTACATCCTGAACTGGTCTGACTGAGAACAATTTATCTCTGAATTGTTGTGATATAGCATTTAACACTTTTTCACTATCTCAGTTGTCCAGATTTTTTAGGCGGAACTAAAAACAAGCCCAAGTGGGCTTTTGGATTTTGGTGCAAATTATTCAATATTCTCCCACTATACAGTATAAGTATCAAATGACCTTGTTACATGCAGTGGCTTTTTGGCGCAATAGTAACTTCCTTATTGATAATAACTTGTCCCATTTCTACCACTACAGCATGCAGTTAACCATCAAGCTATGCCTACAACCTGAAAATACATCTTACCTGAAATGTTATTTCATCCATCCATCCATCCATCCATTCTCTACCGCTTATCCGGGTCGGGTCGCGGGGGCAGTAGCTTCAGCAGGGACGCCCAAACTACCCTCTCCCCAGCCACTTCATCCAGCTCTTCCGGGGGGATCCCGAGGCGTTCCCAGGCCAGCCGAAGGATGTAGTCTCTCCAGCGCGTCCTGGGTCGTCCCCGGGGTCTCCTCCCGGTGGGACATGCCCGGAACACCTCACCAGGGAGGCGTCCGGAAGGCATCCGGGAGGCATCCGAATCAGATGCCCCAGCCACCTCATCTGGCTCCTCTTGATGTGGAGGGCCATCGGCTCTACTCTGAGATCCTCCCGGATGACCGAGCTTCTCACCCTATCTCTAAGGGAGATACCCTACGGAGGAAAACTCATTTCGGCCGCTTGTATCCGGGATCTTGTTCTTTCGGTCACGACCCACAGCTCATGACCATAGGTGAGGGTAGGAACGAAGATCGACCGGTAAATTGAGAGCTTCGCCTTTCGGCTTAGCTCTTTCTTTACCACAACGGACCGATACAAAGTCCGCATCACTGCAGACGCTGCACCGATCCGCCTGTCGATCTCCCGTTCCATTCTTCCCTCACTCGTGAACAAGACCCCAAGATACTTGAATTCCTCCACTTGGGGCAGGATCTCATCCCCGACCTGGAGATGGCATGCCACCCTTTCCCGACTGAGGACCATGGTCTCAGATTTGGAGGTGCTGATTCTCATCCCAGTCGCTTCACACTCGGCTGCGAACTGCTCCAATGAGAGTTGGAGGTCACGGCTTGATGAAGCCAACAGAACCACATCATCTGCAAAAAGCAGAGATGCAATACTGAGGCCACCAAACCGGACCCCCTCTACGCCTCGGTTGCGCCTAGAAATTCTGTCCATAAAAGTTATGAACAGAATCGGCGACAAAGGGCAGCCTTGGCGGAGTCCAACCCTCACCGGGAACGAGTCCGACTTACTGCCGGATATGCGGACCAAACTCTGACTCCGGTCGTACAGGGACCGAACAGCCCGTATCAGGGGGTTCGGTACCCCATACTCCCAAAGCACTCTCCACAGGACTCCCCGAGGGACACGGTCGAACGCCTTCTCCAAGTCCACAAAACACATGTAGACTGGTTGGGCGAACTCCCATGCACCCTCGAGGACCCTGCCGAGGGTGTAGAGCTGGTCCACTGTTCCACGGCCAGGACGAAAACCACACTGCTCCTCCTGAATCTGAGATTCGACTTCCCGACGGACCCTCCTCTCCAGCACCCCTGAATAAACCTTACCAGGGAGGCTGAGCAGTGTGATCCCCCTGTAGTTGGAACACACCCTCCGGTCCCCCTTCTTAAAAAGGGGGACCACCACCCCAGTCTGCCAATCCAGAGGCACTGTCCCCGATGTCCACGCGATGTTGCAGAGGCGTGTCAACCAGGACAGCCCCACAACATCCAGAGCCTTTAGGAACTCCGGGCGAATCTCATCCACCCCCGGGGCCCTGCCACCGAGGAGCTTTTTAACTACCTCTGTGACCTCAAACCCAGAGATAGGAGAGCCCGCCTCAGAGAACCCACACTCTGCTTCCCCATGGGAATGCGTGTCGGTGGAATTGAGGAGGTCTTCGAAGTATTCTCCCCACCGACTCACAACGTCCCGAGTCGAGGTCAGCAGCGCCCCATCCCCACTATACACAGTGTTGGTGGTGCACTGCTTTCCTCTCCTGAGACGTCGGATGGTGGACCAGAATTTCCTCGAAGCCGTCCGGAAGTCTTTCTCCATGGCCTCACCGAACTCCTCCCATGCCCGGGTTTTTGCTTCAGCGACCACCAGAGCTGCATTCCGCTTGGCCAGCCGGTACCCATCAGCTGCCTCAGGAGTCCCACAGGCCAAAAAGGCCCGATAGGACTCCTTCTTCAGCTTGACGGCATCCCTCACCGTTGGTGTCCACCAACGGGTTCGGGGATTGCCGCCACGACAGGCACCGACCACCTTACGGCCACAGCTCCGGTCGGCCGCCTCAGCAATGGAGGCGCAGAACATGGTCCACTCGGACTCGATGTCCCCCGCCTCCCCCGGAACATGAGCAAAGTTCTGTCGGAGGTGGGAGTTGAAACTCCTTCTGACAGGGGATTCTGCCAGACGTTCCCAGCAGACCCTCACAATACGTTTGGGCCTGCCACGTCGGACCGGCATCTTCCCCCACCATCGGAGCCAACTCACCACCAGGTGGTGATCAGTTGACAGCTCCGCCCCTCTTTTCACCCGGGTGTCCAAGACATGCGGCCGCAAGTCCGATGACACGACCACAAAGTCGATCATCGAACTGCGACCTAGGGTGTCCTGGTGCCAAGTGCACGTGTGGACACCCTTATGCTTGAACATGGTGTTCGTTATGGACAATCCGTGACGAGCACAGAAGTCCAATAACAGAACACCGCTTGGGTTCTGATCGGGGGGGCCGTTCCTCCCAATCGCGCCCTTCCAGGTCTCACTGTCATTGCCCACGTGAGCATTGAAGTCCCCCAACAGAACAATGGAGTCCCCAGCGGGAGCGCTCTCCAGCACCCCCTCCAAGGACTCCAAAAAGGGTGGGTACTCTGAACTGCTGTTTGGTGCATAGGCACAAACAACAGTCAGGACCCGTCCCCCCACTCGAAGGCGGAGGGAGGCTACCCTCTCGTCCACCGGGGTGAACCCCAACGTACAGGCGCCGAGCCGGGGGGCAATAAGTATACCCACACCTGCTCGGCGCCTCTCACCATGGGCAACTCCAGAGTGGAAGAGAGTCCAACCCCTCTCGAGAGGACTGGTACCAGAACCCCAGGTGTGTGTGGAGGCGAGTCCGACTATATCGGGTCGGAACTTCTCGACCTCACACACCAGCTCGGGCTCCTTCCCTGCCAGAGAGGTGACATTCCACGTCCCTAGAGCCAGCTTCTGTAGCCGGGGATCGGATCGCCAAGGTCCCCGCCTTCGGCCACCGCCCAGCTCACACTGCACCCGACCCCTATGGCCCCTGCCACAGGTGGTGAGCCCATGGGAAGGGGGACCCACGTTACCCTTTCGGGCTGTGCCCGGCCGGGCCCCATGGGTGCAGGCCCGGCCACCAGGCGCTCGCCTTCGAGCCCCACCACCAGGCCTGGCTCCAGTGGGGGGCCCCGGTGGCCCGCGTCCGGGCAAGGAAAAACGAAATCCATTGTTTGTCGTCATCATTAGGGGTCTTTGAGCCGTGCTTTGTCTGGTCCCTCACCTAGGACCTGTTTGTCATGGGTGACCCTGCCAGGGGCATAAAGCCCCAGACAACTTAGCTCCTAGGATCACTGGGACACACAAACCCCTCCACCACGACAAGGTGACGGCTCAAGGAGGGGGAAATGTTATTTTTTTCATGTTATTTGGGCTACTTTGTCTTTGCTGTGTGCATCCACGTGCTGCACGTAGCAAGGCGGTCGCGATCTGGCCGGCCCTGCCGCCCTGTGCCAGCCTGCTAGCGGCTAAAGAAGCCGCCAGTGGTTAGGGCCTTCAGGCTCACAGTGGCCCCCGTGTTGTCACAGCTCGAGGGGCAGGAAAATAAAATATAGTCTAGGGGGACCACAGTGCATCGTGCCGCTGTGGTGCACCCTTCGGCGGCCACAGCAGCATGCTAATAGCCCGGTGGATTTCAACGGAGGCAAAGGAGGGGAAATTTGTCCCGGCGCAACTGCCAGTCTTCACGTCGGGGCTCAGAGGCTGCCTAGTCGCCACAGAGTGCCTTACTGCTGACTTAAACATATATTCATTGTGCTAGCAAGAGGAGCTTTGAGGAGGAGCTGCTCGTCAAGACACACTTAAGTGATATATCAGTTTTACTCACCCCAATGAAAAAAATAAATACTTTTGTCTAATATACAGTTTCACAGTTTCAAGATTCCCACCCTTACCATCCATCCATTTTCTGAGCCGCTTCTCCTCACTAGGGTCGCGGGCGTGCTGGAGCCTTTCCCAGCTGTCATCGGGCAGGAGGCGGGGAACACCCTGAACTGGTTGCCAGCCAATCGCAGGGCACATAGAAACAAACAACCATCCGCACTCACACCTACGGGCAATTTAGAGTCTCCAATTAATGCATCATTTTGGGATGTGGGAGGAAACTGGAGTGCCCGGAGAAAACCCACGCAGGCACGGGGAGAACATGCAAACTATACACAGGCGGGGCCGGGGATTGAACCCGGGTCCTCAGAACTGTGAGGCTGACGCTCTAACCAGTCGGCCTCCGTGCCGCCTTGATTCAACATACATTGGTAAATCTAAAATCCATTTGACCCAGAACAGCCTCAGTCTACATAAACTTTGTAGCACCCGTACTTGACAATTTAGGAAAGCTCATGACATGAAGAGTATTTTTATTGTTATCAAATGTCAAAACAGGGTTATGTAAGGGTTAAAACATTTCCCAGGTGACCTAATCACATTTCTGTGACACTTTTAAGTTAAAATACACAAATGGGAAAGAATAAACATCACACTTAAGATCCACTTTTAACACCCAGCGGCCAATCAGTCGGTTTTGACGTGGTGGTTCTGTCACAAGGCAGCATGGTTGTGTAATGGTTAGCATGTCTGCCTCACAGACGTCCTCCCATTCCAAAAACATGCAAATCAAGTTCATTGAAGACTCTAAATTGTCCATAGATGTTATGTGCATCTGAATGATTGGTTGTCTCAGTGTGCCCTGTGATTGGCTGGCGACTGGCTGGCGACTGGTCACGGTGTACCCCACCTCTTGCCCAAAGTCAGATGGGAATACACATTATTAGAAATGAATGGACAGAGTTGTGTGATGCGGTGAATAAGCACTGAGAGGAGGGCAAGATTCCCATGCCTATGTTTGGAAAACAATCTGTGAGTGCGTATGTGCTGTTAGCGCACTGCCGCTTCTGCATGCTGCCGTGTGTATTCACATTCTGTTCATCTCGCCGGTTGCTATGGTAATCAAGCCGACACTGTTGCCAATTGTTTGGAGTGATCCGGTCGATCACGAAAAGGGCCCGATGTCAGCCAGGAGACACACACACACACACACACACACTCACACACACACACACATACAGTATACATATATACGTAGATGGATAGATAGATGGATAGATGGACTGCAGTTGCAGTTGCACTTATACAAACAGTTTTTTGTTCTTTTTTTTTTTTTTTTTTTACAAAGGCAGCTTGTATTTTTTTTAAACTAGCATGAAATTCCAGACACCCCAACCCACACACAAACACACACCTCTACCAGGTAACATCCTAACCACCCACCCACCTTCTCTGATGTGCAGCAAACACATCTCTCCACACACACACACTCATAAAAATAATGATGATACATGGGAGACACTTAAGTCATGTGTTTTAGCATGTCTTCCTGTCTATATTGGGGCCAAACAGAGTATTAAGTCAATCACAGGCTTATTTTATAGTGGAGCTTTTTGGGGGGTTTTGCATCACGTCTACAGAATTAAAGGTATTATTGGTGCGCTAGCAAGAGGAGCTTTAAGGAGTAGCTGCATGTCAAAATTTACATGAAATGTCTCTATCATATCTGTTTTTATTTGCCCGAAGAGATTGTATGTGTTTTATCTTTTCCTTTTTTTCTACCTTTGTGGAGACCAAGTTGAAAATCTATGTGTTTTAGGCATACTTGTTATTAAGTATGAATGAGGAAGTTGGGTTTGTTTTACTCATTGTCATATTTATGGGGACCAAGCTGAGTACTAATTATTCTCTTCGGTCCTATTTTCCAGTTTAGCTGGTTTTGGTTTTGCATCACATGATGCGGTTGTCAGACTTAACGTATTCATTGCGCTAGGAAGTGATTTGAGGAGCTGCACACCAAGAGTGATACGCGTAGTATGTCTCAGTCATATCAGTTTTGATTCTCCCCAAGAGAATTGTGTGTTGTAGTTTTTCTCGTCTTCCTGTGTTTGTGGGGACCATGTTTAGAACGTGTGTTGACGCTGCACTTGTCTTTCTATCTTTAATTAAGCAAGTTGAGAATGTGTTTTAGCCTTAGTTGTCATAATATATTTATGAGGACAAAGATAAGTATTAATTCAGTCACTGTCTTGTTTTGTAGTTTACTGGTTTTGCTTTTTGGATCGCATGATACAGTTGGCCGACTTGAACATGTATTCATTGTGCTAGTGAGAGGAGCAGCTGCACACCAGCGCACGGGAAAGTGATTCACGGGGCATTTCTCAATTATATTAGTTTTTATTCGTCCAAAGAGATTGTGTGTGTGTTTTAGTTGTACTTGTCTTCCTGTCTTCATGAGGACCAAGTTGAGAATGTGTGTTTTAGCCATACTTGTATTGCCAAGCTGAATATTCATTCCATCAGTCTTATTTTCTGGTTTGGCTATTTTGATGCAGTTCACTGACTTAAATGTATATTCATTGTGCTAGTGAGAAGAGCTTTGAGGAGGAGCTTTGTGTTAAAACACATGCAAATGATTTACGTGACATGTCACTCTTTATTTACTCAAAAGAGAAGATGTACATTTTAGTTAGACTTGTCTTCCTAACGGCAGCATGTTAGACTAGTGGTGAAGACGTCTGCCTCACAGTTGTGAGGTTCTGGGTTCAAATCTTTCCTATCTTTCTGGGACCAAGTTAATATTTTAGATATGAGCGATATATGAATGTGTATTAGCAGAGACGGAGTGCCTTCAGGGCCAGATTGAGCAGCAGAGAGCTTACTGCGACGTTTGGATGCTCGAGAACAACCTTCCTCATCGCCTCCTCCTCCATCTCGATGGCTCTCTTCCTTATCCCTCCGTCCCTCTACATCTCCCTCTCTCTGTCTCCTCCTCCTCTTTCGCACCCAGAAAGTGTTCTCTCGCTCCACATTCAAAAAACAGCGCATCCCACTCAGACTTCACAAGGTTGCTCTCCTGCCTTCGCCACCTCTCTGCGTCAGTCTGTTTGTCGACTCCTTCATCCCTCCCTCCCTCTGTTCATCCGCCCATCCGTCCTTCAAGCATTCCTCTATTGAACGCTGCGGTCCACCTATATCTCCTGTCGCCGTCCTCTCCCTTTCCACTCGTCTCCTTTCTTTGCCCTTATCTTGTCTCTCAGCTCGCCCCCCTGCCAGCTCCTCTTGTATTCTCCCTTTTGTTTTCCGTATCTCAGCTACCTTCCTGACGCACCTTTCCGCCTATGCATCGCTCTGCCTTGTTTTAGTCTTCCCGCCCTTCGTCTCTTTCCTCTGTGAGCTGCCACTGCTGCTTGTTTCCCCCCTGGGGATCGACTCCATGGGGAGAACAAATATAGCGACTGTGTGTGTGCGTGTGTGTCTGTGTGTGCGTGTGTGTGTGTGTGTGTGTGTGTGTGTGTGTGTGTGCGCATTTGCAACACATGAGTGCATCTCCGCGTCCAGATCTATAAGTGTTTTGCTTTTACGCTCTGTGCGCTGGCCACAGGTGTACTAAGGTCATTAACTCTCTGGAGTAAATAAAAAAAAAAGAAAAAAAGATGGTTGTGTCTGTGAGAGTATGGCCATAGCATCTGCAGTGCATTGATTGTTCTTTATCTTCTATGTGGAGCAAGTGTATACTTACAGTACATTCTGTATACACATGCCCTGATTCGTAAGGAACACGATTTGGTAGCTTAAGAGGAGATTTACAATAGATCCACACTATGACACACAAATGTTTGCAAACAAACAGTTCTTTAAGATTACATACAAATGTATTTAATTTAAATGTTAAATACAACTGAATAGTACTTTGGTAGTGATTTTTTTCGTGCACCATTAATGCCACACTTTCAGAATCACTGGTTTCCATTATTAAGAATAATTACAAATGCATATACTTCCATTATCTTTTTTGAAAACATAATGGAAGTAGAAGGTAATATCCATCAACAAATTATTCTCATCATAGCAAATAGTATGTTGTTTGTATTCAAATTTTGGGCCATAATATGATCAAAACAGTGTTTGAAATGAAGCTTATAGTAATTAGTATTTGCATTCTTATTTTCTAGTTTAAATGTTTTTGGTTTTGACAGACAAATATTTATTCATTGTGCTGGCGAGAGGTAGGAGCTGCGCAACAAGATATGAGCTAGTTATTACGTGATGTGTCGATCACATCCAAGTTTTTATGCACCTAAAGTTAACATTAATGAGAGTTATTCACCTTGATGGTTTATGTTGGCAGAGCGGTTGACTTACGTTGTAGTACACATGACATTTAAAAGTTGAGTATAAAGTCAATCGCAGTCTTGTTTTTCTAGTTTCGCTTGTTTGGGTTTAGCATCAAATGATGCAGTTGACAGACGTGAATATGTATACATTGTACTGGCGAGAGGAGCTCCAAGGAGGAGCTCTGCGCCAAGACATGAGCGGGGTTTTTATTCAATTAATGATCAAATACTGTAAGCGAGAGGTATTTACTCGTGTAGTGGTTTAAAATGTACTCATTGTGGTAGCAAAAAGAGCTACGAGGAAGTTTCACATGACCTTGTAATTATGTATTTTATCATATTGTGATTTTACTGCAAATGCAATGATCAGTTCATCCTTAATATCTGGTACAGTATACAGTAGTAATAATGTATTGGAGCCTAATGTTGTTTATCTCTTCTAATCACCAATTCCAAATTTGCATCAACAAAGAAAAGTTCCGTCAAACTCACCAATTTAATCTCCTCACTTTTAGATGACTTTTTCCAGCCACCAAGTTCCTTTGTCGTCGTCTCTCTCTATCTCTTGTTCTCTCTTGCTGCCCTCCTTTAATACCCACAATCCCCCCTGGGCAAGACTTAGCCTGACATGCTCGAGAACATAATTAATTACTCATTCTGAATGGAAAAGCCTCTTTTCACCACAACCCTAATCTGGAATCATAATCACTTTCTCATTTTGGATACTTGCTGTAGGACATTGTGTGCCGCCTGCTCTCATGGTGCGATTTTTAATTGTTTTAAAATTTTTTTTTTTGGGTGACACTTTCGTCATCCTATATTAACATTGTGTGCTCAGATATCACAATAACACCTCTGACCTTCATTTTTTATTTTTTGCCTGTTCCTTTACACCCAGCAGCTCTTCTTTTGAAAAGAAGCATGTCATTCCCTTGTTACCTGCATACCGGAGAGCGCAAGAAAGCTCGGAAACACCTTTGAATTCTATCCATCCATCCATTTTCTGAGCCGCTTCTCCTCACTAGGGTCGCGAGCGTGCTGGAGCCTATCCCAGCTATCATCGGGCAGGAGGTGGGGTACACCCTGAACTGGTTGCCAGCCAATTGCATGGCACATATAAACAAACAACCATTCGCACTCACATTCACACCTACAGGCAATTTAGAGTTGTCAATTAACCTACCATGCATGTTTTTGGGATGTGGGAGGAAACCGGAGTTCCCGGAGAAAACCCACGCAGGCACGGGGAAAACATGCAAACTTCACACAGGCCGGGCCGGGTATTGAACCCCGGTCCTCAGAACTGTGAGGCAGATGCTCTAACCAGTCACTAACCGTGCCACCGGCCTTTGAATTCTAAATAAATGCAAATGTTTCCGACATGCTGTTGGTTTGTTAATGGAAGCACAAAGTAGAAAGGTATACAGCTTTTGGTCTGAACAGAAAGAAATCACGATTAGTCATTTGAGGCAAGACGAACGCCATCTGCAAGCATGGTTAAACTTGCAGCCTAATGTCAACACACATTTTACTGCTATTGGCACTATTGACACAGCTTTTATACTGCTAACGTTAGCTGCTGGCTGATGTAGTGAGACTTCTCCCTCGCATAAACTGGTACAGTGAAACCTTGACTTACTGTACTGTCATTCCATGACAATGCTCGTGAGTCAAATCACTTGTATCTCAAATGAGCGTTCCCCATCGAAATGAATGACAATGCTATTGATCCGTTCAGCCCCCCAAAAAACACCAAAATCTTTAGTATGAAATAAAATTTATATATATAGCACTTTTCATACATTAAAATGCAACACAAAGTGCTTCACATAGATAAATACAGACAATTAAAATCTCAAGAAATATATAACAAGCCTCCCATGTCCACATATGAACGCAAAACATCCCCTCACGTACACACGCACACAGCACATATTGATTAGGAGTGTAGCGACATGCCAAGGCACAGAGGATCCAGTTGAGGAATTAATTGCTTTCTTAATTGCAAAAATAAATAAATAAAAATAAAGAATAATCACTTCCCTTTCACTGAACTTTATCTTCGTTGTTTTTTTTGGGGGGGGGTGCCATTTTGGCCACTCTGTCTTCACTTTCAGCAGGTTCTCCATCTTTTCAGAAACATAAATAAATAAATAAGGGCCTCAACATAAATAATTTTAACACTCTTGTCTGGTGGTGTAGCCTTTATCGACTCCTTCTGCTTCACTCTAGTATATAACGTAGAAGTACCACGCTTGTACTGCAGGGGCCAGTTGACTACATGCACTCCTCGCTCATGTTTTTTTTATTTTATTTCAAGCTTTAATTCAATGGACTATCCTCTAATTCCTCTTGTCAGTACTCATTTTCTTAGGACCCTTGATTAGAAAAAAATACATTTGTACCTGTACTTTCACTACAAGGTGACCATGTGAACTGATCGTGGCCTGATGTTGAAGTTCTCTGCTGCCACCTAGGGAAGATGTCTCTGAAGCGCACTCGTTAATCACATTATTGCTTGAAACATAGAGCAAAAAAATTGACCAAGCGACAGTTCGTTAATAAAAAAACTGGTAAATTGAGAAATTGGTAAATCAAGGTACCACTGTAGATAATTGTTGTAAATTGGTGATTAAAAGCTTGCAAGCACTGACAGCGATGAACGGGTACGTGAACCCCTTTTTCAAGGCCAGTCCCGGAATTGATGATTCGAGCTCTGGAATTCACCCTAAATGTCTGCTTCACACCAAGATGGCCGACATTGTTATGATAGAAATGTCCACCTGAGTTCATGTCAATCGTTGAAACTGGTGTCAGGGGCTATTTTTGTATATATATAATTTATTTATTTATTTATTTATTTATTTGTGGTGTCGGGGCCCCATAAAAGGCTTTTTGTCAGCAAATTGCTAAGGGTAGGTTCCACAGAAAAAAAACACGCCTCGTTGAAAATCGTGAATAGCAAAGTCTAATTGTCTGGGGTTCACTGTATTCATCACAAAAGCCAAATTAAAAACACTGTTGTAATGTTTTGTCAAAAATGTGAATACAAACCATTGTAAGACCACTCATACATTGTTTCCATTTTGTTATAATAAAAACTAATGGCGGTTAATGCATTTGTAATGTCCTACACTGTAATTAGCCCAACATACTGTATCAGCATATAAGAACCCTCACATGTTGCAGTTGATCATTCACAAATTCGCCTGTCTGATTTAACAGACATGTTACATCTAAAAATAGTATTTTAGCTCCATCTTTGTGCCAAGGAACTACTTTATGTTGAGGTGAGGGGAGGAGTAAGACCACATCCTTGTCTGATTGAAAAAGTGTTTTGCCTACATCTTGTGGCATATATACGTTTCGTGTGTGTCAATTGCGTGTTATT
Source organism: Phyllopteryx taeniolatus (assembly GCF_024500385.1). NCBI lineage: Eukaryota > Metazoa > Chordata > Actinopteri > Syngnathiformes > Syngnathidae > Phyllopteryx > Phyllopteryx taeniolatus. Next base: position 17,255,121 of record NC_084506.1, read on the forward strand.
AGGAATCCCACTCAGGTTCTAGGCAGGCTACTGCCCGCTGCATTATGATTGGTTGTGGTGTTTATATAAAGCTCACTAACTGTAACCCATCCTAATCCTAACCCTAACCTATTGTAACCTATCCTAACCCCAAACCTAGCCCTAAACCTAACCATAACAAACTTGATTGTTTTTGTTTTGTACAAATGTGATACATATTTAGAATGGTCATTTCGTTACATCTGCGTAGCCTTCCCTTCCCGCAATGCAGGAGCCAATCATGTTGAAGCGGGGCGTGTCCTGCCTATAACACAAGTAGGATTCCTAATAACGCATCAATTATTCATGGTTTTTGCTATTTACTGCAGGCCTCGGTCCCTAACTCCTGGGTTAAGAAGGCTCAAAAATCAACGCTGCCGAACATGACATCAGCTTGTCATTTTGGCGGAGGTTCAGGGTTAGAACGTTAGCGGTTGACATCAGGCCTACGCCCAAAGCGCTGCTGCGCACTGTGACGGGTGGTCACATTGAACTCAGCACGACAGCCGTCAGTCAAGGCCGTGTTGGGTGTTCTCGGGGGCCTTCTCGCTTGCTGTGCAAAATAGCCGCTCGAGCAAGGTCGTTGGTGTTAGTTGTGGCTAATACTCCCTAAAATGGGACCACATCGCTTTAGTTATCGTTATACACACACTGCTAATTAGGCATCAGCGCGGCTTCTAATAAAACGCCGTTATGATCATCAGCGGCCAACTGTTGTGTTAGTGTGTGTGTATGTAAAACAGGAGGTCTTGTTTTACTTGTCTTATTGCTTTAGTGTTATTAACAGACTTTATTATCTGCCTGCTTGGCAGTTTAATGGATTCATATCTCCTCCTCCTCCTCGTCTGCAGATATTATCAGCGTTTATTTAAATCATTTTCATTTAGCTGTCACCCCAACATTTATCCCGCCCCAACCGCTCTCCGCCTGCCCTACCCCCCCTCCCCCCTCCCGAACTCCGAAATAGACTTGACAAGGAGAATTTCCTGTGACGGAGACGCGAGCGAGGGTTATGTTGTCTCTGTGATTTATGGATTTCATAAAAGTCCCAACTCCCTCCACCGTTCAAGCAGCTTTTCAATGCTAGCCTGGATTTCAATTTAAACACCACTCACAGCCGAGTCCAAGCTGACTTGTGCCGTCCAAAACGAGAGCTGGAGCCAGCAGTCTGCCTTGATAGAGATGATAACCGTCAGTTAGTGGCGAGTGCTGTATGAGACGGACACAATTTTAGAAACACCTCACAAATGTTCTTTTATGAAATATCTGCTCACTATTTATAGGACATATTTGCAGCTGCTACATTCATAGGTTCTCACAATTAGAACATAATACAGTGTTTTTTCATGTGAGGTGTTGTGAACCAAAATTTGAGGTACATGCAAGCTTCCGCCCAACCTGACTCTAGCTCCTGACGTCATTCACTAGCCCGTGACCCTCACGAGGTGTATTCAAGGGTCACCAACTAAATAGGACATCTCAAAAGCAGATGCCACAAATGGGGCCATAATACAGTAAACCCCCAAATTTTCGCAGTTCAGCATTTACGAGTTTGCCAAATACTCGTGATGAGCCCCATGTGAAGGTGGTTTCTTTGTGTTGAATCATAGAACTACTGAATACTGCCATTTACACTGGATACGTAAAGTTTTCAGACCCCCTTAAATGTTTCACTCTTTGTTATATTGCAGCCATTTGTTAAAATAATTTTTCCTCATTAATGTACACACAGCACCCCATATTGACAGAAAAAAAATGTAATTGTTGAAATTTTTGCTGATTTATTAAAAAAGAAAAACTAAAATATCCCACAGCCATCAGTATTCAGACCCTTTGCTGTGACACTCATATTTAAAATGGTTCTTCACCTTCATTGGAGTCCAGCTGTGTTTGATTATACTGATTGGACTTGTTTAGGAAAGCCACACACCTGTCTATGTAAGACCTTACAGCTCACGGCGCATGTCAGAGCAAATGAGAATCATTAGGTCAAAAGAACTGCCTGAAGAGCTCAGAGACAGAATTGTGGCAAGGCACAGATCTGGCCAAGGTTACAAAAAAATTCTGCTTCACTTAAGGTTCCTAAGAGCACAGTGGCCTCCATAATCCTGAAATTGAAGACGTTTGGGACGATCAGAACCCTTCCTTGAGCTGGCCGTCCGGCCAAACTGAAAACCTTCTCCAGAGTGCTCAGGACCTCAGACTGGGCCGAAGGTTCACCTTAAAAAAAGACAATGACCCTAAGCACACAGCTAAAATAACGAAGGAGTGGCTTCAGAACAACTCTGTGACTGTTTTTGAATGGCCCAGCCAGAGCCCTGACTTAAACTCAATTGAGCATCTCTGGAAAGACCTGAAAATGGCTGCCCACCAACGTTCACCATCCAACCTGACAGAACTGGAGAGGATCTGCAAGGAGGAATGGCAGCTGATCCCCAAATCCAGGTGTGAAAAACAAAAAGACTCATGGCTGTATTAGCTCAAAAGGGTGCTTCTACTAAATACTGAGCAAAGGGTCGGAATACTTATGACTGTGTGATATTTAAAAAAAAAAAATGTTTTAATAAATCTTCATAAATTCCAACAATTCCATTTTTTTCTGTCAATAGGGGTTTCTGTGTGTACATTAATGAGGAAAAAAATAACTTACATTATTTTAGCAAATGGCTGCAATATAAAACAGAGTGAAAAATTTAAGGGGTCTGAAAACTTTCCATACCCACTGTATGTCACATGGGATTATGATTGTCTACATCACAGGTGTCAAACTATATATGTAATAATATGAGGCAACCATACATTCATATGGGTTTGCAGCCATAATGGCCCTCCGAGTGGAACCATAACTGCGATGTGGCCCGAGACAAAATCGAGTTTGACACCCCTGGTCTACATGCTAGATGCTTGGTCAACTGATTATTCTTTCTGTGTTGTTACAGACCAGAGTCAATTAACCAATCCAAACGAAATACCAGACTCCATTTTTAGTGATTTGCCGCCGTCTTGTGGCATCTATAGGCAATTACAGTCCCCTTTTCTGCATATGACAGAGGATCAGTTAAAAAGAAATCTGAAAAATGGTCGCTTTAAAATCCGCAGTACATTATCATTAAATCTGCTCTGCACCAAGGCCCAAGGTCATGTTCTGCTCAGTCTTGGCTGCTGTCACATCATCATTTGGCGTCATTTGTACAAGCTGCTTTCAGAGCTGATCACCAATCGGCGACTCGGTCGGGTGCCGCTGGCCAGCCAGGCGTCAGGTCCGACATGACTTTCTCTTCTTAGCCGCACTCCATAGATCCTCTTTTTCCTCCCGCGCTTCTCCATTACCGTTCGTGCATCTCGTCGCCAATGTTACAATCTCCCCGAATGTCCTCGGGGTGCATGCTAATCCTCACATAACAACTTGTGTACAAACCAATTTGGTGCATTTCCGCAGCGTACCTCCCTCACAGAGGAGCCCCCGAAGCCAATTCCATCAGCGAGTAGGCAGCCCGAGCGACGCCCAGGGATCGTGTGCACTGCCTCCGTGCCTATATGATTTTACAGGCCCTTTGTTAACGACGCATTTTGGTATGAGGTGTTGTCGGATATCATTGCCGAGCGGCGATTTTTGTGCCGATGTTGCCTCGGGGACAGATTGGAGGCCATTGATAGAGGCGGACATGGCCAAGCATAGCAGGCGTTTATAGCCTCTTTGTAAATACTTGATGAAAACATCTCACTGTGAGTTTTTCAGCCTCACAGACAACAGACATGACTTTATAATGAGGGCCCGAGCACCGGGTGCTGCCAAAGTAGCAGCTGCTGGAAAGTAAGAAAAATTAGCCACCGACACCAGTCTCTCCAATTGACACGAAATTCGGTGGACATGTCTGTCATAAAGTATGCACGAAAAAGTCTCAAGCACACGAGCTCAGAATGGAACAGTAAGCCATTTTCAGGCAAATTCCGCGTTCTCCTACTAATAATTCACCCAAATGAGGTCCAATCAGAAGCTGGTATCCTAAACAGATAGGCAACACTAAATTGCCAAGCTTTTTTGCCGATTTCATATAATGTGGGCAAATCCATGTCTGATGATCACTTCAAAAGTTGGATATTTAAAGCAGGCATTTTCCGAGAAATTCCAAGGGTCTAACTCCCTCCGTTGTACTCCTACTAGGAAATTTGCCCAAACAAAAGTGTGAAATTGCTCACCAGTTTTTGCATGCATGTAAATCCTGGTGAAAAGGTTTGTATTTTAGCGGTCCTCGAGATGACACCCCTGATTTTCGTTCAGTAGCACCCCGTGGAAATTTTGAAATAATTAGCCCCCGGCACCGGTTTCACCGACTGACACGAAATTGGGTGGACATGTCTATCATAACAAGATACAGGAAAATGCTAAATTGTGAAGCTTTTTGTTGCCGGTGCCATCCAACGTGTGTTGAGTATGGCGTCAAAATTTCATGATCATTTCTAGGATTCACCATAATAAAGAGGGTGCGAGGGCCCCATCATCACAGCTCCCAGTTTTAATAGTTTCACGGCATGATTGTCTGCAATTGTCCACTCATTACTTAATCTCTTTTTCAGCCCCGTTCTCCCCCGCCGGCAGCGAGACGGCCGTCAAGTTCGACTCCCAGGGCGACGGCGTGGGCCGCTACAATATCTTCAGCTACCAGCACTCGGGCGAGCGCTACGCTTACGTGCCGGTCGGCGAATGGGCCGAGAGTCTGAGTCTTAATGGCGGTCTGATTCAGTGGCCCAGGGAGGCGGCGCCCACCTCGCAGTGCAGCGACCCTTGCGAGCGCAACGAGATGAAGAAAATGCAGGCAGGTGGGAGAGCCGAAGCATTTTCACCACACCTTAATAGTCGGGGAGCAGAGCAAATCCTATTGCTGGCTTTTTTCCTCCGTGTGCCTCACAGGCGAGTACTGTTGCTGGATCTGCACCGCCTGCGAGCCTCATGAATACCTTGCCGATGAGTTCACATGCTCGCCCTGCGCTCCAGGTCAGTGGCCCACCGACGACCTGACGTCCTGCTACGAGCTCCCTGAAGATTACATCATGTGGGAAGACGCGTGGGCCATTGGGCCCATTACCATCGCCTGTGTGGGGTGAGTGATGATCACGTCTGGGGTCGATTCGACCCAAGCAGATTAAACCTTCAGAAAATTATTCCGTGGGTCCTCAATTAGGATGGAGTTACATTTCTGAATTTGTACGTTAAGTCGCAACTAACCTACACTAATGCAGTGGTGAAGTCATAATTACAGTAAATACAGTACCTTGAATTTACACATTTTTCCAGTTACGAGACATCCCTTGGTCGATTTTTTGGGGGGGGTTTGTGTTGCGATCACAAATTTTAGATTTGCTTCAGATACGTCGCCACTCAAGTGAAGCGGAAATAAAAAGGAGCAATTAAGGTAGCGTAATGTCTTCACACGTGGGCAAGGAGAGCCACGCTGACACCCTGTGAAATTGATGAAATTTAAAAAAGAAAAATAATAAATTATTGATTAAAAAAAGATGTCTATATACTGTATATACAACTAGGATGATGATGATGATGATGAAGCCGTTGGCTATGTTAGCTTGAATGTTGTGATTACTTTAGATGGACCTGTTATTTTTTTATACTTAGAATATACTGTATATGATTAGCTCCCTATTTCATTACTATTATACAAGTCAAATCTGTCTACATTTTTTACTTCTTCCTACTCCTATTGAGCATGTACACTTGTTTATTTTTGTTTTATTGATTTTCCCTTTTATCTTACAACCTATCTAGTGTTGATTTATTTTTGTCTATCTTCAATTAAGACAAAAACAAATATTATTATATAAATTTGTCATACATGTCTTAATCCTTGCTGGGTCAGATCCAGATGTTTGAAAAGGAGTTAGCTAAGCGGAATAACGCACGTCCGTGCTGTTTCGCGTCGAGGTTCTGCTAATCTGTTAGTACGTTCTCCTATTAAAAGGTATTGTTTTCAGTGAACTCATTGAATTACTTAATCTCTTCTCCATTTTCAAATTGTCTCAGCTACCGATGTTCAACCCAGTCGACCCTCCCGACTTATTTCATTTTTTTCTTATTCAAGGTGACTCAGCTGAGCGTTGGGGTGGCGCCCTAGCGCCTTCTATTGACCGGCCACCACGGCTTTGCGTGCTTATATTTTCCTGTATGTGGTCCATTCGCAAACGCTAACTAACATACATGTATGCTATGCTAAATCTGCTCCTTTAGCTTCATGTGCACCGGCCTGGTGCTGTGGGTGTTGGTCCGGCACAATGACACGCCGCTGGTGAAGGCGTCGGGTCGAGAGTTGTGCTACATCCTCCTCCTGGGCGTCTTCATGTCGTACGCCATGACCTTCCTCTTCCTGGCCAAGCCGTCGCCGGCCATCTGCGCCCTGCGTCGCCTCGGCCTGGGCACGTCCTTCGCCGTCTGCTACTCTGCGCTGCTCACCAAGACCAACCGCATCGCCAGGATCTTCGGCGGTGTCAAGGATGGAGCAGGCGTGGCCAGGCCGCGCTTCATCAGCCCGTCCTCTCAGGTCAGTGTAGGCCAAAATGTCCAGCTGTGCGCAACGTTAGCTACGCAGTCCATTGAGATTTGAATGGCATCGCAGGTCTTCATCTGCCTGAGCCTGATTTCGGTGCAGTTGGTAATGGTGTCCGTGTGGCTGCTGCTGGAGGTTCCGGGCACGCGGCGCTTCACGCTGCCGGAGCGCCGGCAGACGGTCATCCTCAAGTGCAACGTGCGCGACGCCAGCATGCTGCTGTCCCTCAGCTACGACGTACTCTTGGTCATCCTGTGTACGATGTAAGTGACGTCCCTACTGTTTGTTGTTTACTTTTTTTGACAGAGGTCACTCTCTTTCGTAAAAAATACTCTGGTAAAAACATTCAACTCCTGTATTTAAGTAAAAGAGTGCATCATCTGATACTGTATTTACCTCACCTTTACAGATGTGTAAGTGCGGCCTTTTTTCCTCTTGTTTGTTTGTTGTTTACTTGTTTTTGACAGAGGTGGAAAATGCACTCACATTCTGAACTTACTCAGCTCGACTTTTTTTTATAGAGAAGTTTTAAAAACAACTGCAGCACAAATAAAGTGCTGTATACATAAATAAAAATCAAACATAAGAGCATTAACATAACGCAATAAATTTTTTTTAAAAAAGTTAAAGTTAAAAACAAATAAGACTCTCAAACAAGAGCAGAGTTTCATGCTGAATTGAAAGTCAAGGAATAAAAATAGGAAGATGTTTTTACTTGTGTTAAAAAAAAAAGACTGGTAAAAGTAGAAGTACTGATTTAACTCCTGTACTTCAATAAAAGTAAAAAGTACAGACTGATATGTACTTAACCCTTATACAGTATATATATAGTAATTTACTCTGTTTGCTTGTTGTTAATTTGTTTTTCACAGTGGTGGCTAAAGTACTTTCACTCTGTCCTTAAGTAGAAGTGCAGATACTAAATACTAAATAAATATGTGTAAAAAAAAGTCTTTCTTGAAACTAAAAGTACAAACAGATTTGTACTTAACCCTTCCATACAGTTTGGGTCAAATTTGACCCATTTTGACATGTCACAGCATTATATTAAAAAAAATACCCTAAAAGTCGTTCTTTCAGCCTTAAATTTTCTTTTAATGAGACCGAAAATACACAAAAATGAAAATATTTGAAAATGGCATTCTTTTGTCCAGTTGCTACAAAGTGTATGTACACTCAGGCTTTTCCCATTCCGATTTGACCCATGTTTACTAAAATGCAATAATTAATTGTTTTACCTGAACCAACATTTTCATAAATACATTCATACATACAGTCTCCATTAAGGTTTCAGCATGTGCCTAAGTAGCGGTTATATTTAAATGTACCTTGATTGTTCAGTTGTGCGGCACGGTGGCTGACTGGTTACAGCGTCAGCCTCACAGTTCTGAGGACCCGGGTTCAATCCCCGGCCCCGCCTGTGTGGAGTTTGCATGTTCTCCCCGTGGCTGCGTGGGTTTTCTCCGGGCACTCCGGTTTCCTCCCACATCCCAAAAACATGCATTAATTGGAGACTCTAAATTGCCCGTAGGCATGACTGTGAGTGCGAATGGTTGTTTGTTCCTTTGTGCCCTGCGATTGGCTGGCAACCAGTTCAGGGTGTACCCCGCCTCCTGCCCGATGACAGCTGGGATAGGCTCCAGCACGCCCGCGACCCTAGTGAGGAGAAGCGGCTCAGAAAATGGATGGATGGATGGATAGATTTAGCAGATATCTATTTTCAAATGTGTGGGGGTGAGTAAGAGTAAAAAGTCGGCAGAAAAATAAATGTAAAGTACAGATACCTGACAAATCTACTTCAGTATAGAAAGATAGTATTTGTACTTGGTTACTTTGAACCACTGGTTATTGAACATGAATATGCTTGTCCCCCTCGTGAAGATATGCCTTCAAGACCAGAAAGTGCCCCGAGAACTTCAACGAGGCAAAGTTTATTGGCTTCACCATGTACACCACCTGCATCATTTGGCTGGCCTTTCTGCCCATCTTCTATGTCACCTCCAGTGACTACAGGGTACTTCACTAACGTTCACTATACACTAACATAGTGTTGAGAAATGTAGTTGCTTACCCAGCTGAAAGTGTAATAGCAGTGTAACTATTTCAAATACTTTCTTAAAGATAACTAATTACATTCGATGACACTGACGACTTTTCTTAAATTTGAATGAATACATCAACAGGAACCTTTGGACGTTTCCTCTAGATAAGTGGATTCAAATCATAGATCAGTATTTTGGAATGAACCACATATATGTTCTTTACACAAATAATACTCTGATAACAAAATATGATTAAATGTAAATATGTAATAAAAAAATTCTTTGTTGCATTATATGTGTACAGCATGTGGAAAATGTGATACTATGTTGACCTAATGACAAATATGCACATTTTTTTCAGTTTTTTTTTCCTGTTCTAAAAAAAGAGACTAATTACATAATTCTTTCTCACTTTTCAAGACACGAGCAGTCACTTTGTTGATTTATTTTATTTTTTTGCTTTGTTATCAGCCACCATGTTTTTCATGTTTTTTTATTTATTTTATTTTTTAATTCAGCTATGCTGCTGCTCGAGTGAAGAGAAAAAAAATGGAGCAACACATGTGGGCAAGGAGAGCCACAGTCGCTGATTCACTTTCAGCCGTTTAATGAACACTCACAAGGAGCTGCTGTAAGCCACAACTCACGCCCAGACGCTCACACGCAGACAACCAAACCAGTGCCCCACATCACTCACGAGGCCACGCCCCTTAAAGGCACACACCTAACATGCCAAATGCTACAGCAGTACCTTGATTTACAAGTTTAATTCGATGCACCGCCAACAAGTGTTTTCGGGGTCGGTTCCCCCCCAAAAAAAGAAAAAACAATGAAAAATAGAATTAAAAATTATAATAATTTTAGAAAAATTGGGGAAAAAAATCAACAAAAGAACACAATTTGAAAAAACAAATCAGCAAATAGGTGAATCTGTGAGTGCCGAACCCCGAGTATGCGACGGTCCACTGTGTATAATTTTTGTTACGTTTAATTTTTTTTTTAAACTAAACTAGCTTATCCGAGGTCGGGTCGCGGGGGCAGTAGCTTTAGCAGGGACGCCCAGACTTCCCTTTCCCCAGCTACTTCATCCATCTCTTCCGGGGGGATCCCGAGGCGTTCCCAGGCCAGCCGAAGGATGTAGTCTCTCCAGCGTGTCCTGGGTCGTCCCCGGGGTCTCCTCCCGGTGGGACGTGCCCGGAACACCTCACCAGGGAGGCGTCCGGGAGGCATCCGAATCAGAAAGCGCGTCGACGACTGTGGCTCCCCTTGCCCACATGCAAGGGCATCACAACCCTTTTCCGTACTTTTCTCTTCACTCGAGCGGGGCCGTATCTTAAGAGTTTTCATAACTAAAATTTGGGCTCGCAAAACAACACAAAAAACATATACCAAGCGTTATAACTGTAAAAAGTAGTTAAGTTGTGGCACCGGTAAGTCGACATACTGTAATACTGTCATGTTCCAAGTGAGTTGACATGATGCTCGGCGCGCTTTCAGGTCCAGACGACCACCATGTGCATCTCGGTGAGCTTGAGCGGGTTCGTGGTGCTGGGCTGCATGTTCGCCCCCAAGGTTCACATCATCATGTTCCAGCCCCAGAAGAACGTCACCAGTCACAGGCTCAACCTCAACCGCTTCAGCGTCAGCGGGACGGCAGTCGCCTCCTACGCCGCTCACGGTATGCTGTCAAACTCAAGGCCAGGGGGTCGGAGCCGGCTCGCCGCTTTTTTTGTTTTTTTTGTGGCCCACTAAAGCAAATCAAGTGTCGACTTCATGTTTCTTGCTAAATAGTTTTGTTCCTTTTATTTTGCTAGATCATCTGTACACTTGTTATTGATATTACAAGCATTTTTTTCTTCCCTACCAAATCCCTTCTTAGCATAGATTGAACAATAGTTGTATACTTAAATATTTGTGTGGCCAAATTTTCCATCACTTTTGATTTCAAATTCAATTTGTTGTTGACAATATTTGTATACCTTTTACCACATTGAAATATGACAAATTAATGTCACACATTACAATAGTTTATATTAATAATAATGATATGCAAGTTCATTAGAAATTGTAAAATTATTTTTATTTACAAAAAATGACATATTTTTGTCAGTTGACAACTTAATCCTCAAGGGAGGGGTTTGCCTTAGACAATAAAAATGTTCTCCCACACAACGAGAAAAGCCAAAGAAAAATCCAAACAGACGCATAGAATTAAGGTATTGAACCAGGGTGCTACTTGCTACCCAATCACCATTAGTATTTAGCATATTGAAGCTAAGCGTTAGCCATGAGGAGGTAACATAGCAGCAATTATTCTTTCAACCATACAGCCACAAATAGATGGACTCTAATGCACAGAAAATCCAAAAGCAAAGGACTTTGTCCACAAAAAGTGCGCTTTTATTTTGTTTGCAGCTTCCGTCAGCACCCACTACGTCCCGAGCGTGTGCAACGGCAGAGAGATCGTCGACTCCACCACTTCTTCTCTGTGACCGCGCAGCCCAGCCGACCCCGCCCTGCGACTGTTAGCCACGCCCACACAGGCCCTAGCAGCCAATGAGGTTTCATTGGCTCACCTAATGTTGCGGCCTCTGTAACTTTCCCGTCTGAGCAGTGTAGGAAGTGTGTAACTATAATTAAATTATTTTCTAAAAGGCTTGTACATATGTGGAATGGACATTGTTGTAAGTAGACCATCAAAGAAGACACACACACACACACACACAATCATTTTTAGGAGGAACTTTTGGGGCCTTTTGTTTTTTGATAGCTTTGTTATTCTGATGTAAATAGATTCAGGACGGTGGGAAGGAAGCGGACGCTTGCAATACCCCACTGACTTTGTATTAATGTTATGATGATTATTCTCATGGTCTTTTTGTAGGTTCTCGTTGTAATAATGATAATAATACTCCAATGTATGCATTTCTAATGTGTACCTTTTTGTGTAGTATGGCCGACGGTTGAAACAGCACAATGTGTGGACAGTATTTGGGCAAGACTGAATGTGAGCGTGATGGACAACATGTACAAAAAACAAATACATCACATGTATGTCTTTATGAATTTTGTTGCATTTGACACTTTTTTTTTTTTTTTTTTTTTTTTGCAAAAGAAAAAATAGTTTTAGAATCCCTTTATTCAAATGGCCATAGTTAAACACGTGCTCAACCAAGCAATAGAAATAGTCGAAATGGAAATGAAAAGACAATTCTGGGAAATAAAAGAAATTTGCGCATCTTATGTGAATATTATGACAAAAGAGTAGAAACACTACGAGAATGATGTTGACGTATTAAAAGCGAAGTCTTAATCACATATGGACATAAAGCCAAGGTATGAGGAAAACAAATCTTAATTTCACAAAAATAAAGTGATGACATGATGAGAATATTACGACAACAAATTGTGAATATTACAAAAATAAAGTTTAAATATTATAAGAAAATGTCCTAACCACATTACGACAATAAAGTAAAAAAAATATATATGTGGGAAAAAAAACATTTCAATTTTATGAAAATAAACTGGTGAGGTTTTGAGAATAAAATCTAAAATCAGTCTATAAATTATAACAATAAAGTTGACATATAAAGACTCACATGAAGACAATAAAACCTAAATATCAGGAGAAGAAAATCTACATTTTATGGAGTGGTGAGATTTTGAAAATATGAGAGTAAAGAAGTTGAAATAATAAGGGAATAAGTTGAAACTATTACAAGAAAAAAGACTGACAGTCAAAATACTAAGAGTAAAAAAATCTTAATTTTCCAAAAATAAACGAAGTAATTGTAAAAACATCAGGATGAGAATGAAGTCAAAATACTACAAGCAAAAAAAGTCCCAATAAACCTCTAATCGCATAACGACAATAAAGTCAAATTTTACGAGAGCAAACATTTTATGAAAATAAACTGGTCAGATTATGAGAATTTTATAGTTATTATTATTATGGTCAGATTATGAGAATATTATGACAAAAGAGTGCAAATATCACAATCGAAAAGTGGTAATGTTATTTAGCGTACTCAATGACTTTTACGAAGAAAAAACTCAAAGCATCATGAGACAAAACTCTTAATGTAAAAAAATTAAATCATCATTTAGACTTTACTAAAGTAAAGTCGAAATATTGCAATGGAAAATCACATCAATAACCGTGATATGAAAAAATGAAAAATATTACAAGATTGTCACAAGAATAAAGGCATCTAAATCTTAATTTTATTCAAATAAAGCTGACATTTGAAGACTAAAATAGACTTAATATGACAAAAAGATGGAATGTTGTGAAGTCGTAATGTTACAAAAATAATTGTAGTTGCATTATGACAGTCAAAATATTTAATGCTCTGAAACTAGTTATAATATTATGATACAAAAGTCTTAATATTACCAGAGTACTGTATTTGTAAAACCCCCAAAAATCCAAATGTTATAAAAAATAAAGTTGTTCTTTGAGAACAAAGTAGTAATATTACACCCAAAAAAAGGAAAAATATTAGACAATAGTAGCAATATTAATAGATTAAGGTAATAATATGAGAAAAAGTAAACACTGTATAACCAGGAAAAAAATGTATTAAGAGAAAAAAGTAATAAGAAAAAAAGTACTACAAAAATGAAATATAACAAGAATGTTAATTTAATTATATATAAAGTTATAATGTTACGAGAAAAGTTTATCATAAGAATAACAATGTAATCCATCTCAACAATAAGTACTGTTGTAATATTATGAGTTGTTAAAATTTTTTATTTTTTTTTTAAATCGAAATGTTATGGAACGAAATTGGGATATGAGGAATAAGTAGTAATATTACAATGAATAAAGTCGAACTATTATTAGAAAATAGTAAAAATATTAGGAGAATAGACATAATATTAAGAACAAAATTAATATTACCTGATTTTTTTCATCTGGTGAAAATGTAATATTAATAGAATAAAGTCTAAATATCATGCGACACAATTGATGTCATAATACTAACCTTTGTAAAAGTGCACTTTGATAACAAGCAAGTAAAGCAAAATAAAATAAATTGAGCCTATGAGAACTAGAGTGGGCTAACTCCATTTTTGTCATTTTGCAGAAGAGTGATTTCAAATGTTAAGGCTTCAATAAAATCTGGAGGATTTATCTCATGGGGATTATCTGGCAACGATTACATCTTCTGGATAAAATATAGAGATTTTTACAGACATTGTGATTTGCCTCAGTTTTTGCCATGTTGTCAAGTATCAAGGTTTTTGATGAGCTATAACATTTACCTGCAAAAATATGCTTTTTTTTTAACTGTTTATTTTTCATTGTTTTTCTTTTTAAACCCCCCAAAAATCTTGAATAAATGGGGATAAACAGCCAATAAGCGTTTTCAGAGTTAGTTCCTTCCCCCCAATAAAAGAAAATACAAAAAGAGAAAAAAATGTGGAGGGGAAAAAAGGAAAAAACCCTCAGATAGGTGAATCCGTGGGTGCCAAAACATGAATATGCGGGGTCCGCTGTGCTTACTTTCTGAGTCTTCTATTAATCTCACTTTCTGGGACGTTGGCCAAGTGTCGCACTGATGAATGAACACTGCCCTTAATATGTCAAAATTGGAACTTAACCTTAATTCAGAGCAGAATTCATCTGAAAGATATACCATCCATCCATTTTCAACATCGCTTATCCTGGTTAGGGTCGCGGGGCGCTGGAGCCTATCCCGGCTGACTTCGGACAAAAGGCCGACAACACCCTGAACTGAACACATATAGACACGGACAACCATTCGCACTCACATTCACACCGTCACTGAGTGGCAACTGAACCCACCCTGCCCGCACCAAAGTCAGGCAAGTGTAACACTACACCATCAGTGACTGAAAGATATACATTTTCTCAATTCATTTCTGCATTCAAAAATGCCCAAAATGGAGTTAACCCACTAGTTCTGAGAAGGCTCAACTGGAATGAAACTCACGCTTGGATGAACACATGTTGCGTTGGAGAAGAGAGACGGAGGAGTGCTTGTTGCTTCTTCTTCTGATTTGTTTGTGATGTTTTCGATGTGGCGACGTGCCTTATTATGTGTGATAGAGCTCGGGCGGAGATTGTAACAGGTCACTTTTGAACCATTTCAAAACAAACAAAATGGTGATCTACACTATGCCTGTGTAGTATTTGGCCCTCTTCCTTCTTATCTTCCTTACTTGTCCATCTAGCAATTAAAATGACATCAAGTGTTGACATGTTTATGCTCCATATCTGCGTTGAGATTATTGAAGTGTGCGGTGGGAGGAGCAACTTGATGGCAGAGGGAGAGAAACCGTTCACCGTCGGTACGGGAAGAACAACACGAAACAATCAACACAACAAGAAACACAAAACAAAACACAAAACAGCCAAAAAACGCCAAAAAAAATCATAACACAATAACAAATAACAGAAACACAACACAAAATAATCATAACACGACTACAAAAAACAGAAATACAACACGAAAACAGAAATACAACACAAACATTACAAAAACACAAAGCAAACACAATACAAACGCAACATAAGACAACACAAATCCTACACAGAGACAACCCACAAAACATAAATAGAACAAAATCAACACAAATACAGCACAAACATTACACAAACAAAACCAAAAAAAATGTTTTTTTTTTAAACAACCAAACCATTTATCTCCTATTTGTACTTTGTTACTTTGCTCCAATGGTTCTGGAATTTTTATGGAGGCCGACGCGCACCAACACAAGGTCGCCTACATAGATCTTGGATGCGTATGTGTGCGCGTGTAGGTGTGTGTGCGTGTGCGTGTTTGTCTGTGTGCTCCCTGTGCTGCCGGATTATGGAAAGCACTCACACAAGTCATGGCGCTTGTGTGCAAGCTCAAAGCATCTCACGCACGCACGCACGCACACACACACACACACACACAGGCTCAGCCATTCCCACAAAGATGCACCCCGCATGGATGGCGCGGTTGCTACGGACAACCGCATCCCGCACGTCTATTTGGAGAAGGCGGAATAAAATAAAGGAGGGAAAAGGGGGCGACTGTGGGAGTGGGGGGGATTGTCGCCCACTGACTGTCTGAAAAGATTTTGGCTCGGTGAGGGGGCTCCTAATGGGACACTTAACCCGTGTCATGCACTCATTGAGTAGGCCGAATAGTCTCACACTCTCCCAGCGACCCCCCCCCCCCCCCTCCCTCCCAACCTCACCTCTCGGACGAGAGAGCAAAGCACTCGGACAGCCAAACGAGACGCAGCCTTTTGGGACACTAGGAGAGTTAGGAAAAAAAGGAAAAAGCCCAATTAATAATGGCTGAGAGAAAGGAAATATTGGGACGAAAATGGGACTAAAGATGAAAAAGTGCAGGGGAAAAAAAGGAGTCTTGTTTGTGGAATAAAGTCCAAATATTCAAAGAGAAAGGTCAAAATATTACCTTTTTTTCCATATTACCAAATATTACCACTATTGAGATTTTTTTAATTTTTTGTCTGCATGTTCCCAGAATGAAATCTAAATACAGTATTATGAAATTAAAGTGTGAAAAAAGTGGGAGAAGAATGACATTGAAACATTACCAGGAACAACAAAACAAAATAGTCACGTTCTGGGAAAAAGTCCAAATTTTATAAGAATTAAGTCAGAAAAAAAACAAAAAACATTGCAACCAAAAATATTAAGCGAATCAAATGATGGCTGAAATGAAATAAAAAGGCAGAATGTTGTTAGAATAAAATCAAAATTTTTAAAATACAATTAAATCAAATAAAAAATAAATTACTTAATACATTCAAATCAAAATTAGATTTAACAAAAACATGTATTTTTTTCAGAATGACAATGTTACTGGATTAAAAATTAAATACTGTAATGCGAAAACGAAGTGTGAAAAAGTGTGATTTGAATAAAGTTGAAACAATGAGTGTAAAAAATTGTCATGTTTTGTTGTGATTTATTTTTTAAAACTACAGGAAAACAATTACAAAAAATAACTAGAATATTAGGATTTTTTTTTTTTTTTTTTTTTTTTAAGTCAGAATTTTATTATGAGAATAAATTACAAAGATAAATAATTTTTCAAGAAAAAAAATATATATTTCGAAAAATTTATTTGTACGAGGAGGAAAAAGTCATAAGATTGCTGGAATAAAGTTGGAATGTTCAGGGTTTAAAAAAATGAGTTATGTTAATAGCATAAATTATTATTATGAGAATTAGATCCAAATATTACAGGAATTAAGTTGCAATTTTGCACGAAAAAAGTCCTAATATTGCGAGAATAAAATTGTCATTGTGTGAGAATAAAGTCTAAATATTACAAGAATAGAGATGCAGTGTTATGAGAAAGGTCAAAATATAATGGAAAAAGGTGTTAGTGTTATAATAAAGGAGTCACAATATTATGACAACAAAACTAATTTTGGGGAAATAAAATATTTTGTAAATAAATGGCTTCATATTACAAGGAAAAAAAATCTACAAATTACGTGAAGTAAATTCACATATTGTGAGAATTAAGTCAACATATCACAAAAAAATAAAATCTGTAATGTGAGAAAAGTGAAAAAATGAGGGGGAAAAGTCTAACTATTATGACAGTTTATGTCAAAATATTACAAGATAAAATATTTCAAATAATATCAATATAGAATAGTCATGAATAAAAAACTGCAGTCTACTTGTCAACATGTTCAGTGCAACCGGCAGCTTGAAAAAAATAAAATAAATCCATATTTCCAAATAAATTGTGTCTTATTTTCGGGTCTGCTACCTAGTGCAAACCATTTTTTCTCATTTTATTTTGTTGTAAGCAAGATGGTTTGGGCAAAAGTACCCGAGTGAAATTATACATTTTATTCAGGAAATGTAGGGGGATACAAGTGAAGTTTGCTTATGTACAGTAACAAAGTATTTGTACCGTTACTTAATACTTCTGTGATTCACATTTTAGCAGTCAAGTTGAAAAAAAGTTTGTTTTTGTTTTTAAAGAAAAATCATTCCGACATAGTTAACATGATCACTTAAGGGACTGGTTGATTAATTGACTTTTCTGTTGCTCAGATGAATCCAATAAAATTTTTATTAAATCTGCTTTTATGTTGCATTTTTTAAGCATCACATGTAATACCAAATTGCAAGTGTGCACAATTCATTTCTTAAACCCACTGAATTCTTTCACCCTAACCACAAAGCAATTTGACTTAGCAAACCGCATGTGACATCCTAAAAATAAATCTGTGCGTGCAAAAAAAAAAAAAAAAAACTCTCGCTTTTCAACAAAGACTTTGAGACTCCGACAACGTCCAAAAAACAGATCTCTCTCTTTTTAAGAAAACAAAATTAAAATGTTTCCAAAATTAAAAAAATATATAACTAAAGTTCGTTAACCTCATAGCAAAATTGCCCAATTTTTCTTTTTTTTTTTTTTTACTTACAGTTATAAAAAAAAAATCGAAAATGTTCATATATGACTTGGGCAACTGTGCTAATAGGGTAACAGGCTGAAACATTACGAGTAAAAAAAAAACATAATTATGAAAAAAAAAAAAGTGTGGTTGTAGCAGGAGTGTCGTGCTGAGGCTTGTTGTTTCATGCTAGCGCGTCCTCTAGTGGTAGCTGGGGACATTACATTAACTTTCGCACGCACTGAAGTTGTGAAATACGGCAAATATAATTCTAC
This sequence comes from Phyllopteryx taeniolatus, assembly GCF_024500385.1. Taxonomy (NCBI): domain Eukaryota; kingdom Metazoa; phylum Chordata; class Actinopteri; order Syngnathiformes; family Syngnathidae; genus Phyllopteryx; species Phyllopteryx taeniolatus. Next base: position 17,273,427 of record NC_084506.1, read on the forward strand.
TAATTGTGTGCAAGTTATTAATACACCAAGATACACCGGTCCCAATAGTGCTAGTCTTTATTTTGTATTTTTCCTGTATAATTTGGGTAATTCATTTCAAACATTTATATTCTATAAATTCTTTAGTCAAAAGATAACTAATCATTCTGCATTGGTTTGATTTTATTTTTTGTACTATTTGATTAAATATAATTATAAAAAACATTTTGTAATAAATTTTAGACATTCAACATTTTCATTCATTTAAAAATGAAGTATTTGAAAAAATTGATTTTGTATTTTGTAACATCTTTAATAGATGTTTAGAAGCATTTATTAATTTAAAAAGTATTTAACCATATTCAATGAATTCTACACTAAAGATATTAATACAATAAATCATTGGATTTATTTTTAAATATACATTCCAATTAATTTGAAACATGAAGCTATAGTCTGTAAATTCTATACTATACATTAGGGGGAAAAAACTTTTTTTTGTATTAATTTAACAATATTTTATGCCATGATTCACTTACTTTAACTGAATTCCATAGTCTATACTAAAATATTTAACTACTGTATATAAATCTATTACTTTGTTGTTTTTCATTTAAATTTTGTAATTAGTTTCCATAAATTCTACATCTCTATAAATACTGAAAAAAAAAAAAAAACTATTTATTGTATTTCCGGTCTCCCAAAGAGAATAAAAAGCAACCAACATGGGTCCACTTATACATAAATAAGTCATAATTTATTTGAAGTACACAACCTCAACATGTCCACGTTCTCACAGCGTCAACGTAGCCATACAATTGGAGCAAAACAAAAACAATACACACAGATGACGAGTGGCCGCAGCTGAGGTGGGGCGAGGGACCGGGGCACCACACAAAATGACTCAACTCAATTAAAAACGAAAAAAACACAAAATGACAAAGCTCCTCATCTTACCCTGAGCTCTTACCCACTCGTACCCACTTGAAGGCCACTGTGTGCGTGTGTGTGTGTGTGTGTGTGCCCAGCAAAGCTCATAAGGGTGGATGCCTGGTTTAAAGGGGTCTTCACCAGTGGACATCTCCTGAGGGTCTCTCCCTGTTGCTTTCTCCGTTGCTTTAACTCCATACCAAAGCTTTGGAATGAGAAGAGTTTAGCTGCATGTTTTCATAGCTCTCACCATTTTTCTGCATAAAAGAAAATAAAGAGGAAATTTCAGGTAGTCATTTTAAAATAAAACTGTTTCCTCGCTATATTGGGAAAATCGGCAGCTTAAAGCCATAATTTATTGTTGTTTTTAATAGTTTGCTGCGTTAATACTGTGTCTGTGTGTGCGTGTATGCCTGCGGGTATTGTTACATGCTCTGTTTGTACTGCTGCTTTGAGTGTGTTAAAGTAGCATTTATAAATACCGTGACATCTATGCTAATTTATGTTAGCCTGTCTAAGGCGCTTCTGATTATAAGTTAGAATGAAGCTAACAAATTGTCGTGGCTTGAATTTTAAATGGAAATTCTTTTTGTTTCCTTTTATGTGTTGCTGCTCCACACGTGTTGAACTCCTCCTCAAAGTGATGCCGTGTGATTTTTTGACAGCGATAGTGTGACAACAGGTGCTAAGAAATACTTTAAAAAGTGTGTTTTAATAGATTTAAGTATATCTTAATGTTTGAATGTGTTCTAATGCATAATATGTTTTATATGGTCTCTCTATAGTGAATTTTCACTGCGATAAACGGGGGCTCACTGTAGCAATATAAAATGACAGTACGGACAAAAAGTTAGGGATATTCAAGCGGTTGATCCTTGAATGGACCAATAAACATCCTAGTTCAATTAGAATTTGTATTTAAACAATCCTTTTCATCACAAGACTAAGACGACACCTACAAATTGAGTAACAGTATGAGGCTTCAAACAGGAAGTGGACACTGAGCTTTGAGTGTCATCGGCAGGCGGCAAAAGAGAGACTGGAAGAGGCACAGAAATGAACATCCTTGGAAATTTTCACAGATCAAACGCCTATTGTGAATTTTACCATTGAGTTCCATGTTTGTGAGCAGCAAATTGTGCAAAAAGCACTGAAACATTCAAGAGCTGGACAAAATGTTACGTCTTAAATTAAGTTGAGCGGTAAAGTCACACGAATACTGAACATCCCGAACTTTTTCTCAACTCACCTTGGACGCTATGGCTTTGAGTTTGCCGAGCAGCGAGGGTTTGGAGTAGACCACCTCGTCGTCCACGTCGCCCTCGTTCTCGCCCTCCATGACGGCACAGCTGTCGGCGCCCGGCAGCTCGCACTCCTTGCTGTTGGCGGACATGACCAGCCGCGAGTACTTATACTCCAACCTGCCACGCAGATGACACACAGTCAACACCGGGGAGTAAACACGAGTCATTGCAAAGCCGGGAAAAGAACAGAGCAGGAGGGACTCAAGGGATTAAAAAATCTGCGGGAGTGCAGAGAAAATTGGCAGAGGAAGTCACTTTATTAGGTACGATCTAATTCCAAAGATCCAGTGTGTGTGTAAAAGGATAGACAGCTGAGTACTTTATGTGAAAGGATGGACAGATATATACTATTGTGTATTATGTGTGTACAACACTTTAGACAAATGGATGGACAAATATGCACTGGAAAAAAAATAAACATTGCTTAATTTAATAAAAAAATAAAATAAAAAAAAAGAGGTAATCTGTCACATTTAATATTTTAGCTATGATCCAATGAAAAGGTTTAATTTAATGTAACCTGAAACTTTAACCTGAACATTTTTATTTCGTGCAAACCGTGTTTGATCATTGGAACAAACATTACCAGTGTTAGCCAAAACGTTAGCTCTTGCTCAGTTAGCTTAGTTTCGTTTAAAAGCACAGCAGCGAGGTTCAGTGCGTATACACATACACGCTTATACACATACACGCTTCACACAAGGAACACAATTTTACCTTTGTTATTTAACATTTTATGGTTTATCTGAGAGAAACATAAACGTTTAAGCAGCAGCTCCTCCCGTCCCCAGTATGCTAACGTCTACTTGGCCAGCGCACTCTGGACAAAAATATGTCAGATTCAAGGGCAGAATATTATGTCCAGTCAAGGACAGATACCTGTACATGTTTTAAAAACATAAATGACTAACTGTAACGATACCAAAAATGCAAAGTTTATTAGTTTTTTTCTTATCAATGTCAACATTGCTCCTTCCGTCCCAGTCTGCAATGCTAGCGCAAATCACATTCATCCATCCATCCATCCATTTTCCATACCGTTTATCAATTAAATTAAAATCCTTTGGTCACAATGAAATATTTCAGTTCGGTGCCAAACTGTAAATTTCAATTACAGTAAAGTCAAGAAATATAATAATAATAAAGCACAAACAAAACATTTTCAACAACTTGAGTTTAAAAAATAAATTAAACGTGACAGCTTTGTTATATTTTTCACATACTGTAGTGTACCTGTGCTGTACAGGTACACTACAGTATGTGATTGTACAGTATGCTTGTATGTGAACATAGAGGTGTACATTGCTTGTGTGAAAGGACAGATATGTACATTGTGTGGTTGTGAAAGAACAAAGAGCTATTATAATCATAACTAAGCATTATCCTCTTTGATGCAGCTCTTGTACTGGAACTCAGACGAGAGATGAACCTAATGAATAGGTACCTGAGCCTGGAGAAGAGCAGATTAAAAAAAAATAAATAAATAGCGTACCGCTTGTTCTTCTTCCAGAAGTAGCAGGTGAGCGAGACGAGCAGCACGGCGGTGAAGGCGCCCAATCCCGCGCCCAGCCGCACCCAGAAGTCCATCCCTTCGCACGGCAACGTCTTCTTGTCGGGCAAGCTCACGCCTCCCATGCAAATCTTGGGCTCTGTCCACACGTACAACACGTCCTGAACACAAACACGCGTTAAGCATGTCTTTGGGGCGGCGGTATTTGTGTAATTGGGCAGCTTGGTGACAAGGTGCTTCACCCATGAGTGAAAATACAATCCATGTTTATTCTGTATTTCCAGGTGCCCGCTTTTTTTCACCCTTGTCAAAAACCCCTGGCTCCCCTGTCGCCATAGTGATGAAGGCCTTACTCATCATTGGCCCCAGAGTAGAGGTGTAGGCTAAGTCAACCACTAAAATTGGTCACCGCAAGGAAAAAAAAAAAAAAATTCCTCAAGGCAATAAAAAATATTAATAAAAGCATATTATATACCTATACCTAGACATATACCATTTGGCCACTGTCCATGTTTACCACATGGACATTTGTTACAGATGGACGCAGGCCCGTGAAAAACTTTGCCGAAAACAACAGAGGAGCATCTGTGAGTGATTTTTAAGACATTATTAGATGTTTAATGTACATATAACATGATAGATGGTAGTTAGCATTGTTGTCTTACTTAAAATTAGTCTTTACACCGATTTTATCGGCCTTAATAAAGTTATTTTACAAAAAATAAGTCAGCTGTGTGGAACAGACAACACGTCTGAGACAGACAACACGTAATGCCCGGATCAGACTAGAAGACAAATTTGCTCTATGTCAGACTACTGCAATAAAATCTTGTATTCCGATACCACCGCATCCCGTTTTTTCCGATCGCTGGGCTTCATCGTGTCAACACAAACGCGACCGGATATACTCGTTACTATGGCGAAGACAACAATAATGGATCGTGCCGTGTGTTTGTAAGAACTAAATGGGGAAAAACGTGTATTGGTGGTCACCGGTGCTCAGGAGAGGACGTTTGTTTAAGGCTTGCTTGAGGTATGGTCCCATACTTTTAATACAATGCGGCTCGCAAGCAGGCAAAAAAATATCTTGTCTTTGTAGTGTATTCATTTAAATATAGGTTGAAAACATGATTTGCAAATCATTGTATTCTGTTTTTATTTATGTTTAACACAACATCCCAACTTCATTGGAATTGGGGTTGTACAAAGAGGAACATTGTACTTAAACTGTTCGACTATTTTCTCACACACTTGTTCACAAAGAGGTGAACCTCGCCCCATCTTTTCTTGTGAATGACTGAGCAATTCAGGGAAGCTCCTTTTATACCCAATCATGGCACCGAAGTGGTTAAAAAGCTCCTCGGTGGCAAGGCCCCAGTGGTGGATGAGATTCGCCCGGAGTTCCTCAAGGCTCTGGATGTTGTAGGGCTGTCCTGGTTAACACACCTCTGCAACATCGCGTGGACATCGGGGACAGTGCCTCTGGATTGGCAGACTGGGGTGGTGGTCCCCCTTTTTAAGAAGGGGGACCGGAGGGTGTGTTCCAACTACAGGGGGATCACACTCCTCAGCCTCCTTGGTAAGGTCTATTCAGGGGTGCTGGAGAGGAGGGTCCGTCGGGAAGTTGAATCTCAGGTTCAGGAGGAGCAGTGTGGTTTTCGTCCTGGCCGTGGAACAGTGGACCAGCTCTACATCCTTGGCAGCAGGGTCCTCGAGGGTGCGTGGGAGTTCGCCCAACCAGTTTACATGTGTTTTGTGGACTTGGAGAAGGCGTTCGACCGAACCCCCTGATACGGGCTGTTCGGTCCCTGTACGACCGGAGTCAGAGTTTGGTCCGCATATCCGGCAGTAAGTCGGACTCGTTTCCAGTGAGGGTTGGACTCCGCCAAGGCTGCCCTTTGTCACCGATTCTGTTCATAACCTTTATGGACAGAATTTCTAGGCACAGCCGAGGCGTAGAGGGGGTCCGGTTTGGTGGCCTCAGTATTGCATCTCTGCTTTTTGCAGATGATATGGTTCTGTTGGCTTCATCAAGAAGTGACCAACTCTCACTGGAGCAGTTCGCAGCTGAGTGTGAAGCGGCTGGGATGAGAATCAGCACCTCCAAATCTGAGAACATGGTCCCTCAGTCGGAAAAGGGTGGCATGCCCTCTCCAGGTCGGGAATGAGATCCTGCCCCAAGTGGAGGAGTTCAAGTATCTTGGGGTCTTGTTCACAAGTGAGGGAAGAATGGAACGGGAGATCGACAGGCGGATCGGTGCAACGTCTGCAGTGATGCGGACTTTGTATCGATCCGTTGTGGTAAAGAAGGCGCTAAGCCGAAAGGTGAAGCTCTTGATTTACCGGTCGATCTACATTCCTACCCTCACCTATGGTCACAAGCTGTGGGTCGTGACCGAAAGAACAAGATCCCGGATACAAGCGGCCGAAATGAGTTTCCTCCGCAGGGTGTCCAGGCTCTCCCTTAGAGATAAGGTGAGAAGCTCGGTCATCCGTCAGGATCTCAGAGTAGAGCCGATGACCCTCCACATCAAGAGGAGCCAGATGAGGTGGCTGGGGCATCTGATTCGGATGCCTCCCGGACGCCTCCCTGGTGAGGTGTTCCGGGCACGTCCCACCGGGAGGAGACCCAGGACACGCTGGAGAGACTACATCCTTCGGCTGGCCTGGGAACGCCTCAGGATCACCCCCGGAAGAGCTGGATGAAGTGGCTGTGGAGAGGGAAGTCTGGGTGTCCCTGCTAAAGCTACTGCCCCCGCGACCCGACCTCGGATAAGCGGTAGAAAATAGATGGATGGATGGACAACGTCCCAACTTTGTTGGAATTTGGTTTGTGTGTTTATACAGTAAATGAACAGGTCATTTAAATAGACACATTCCTCCACCATCATGGGATCGGATCGGTGATCGATTTTTTAAACTCGCTGATCGGTCCCAAAAATCCTGATCATGTAAAGCCTACTTAAAATGGTAAGCGCTAACGCGCTAATGCTGATCGCGAATGCGTTTAGCATAGGCTGATTTAGCGGTCTCAAATCCTGTTTTGAGTTTGTACCATATACACAGTACCAACATATGCAGTTTAAGCATAGAAGTCCAGCCCTCATAAATAAAAATAAAATCCATGTTAGTAGTAAGTACTGAGATAGGGTTTTTCTTTTTTTGGGGGGTGGGGGTGAGGGGGTAACGCAGATTCCTTAATTACACAACGAAATATCGATACAATCGATTCGAAAAGGATTTGCTAGTGACAGCCCTAAAATAGTCCTATAATTATTGGTCATTGGTGTAAAGTATTTTGACAACCGTGTGTCATGAGGATAAGCACTACAGAAAATGGATGGATACATAACTCGTGAGAGTAAAATAATAGAATTAAAAGATCATCAAACTGGAGAGGCTCCATTAACCTGTTGTCCCGCCTTGCAGGCTCCCTCTAAACGGTGGTAGTCCCTCTCAGAGCACGTGGGACACGCCGCGGAGCTCTCCCAGAGGAAATGAAAGGTGCAGCCGTCGCACGTTCCTGCGGGACACGTACTGAAACAGATGCGTGCTGTCAGCAGGGTCCCAAAGGAACATTACGGAAAATTTTGAGAAAGTTTCTGATAAATTTCAGTGTTAGGTTAAGACAGGGAATTCCAGAAATATTCCAAATTGGAAAATTTCCATGGGAATTCATGGGAAATAAATGGACATTTTCATCAAGTGGCGACGTCGATGACGTTACCTGGGCACGGAGAGTTCTCCTTTGGCACTTTTGTCGGGATTACAGCGCACCGACACCACTGTGCTGCGGCCTGATTCGCAAGACGAGGTGATCTCAAAAGACCTTGGTAACAAACACGGTGATCACTTTTGAATGCAATAATCATCTAACCAGCTATTGCGTTAGGTACACCACAACGAATAAAAGACAAAAATTGCGAAGAACAAGGTCAATGGTTTCAATGATTATTTCAGCCTTCTTAACAACTTTTTAATTTTAATTTAATGTTTAATTTTGATGATTACATTTTACAGCTAGCAAAAAACCCAAATTCACAAGTGAGAAATCAGAATGTTACATAAGAAACAATCAAAATTATTTTTAATAAATAAGGAACAAATTGGCCCTCTAAAAACATTTTTTCCTATGTGTTTAATGAACTGCAATGCAGTTTTTACATTAAACAACGGAACTAATAATACGATATAATAATGTATTAAGATGCCCCTTTTTATTGACCTGGCAGTGACAACTGGCTGGGGCCAGATTTTTTTATTTTTATTAAACATACAGCAGGTCACACTGACCAGTGCACATTTTTGGTGCACCAAAGAAAGTGCGTTTTTAGAATACAAAAGTGATTAAAAAGGTGTACCGGAAGTAGAAGTTGACATCTGGCACTTTCAAGGAGGTGCGGGGGTACAGCTCTGGTCTTGCCTGAATACCAGCGAGTATACCGTCAACCGTTGCGCCTGTTCAACACGACATCGGGATTTTAGCAGTACATTGCGGCCAGCCGCGGTCGAGTAAGTCGTCCACCCCCGCTACTCACCGAGGAAGGTGTCAGCCAGGTTAATGGACTGCGAGGTGAGCGCCGTGTTGAAGCCTCGTCCGCTGGCTGGGATTATGGTTGATTGGCAGATGAAGCCCTTGACAGAGTTGACCCCGTCGCCGCGCTCACTCGGAGAATCGCTGACGGACAAGTCCGTCACGTTGTCTTTGCACGAGGCCAGCTGATCCTTAAGAGAGGAGTGGATAGTGGATATTAACTCCGTCACTGCTGTGGATGTTTACATTCGTCAATTGGAATCCAACCATTTACTGCCACCGACATATGTACGTCAAATATGTTTTTCAACGGGTAAGCGTGGAAGAGGGTCTTGCCAAGCTTGGCGGTAAAATTCAGGTTTGTAAACCACTGTAATGACTAACAGATCCCTGTAGATGGTGGCGCTCCATGGCTTTGCATTCGAAATCAGCACAGCTTTTGAGTAGAAGATAAAGATCAGAGGGTGAATCTCGGCTTGTCACGTCGATTATGAGGGAGAGAAATGGCCACACATTGGATAGGTTTGGGTAACTGACACTTGAACAGTGTATGTGTATGTACGAACAGAGTATGTGGAGTGGTAGGTAGTTGAAAGTGTGTGTCGCAAACTTGAGAAAAGAGGACGCAGTTCAAGGAGTGAATGGCAAGCGCCATGTAAAAAAGCCACTCAAGGCATGGCGCGTTTCTTGGTTGTATATCTGTAAATAAATTATTTTGCAATCAAAAACCCTTTGTCTTGTTTTTTTTAGTTTTTACTTTTCTTTACTTTGTTTTTTTTTGTCTTTTAAAATGCTTTTAATCATGTAAAGCAGATTGAGTTACCTTGTGTATGAAATGCGCTTTATAAATAAATTTGCCTTGCTTTTGCTGTTTTATAGTTTTAGGTGTCACAAAATAATATTAGTATTAAAGTCACTGACATTTTAGTGTCACAAAAAGCTTGTTTTCTCAGCTTTTTGAGCAGAAACCAGTGTTTTGGGTGAAACAAAGCCATGTTCTACTGCTGATTAAAGAATGAAAAAAATCAGTAGTCATATCAAGCTGCATGTAAGATTTGTGTCACATCTACAACCCCAATTCCAATGAAGCTGGGACGTTGTGTTAAACAAATAAAAACAGAATACAATGTTTTGCAAATCATGTTCAACCTATATTTAATTGAATACACTACAAAGACAAGATAGCTAATGTTCAATCTGATAAACCTTCTTGTTTTTAGCAAATAATCATTAACTTGGAATTTTATGGCTGAAACACGTTCCAAAAAAGCTGGCATGGCTAACTTACACATCTGTGAAGGCACCATTAACGCTGAAAGGTACATACAGGTTTTGGAGAAATATGCTGCCATCCAAGCAACGTCTTTGTCATGGACGCCGCTGCTTATTTCAGCAAGACAATGCCAAAGCACATTCTGCACGTGTTACAACAGCGTGGCTTCGTACTAAAAGATTGCGGGTACTAGACTGCAGTCCAGACCTGTCTCCCATTGAAAATGTGTGGCGCATTATGAAGCGTAAAATACGACAACGGAGACCCCGGACTGTTGAACAGCTGAAGCTGTACATCAAGCAAGAATAGGAAAGAATTCCACCTACAAAGGTTCAACAATTAGTGTCCTCAGTTCCCAAACGTTTATTGAATGTTGTTAAAAGAAAAGGTGATGCAACACAGTGGTAAACATGACCCTATTTGGAACGTGTTGCAGCCATCAAATTCTAAGTTAATGATTATTTGCTAAAAACAATCAAGTTTATCAGTTTGAACATTAAATATCTTGTCTTTGTAGTGTGGTCACTTAAATATAGGTCGAACATGATTTGCAAAACATTGTATTCTGTTTTTATTTATGTTTAACACAACATCCCAACTTCATTGGAATTGGGGTTGTAGATGTGACACAAATCTTACATGCAGCTTGATATGACTATTTCAGTGAATTTATTTGTTTTTCTCAGTTCCAGAATAATAAAAGAATGAAAAACAAATGCACAAAGGAAGTGATTTTTAAAAAGTCTGGTACGAGTACCACTGGTGGTATGGAGGCTCCCTCTAGTGGTACGCCACATAATCACTGAATGAAATGTTCAAACTGTGTATAATGTTAGTTTTTTTTTTTGTTTGTTTGTATGTTTTTTTAATCCATTACAGTACATTTGTTGTTGTGCTTAACTTAAGTGCAATGCATTTGCATTTAATAATTTAATCAGACATTCAATTCAAACACCTGGGAACTGTTTGAAATTATGGGGGGGAAGCATAATGTCTCCTTTAAGATTCCCATGGCGAACGCATATGCATTCTCACCTGTCCGCCGCACAAGCTGATGTTGAACTGATGGAAGTATTTGGTTCCCTTAGAAGTGAAGCTCGGCCCGTTCATCAGCGTTCCCACCGAACCCAGCGGACTGAAGTCAAAGGTCATGGTGACGTTGCCGTCCATGTGTGTGAAGTGACAGTCGCTGTAGCATAAGTGGTGATCCTAAAAGTGACCGTAAAGCACAGTGTGACAATGACTCGAAGGAGATGAGCCACCATGTTTATGTGACGCAATAAACAGATGTGTACATTGTGTATACAGTAAACTCTCGTTGATCTCGGGGGTTACGTTCCAGAAAACCGCATGGTAAATAAAATAATTGACTATATTACTATATAAAACGATAAGTTTCAACCAACCTTGCTGCTCTGACTGCCCGGTCCACAAGGCTTGCAGGCGTCCGGCCCCGGCGTGGCCTGAGAGAGCAGGTAAGTGTCGGGAGGGCACTCGGCGCAGCGGCTGCTCCGCGGCTCGATGTAGTGACCCGGCGGACATGGCACGCAGGCAGAGTCGGACGGCTGCGTGCTGAGGGCGCAGGCGCGACACTCGGACGACACCCCATCCATCGCGTTGCTCACCGAGATGGAGTAGATGCGCGCCACGTCGTTGACGTAGTGACGGACCTGCCAAACACGTGATGGACGGATGTGAACGTTATGTTTGACTGACACTAGAACACACTCCATTCAGCATGTTAGTGTTGTATTACCGTTATTTCTCGTGTATAATGTGCATTTTTTCCCCTAAAAAATTGTCAAAAGTCAATAGTGCGCATTCTACATAGGTATAGGAGCAAATGGAAAAAAAACTTTCACATTTTATAAATGTATGCCGCGATCTAGTTGTTATGAAAAAGCTGTACACTTTCATTCCAGAATGCCACCGCCACCTAGTGGTTATAAAAAAAGTATAGCCTACACTTTCATTCCAATATGACAGGGGGTACATATGACTGCATATATGTACAGTTGTGCTCATAAGTTTACATATCCAGGCAGAATTTGTGAAATATACATTTTTTTTAATATGACTGAAAAACAACCATCATTAATTTCTTTATGGTTATGTTTTGTTCAATGATAATGCTTTTCTGAAATGAAAAAATAAAATGAAATGTGTTTCGCCTGGTCCTTCATGTTTTCTTTAAAGAATTGTAGATTCTTACAAATTCTGCCTGGGTAATCAAACATATGAGCACAACTGTGTATTTTCTAATTTACTAAATAAAAGTAGGGTTGTGAATTTCAAAATAAGAGCAATTAAATAAAAAAAAAAAGGATTACGTATTCAAATAAAGCGCTTAACTTCTGAATCATTCTTTGAAAAAAAACTAACAAAATACAGATAATACTTCATGTTTTGATCATATGGGTAGAAGCAAAATCATGCATTGTAAAAAATGCATTATACAACAGGTAGAATGTTGAGGTAAACTTTGGGAGTGCGCATTATACACGAGAAATTACGGTACTGACGTCCTTGGGCTGATTGGTCCTCTGGAAAGCCCAGGTGTAAGAAACTGTGGCGTTCTTGGTCATGACATGTGTGTACGACTGTCGGGTTTTGCTCCTCTCCCATGACTCCACGACGGTGGTGCTCCTCCGGTTCACGTCCTTTAAAAAAATTAAACACATTCAAAGAGATAAAGTTTGTACACACATGTTCTACACTGACAGGAGTTTACCCTCACCATCATAAAGTAGAATTCACAGTCACCGGAGCACACTGTCTCAAACTCAAACGTAATCCGGCCAAACTCTGTGCCCGTGTGACTAGATATTGACGTCGGGAGCCTGGTGGAAGTCAGAGGAAGGAAAAGAGTCAAGACAGGCGGAGAGGCAATAGTGAATGATAAGAATGTGGCGCTCACTTGAAGCCAGGAACATGGATGCTGAGGATTAGGTAGTCGTTATCTGAGCTTCCCGCTCCGCTCCGGATGTGATCGCGTGCTACCTCCCAGCCTAAAAAGACGGGAGGGGGGGGACAATGAGGTCTGACTGGAATCATGAGGCAAACCAATATGTCCAGGCGTGTCAATGAATTGGATCTTGATTTTAAAAATCACCTAAATAATACACTATGTTGACAAAAGTATCGGGACACCAGGCTCACAAGGTGCGTCTGCCAAAAGTCCTTAATGGGGTTGAGGTCAGGGCAGAAAGACCCTTCCAATGCAATGTTACGTTGTTGTATATATATATATATATATATATATATATATATTATTGTATTTTTTTACATTTTATATGTATATAACAATTTTACTTTTTATATTGAGGTTTTTTTTTTTTTTTTTTTTTAAATATTACACTATATTCATTGTAATATATTTGCAAAAACCCAGATACTATATACCTCAGATAGTATATTACCCATTCTGTTATGTTGCAGGTCAAAATGACCCTTTATAAAAATCTATTTAAAAAAAAAAAAAGAATAGAAAATGTAAAGAAATTTAAAATGTATAAATAAATAAAAAATGTGAAACTTTTACTGCACATTTTGAAAATGGTTTGCAGCTTTGCAAACACCCAGTTATAAAATGTAAAAATATATATACGAATATTTTTCAAATGTAAAGAAAAAACTTTAAAAACTTGTTTACTTGTTTTTTTCTTCAATTTTTGTATTATATTTATTTTTTATTATTTTGGGTATTCACACAGACATTGTATATTAGCTTTTCACCTTAAATTCATGTAACAGGAGGGTAACGAGGCCTGACTGAGTAAGAAGTGTGTCATTACTTTTTGGACATCTAGCTTTTTTTTTTTTTTTTCTCTCTATTGTCTTCACCGTTCATGCCGTCACACTTTGAGTTGCCCACGTTGAAGCAGGACGTCTTCATGTTAGCGGGAACAACATTCCACCACTTGTACTCAAAGCCCAGGGTGGGCTCGGTGCCCGCCGGGCACAACTGACACGCTGAGGAGGGGGACGAAAAAGAACAGATGACCAAGAAGACAAAGAGGAGATGATGAAGAAATAAAAGTGATGATGATAACACCCAGTACGTTTCATCCCGTCGGAGTACGTCCCGGCGGGGCAGGGTGAGCAGACGGAAGTGTTGTTGTTATAGAAACCGGGGTTGCAGGGAGGGCAGGGCTCTCGTTCGCCACCAGGGGGCAGCGTCTCCGCTCCATTCAGCTTCTCCAAGCAGACCTTGGGCTCGATCCACTTGTAACGGATCTGGGTCTGGAGTTACAGCGAAAAACGTGTCAGGATTTCCAGGTGATTGGTTAAGAGTCACCAGATGTCCTCACCTTGCCGTCGTTGTCGCACGCTGTGTGAATGTTGAAAAAGTCCTTCTTGGTGCATGGCGGTCTGTTTTTGCACTTTTCAGACCCCTCATCTGCCAGACAACACAAGTAATCAACATTAACCCACCTAATCAAAGATTATGCGCCAAGTTTCCAAATACTGTAATGGAAGCTAAATTCACTCCAACACAGTGGTTCTTAAACTTTAAGTGCTACTTAAAAAATAAGCCAACATTAAAATACAGCAGCATATTAGGCAAGTGTTCATCAAAAATGAGAGATTATATTGCAAAAAATAAAATACAGTGAAACTTTGGGCCTAGTTTTTGAATGATCCTGGTTCCGACGATTTTTTTAATCTAAATTTTGTCCCGATTTTTGGACATGTGCTAGGTTTTTGTATGAAAAAAATGCGCAACTCGGCCATTCAATTACCAAAATCGATGTGAAGCATTGTCAAGCATTGTGATGGCATGGCATGACTCCTTCTTGTAACTGGCTCAAAGTCAGCCCTAACGTCATTCAGAAGCTCCAAAATTGCATTTCTGAATAGACAATATGTCTTGATCATTTCTCTTTCTGGCATTTCAAAAATGTTTACATGAGCAGAAAAGATCTGTTCTCTCATTCTCCTCTCATTTTGCCTCCTGTTTGCATGAACAACCAAGTTTGTGCCCATTTTTGCATGTGCAAACCTTTAGTAAATCTGTCCCCTATGAGTGTGTGCGTGTGTTCATGAGCGTGTGTGTCTACCTGCATACTGAGTGGCGGTGTTGCAGGGGGAGCAGGAGCTGGCCCCATGGCCCGAAAAGGTGTCCCGAGGGCAGGGCTCGCACGAAGACGAGCCCGGCACTCGGCTGAACGTGCCGGGCTTACAAGGGAAACACTCGGATGTGTAGGCCACTCCTGGAGATGTGAAGCAAAGGTACGAAAGGGAAAGGAGGAATATTTGATGGAGTCGTGATTCCAAGAGGAGAAGATGAGGATGAAGACAAACCTTCTATTTGGACGTTTTTCAGCAGAGCAGGCTTCACCGCTTTGGTGCCCATCGTGACGGCACCGGTCCTCCAGTACATGGTGTTTGTGCCAGACTGGAGGTTCACCTGGTGAACGGAACAAAAAGACATAAGCATTCCAGAATAAAAGTTTTGTCTGAAGCTGGGTACACGCCAGAGGTGGGTGGAGTAGCCAAATATTGTACTCAAGTAAGACCACTGTTACTTTAGAATAATATGACTCAAGTAAAAGTAAAAAGTAGTCATCCAAATATTTACTTATCTACTTATGATGCCTACTTACTTATTTACTTAATTCTACAAATTATTAGGTAAAAGTAAGAAAGTACTCAATGAAAAAACTACTCAAGTAAAGAGTAATTTGTGAGTAACTTTTTTTTTTTTTATAAATGAGAGCATGAAGATCAAATTTAAAAAACATGGGAGTCGACACACAGCTGCCACCGTTTCAATTTTTTAACTGACCAAAAAATAACAACACATGCATTAGGCCCTAAAGAAACAGTATTTGCTTTATTGGCTTAAAGGACTTCATGAAGTAGCTGTTTGCTGTCCAGACTTAGTGATTGTGTGCGTGTGTGTGCTAATTGTGCCACATCCACTGCCAAAAAGAAACAGCAAAAACATCTGCAACTTACCGCAAGGTGTTTTCTCAAGTTAGAAGTGGGCTGAGATATCCAAGTTTGGCCAGTCACAATTTAAGAGCATGACAAAGCTGTTGTTTTTTTGGAGTCTGTAAACACAATCGAGCAGCTGTTTTTTTTTTTTTTTTTTAAATGAGTCATTCTGATTGGCTCGCGAAAACTACGTGCGCAGTCATGTGACTGCCTTGTGTCATCTGATTGGTGAATTGGAGTCAAATTACATTATTGTTCACGTTTGATTGGCGCAATGGGCGCCCTATGCGGAAGTCGAAGATGGAGTCTAAAAATAGACGCGCACACGCACGAATGGATAAATAAAAGTAGCGAACGGCATGTCGATCATTGTAACGGAGTAAAAGTATTAATCCTTTTAGACAAATATTCAAGTAAAAGTTAAAAGTGCAGTGCATTTAAAGTACTCTGACAAGTAGAGTTTATCGAAAATGTTACTTGAGTAAATGTAACGGAGTAAATGTAGCTCGTTACTACCCACCTCTGGTACACGCACACTGAAAAATGGGCTGAATTTGACCAAATGAATTGTACTTAAATACAACTGAGCTGTACTTAACAATTGTACTGTACTAGATTTAAAACAAAAAGTTTAAACACATTATGCACAGTTTGAACATTTCATTCAGTGATTTTTATCTACCGCTAGAGGGAGCCCGCATGCAACTAGTGATTTCACACTTGGAAAATCACGGCTGGAGAAGATTATCCTGATTGATTATTCTGCGGTGTGTGGTACATTAAGAACGATTTTCCCTCCCCAGTCATCTTGGAAACAGTCCAGGCTGACAATCGTAACTGTTAAACCAGTTCAATAAGTACAATTGCAAATCCTTAAAGTCTGATATAAAGATAATGGGGCTGTTTTTGTCACCATTTTGCCAATTGCTGACCAAAGACACCAAATTCCAGAGTATCTAATGTCTTAAAAGTTATCCCAGAAAAGAATCCTATTGGTCTGAGGTGTTTAAGCAGTGTACACACATAGCAATAATCTGACTGATTTTTCTTCCTCGTCCTGTGGTCAATGGGGACATGGAGAAAATCAATTCACTTGAGTACCTCAAACACTATAAGAGCAGTAAGGTAAGCACACACATGCCGGTTTCTTTCTCATCGTGTTTTGGTTGTCCCCCATTATAAAAATGTTAAAAAGATGGTAAAAATGGGTATGTGGGGTAACCCACTTGAGAACTCACCGTGTGGGTGGCCCACTCTCCTTGGTTGGTGAGCTTTAGCCACTTTGTTTCTGCAGCCTGATCCATCACTTGACACTGGTCATTCTGGATCTGCATGCAATTCCACTCAATTTTACCATAACGAAGGATACATTTAAAAAGGATAAAACTTTTTATGCTGGTTTTTGATATTTTCTGTTTTAAATTACATACATATTATTTTATTTTTTTATTTATTTATTTTTTAAGTTTGGTCTTGAGTAACACTGGGGTGGCAGCACAGTGAGGTAATGGTTATCCTGCTTGCTTCCCAATCTGGAGATCCAGGTTTGATGTTTGCCTGTTGTCCCCTTGCTTGCAAACGTTTTCTAATAACATTGCATTAACTTAGCGTTAAAAAAAATGTGTTAATTATAATGCATTTATTCTTTTTATGTTTTTATAATTTAATTAATTCAGTCATTCATTAAATAACTATTTCATTTACTTCAAATAATAAAATAATTATTAGCAAAAGAAACTATGATACATATACATTCAACATTTTTTTGCATGTAATGTTTGGTTAATTTACTGTAAACAATTTAAAAACAGTATATTTTACATATACATGTACATTATTGTGTTAAATCAGTTTCATTTATTGTCAATAATAAAAGAAATAAATAAGAAATTACTGTACATACATTTGACATTTTATTATTAAAATATATTAAATTTGCTACTTTTAGTAAAATTAATGAAATAAAAATGGACATTTAAATAATATATTCATATAAACAATGTCTCATTTATTTTATTAAACATTTGGTTAATTATAATTATAAAGAATTTGAAATTAAAATATTTTATTGAAATGAATTATTTAACATGGACATTTTAACTTTTTGTATTTATATTTTTTTAACTGCAAACATTTGGTTAATTATAATGAATTTGAAAATAAAATAAAATATTTTATTGAACTGAATTATTTAACATGGACATTTTAACTTTTTGTATTTATTTTTTTTTTTAACTGCCAACATTTGGTTAATTATAATTATAAAGAATTTGAAAATAAAATATTTTATTGAAACAAACTATTTAACATGGACATTTTAAATTTATTATTATTTTTTTTAACCGCATCTAAAAATTATCTCACCCGTTTTAAAGATCAAATGTGGCCCTGGGGCACCAAGGTTTGCCCACCCCTTGGTGAACAGTAAGCATGTGTGCACTACTCACAAAGAACTCAAATAACAGGTTGTTGTCCGGGTACTGGTACTCGAAGGTGACGGATCCCTGCTTTTTCAGGTGGACCGAGTACACGAGCGAGACTGTGCACTCGTCCCTGTTGGACTCCAGATAGCTTCCTTGGGGCACCCAGGAAGAGCTGCATGGGGGGGGGGCAAGAATAACAGTGGATTATACGTGGCAAAGCTCAGATACACACATGAATAAAATATACCATAAATGCATTGACTGTTAAATATGGTCTGAATTTGGTATCAGACCTATGTTGACCAACTAGTAAATGGTATCAATGCTTAATATGGAATGGGTATTTTCTTGGATTATTGGGGAAATTGGTTTTTAAATGTATTCTAGTGAGGCTAAGCGGTTCAGAATAAGGATGGATGGCTGTACCGTATGGATGCTTCCATTGGAGATCAGTAGTTCTTTGCTGCCCTCTTGTGACATCTATAGGCAATTACAAACCGTTTTTTTGGGGGGGCGGGGGTCAAAGACTACGCTACATTGCTCAATTACTGAAATAATCAAGATGCACCTGTAGCTAAGGTTGTTTGCAAATTCAAAAATAATTGTAAAAAAACACAACTTAGAGGAAAAAATAATGCAAAAATGACACCAGCAAGAGATTTTTTTTAACAATATCTTTTCTAGCGTTTTAAAAGGGTCAGTTTGACCCGCGACATAACTTACAGGGGTCTATATCGACAAGGTAGCGGCTCAAAAGAGGGGGGCAGAAAATCTCATTTATACTTTCTTTGCAAACGTTACACAGTTATTGTCACTATATTTCACATACTGTGTATGCCACATACAAGCACAAAAACAAACCGTGTTTGTGTCACCTGTTGCACGCGAGGTCGCCGTCTCTGTGGGCGCCGAATTGCAGAGCGGTTGCTAGGCTACTGAATCCCGCCGGCATGGAGTCCCACTCGTCGAAGCGGATGCCGCTGCCCAGGGAGTAGCTTCCCGCCGCGCAGCGGGTGCACTCTTGGGCCGACATCTCCAGGAACTCGCCGGCTTTGCAAGAAAAGGCTACACACACACACACACACACACACACAAAAAACATGACGTGACCTTTTCACCATGATGTCATACACACTGTCGTGTGGCAAAAGGCTTAGTAGGATGCTTGGGGATTGAATTTTTTAATGGCATCATTATGTCCACATATACACTAAATACTGCATTGCGCAGTTGCTAGGAGAAAACAAAGCACTGGTGGAGGTGAAGCGTTGTTGATGCAGTACGGGACAAACCTGTGAGCAGTCACGTCCAAGCAACTGGTCTTACCACATTAATTAGCTGTTTAACAAGCTTTACTTCCTGCTTCATGCTTCACTTAATTAACGTATAAGACTCATGATTTCCTACACATTAGGTAATCGCTGTGCTTATTCTTCCGACGAATGTGTGGCCTTTTTAGAGGCCTCAACAATCCCTGAAAACTGACCAGTTTTTTAAGTGGGCGTATCCTGGTGAAATTTTGCATTTTTGAGAGCACAAATTAATTCTCGTAATATTACAATTTACCGGTAATCTTAAAAACATATGGTTTTATATCTTAAAAATGTCCTAACTAAGAAAAAATGACTTTTTCCTTTGATTATTATATCCGTCCATTTTCTTCACCGCTTATCCTCACTAGGGTCGCGGGCGTGCTGGACCCTATCCGAGCTATCTTCGGGCGAGAGGCGGGGTACACCCTGAACTGGTCGCCAGCCAATCGCAGGGCACATATAAACAAACAACCATTCGCACTCCCATTCACACCTATGGGCAATTTAGAGTCTTCAATCAACCTACCATGCATGTTTTCGGGATGTGGGAGGAAACCGGAGTGCCCGGAGAAAACCCACGCAGGCACGGGGAGAACATGCAAACTCCACACAGGCGGGGCCGGGATTGGAACCCCGGTCCTCAGAACTGTGAGGCAGATGTTCTAACCAGTCCGTCACAGTGCCGCCGTTTATTATTATATATATATTTTTTTTAAGAATTGTTTTTCTCTAAAAAAAGATTATATTATGAGTCACCTTAAAAATATATATATATTTTTATTTTTATTTTTAAATAATACAAAATACAAAAAATACTACAACTATTTTAACATCCATCCATCCATTTTCTGAGCCGCTTCTCCTCACTAGGGTCGCAGGCGTGCTGGAGCCTATCCCTGCTGTCATCGGGCAGGAGGCGGGGTACACCCTGAACTGGTTGCCAGCCAATCGCAGTATTTTAACAATATAGAACTTTATTCTCGTAATATCATGACTCCAATATGGATAATATATTACTTTCTAACTAAAAAATGCTTTTTCTAAAAAATATGCAACTTTATTCTTGTAATATCACAACTTAAATTTCATAATACTAGGACTTCAATCTCGAAAATATACAACTTTCTTCACCTAATATTATGATGTTAATGTTAACAAACAATTGACAGATTAATCATTGAACAGGCCCATCCCTTTTTTCGAACCTCTTGTCTCTGAGGAGAGCTGCTCCTCTTTTTAGCTCTGCGTTCATTGGCCTCTGGCTTTGGAGAAGTTCCAAACAGAGTCGGTCAAGATGCGTTTTGGAAAATTCCAGGCCGCTGATAAAGAGGCGTTGACGCATACACATGCGCGTCTCACACAGATGGACGCACAGCAAAACACTCAAGCGACTTACTGCAAGCTGTCCCACGCACCGGCTCAGGCAGGCCGACGCAGGCTCCGGGCTCGTGCGGAATGGCCGCCCGCCACCGAGAGCCCGAGCTGCGGCACTCGGTGTACTCAAAGTAGTAGTCCTCCTGTAAAATAATAATTTAAAAAAGACCACAAATTAACCCAAAATCGGAGCACATGCATCTACAATATTAAGTATCACTGTCTCTTATAACACAATATCGACAGACCAGCATCAATTTTGATATCCTGCTGTACATATACAGTACATTAGGATATCAAAATTGACTGTTACAGTCTGTCGCTAAAATAAAGACAAAGAAAACGACAAAATAAAATCGCAAATTATGTTATCATTTACTGTTATGATACAGTATTGACATACCAGCCTAATATTTGATATCGCGTTGTACCATATCATCATCTCTGACGAAACTGAATAGCTACACCAGCATTAAATATTGATATTAAGGGTGGAACAAAATTTCAATATTACAATGTATTCCAATGTTTTTCCATTGCGATTATGGAATCACGACATCAGCATTAAATTTGATATCACGATGTACGGTGAGACGTGTCTGGTGTGACAAAATATTCATATGGCAATGTGTCTTATTGTCCGTTATGATAGTTTTGACTCACCGGCCTTTGCTTTCGCGCTGCACCGTATCATTGTTACGATACAACAGCATTAAATATCTATATCATAGGGCAAACTATCAATACAAAATGTATGTCTCGTTCTCTGTTACGATAAAGTATCAAATTTGATATTACGGGGAATTTCATTGTCAGTTATGATATGGTATTGTTACACCTGCATCAAATAATATCAGGAGTGGGGAAAAAATATCACAATAAATCATATTGTTGTTTGTTTTGATATAATCTTGTTACACCAGCATCAAATTTGATATCATGACATAATGGCATCTGTTACGATACAGTATGGATACACCAGCATCAAACATCAAAATTAGGGACGGGAGAAGATATGATATCACAATGTATCGGCGTCTGTTACGATACAGTATCAATATACCAGCATCAAATACAATATTAGGTGCAGGACAAAATATCGATATCGCAACATATCGTATTGTTGTCAATAGTGACAAACCAGCATCAAATATCAATACTATTGCTGTTTTTACATGATCAGTCGACAGTATAGCTATCAAAGAAATTATGATAGAGAAGTGCATTTTTTTACGTTTTCCTTTTCTCAGTTGCATCTCTATCATCACATTTTATAGGTGATATTATTTTGTCGTCAGCTAAAATATCACATTGTATGATGCGTTACTCTTGGTATGACGCAGTAAACAAAACTCCCAATACTAACTTAACAAGCATTTACCTGCATCGAAACTGAACATGATTGTATAGTGTAGATCGTTTAGATGTACCTAATAAACTGTTGTGGGTGTGTTTAATGAGGCAGAGTAAAAGACAGCTTCTCCCTCCTCCTCCACTTTTATGTGAGTGAGAGTGTTTGGTTTGCTGAACAATAAAAGATGAAGCGCCTGCATTTACAAGCCAAAAGCTCTTCCTCGTTGCGTCCACTGATACGAACCCGCGCTACAAGTAATTACCACTCCTTTTGGTTTGTCTGGATGCACAACATTCCGCCTCCACGTCCATGACAACAACTAACTGGTTTTAGATGGTAGCCTTTTTTTGCATCGTCACTGATTTGAGGCCTCACTGAAAAAGAAAAAGACAGAAGTCGTATATTTTCGAGGTAAAAAGTCCTATTTTCGAAATTCAAGTTGGAAACTTACGAGAACAAAGCTATACTGTTTATCTAAGCAAAAAGTGTATATTTAAAGTCCTAATAATATGAGAATTCAATGAATGTATGACTTCATTCTTGTAATATTAACTCTTTAATCTAAAAAAATATATAAAACTGACTTGAAAATGTATAACTCTACTCGTATTACAATATTAATGTCAAAAATAGACTTTTTATTTCATACTAAGAAATTTAATCTCGAAAATATACATTGTCCTTGAAAAACTAGACCATTATTCTCTAAATAGTATTACTTCAATTTCAAACATACTACTTTTTAACCCCAAAATATCTGAGTTTCATCTAAAAAATACAACACTTTTAATCTAAAAAAATAAACTGCTTTCATCTCATAAATGCATGACTTTCCTCTTGAAAATATACTACTGTACTTTTTATCCCACAAAATATGACTATAATCTAAAAAATAGAACACATTTAATCTAAAAAAAAAATAAACTGCTTTAATCTCATAAAGGCGGCACGGTGAACGACTGGTCAATAACATTCCTTACATTGGAAAATAATAATAATATTTAATGATATTAATAATCAGGCACGATGGACGACTGGTTAGAGCGTCTGCCTCACAGTTCTGAGGAGCGGTGTTCAATCCCCGGCCCTACCGGTGTGGAATTTGCATGTTCTCTCTATCCCTGGGTGGGTTTTCTCCGGGCACTCCGGTTTCCTCCCACATCCCAAAAACATGCATGCTAGGTTGATCGACGACTATAAATTTCCCGTAAGTGTGTATGTGAGTGTGAATGGTTGTTTGTTTGTATGTGCCCTGCGATTGGCTGGCAATGAGTTCAGGGTGTACCCTGCCTCTTGCCCAATGTTAGCTGGAATAGCACGCCCGCGACCCTAGTGAGGAGAAGCGGCTCAGAAAATGGATGGATGGATGGATAATCTCATAAATGCATTACTTTCCTCTTGAAAATATACTACTTTATTCTCACAATATTATAACTAACCTGTAAAAGATAAAACTTTTTATTTTTCTGGAAAAAGTACATATTTTTATCTTGAAAATGTGACTTATAATCACAAAAATTTGACTTTAACCTCATAACATTATTATTTTGATCTAAAAGATACAGTTCACCACATTTTATGTAAAAAAAAATTTTTTAAAAATATGTCATTCTCCAAAAAATACAATTCTATTCATGTAATACTACAGCTTTAGTCTAAAAAATATACGACTCTCTCAATAACATGACTTTTTTTTTTTCCACAAACATTTTGTATGTCATTTTATGTGTCTTTAGGTAGTAGGGCTGGGCGATTAATGGCGTTTTTGGCTCAGGACGATTTTTTTTTTTTTTTTTTTTTTTTAAATCTGAAAACTTTTTTTCATTGTAATTGAAATCCCCACTAATATTACACTGGCAACATGGCAGCAGACAGTTTACATAAACAGTTTTCGTCAGTTATTTGGAATTTGTTCCAATTTGCAGCGTTACACAATGAGCAAATAACAGCCCGTCCGCTGCCACATACATTTTAAAGGCTGTTGCAACCAACGGGAGTAGTAGCACGGCCAAACTGTTTTCATTATTTCAAAAAGAAACACACAGCGTGAAAATGTGCGTGATTCGGGAAAAACACGATTAGAATTGAAAATCTGAATTGAATCTGAATTTTTTTTTTTTTTTTTTTTTTTTTAAATAAATAAAAAAATAAAAAATCTGATTTAGTTTATTTTGTATGACCATATTGCCCAGCCCTAGTAGGCAGTGAATGCTTTCAGGAATGTTGCTCTTCCATCTTCGGGACCGGGGTGACACCAGTGTGGGCTTTAGAGGAGGTGTGGAGCTGATCCAGAGCAGTTGGACGGGAAATAAAACAGTCCATGCAGGAAACTGATAAGCACACAGTGGCCCAAGTTCAACACACTGGAGCGAGGAAGGGCCCATAAGTCATTACGGCAGTGGTATCCAAACTACAACCCAGGGACCATTTGTGGCCCGCTGACATTTTATTTTTCTGCCAAGTGTATACTAAAAGTATTTGCGAGCAGCAGTATGGTTTCATGCCTAGAAAGAGAACCACAGATGCATTATTTGCCTTGAGGATGTTGATGGAAAAGTACAGAGAAGGTGAGAAGGAGCTACATTGTGTCTTTGTAGATCTAGAGAAAGCCTATGACAGAGTACCCAGAGAGGAACTGTGGTACTGTCTGAAGTGGCAGAATAATACAGGACATGTACGAGGGCAGCAGAACAGCGGTGAGGTGTGCTGTAGGTGTGATAGACGAATTTAAGGTGGAGGTGGGACTGCATCAGGGATGGAAAAGGATGACGCGCTGTGGCGACCCCTAAAGGGACAAGCCGAAAGGAAAGAAGAGGAAGAAGTATACTAAAATTTGCAATTTACATGACGCGTCGGTTTGTCCTAGAGAACTTACTTTCTACACTGGGTAGCAAAGCAGCAGAAGTAGTTTGTACATTGGTTTTATACAGAGCTTTACTAAATTAGCAAAAATGGGAAGAAAAAGTAGTAACATTTTCTATTCATAACGCCACAATGAAATAAGATAACTATTACAGCAGCAAATAGCGATTGTTTGCACTACTTTCTCGACTTTCCTGAGCACAGATTGCTTTTGTTTTGGTTCTAAATGTGGCGATTCTGTGGATCTGTTCGACTGGGAAACAGGGACGACGCTGGCCACCCCAATATCCTGAAGAATCTTCTTGCTTTTATCACCCTACTCTTTTTAAAATATATATAAAAACAAAACAAAAAAAATCCCTAGCATAGCTTCGCCTACAGCGGTTACCTGAACAAGTTTTTTAAGTTACGAGATGATTTTTGCCTTGACTTGCGAGCAATGACTTCAGTTATGAGTGTGCCAAGTTCAGACCCTCCACCGCTCCAGTGAAGTGAAAATAAAAAGCAACTGAGGTTGAACCTTGGTTCACAAAAAAAATTCTAAAATTTTGTATAGATTATTATTATTTAAAACTCGGCCGTGCCTTTTCTCACACCGCTTAAATGTCATTCGCTCTGTGCTTCATGTATGTTCTGCAGATCGAACTTCGATTGGAAAATTATCCCCGACACCCTCGGGTGGCTACTGCCACCCCTTGCCAGCCCCTACCTCCGCCCCTGATGGGTGAAGGACGTCAGAGTAGCCCTTATATCCTTTAATTTCTCTGCATGTGGCCATTGGGGAAAACACAACTTTGGACAACCCTGTGTTCTGCTGATCAGCTTTCCGAATTATTTTTAGGGAACCGGAAATGTTCGCTTTTTTTCCCCCATGAGGACATTGAGCGTCTCACGCGGCCCAATCAGTGCACAAGCGGCAATTAAGGTAGAAATGGGGGTGAACGGAATTAAGGGTGACTGGAGCATGAATTAAGTGTGCATCACTCACCTCCGTGCAGGGCCGCGGTTTCACGGCCCCGTCAATCATCCTGAGCGTGCAGCAGAGGAAGAGGAGGACGAGGAGGAGGTGTTGGATGTGGATGGTCAGAGCCCAGCTGGCGACGAACCGAGCCGGCGAGCGCATTGTCGTTTATCCAAGGAGCAAGAGCGATAAATAAATGTTCGTTGTTTTTTTCCCCCCTCGTTTAAATGGCGTCCAAACGCATGTTTCTGTCGTCCGCCAATTTGTCAAGCTCGCCACCTGCGATTATCCTCGGACAAGCGCTCTCCCGCGGAGCTTCGCGTCTGTCGAGTTAGCGTGGAGAACATAAAACTTCCGAATATGGAATTTCAAAGTAAAATAATCGCTGCGTTCACTCGTCCTTGAAGACTTGCAGGGCCCTCCTATTTAGTTTTAACACCAGCCATCCATTTTGCTTACAACATTTGTTTTATTTTGAAGGCAAAACGCTAAAACATTGGAGCGCGTTAACTGTTACGCGACAGTATCTGACTTGAATGTGTCGCGAACCACTGAGGCGAGTGACGATTCAGTGACGTCGACCAGGAAAAAATAAAGTAATTATCTTACGGCGAACAATGAACATTAAACATACGGTACTAGCATACCCAAAACTACATTGTTATCGTTGTGATTGAAAGGAAAGCTGACTCAACTCTGAATAAATGTGTGTGGCCTGTAATGGACGATTAGCGTGCTCGTTTGGGTTTCTACGGTCTATGCTGTACACGGTGACTCAATTTGACGTCGATTTTTTATTATATATTTTTTTTTTTGTAATACTTCGTGTGTGTGTAAAATTGTCATTGCAGTGCTCACGTTGACCACCGGACGTCAGAGAAGACGAACTAACAAAATGGACTAAGACTGGGAGTAGTAGCCTACTAGTAGTGGTAGGAGTAGAACTAGTAGTACTAGTACTAGTAGTACTAGTAGTAAGAGGAGGAGGGAAAGGAGTAGTGGTTGGACGAGGAGGAGAAAGAGGAGAATGAAGAGTATTAGGAGATGTAGGAGTAGCAGTACAGTTGTCATTGTATCAGCATGAGCACATTACTGGTACCCTTTCATTGCTCAGTGACTCTCCGTAGTGTGCTTTCATGTCCTAAAAGTGTATTTTGTCACAGTGGCTGTCTGTTGTCGTACTAGAGGGGCTCCAACTACCGGAGACAAAGTTCTTGTGTGTTTTTGACGTACTTGGCAAATAAAGATGATTCGGATTCTGAGGAGGAAGATGAGGGGTTGTAGGACTACTACCGGGGTACTACAAGCCGTAGGAGTAGTACAAGTAATAGTCTTAAGAGGAGGACCAGGAGTTGTAGGAGTAATACTTAACTATTACTAGTTGTAGTAGTACTAGTAGTAGTTGTAAGAGGAGGAAGTGTAGAAGGAGTATGAGAAGGAAGAGGAGAAATAGAAGGAAGAGAAAGATGAAGAGTCGTAGAAGTACTACTAATAGTAGTAGTAGTATTAAGAGGAATATCAGTATTAGAAGAGGAGCAAGACAAAGAGTAGTACTAGTGGTAGTACTAAGAAGAGGAGGGTGAGTAGTACTACTAGTAATATTAAGAGGAGAAGTAGTAGTAGGAGTAACAGCAGCAGTGGGAGCAGTATTCAATTAAAACATTATTAAGGGAACGCCACATTTCTTTGCAAAGCACAACAAAAAGACATAATCAACAACAAACAATCTTATAAGGTTTGCTATGACATGTTTTGCTACATTATGCATGATGTCAATCTGATCTTTTTGTGTTGCATTTGCCAGCACCTCCCAGCACTGTTGTCTACAGTTTTCAGGCCTTGACATCAATATGAGTGAGTACCTTTTACACATGACCTCATTTGTGTCTGTTCTTGTCAAGCTACACTCTGTAACGGGGCCAACGAATGAGGAAAAGCTCCATTCCTCCTCTCCTTTCTCTTTCTGCCTATCACTTACCTCGTCCGCCGGTAACCTGAGCCTCCTCGTCCGCCTCCGTATTCAACCATCCGTAACCTTACGATAACCTCTACGCTCTTCTTTTACGCTGCTCTGCGGTCAGATCAATCGTTCAGTCACGCTGTCCAAGTGCAGGGTAAGCGTGTTATCAACTGACCTCAGATCAGCCGGTAATGGGAGCGCCCCTCTCCATGGGTGGACTCTCGTGTCCCTTGCCGCACCGTCCGAACAGACCAGGAACTACCTGATGGAGTAATAAAAGAAATCTTGTGACCAAACACACACTCACACTAAGACCTTGAGAGGACATGGCAAGCTGCAGGACAAAGGCTTGTGATGGTTGGGAATGTTCCTAATGTGACACACTGAGAGAATGATGACCTGCTGATGGACTAAGGGGGGATTCTGGATACATCTAAGAATGACAAATCTGCTGTGGGACAAGGGGAAGACTGCCTGGAGATAAGGATGAGGATGTTCTCGCTGCAGTGCATCTTTTCTGTTTCATTCCCATAGAAAACCCTCTTTTCTGTTCAAAGACCACTCTGGATTAACTGGCCACTGTAGAGCCACATCTTTGTTTTGTTTTGTTTTGCAACTAACTGGAGCCTATCCTGTAAATGCAGTCCACACCCGAGGCTGGTCACCAGTCAAGCACGGACATCAGGCAAGTAAACCACGACATCAGTGGTTCTCAAACTTTTTACACCAAGTACCACCTTTTAAAAAAAAAAAAAAAAAAAAAATCCTAAAAAATAGCTATCCAATAACTGCCATCATGGCCAACATTAAAATACATTAGCGTACTGGCCACAGACAGAGGTTTTATTCTTAAAAATTAAATTATTGTAAGCCACGTAACATTAGGCACACTTTTAACATCAACACTGTGCTTAAATAAAATGTTTTGCACATCAAATTTAAGAAAACATACTGAAATGTTTTATTAAAATTAGATGCAAATGTATAGTACTGTACCTGAAAGTTAAATCCAACTGAACTGTATTTATAAAATGTACTGTACTTGAAAAGTAAAATATATTGTACATAAAAAGTAATAAACAGGCTGTATGCCCAGTTACACGCTTCATTCTATTCTATACGAGCTACATGTTTGATTGTATTTCATGTTTTAAATGCTATCAATTTTGATACATTTTAAAATTGGTTTCAAATTGAATGCAAATGTGTTGTACGAAAGAATGAAATACAACTGTTAGGCAGTGATTCTTTCACGCACCACTAGAGGGAGCCCGCGTACCACGAGTAGTACACAGTTTGAGAATCACGCTGCACCTCACCAAAAGTGGAATTTTATATTTTACATCCAACTGGAGCCTATCATTGATGATACTGGGTGAAAGGCACAGGCACCTGGACTGATCGCCAGACAATCTGTGAACCATTACACCATCAGTGGAATGTTTTTTGTATTTTATTTTATTTACAGATGAGCTACTGTGGCCGCTACATTAGGAACCCGCCTTGGTCCACTGGATCTTGGGCCTGTCCTCCATCATGCACGACCTTCCTTGCCCGTCCCTAAGCCATTGTTTCGGCTCCCCCTCCGACACTAACAGCGATCCAGCTCTCGCTCCAGAATCCAACCAGTGCCCAAATCACCGGCTGGGCCCCGTGACGTCACAGCCGCCGTCTCAAAAGAACACTGTCTGTTTCTCTCCACAAGAAACGAATGGAACTAACTCTACGTGCAACACACAGGACAAAGAAGATCATCCCGTTTGCCTCTCCCCCAGCTCCAATTGCGATCATGATAAGGATTTTGGTGCAGAACTGGAGCTCAAGTATTCTCATATCCCCAGACCGTCCATTATTATAAGACATCCCAAGGTAAAAAAAATTACAAAAAAAAACTGCCCTCCCTTAGCATCCTCCTGTGTTGTCATTGCAGTTGATGTCATGCATTGTATGATCACAAGGAGGCGTGATAACCAAAATGATGTCATCCATTGGCTGAGAATGCCTGCTTGGCCATCTCAGCAGATGTGGATAAAAAGTACACACACACTCTCTCTGCACTTAAGTGCAAGTACAAATCCTTGGGTAAAAAGACTTCAAAAAAATCAATGCATAAATAAAATACAGATATCTACTTCATATACCTGTACTTTGTTACATCTCAGGAGACCACAGTTCAGTCGTACCTGTCAATTTGTTTACTGTAAACACCCAGACGTCGCACTCCCACTTAGGGGTCACAGTGTTCAGATGGTGTTTCATAATCTGTGCGCGTGTGCCTACATGTAGGGAGGGATGACACATGATGTACTATAAACTGTGTTCACAGGGGCCGATCAATAATGCTGATCAGCACTGGGAAATGGCCCAATGATGAGAGGGGAGGAGGAAGCGTGTGTTTTGAGTGGGAATGCTGGAAATTATGCCTAACGGGAGACAGCAGCAAGATGGATGACTAAATGGAAATAAAAGGGGATTAAGTAATGATTTCTTGTCACTATTCATTCAACAACTGTCATGTTTTTAGAGTTGTATGATAGGTTAGCGCAGGGGTGGGCAAAGTGTGGCCCGGGTGCCACATACTAGTGCATCGCTTTGGTCTTTCGTTGGAGGATGTAATCTAATTTAAAAAAAAAAAAAAAATTTAATTATTCAGTTAGCCGTCCCTGATGGTGTAGTGGTACACTCGCCTGACTTTGGTGCGGGCAGCATGGGTGAAGTTCCCACTCAGTGATGGTGTGAATGGGAGTGCGAATGGTTGTCTGTGTCTAAATGTGCCCTGGCGACCATTTCAGGGTGTAGTCCGTCTTTTGCCCAAATACAACTGGGATAGCCTCCAGCGCCCCGCGACCCTAAACAGGATAAGCAGTGTTGAAAATGGATGGATGGATTCATGTAGCCTATTAAATTATTGCAAATTCAAAAATAAAAATATTACTGAAATAAATGTGAACTTATACTTTACATAAAAAATAATTGGTTAATTTATTTATTGTAAAGAATAAAGTAAAATGCACCTACACATTTAGCTTTTTGTATTTATGTTTAATAATTGGTTGGTTCATTATAACTATGTTAATCATAGATAATACAGTTAAAACATGATAATGAATTATCATTTCATCATTAACTTAAAATTCACTATTTTACATGCACGTTTTCATTTTGTACAAAACCATGCAAACTCCACACAGGAAGCAGAGATTCAAACCCGAACATCAGAACCATGAGGCAGATGTGCTTACCGCTTGACACGTACTTCCCAATTTACATTATAAGTTACGGAAAGAATTGTGATGAATGAACACGGATTGTGTTCGACTTTCTTGAAGGATCTGATGTAGTTTCCAGACTAGAACAAGATAGGAGTACATTACACATTTTCTTTTGCTTTTGTGGGTGAAAAAAAAGATTTTATTAGAATTAGTTACTGGTTTCTTGACTGAATCTGGCTGGAATGGATAGAAATAGATAAATGGTAAATAAATGGAAGATAAATGGTAGAAAATTGTTGCACGACATGTGATTGTGACGTCATGATGCATGTACTATTGTTTTTTTTTTTTTTTGCTGATCGGCTGGAAGAAAATGACTTTTTCCTGAGCAAACACCACAATAATCTGCCTGCTTTGTCATTTAGCTACATGGTCACAAGCTGCACAGTAATATTCTGTAAAATGTGCAAACATGACAGAAAAAGTGACTTATGGTTAAAGTGATGTCTCCCATTCACTTCAATAACCTAATGTCGGCTTTGATATCTAGCACAGTGAACGTAGCATTCCTCTCAAAGGTTCAAAGTTCAATTTTCGTGTGTGCCAATAGCATTGTGCAAACCGAGCATTTATCACTGACCCCTCATATGACATGCGTGCACATGCAAAGGCTGAAACTCTCATCTGAAATTATCTGTCTATGCATAGTAGTCACGATACGGTTCACACAAGAATGTCTGATATGATAGCAACATTCTTTAGTGTGGCTTACACACACACACACACACACACACATTCTCTCTCACACACAGACAGTGCATAATAAACCATTACAAAGCACGACTATTAAGCAAAACGCAATGTTGTTGTTTTTTTTAACAAAGTGCATAGAAGAACATGATCTTTTCCCAGTAGAACATTCATATCGAAACACAGTGTTCCCATGCAAAACCACCTGAGATACATGCAGACATTTAGCACTAAAGTATTTTGATTGCCACAGTACGCATGGGTGCACTTTACCACTTTTACTTACGTATTAAGTAGAAGGTATGTGTTTCTGTTCATGAAGCAACACTGCTGAGTCAGTCTTTTTGGGTAGGAGTCTGTCTTGATTTTTTAATGATTCCATAGCAACTGATTTGAAAATAGTTAATTTGACCACGGGTAGTGTTATGGTTCACATAGCTGGGTATAATCTGCTTTATGTGCCCAAAATCAGCTGGGATAAGGTCAAGCTTTCTAGGTGGATAAATGGATGGATGGATAGATGCATGATTGAATAATGATAGCTGGATGTGGATGGACAGACAAGTGAATGGGGGATAGATGGGTGAATGGATGGGGGGATGTACAGTATAACTGGATGAGTGAATGAATGGATGATAGATAGGTAGATGGAGGAATGGATGAGTGGGGGAGTAGATGATCGATAGAGAGATGGGTGGATGAAAGAATACATTTATGGATGCGTAGGGTGACCAGTTTCAAATTTGCTCATATTACCTTTAAATATATGATGCTATTAATAATAAATTGTATTCATCAGATTCTAGAGTGAACAATGGACACAACAACAGCCGCAGCAACGACAGTAATAGTCACATTTCTATAAATTTGTGTTTACACTTTCAAATGATGACTTCTACAACATTCCTAGGAAATCACAATGTCCCATCACTGGTGAGCTGGTTTTTAGAATAGGTCCGCAGGCTACTCATGTGGCATTGCGGGCTACCACATTGGTGACCTGTGGTATAAATTGATGAGTGAATGGATGAACGCATAGATTGCTAGATGTGAATGGATGGATGCATGGGTGTATGGCTGGATAGATAGATGGGTACATGGGTGGATAAATGAATGGATGTATAAATGGATGGATAGATTGATGAGTTATTATTCATTTCTGATTCTCCGATAATGATGCGGCTGTTGAGTTTGTAAAAATTTGAAAATATTTATACAAATATAAATGAAGCACATGGACTGAGTAGCATGATGCTAATATATAGCCACTGGTGCGATGACCTTATGGTGACTGACTTGAATCCCCTTTGTCTTCTCTTCCTACACACACTCCATTCCAGGAAACGGCATCTGACAGGACAGCCTACAGCGGCGAGACAGAGGATGGGCCGTTATCAGGTATGGAAAAACAACACCAGCTTCCTCCTCTTTGCTCATTTGCCTACTTCGGCTGTGATACGAGCTGGAAAAAAAGGTCCCCGGTATGATATTCCTTTGCTGATGGAAAAATAACTTGGATTGGACACGAATGGGAAAGTATTTGAGAGGAAATAACAGGGTGACACACTTGTGACCTCTCGGGTGTATGCGTGCGTGTTGAACTGGCAGTTTCCATGACAAGTGTGCGCTCAAACCACAGAGTTAAATGGCGGATTCATAATAATGTGATTGTCAATGTGTGGCCATGCGTGCTAAATGGATATTAAAGCAAAGCTACGGGATGGCGTGGAACAAAGACGTGCTTGCCCCAGCTGCTGGCAGCCTCTTGTTGTTGGGCTTTTGTTTCATGGCCTCTTTTGATAGCTGTTAATGATTTTGCACGTTGGGGGTTCAAATAATTCCCGCGAAAAACAACCTACATAAAGAATACAATGGAATAGAACAAAAACAAATTAGTTCTCTAATGGTTTTACACTAGCAAAAGGGCCAGTAGTAGCACACAATGATAAGAAAATCATATTAAGAAAAACAAATATACAATATGTGCACATGCAAAGGCTGAAACTCTCATACAATATGCCCCTTGAGCCGTCACCTTGTTGTGGTGGAGGGGTTTGTGTGTGTGTCCCAGTGATCCTAGGAGCTAAGTTGTCTGGGGCTTTATGCCCCTGGCAGGGTCACCCATGACAAACAGGTCCTAGGTGAGGGACCAGACAAAGCACGGCTCAAAGACCCCTAATGATGACGACAAACAATGGACTTCGTTTTCCCTTGCCCGGACGCGGGCCACCGGGGCCCCCCACTGGAGCCAGGCCTGGTGGTGGGGCGCGAAGGCGAGCGCCTGGTGGCCGGGCACAGCCCGAAAGGGTAACGTGGGCCCCCCTTCCCATGGGCTCACCACCTGTGGGAGGGGCCATAGGGGTCGGGTGCAGTGTGAGCTGGGCGGTGGCCGAAGGCGGGGACCTTGGCGATCCGATCCCTGGCTACAGAAGCTGGCTCTAGGGACGTGGAATGTCACCTCTCTGCCAGGGAAGGAGCCCGAGCTGGTGTGTGAGGTCGAGAAGTTCCGACTCGATATAGTCGGACTCGCCTCCACACACACCTTGGGCTCTGGTACCAGTCTTCTCGAGAGGGGTTGGACTCTCTTCCACTCTGGAGTTGCCCATGGTGAGAGGCACCGAGCAGGTGTGGGTATACTTATTGCCCCCCGGCTCGGCGCCTGTACGTTGGGGTTCACCCCAGTGGACGAGAGGGTAGCCTCCCTCCGCCTTCGGGTGGGGGGACGGGTCCTGACTGTTGTTTGTGCCTATGCACCAAACAGCAGTTCAGAGTACCCACCCTTTTTGGAGTCCTTGGAGGGGGTGCTGGAGAGCGCTCCCGCTGGGGACTCCATTGTTCTGTTGGGGGACTTCAATGCTCACGTGGGCAATGACCTGGAAGGGTGCGATTGGGAGGAACGGCCCGAGCGGTGTTCTGTTATTGGACTTCTGCGCTCGTCACGGATTGTCCATAACGAACACCATGTTCAAGCATAAAGGTGTCCACACGTGCACTTGGCACCAGGACACCCTAGGTCGCAGTTTGATGATCGACTTTGTGGTCGTGTCATCGGACTTGCGGCCGGATGTCTTGGACACTTGGGTGAAGAGAGGGGCGGAGCTGTCAACTGATCACCACCTGGTGGTGAGTTGGCTCCGATGGTGGGGGAAGATGCCGGTCCGACGTGGCAGGCCCAAACGTATTGTGAGGGTCTGCTGGGAACGTCTGGCAGAATCCCCTGTCAGAAGGAGTTTCAACTCCCACCTCCGACAGAACTTTGCTCATGTTCCGGGGGAGGCGGGGGACATCAAATCCGAGTGGACCATGTTCCGCGCCTCCATTGCTGAGGCGGCCGACCGGAGCTGTGGCCGTAAGGTGGTCGGTGCCTGTCGTGGCGGCAATCCCCGAACCCGTTGGTGGACACCAACGGTGAGGGATGCCGTCAAGCTGAAGAAGGAGTCCTATCGGGCCTTTTTGGCCTGTGGGACTCCTGAGGCAGCTGATGGGTACCGGCTGGCCAAGCGGAATGCAGCTCTGGTGGTCGCTGAAGCAAAAACCAGGGCATGGGAGGAGTTCGGTGAGGCCATGGAGAAAGATTTCCGGACGGCTTGGAGGAAATTCTGGTCCACCATCCGACGTCTCAGGAGAGGAAAGCAGTGCACCACCAACACTGTGTATATTGGGGATGGGGCGCTGCTGACCTCGACTCGGGACGTTGTGAGTCGGTGGGGAGAATACTTCGAAGACCTCCTCAATTCCACCGACACGCCTTCCCATGGGGAAGCAGAGTGTGGGTTCTCTGAGGCGGGCTCTCCTATCTCTGGGTTTGAGGTCACCGAGGTAGTTAAAAAGCTCCTCGGTGGCAGGGCCCCGGGGGTGGATGAGATTCGCCCGGAGTTCCTAAAGGCTCTGGATGTTGTGGGGCTGTCCTGGTTGACACGCCTCTGCAACATCGCGTGGACATCGGGGACAGTGCCTCTGGATTGGCAGACTGGGGTGGTGGTCCCCCTTTTTAAGAAGGGGGACCGGAGGGTGTGTTCCAACTACAGGGGGATCACACTGCTCAGCCTCCCTGGTAAGGTCTATTCAGGGGTGCTGGAGAGGAGGGTCCGTCGGGAAGTCGAATCTCAGATTCAGGAGGAGCAGTGTGGTTTTCGTCCTGGCCGTGGAACAGTGGACCAGCTCTACACCCTCGGCAGGGTCCTCGAGGGTGCATGGGAGTTCGCCCAACCAGTCTACATGTGTTTTGTGGACTTGGAGAAGGCATTCGACCGTGTCCCTCGGGGAGTCCTGTAGAGAGTGCTTCGGGAGTATGGGGTACCGAACCCCCTGATACGGGCTGTTCGGTCCCTGTACGACCGGAGTCAGAGTTTGGTCCGCATATCCGGCAGTAAGTCGGACTCGTTCCCGGTGAGGGTTGGACTCCGCCAAGGCTGCCCTTTGTCGCCGATTCTGTTCATAACTTTTATGGACAGAATTTCTAGGCGCAGCCGAGGTGTAGAGGGGGTCCGGTTTGGTGGCCTCAGTATTGCATCTCTGCTTTTTGCAGATGATGTGGTTCTGTTGGCTTCATCAAGCCGTGACCTCCAACTCTCATTGGAGCAGTTCGCAGCCGATTGTGAAGCGGCTGGGATGAGAATCAGCACCTCCAAATCTGAGACCATGGTCCTCAGTCGGAAAAGGGTGGCATGCCATCTCCAGGTCGGGGATGAGATCCTGCCCCAAGTGGAGGAATTCAAGTATCTTGGGGTCTTGTTCACGAGTGAGGGAAGAATGGAACGGGAGATCGACAAGCGGATCGGTGCAGCGTCTGCAGTGATGCGGACTTTGTATCGGTCCGTTGTGGTAAAGAAAGAGCTAAGCCGAAAGGTGAAGCTCTCAATTTACCGGTCGATCTTCGTTCCTACCCTCACCTATGTTCATGAGCTGTGGGTCGTGACCGAAAGAACAAGATCCCGGATACAAGCGGCCGAAATGAGTTTCCTCCGCAGGGTGTCCGGGCTCTCCCTTAGAGATAGGGTGAGAAGCTCGGTCATCCGGGAGGATCTCAGATTAGAGCCGCTGCTCCTCCGCATTGAGAGGAGCCAGATGAGGCTGGGGCATCTGATTCGGATGCCTCCCGGACGCCTCCCTGGTGAGGTGTTCCGGGCATGTCCCACCGGGAGGAGACCCCGGGGACGACCCAGGACACGCTGGAGAGACTACATCCTTCGGCTGGCCTGGGAACGCCTCGGGATCCCCCCGGAAGAGCTGGATGAAGTGGCTGGGGAGAGGGTAGTCTGGGCGTCCCTGCTGAAGCTACTGCCTCTGCGACCTGACCTGGATAAGCGGTAGAGAATGGATGGATGGATGAAATATACAATATGTACATTCTGTATTTACAAAACCAATTGATTAAAATTATCAAAATAAGACTAGTATGTGTCAACTGTACATGAGTAATTAAGACTATATAAGAAGGTGTGAATGTGAACAAAAGGCAGCATTTTATGTCAACTGCATATGAGTATTAAAAATGATATATGCATGTCATTGGCAGCTGTACATTTGTAAATAAATACTATATAAGCAGATTTAGATGTAAAGAATGGGAAGCAAGAATAGTCAGTCACATTGTTATGTGGAAACTGAGGAAAAAAAGATAAATACAGATGTGGATTTGAATAAAAGGCAGCAATAATAGTCAGCCGTATTGTCAGTGCCAAGTAATGATATATGATTAATAAATACAATGTATGTAGATGCCGATGGCAACTGTACATGAATAAATAAATACATAAAAGCATATTTGAGTGTGAGGAGAAGGCAGCAAGATGAGACAGGCATTGTTATGTTGTGCCGTTTCCCTGTTATATTACCAGCGGTTAAGGCAGTGAAGGCACTGCTTTTTAGTAAGGGGGTAAATACTTAACCTCACTCCACGAGCTATCTGTCAGTAATACTTCTCTGACCCAGCCCAGTATGGAGCTGCTTTTAAAGGATTAATACCTTTAACTGTGCCACAAAGACGTTGACAAACAAAAACAACAAGTGACACAATGTTCTGTTAGAGTCGGGTAATGAGCACTGTGAGTTTCATAATTGCGACCTTAAACAATGTGCGTTTCTTTACTGAGGACCAAAATTATTTATGCACCTGGGAAGCGATTCTGAAAGTGTAGAGGTACACGGGCTCCCTCAAGTACGTGAAAGAATCACTGAATTATTTGTTTTACTTAAATAAATGAGGTGAAGGAAGTTTAAAACAAGAAATACAATATTGTGTATACCTCTGCTAAAATCACTTATATCCTAAACAGATCCTGGAATTCTACCCCTGAAATTGGTGAATAATACAGTATATTTAGTATTTGGGTCACTTTTTTTGCGTTGCTGAAAAAAAGGAAGGTGACGATGAATGAAAATATCTTATCAATCGATGGCAAGAAAATGAAGTGAGATCAAAATTTACAAACACCACTTTAAAAATAGAAGCAAAGAAAGAGGATCAGGAGGGCTATTTTATGTGCAGTCCATTTTCCATCCATCCATTTTCTGAGCCGCTTATCCTCACAAGGGTCGCGGGCGTGCTGGAGCCATCCCAGCTATCATGGGGCAGGAGGTGGGGTACACCCTGAACTGGTTGCCAGCCAATTGCAGGGCACATACAAACAAACAACCATTCACACTCACATTCACACCTACGGGCAATTTAGAGTTGTCAATTAACCTACCATGTATGTTTTGGGGATGTGGGAGGAAACCGGAGTGGCCAGAGAAAACCCACGCAGGCACGGGGAGAACATGCAAACTCCACACAGGCGGGGCCGGGGATCGAACCCAGGTCCTCAGAACTGTGAGGAAGACACTCTAACCAGTCGTCCACCGTCCATTTTCATTGACTCAATTAAGTACAGATTGTTTTCATACATTTCAGTGCAGTGTTAAATTGAATTTGCATTAAATATATACTTTTTAGGAATAAAACCTCTTCCTTGTTTTTTTATGCACACCTAGGCCTAAAACACTAGTGCATTTGAATGTTGGTCATGATGGTGGTACTTGGAGTGCTAAGATTTTTTTTTTTAGGTGGTACTTGGTGTAAAAGGTTTGACACCCCTGCCCTAGAGAATTGTGTGAGTGCTGCACTCCCACAAACGTGCACACAGTTGCCACACTGAGCTTGATTTCCTGCCACCAGAGAGCATGTGTTTTCAGAAGGGCCCTTCTGCCCAATAAAACCTGCTTATTCAGCTTGTTCACACCAAAATGCAGAGACAGACAAGCTGAGGGCTCATTCCAGAATTGTAGCTGTTAGTAAAAGTGATCCCTACATATCATTTCAAATACCAAAAATCTCTCCTCTACCCCTAAAATGGCTTTTCCCCCCCTCTCTCTCTCTCTTGTCCTTCCCTCTTGCTGACCAACTTCCATATCAAATCTAACAGATGAAAACTAAGTTTTAAGCCAGCTTTTTATTTTATTTTTTATTTTTTGGTATGATTTTGTTGGCATCTCCCTTGTAATTGTTAAAACATTTTGTTTTATCACATATTTGTAATGATGTAATTATTATACATATGTTGTGTCATATGCGCAACACTGTTACTAAAACCTTTTCAGCCATGTAGAGGAAGAGAAAAAAGTGAGCTGCATGACTCAGTAGATATGACATTGTCAAGCTAATTGCTAATATATTTTTCACGTGCCTGAGTATCTGTCACAGTGTTGTGCCAAATAAAGAAAGATAAAATATCTCATAAAAAAATGAACTGTTGATGGTTTAACTGTTTTTCTTGAAAACATAACACAAAAAAACTGTTGTTCTGTTTTTCAAAACTAATCTTTTTGTGTTAGTTAGTGTAATGAGATTTTTGCATGCAACCTAATGCAATCCAATACAAAAGCTGTATCAAATATTGTCTGTTTACAAAGATAATAATACCCAGTTTTAAACAATATTGGCAGACAGGTAGTAATTTAGCAATTCCGTATGTTTATTATTGGGATTGTAGCTGGCAGTGGTGTAGATTATCTTGGTAGAGCCAGAATTTTAACCAAATGCTATTAGATAGTGCAGGCGGGTATCATGGTTGAATCATGGTTCACACGTCCCCCACAAATGGTTGAATTGTACGGTCGTATGTGTACGTGCCCTGCGACTGACTGGTAACTAGTCCACGGTGTCCATCACCTTTCGCCCAAAGTTTGATGGGAGATGCTCGGGCCGATGGATGGTTGGACAATACCGGTGCACCTGAAGAACTTTCTAATGCAATTCCAGCTGAAGCGATACCAAAACAGTAAACATAATTTAATGCTGTAAACATTTGCCAACCATTTAACTGTGAAACTTAAGGACGGTGTGCTTCAACCGGCACCCTATGTGTCAGACACTGGAGTCCATTTCAGTTGATATTTCATCCTTTACTGTATGGCAACACAGCCATCTGCTCGCATTCTTTTGACAAAACGCATGTGAACATGCATGCAAACATGACATGCAGAGGTTGAGAAAAAAACATAATGGCATATGGTTTGTAATTTACTCCTGTGTGCTGCATCGCAGGGCGTAGTCATTTGAATAGAATATCCATCCATCCATTATCTGAGCCGCTTCTCCTCACTAGGGTCGCGGGCATGCTGGAGCCTATCGGCCACCGTGCCGCCTGAATAGAATATATTTGTAGTTATTGTCACCTTTTGCGCAGAAGTGGCAAATGTTTTCACACTTTTAAGCTTGTGTAAAAAAAAATAAAATGTCTGGTAAAAGTAGAAGTACTCATTTAACTCCTTTGCTTAAAGACCCTGTAAAGATAATAGCTGAAAATTTTCAAAAAATGAGAACTATATAGTACAGAATTGGGAGATATACGATTAAAGTATTTTTCACCATTTCAGTTTTCTTGATTTTTCTGGGGGCATGGCGCACTTTGGAGTCCATGAGTCGCTCATCCCCCGCTACATAAGAACTCGAGTGCCTTCGTTGGCATCAGCGGTTATCTGACACAGTTGTGACGTGCAGTTAGCCAGCTAGCAATGCGTACAACCTAAAAATGCATTTTCCCTTCCTATTGTCCGCTGGCTTGGGTGCTTTAGAGCAGCTCGTTGTCGACAAGGAGTGTGTAGAGAAAGACGGAATATTGAGGGTTTGTTTTTATAAAGTCTACCTTCACAGAAAGCGTGTGGAAATGGACTTCACTCTGACATAGTCATTTTAGAGCGCCTCGTTGTCGCAGTGTGGAAAAACTCCGCGATGACCTGGTGGGATATACTCTAGCCAACGGAGGCTTTAAGCACATATATTTTCCCAACTCAAACATATACGTTTTCTGTAGGAATAAAAATATACTGGACGAAGTAACAACCTTTTTTTCAAGGACTAGTAGTGACAGTTGACAGTAAACGGGACACTGTTTCAGAGCATTCGGCGGACCCACCCCCAGTGTCTGAGAGCAGAGAGAATGACTAAAATTTTCTGAATTTTGAAGCCTATTTTATATACTTTATTTATTTATTTTAATCATTCACATTTGGCATGATTGTCAACAATACTTCTCAGTGGCGTGACATTTTTTTTTGACTTCACAGGGGTTTTGAGTAAAAGTGAAAAAGTACAGACTACGAAATAAAAGTCAAAAGTCATCAGAAAAAGAAAAGTAAAAGTAAAGACACCTGGAAAATCTACTCAAGTAAAGTAACAAAGTATTTGTACTTGCCACCACTGGCTTTGCGTGGATGGCAGAAAGTGTGGACACGCTATATGTAATTAGCAAAAGAACGGTTGGCGTCACAGTGATGTGAACAAAAAGTATGAGCGTGCATGAAGGGGGCGGGAGGGGAAAGGCCCGGCTGTTCACGCTCTCAGGGTGAGTGTGTGTGAGTGGCTAATGGAGCCGGCGAACAAGTCATCAATTCACAAGTGTGCCGAGGGAATGACACACCGCTGACCTCACAAGCCTCATCGGGCCAGGCACTGAGGTACATGTGGACGTGTGCTCTGTGTGTGTGAGTGGAGAGGTCACAGCTTTGTGATTGAATGAGTAAGCTAGATAAATACAGTGCAATTTGTGTATACAATCTAAACGAATTAAACCTATAGAAATGGATAGTCGTCGAAATGGAATGAATCTGTTCTGCCGTCAGTCAGGGTGAAGACACGCCATTTCCAAGTGACTACACAGAAGCAGTATCATGTTAAAGCCAAGAGATAAGCAGAGCTGCGGTTTTGGAAGCACAGATTAGTGTTAGCTGACGGCGTTATCAACGTTAGCTTCTGATAAGACGCACTTGATAGTTCAGACAGCTGCGGATGGAGGAGCGGGGGTGCATGTGCCACATACACAGATCCATGAACTAAATGACAAGTGGACATGAACTAAATGACAAGTGGAATTTGGCGACTTGGTGATGAAGTGCTGCATCCATGGCTGAAAATACAATACTGTGTATGCTTTTACTGTCTTTATGGCGACTCACATATGCTTTGCAGTTCACACTTGCTTCGCCACTGGTTTCAACCTCGAGTCGTCATGGTAAGCAAAAGTAGAAGGCGGTCATTTGCATAAGGAAGGACCACTTCCTCAAAACAGGCTAGACAGGTTATTATGACAGCTGGTTTTAAACTGTTTTTAAAAAAGAATCATAGATATATGATGATACATTTAAAATAAAATATCTTAATCAACAGTGTACTCAATGTTAGCTTTGGTGACAAATTACACATTAAACTCAAATTCAAACCGAAATATATCCTGAGTGGTCTATTATAAATGCACTTGTGGAAAAAACTGGGAGAACAAGCAATTGGTGAGAGCGTATCTGGGCCATGATATGCAAATGAAAGTGTCTTCAGGCATTTTTGCAGCTCTTTGTGAATGGGCAACGCTTTAAGAAGAGTCCCTTTTATCCTTCTTGGGCTAAGACTCATTAGGTTCCCAAGCACCCAGGCAGTGTGAAAGCCATCCTCGAATCGTTGTTTATTATTCTTCTGACAAATGAATCACCTTTTTGGGTGATGCCCCAGAAATTTTTTTTTACATAATAACATAATTCAATGGAATGCAAAAAATTTAACAGTTTGCGCATCTAGTGTGGGCATCTTGGCCACCAGCTAGCTAATACATAAAGATCCTGCATGCAGATTTGACGATGAAATGACAATGACAGAAGACTGTCGCAACGAATCTAAAATAATATTAGTCGTTTTTCACAGAGGATAAAGAATATATGGCTGTGAGTATTGTCGTATGCTCTGTCTCCACGTGTGGCTACCACATCAATGCTAGTTTTGTTAACCCATCTGTGGTATTTTGCCTTGTGTTAGCATTAAGCTAGCGGACTTTCATAAAACAAAGGTAATGTGGTTTGATTAAATACAAAATGTGTCTTTATCTTTGTTTTATATTTGGCTCGCAACTACAGACACAAACTTGACCGAGGGATGGCTCATATCTCAAATAACTCAAGCCGTGTCAGTCTCAAGGTACCACTGTATATATATACTTTCTCTGACATTTGTATTTGTTGGTGTGCTATGCTGTGAGTTTTTTGTAATGTAAATTATGTGCCTTGGCTTAACAAAGGTTGGGAGCCACTGTTTTAGGGGTGAAGAAAAAAGTTTCTCAGTAGCGCCCCCTGGAAAATTTGAAGAAAAGAAAATGGCCCCAGACAACAGTTTCCACAATCTACATGAAAGTGGCTGGACATGTCTATCAAAACAGGACACACTAAAAAATTCTCAAGGACCCATGCTCGAAACTAAACAGGGAATTGACCATTTTGGGCTGAAAAATTCGATGTAACTGACTGCTGTTGTTGAACTTTAGAGTTTCCTTTGTATGCTTTTGGATCAGGATGGAATATGACATCGACATTCTACCCACGACGGGAGAGAACACATCATTGGTGACACACCCTGGAGTGGCCAACTCACGACACTCCAGCAGTGAATGTATTTCTTTAAGCTGCTTGTCCGAATCTAAGATGGAATTTCTTCATTCGCAGGATGCATTCTTGACTTTCAGCAGCCACACTGAATAGGTAAACACATCCAAATGACAGACAAGGCAGGCAGTGGCTCATTTAATTTTATTTCTTTGTAATCACCGGGTTGATCAAGGCCATGCAAACAACTTCCTCACCCTCGTTTTCATGTAGCAAATAAAAGCCGATCAATGGCCTCAATTGGCTACTGCGGGTCATAAAAATGCATGCCTACTAGCCTTTAACCTGACACTTTCCCCACTCTGTTTTTGGTTGTAAGTTGTTAAAAAAATTATCATGGGCTTTTTCAGAAAACAGCAAACAATGCTTCTTGCGCATGCCAGCATATGGTGGGAGTATCACGGGTGCAAAAGCAGCAGTCATCTCAAAGTAGGTCGCCCCTGGGGGGCGGATTGGCGTTTTTTATGTACACTACAATTTCACGCAATTATTAACATTTACTCCTTTTCCTGTGGTGGCACATGCTCGACCAAGCTGCTCATTATTGCAGCTTAATGGTAGAAAAACAAGTCCTCATCAGTCACTTCAGTATAATTATAGAGACAAGTATCCTATCATAAATGAAGGAAGAGGCATTTCTTATTGTCAGTGTGAGGACCTGCACCTGTACATTTTAAGTGACGCGTATGTAATATATGACTGTTTATACTGACGAAACACATTGAAGAACTTCCCAAATTGCATGTAAATAAATCCACATGCATCAACACAGCATAATTACAACGCAGAAGTTGACAATACATTATAAATTATACAAATATTAAGAGTTACATAGTGTATGGTTGGCCTGTGCTGATTCTTCTCTTTAATGATGTAAACATTAGTCCACTGACCACCGTTGGCTGTTATTTTGCTGACCACTAATGTAGCATATTTAGACCATATTTAATTGTCTTTAGAGCTTTTCATAATGTTCGTAAACAACAGGTGCCAGGGTACTTCCTTGGTGGCTGAAAGGTGAGTGACTACTGCTGTCCTG
The DNA here is from genome assembly GCF_024500385.1 of Phyllopteryx taeniolatus. Classification (NCBI taxonomy): domain Eukaryota; kingdom Metazoa; phylum Chordata; class Actinopteri; order Syngnathiformes; family Syngnathidae; genus Phyllopteryx; species Phyllopteryx taeniolatus. The sequence goes on from NC_084506.1 coordinate 17,318,049, forward strand.
AACTGAAAATATTACAAAAACTTGCTGTGTTTAACATTGGGCCGATTTCAATTTCCTTCTAAGAATTCGACAGAACCTGTGAGCATAAATTGAGTGGATATTGTAAATATAGAGAAGATCACAAGACTTCTAATGGGAAAGCCAGACCTTGATTGTCGGGTTTGAGAAAGACATTTTCTCACAGGTACAGTATGTATAAAGTTTTTGGTTGGGTTGTGTTTGAGCAATTTTAGCAAAACATAATGGCTAGTCTGATAACTAACAGCTCATGCGGGTCCGTGCCATTAATCCGAACAACAGAAAAGTCACTTAATGATCATGTTAATTACGGTTTACTTAATCCAATTATACTTGTCAGGCACTTTAAATGCAAATGCAACACAGTACACCAAATTGCTGCACGAAGCAGTAAATAAATAACACCACAAACAAAGTGGTTCACATAAAACACAAAGGTAAATACATAAAATTAAAAGATAAAAATGTCAGTCATAAATGGAGAAATAAAAACAATAGGAATCACAAAAATCAGTCAACATCTCACTGGGTGTCAAAGGCCCCTAGGTGTTAAGTGATTTAAAAACAGGTAAAGATGTCGGATGTGCTGACATAGTTCGTTCCACAATTTTATCACCACCAATTGTTGTATTTCGACAACATCAAGATGCAATTGACAACTTGTATCCGATCCATGAGTTTACGCTGTATTCGCATTTGCGGATATCCAATACATAGGCCTGATTCCAATTTCATACATTCCCCCCCCCCCCCCTCTTTTTTTTTTTTTACACTCCCATGACGTATATCTCAATTGTGCCACTTGAGAGCAAAACATCGGAAATGTGTCACTTGAACCATGCGGTGTAAGTGCACCCTCTAACTTGCAGATAACCGCCATATCCTGTCTATAAAAAACAAAACAAAAAAACACGGGCCCCCACATGCGAGACCCCCATATACATATGCACACATGAGAACTGTGGGAAACCCTAAACGATAACAGAAACATCTGTCTCCGACATTAGGAGTGTAGCTCGGAGGGGTGAGGGGCTGCGAAGAAATCCAATTCTAGATCGTGACCCCCTCTCCAGCTCCCCACATACAGTATACTGTAACACGCCCCCCAGCCCCACCCCCGAGCCCCACATACACTGTGTACACAGGAAGAGGCAGCAACATGGTTGTATACAGACAAGGCTCTCTTTGCCCGGGGGACTTTGTCAGGTAATTCATAGCTGATCTACAAACTTTGTAAATAAAAACGTTAAAATGTCTATGTAAAATATGTAAACATTTTTATTTTAATAATAGATAATACACAATTGCTAATAGCAAAAAAAAAACGCAATTGATGCTGATTAAATTCTCGTAAATTCACAAGTCAATAAATATTTCTCATTTACAATAGTCGATTAACCAATAAATAGATTATACAATTATTTAACGAGATAAACAAGTTAAAAAAATGCTGCAATTATTACAGGACTCTTCTTGATATTGTAAATACTCAGTAGGCCATACTTTGCTTCCCCTTGTCTATATCAGAATCAGAATCATCTTTATTTGCCAAGTATGTCCAAAAAAACACACAAGGAATGTGTCTCCGGTAATTGGAGCCGCTCTAGTACGACAACAGACAGTCAATTGACAGAGAACACTTTTGAGACATAAAGACATTGAGAAAAACAGTCACTGAGCAATAAAGGGTTGCTAGTTATCTGGTAATGCCAGTACATTATTATTTTTTTGTTGTTGTTTTTTTTGACAATTGTGCAAAAAGATGCAGAGTCCTCTAGCACTTAGAGCGGTTCGAATTATTAATATTGCAGTAGTCCGGTGCAATGACCATTGTGCAAAGGGCGCCGAGACTTCATGTTATATATGTTGAAAAGTGTCCACACAGGTCCGCCCAGTGTCAAGTTTTGAGTAATTATCACCTTTGGGCACAAGGAAAATAGTGAAGGTAAATCACGAAGGAAACTGTGTAAATAGCATGGAGGTTTTAGGAGGAATTTAGAGTATTTTATACAACTGTGAAAATGTTGCTCAAACCAGAATTCCGGGTGTGTCTCGACACATATGGCCTTGAATCTACATCATAGCTGCGTACTAACAGGAGGACTGAACTTCTGTAACCATGGGAAACGGAAAATGTGGCGGGCAACGTTAGAGAGCTTGCTTCACTTTAAGTGTACACTTCCTGTTACATCTCTATCACGTTTCAGACAGTGAAAGTTTGCGTTTTAGTCAGCCGATTCTGTCTTCAACAGCATGTTTCGACCCACGCTATTCGTTTCCACACACACATCTGTTTCCTGCGTAGTGTGTATGGCAGGTCCTTGGACGGAAGTGTCACCTCTGTCAGAGATGAGCCCTCTGGTGACTCATCCTATTGTTCAACCCGGTGCTCATGTTAGTCACATGCTCCTAAATTATGAGAAGGTCATCAAGGACACTTCACTTAAAAACAAGCCCTCACTCCCCCACACCACCACCAATGTGTGTTATTTTGGTCATTTCCAGTAATTCTTGGAAGGTTTTAGCGGCAATTTGAATGGCGGCAGAGGCCTTGGGTGTTATGCTTCCAGGAAATCAGCAGGGCAACATACACCATTAAAATCGAGGTTTCTATAGAGCGGTTTTAACAGAAGGATGGTGGATAAGTAGATATCCTGACCCTTCATCGCTAAGAAGATTACTCTTCATCACAAAGAATACTCGGGATATTCAGTCTGCGACAAACAGCTGACCAGGGTGCTGTAATTAAAGGAGAAGAGTGATCACGCTGATCTGCTATAATCAAAGTAGCGAATGACAGATGAACACCGCCACTACTGTGTTAAAGCCGGGGAGAAACCTACGGCAACCACCAACAATTTTGAAAGACAAACCATTTATTTTAGATTGTTTTTTTTTTTTGCTAGGTTTTCACGAAAAGCAATAATAAACATTTATATTATTTCATTCATCCTGTTGAACCATCAACAGTTAATTCTGTATGATATATTTTTTTGTCATATTGTAAATTTTCCTGTTTTTGGCACAACCCTGTTAGATACTCAGCCCCAAAAAACACATTTTCAAAATATTGCTGAGTCAATCCTTTGAAATTGAAGAAAGTTACATTGCATTCTAATAGTAACTTAATTTTAGTATCACTCTAATTACAGATACAGGGCAGCAAATCAATGCTAAGGCCAAGAGTTTTTGCTCAAAAGCATGCTAGCTGTGTTAGTTGTTATGCTAACTGGTCAACAAAATAACTTAACATCGTTAAACATGAAAAACATTGTAAAAATATGAAAAATAGAAGAGAGGATTTAGGTCTCCCCATGGTAGCGCTATTAGCTTGATGATGTCAATCCTACTGAGTAAGATAGCTCACTTTTTTCCCTCCTCCTCTAGATGGCTAAAAAGTTATATACTATTAAAAGGAAGGCAAATCAACAAAATCGTACCCCAAAAAACAGATTTGAAATTTGTTTTATCTCTTATTTTGATATGTAATTTGGTCATCAAGAGTGGGGGACAAGAGGGCGGAAAAAGCTGTTTTTATTTGGTATTTTAAATAATATTTCAGAATCACTTTTACTACAGCTACAGCTATTTTTTCCACAGAACTATAATTTAAACAACACTTGCTCTGATGCTTTAATATCATTCATTCAAACCGCACCACCAATTTAAGATTGTTACATAATATCCGTTTGATACACAGTATATACCATAGTCCACCCCCACCCTCCCGGTAACTGACAGGAATTACAACAAGTTTATACCATGATATACAACATGGTAGATGTGGTGAACATGATAGCAAACTTTCATCAATGAGCAGCATTAGCGTTAATTTGCAACACATAATAGGCTTTTCGCTACGTAAGTTTTCCCAACCAAACGTCCCGAGAGGTATCACTTATACCGAGGAGCGTCTTTTAGAATGTTGGTGTATAAACACATTGAAACTCACCAGCTGGCTAATCGTCATTTCACTGCTGTCGATACGTTTCAGTCAGACAGTAGCACATTTGCGTGTCATGTTATTTTTTAAAGTATGTTTCAACAACATATCAGACAAATATATGTTAAGTTGGATATACTGTATGCCTCTAAAGGTGTACAAAACTTGAGTTTGAACTGCTGTCATGCATGTGGAGTATGGTGTCAAAGATTGTTTTCAAGCAGCAAATTTGGTCGAATTGAAGGGCTTGTTCTTTCACGAAAGATATCCCGATGAGTGTTTCCCAATCTTTATTGAGCCAAGACGCATATTTTACATTAGAATGGCACGCAAACAACAGAAGCAGATACTGTAAAAAAAATAAAATACTACTGAGTCAACTCCTTGACTGAAGTAAAAATGTACAGGCTCCAAAATTTAACTAATGTGTATGTAATGTAAGTACAAAAGTCAATCCATCCATTTTCTTGACTGTTTTCTACAATACCTGTTTTAATAACAGCACAACAAAAACATCTGTACATAAAATAGTGTCCCTCTTTTATTAACTTGCATAGTGCTTTTATTGTGAATAAAAATAACCTCTGTCACCAAAATGCATCGGTGCAGTCAATGAATCTGGCGATCGCTCATTGGCGCCAACCTCGCTCTCCTCTCATTCTCGCCTGTTTCCTCTTCTTTGTGGCCACCCGATTCTTGCTTGACATTTGCGCCATGTTTTATTGGTTCAATAAAAAAACAGTACTACATTATGATGTATGTGGCACCTTAAAACCTGATACATGACCGATGTGCAGTGCTTAACTCCTTGATGTGCGGCGAAGAGTCACCAACTGTTATCTTTCAGTGACGGTCCACGTCAGTCGAGTTAGGCCACTTCGCTTAGTGTGTGACAGGCCTTACCGATATGGCTTGTTTTATTTAAATTTTTTTTTTTGGGGGGTGGGGGGGGGATTAGATGGAATTTGTCGATGCTAGCAGTTATGCTACTGGCACAAAATACAACGGATAAATAAATCTCTTAAATAAGGCCAGATGGGGAATATCTTGCCTCTACCGATCTGTTGCATCATACTTGTTAATGCTCACTGGTACTGTATTAACAGTACCAGTGAGCATCTGTTTTTGTAGTTTTTTTGCCTTATAAATTCCCAAATCTCTGCCTCAACCAAAATCTCTACCACAATTGACTTTATCACTCTCTATTTAATTTTTTTTACATTGTGTCATTATAAGGAGCCTATTTCAATAAAGGAGTAAAAAACGTACAGATATGTATTTTTAAAGTAAAACTCCCATCAGAAAAATCAACACTCAAGCAAAGCAAAACAAATCTACTTGAATGAATTGAAATGACTTACTTGAGTATAGTAACAAGGTACGTGTACTTTGTTACAACCCAGCTGTGTGTGTGAGGGTGAGAGGAAGGGGAGTCGCTCTTATGTGACGTCACCCGGCCACTCCCACTGCTCCGAGATTTACATATCGTGTAGTTCCCGGCTGAGCATTCGTATGGAGCAGTTGAGCATTTTCCAAAAGACGAAGACACGCCTCGAAGCCGACCCGTGACCGTGAGATGCGCTCCTTTTGACCGTTTCTCCCACTTTTTTTGTAAAAACCTGGAAGAAGAAGAAGAAGTGGTGTCGCCGTTTGACTTCGTGGTGAGTGTGTGAGAGTGTGTGTGTGTGTGTGTGTGTGTGTGTGTGTCTGGGTCTCGCGCTGGTTTGGGGTTGCGTTCACGAGCGTCCTGTAACAAAAGCAGCCCGGTTGTGATTGAGCGTTAAGGGTGGGTGTTTTGAAGCCGCTTTTTGTGTGTGTGTGTGTGTGTGTGTGGACACAGGGGGGGGGTCGTTAGCTTAGCGTAAACAAGAAGAAGCGGAAAAATGAGGGCGAACTTCAACATACAAACTCTTTTGTTCTCCTTTTGTTGTGGCGCGACAGTCAGCGGACGGGACAGTAGAAGGTGAAAGAAGCATGTTATGTAGTTCAGACGTACAGTTTCGTCACTTTTCACAAATTCTACTATTTTTGAACACTTAAGAATTCATGTAGTCCTTGTGTGAACAAAATACTCGTTTAGTTGGTGTCTTCGTAGCCTTAATGTTGCATATAGTGATACATACAGCAGATGTCTTTATGATAAATTAAGATGTCATAAGGTAAAAAATAATGAATGGTCATGAAGATGTCATAAGGTAAATAAGAATCTGTGCATGGGTCATGAGTGCATTGAACATGTGTGCTGTCATCAGGGCCCCACAGTGTTGTGCAATTGTATGTTGCAACAGGTCTGTTAAAGCGTACTCACAGTACTCACTTTTTACTCAAACTTTAACCCAAAAAAGTTATGTAAACTTTTGGGGTCAAATTCAATGTTTAAAAAAAAAAAAAAAAGCGTGTTGCAGGAAACGGTTAAAGTGTAATGTGCTACTTTCACCAATTTCTTATGGTAGGGTGATCAGGTGTCAGCGCCAGCCGGTGTCCTGTCCTGTCCTGTGCTGTCGAGGAGTTGTCCTAGTGCGCTACGAATAGAAGGCATGCTCACATGTGTTAGTCATTTGCAGTGGCGTTTGCTAAAGGATTTACATCTGTTTTCTGATCTTTGAACCCCCTCCCCTCTCTTTTCTTTCCGTCTCTTGTTTCCCATAAGGGTGGATGCTGTCAGTGCGTTTTTTTTTGTTTTGTTTTTTGCGAGTGTTACTACTGGAATGCTCCTATGGTTATTGCGCTTGAAGGAATTTCACTGTGAATGAAATACCCCCATTTTCCATTCTCGACGGCACTACATGTCCATTAGTGGTTCTGGGTCATCTCTCGAGATGTATCATTACCGAGTTGGCAGTGTGTATTTTGACCTAGAAAAAACAAGGTATTTGGGTAAGAATTTGGGTGTGTGTTCACGAGGGGTGACCACGCGTGTGTGTGTGTTGATGGTATTATCTGAAAACAGTCCTGCAGGTCTGTCTGTGGGTACAAAGTATGTGAGTCAGCAGATTGCACTGATTCATAAGACTTAACACTACTTGAGACTGCTGAGATTAGTGTTTAGGTCTTTTGTTGGCACAATTCAAAGAATGCCTTGTTGTATATTGAAAGTGACGTCGGGAGCTGCTTTCAGAGTGAAACCCTTCACGACTTCACTTTGGAGATGATCTTTCACGTTTTAAATGGGCTTTACACGATCAAGCGTTTTGGGGCCGATCACCAATCAGTGAGTTAAAAAAAAAAAACGATAACCGATCACCGATCCGATCGCAAGCTGGAGCAATGTGTCTATTTAAATGACTTGTTCATTTACTGTATATACTTGTGTACTGTATACTGAGTATCTTCAAAAATGTTGTCTAGTCTGGTCATGTATGACAGAAATAATGGGTCCTAACTTACTGTAATTAAATTACATTATTGTAATTAAATTACTTCACAAATATTGAAACTTTAGATTCAACAGAATGCCACCATGTTAACACACAACCGTTAGTGCTAGCACTAGCTTGCTAGGCTAAATAACGTTTTGTTGGTTGCTTGTGAGCCGTATCGTATTAAAAGTACCTAAACATACCTCAAGCAATCCTGGAATGAACGTCTTTTCCCGAGCACCGGTGACCACCACCAACACACGTTTCTCCCCATTTTGTTCTTTTTTGACCAACAGAATACACGCGCAATCCATTGTTGTTGTTGTAGCCATGGTAACGAGTGCACCCGGTCGCGTTTGATTTGACAAAGCCCGGTGATTGTAAATTATGTCAAAAGACACACAACGAGGCTAAAAATAAACTAGCTTTTGGGTTAAAATATACTGTATACGACGGCGGCGTGGAGTAAATGTCTTTTGCAGAGCATTGATCGGATCGGTGAATTATGTATGACATTACAGCTGATCAGCATAAAATGCAAATTATCGGCCGATACCGATAAAGCTGATCAGATCGGTGTGAAGTCTAGTTTTAACTAGCTCCCAGGTGTCATAGGCTGGATTTGCGCTACAATGGTTTAAGTAACACATGAGAATTTTTTATTTACTTATAATTTTTTTTGCTCTCAAGTGGCACAATTTGTATATGCTTCATGTCAGGGTGAATTGGGGGTTGGGGTGGGGGGATACACATGGAATCGGACATCTTGAGATCAGAAGATGCTTATCGGACATCTGTCAAATTCAACTGATACCTTGGATATACCCCGTCAATACCAGCTTGACGTCATCAAAATACACCAATTGGTGACGCATGTTGTCTGCTCAAACAACACAAATAAACACATTAAAAAATTAAATGTAAATCTAATCTATAGTGAAAGCGTAGAGCATTAAATATGATGACAATATGGTGGTACCTAGACTTGAAAAGGACCTCAAGATATGAGCCGTCGCTCAACAGTTTTCTTTTTTATGTATTTTTATTTATTTATTTATTTTGCTTGTGAGCAAAAAATTGACATACCAGCCCTAGATTGTTCGGCAGATGGGTAACAATTCTTGACAAAAAAAGTCTTCAAGCTGTTTATTCCAACTCTCAGTTGAGGTTTACTGTCAAACTAAACACAAAACAAAAGAGAATTATTTTATTAAGTCCATTAGCTTAATGGTAACACGCATTGCAAAACACTATAGCTGGGCTAACAAAGCTAATACTTATTGATACGTCGTACCCTCTATTACAGGGTATATCCCATCTGTGCCTTTACGCTGCATTAGGAGTAGGCCTGCACGATTTTGGGAAAAAAATGACATTGTGATTTTTTTATTATTTTTTTTTCATTTTGCAATATACATTCCATCCATCCATTATCTGAGCCGCTCATCCTCACAAGGGAGGATGAGCGGCTGGGCCCGCGCTGGAGCCTATCCCAGCTATCATCGGGCAGGAGGCGGGGTACACCCTGAACTGGTTGCCAGCCAATCGCAGGGCACATACAAACAAAAAAACATCCGCACTCACATTCACACCTAAGGGCAATTTAGAGTCTTCAATCAACCTACCATGCATGTTTTTGGGATGTGGGAGGAAACCGGAGTGCCCGGAGAAAACCCGGGGGAGAACATGCAAACTCCATACAGGTGGGGCCGGGGATCGAACCCCGGTCCTCAGAACTGTGAGGCAGACGCTCTAACCAGACGCTCACCGTGCCGCCGCAATATAAATTGCGATGTGAAAAAAATACAGGATAACGTGTGACGTGAAAAGAAAAATCTGAATTGTCACTTCATCCATGCAGGCTAAAGCCTAATTATAATTTACAATGAAAAAAATTAATGAATGAATGAAAATATTTCAATCGATTTTAATTTTTTTATTTTTTTTAAAAATTTTCCCCCCACACGTCAATGATGTGGAACTGATGTTGATTTATTGCATCTTGAAGAAATTGAGGCAAAATAGAGTGAAGTACAACAGTCGAGTGATGACGTCAGAAGGATAATCTCCTATCTCACAAAAATCACAATCTAAAAAATTATTGGTCGAATAATTGTTAATTTTCATGAGCCGGATTCTACTGTACTGCTTGATGGAAACAAAACTTTGAAAATAGTATTGTGAAATTGTGAATGCTGTGTCACATTTAAAAAAATAAATAAAATGGGTTTAAGTTGGGCGGCACGGTGGCCGACTGGTTAGAGCGTCAGCCTCACAGTTCTGAGGTGCGGGGTTCAATCCCCGTCCCCGCCTGTGTGGAGTTTGCATGTTCTCCCCGTGCCTGCGTGGGTTTTCTCCGGGCACTCCGGTTTCCTCCCACATCCCAAAAACATGCATGAATTGGAGACTCTAAATTGCCCGTAGGCATGACTGTGAGTGCGAATGGTTATTTGTTCCTATGTGCCCTGCAATTGGCTGGCAACCAGTTCAGGGTGTACCCCGCCTCCTGCCCGATGACAGCTGGGATAGGCTCCAGCACGCCCGCGACCCTAGTGAGGAGAAGCGGCTCAGAAAATGGATGGATGGATGGGTTTAAGTTGCTGTTCAAGAAAATATCTAATCAAACACATTCATGATCCTCGAATCAAGAACCGACCCGGCCTACTTTGCAGAGAATGAATGTTTTTTTTATGACACAAGTGATTAAGAGCAGATGTGCTTTCTTTCATACATCCAATGCCACAGAGTGCACAGTATTTGATTAGTATCGTGCTATAGCCGTTTATTGAACTATTCTGTTGTTTTTGTGTTTTGGCCTGCTGTTGTTGTCTGTATAATCCATTTTGCCTTATGAATAAGTGTTAGGACGTAAAGTAAACAAGTGTGACGCAACAGGACAAAAGCTTGGTTTACGTTTATCCTGCGGCTTTAGATTATAATATCACAATTCAGGTATTGACTTTTCGATGCATGTGCAGCATGTAAAAGTCAGGCATACAGAGTCGGTTTGTTTGCTCGGCACTGTATGTTGATTCCCTCATAAGTGAGATAAGATAAGCATTCAATATTGAGTCACAAACCTATTGAGAAGTGGCTTTCACAAAGAACCCCATTGATTCAGCTCGAGGTTTGCAGGGCTTCAATCACGATATGGATCCATTAGCGTGCGAGGGCACTTTGCAGCAGTCCAGGAGGACGGATGGCACGCCGACGCTAAGCGTCCGAGCTTCTTCCCAGCCTCGGAGGTCAAGTATAGAGAGATTGAGCATCTAGGCTGCCGTGTATTGGATTAAGCTCTTTGTTAGCCAGTCTCAAGATATATGATCTTATTGTAAACACAAGCAGGAACGCAGCCAGTTCTTTCAGTTACAGCCTTAACCCAACTTCAGTGTGTTGTTTCACTGCAAGACAACACGCAATAGTCTGCCTTACTGACTAAAAATATGCATATGTATGCCATATTTAGTGCCATGAATCAGAGAGAACAAAGACGGTTGATGTGGACTCCACTTTTTGTGTGTTAGTGTGTGCGAGCGCTCTCATCTGGATAACTGTGGATTGTCTGGTTGCCCAAGGTAACAGTTGTTATTGGGTTTTCCCAGCCAGCATGTAAACAAAGGAGAACCTCCCAAATCCTCCCCGGTGTGTGCCAGTGCAGCCAATGAGATTGGAGATCCCCGCCGGGCTCAGCCAGTGGAAGGCGAGGAGGGAGACGTTCTGCTGGCGGGGGGTGGGGGGACACTGTAGTAGCGCACAAAGCTTTTGAATGTGGAAGTGGAACAGACGTACAAAGACTCAGGTTGTTTTCATCAAAACCCCGTTGACAGTGCACAGCCGGATGCAACTTGTTTCATGCTTTTGGGTACAGTAGAACCCCTGATGGCCAACACAATCTGTTCAGATTTTTCCCCATAGGAAGACATGGAAATTTAAATAATCCCCTTTGTAAAACCTTTTATGGGCTGTACCGTGAACCACTGTGTAATAAGACAAAAGAAGGGCTGGGCGATATGGCCTTTAAAACCCCTGTAAAGTAAAAATAAATATCTTCTAAATTTGACACACCACAGAGAAGAGTGTTGATAACAACTAGGGCTCTCAATCCTCATTTGCTATTTGTATTGACAGTAACGAATGATTTCTGAGTAAGAATCAACTCGTTACTCCTTTTACTATTCTGAAATAATAGTCCAACAAAATCCAAATTGATTATTTGAAAACTACCAGTCGGCTCTCTATTGAAACGGAAAGAAGGTACGCTGGCACCTTTGGGCTGTCGCGTCTCCCTCCGGAAAAGTTTTTCTTTTAAGCTTAAAATGTCTTACTTTAACCAGGATCCCTCTCCGTACCTTGGCCAAAGGTAGAAACCCATGTTGGTTTTACACCTGTCAGTGCCGTGAATCCTTGCTGCCATGGACCAGCGGCCTCCTTTCTAACTAGCCAGTGCTACCTAGCCAGCAAGCCTATTTCTCCTTATGCCGATCAAATTTTTGAACTATTTTCCAGCATTATCTTGCATCAGTTTCGACAGAAATAACGGAAATAGATTTTTCTTTATCGATGTGAAAGGGGATTTTTTTTTCTTCAAATCATGTATGTAAACACTATCCTTAAGAAACTAACATTTTAAATGTTTAAAAATTTAACATGACATTTTGTTTTGATTGAAAATGCAGTAGATTAAAATGAAACGTCAAACTGCATGGCTTGGCTGTGCAAAATATTTGTGGCATGAACATACCAAGCACATACCTTGGGTCAAAAGTTTCCAACCTGTTGATAACTTGCTGTTTTCACAGCGTATAAATTGGGCACCATATGTTCAGCGCGATTCACAATATAGCGACCAAATCGCGAAGTTGGCAACACCAAGTCTACTTTTGTAAACTCTGTTCACAGCCTTCTTGTTTGTTTAAGCAGTGCCTGTCAACAGGGACACTCTTTGAATTACAGAAACAACAACAAAAAAATCTATAAAAAGAAATCATCCTGAGAAATGGAAAAACAATTAATTGATCAAATCACTCGAAATAGTTAATTTTATTTGTCACACTTTGCCATCACTAGTGTGGTACTCCTCAGTGGTGGCATCACACGAAAAACTCATAGAAAAAGCAAACAGTTGTAATCTTTTAGCTTCCCACTGAGCTGATGTCTCACGAGGTTCCCACCTCAAGTTTGTGTGTGGCTTTGCGCACACGTGCGGGCCACCTGTTCCCACCAGGCTTTCATATGTACGTATAGGAACATGTGCCACTCTCAGCTGTGAGGCAGCAGAGGGCTATGGTATAGAGCGATTTGCATTGACAGGTGTGAACCCACCCCCATTGTACCCTACATCAGCCCCCTTTCAAACTATACCCAGTTTCAGGTCCATGTGTTGAAAATTTGCTTTGAGTAAGCGTTTGGATTTGAACATTTTGAAAGAAAAGTGGCTGTCCCTTGCATGCACGTGCTCCTGTCACTCAAAAGCAGCCAAAAAGACGTGATTGGATATCCATACAGTTGTGCCACAAATGACTTTGCAGGTTCATCACATTCCTACAGCGTGAGTCCACGTGGCGTCTCCGCCTTTTCAATCGCCACCATTCATTCTGTAATCTGCCTCAAGCCCCCGCAGGGCTGGACGTGTGGCGACAGCACACCGCGATGCTGGTGCTGTGTGGGGAAACAAAACAACTATGTCGGGGCTGGATCTTGGCCAAACATGAACAATATGTGAGTAAAATGGAAGCTGTTACTCAGTTCTCACGGATTTTGCAGACTTTTGTGATTGTTGTGGCCGAAACTGCTTGATTTGGCGGCTGAATTTTACAAAGATTGCGAAAAGTTAAGATTTTTACTTTTTTTTTTTTTTTTTTTCCCCCCGATCCTGATAATAAGCATACAGTGGAACTAGACCGAAACAATTAAGCAAATAACTATTACAAAAAAAAGAGTGCAGTAAAATCTCTTCCTCAAAGCGTTGTAGGGATAATTTTTCCCAAATAAACTAATGTTACTGCTGTTACACATCACTGTGTAGAAAAAAGTTGGCGGGATGGTGGCGAGCCAAGAGAAAAGGGTCGATAAATGATAATGTCCAAAGTTTGGCATCTTTTCTCACTTAACAAGGAAGATGAAGTGCAATTTATTATTTAATATAGCTTACCATTGCGAGTTGGAACGTACTGTAAGGCCCCCTGTGCACTTTCAATTGCTTTATTAAGCAAACAAAACAAACACGTAATAAGCACATTCATAACGGGTTCGCCAGTTAACAGCCAGCCAACTCTACCTTCTCATTTGCTGACGCCCATGTCACTCACCAGGCCAGGCCCTGCCTTTTAAAGCCTTAAACGCTCAAAGTCACAGCTACTACTAATAATACCTGCCCCTCCCATGCATGATATTGTTTAATCATGCAAAATAAATTTGTACCTGATTACTAATCTGTAGACTACTTGATTTTAAAAAATATTCGATAACAGCAGCCCTAAATGGAACTTGGAAGCTTGAACTCTGACTTTTTTGGTATAAATTTGCAATGCATCCATTTAATTAACCAAAATACCGCCATCAACGTTATGATGGGCACAGTTTTGAACCAACTAGTGGAGATTACTGATTTGTTCCTTTGGGTAAAAACTAGACTTTACGCCGATCTGATCGGTGTTATCGGTATCTGCCGATAATTAGCATTTTATGCTGATCGGCTTTCATGTCATAAGTCGGCAATCCGATCAATGACGTCATCGATCGGCTCCGCACAAGACATTTAACTCCGCGTCTTCGTCGCGTATGAATCCAAAAGCTAGTTTATTTTTAGCCTTGTCACGTGTATTGTTGCGTAGTACTGTAACTATCTGACGGCCAATAATTTTTTTTAAATCAAACGGACTCAAACTCTGGACAACACCGTCCATATAGCTGGGACAGTGACAAAGTTAGAGTAAGCACGTCATTAACAGTATTTATTAAAGTAATTTAATTGCAATAATGTAATTACAGTAAGTTAGCACCAATTATTTCTGTATTGTAATCTTGATTTGACCTAAACTTATGTTAGTGGCCAACCCTTGAATGCCCCGTAGAGGTCATTGGTGTTTTAACTTTTGTCTAAAATGCTAGAGAGTAATTTGAGCTGGGACGGGCTCCAGCACACCTGTAACCCTTGTGAGGATAAACTGTACAGAAAATGGATGGATGGATGGATACAGTATACAGTACACAAGTATATACAATAAATGAACAAGTATGTAAATAGACACATTGCTCCATCTTGTGATCGGATCGGTGATCGGTTATCGTTTTTTTTAAACTTGCTGATTGGTGATCGGCCCCAAAAATCCTGATTGTGTAAAGCCTAGTAAAAACTAGATGCAGCTCACTTTCTGGCATGCATTTGTTTTTTTTTTTGTTGTTTTTTTTTTTAATCACTGTGAGGAGAAGCGGTACGGAGGATGTTGTCGTCAAATTGTACTGAGCAGGACCAGGACAAACAGTTTTCCTTCAATGGTACCCTAATGTGGTGGCATCACAATAAAAAACACAAATAAAAAGCACATCTCGAAAGATTTGTACAGCTGCAGAGATGTTCCACTTAAACATCTTGTTTAGAAAGGAAAGTAAGAGTGAACTGTGCTGTGTTTGGTGATTTTGGTCTGAGGATATGGTTTTCCTCTGCACGTCCCCAAAGTGATGTCGTCAAAGTGGCTCGATGTGTCACACAACAAACTGGTCGGAAATTTTATTTTTATCTGATTACTATGGTGCATGTTACTATTTTCCACGGGCAACTCAGCAGACCTCTGTGATAATTCATTCTGGCCACAGTACCGACAATAAAATACAATCCTCGTGCCTGATGGGGAGCAGATGACAGACCAGTAGATTGACCCGTGCCGTATGGTGACTATACTCACGCACAAAGCTCAGATGCCTCGCAATTTCTTGCCACCATGCTGGCCTTGTGTGCTCGTATGGCTGCACATCTTATGTTTTACGACCCTAAAGCCGTGGTTGTGAATTCCCATAACCCAGCATCTCCCTGGTAACATCATCACACTGGGAGAGGAGGGGGCCGTCCCGCCGAGGTCTGAGGCACAGAGGAAATGCAACAGAATCAAATCTCTTGTTATTCCTCACCGACACAGTGCAGTAGCTCAAAGCGGGGTACCCCATACCGATTTGTAATATCTCAACGGATTTAGAAAAGTTGAGATACTTAATCACAATTGACAAGGGGGAAAATGGGCTTGTACTTTAGTGGCTCTTTCATGTGTCTGTACTGTACTTGAGTGTTTATTTTTCCGACGAGTTTTTACTTTCACTGCCTACATTGGAAAGCGGATATCTGTAACTTTCTACTCCTTATTTTGTCAAAATTGGCTATTTTTTTTTTTCCAACCTTCAAAAATGATGGCATGACATAAAAAGACATAAACAGAGAGAGGTAAACTCAACTGTGGTGGAGATCTTGATTGATTTAAATCTCAGACCTATAAGGTGGAAAAAAAGAAAGACGATTGATTTAAATATCGGACCTATAAGGTGGAAAAAAGAAAGACGATTACGAGAATTGTTTTATGTTGTCATCTCCTAGAATGCTTCCTGGCAAATTAATATATGCCTGTGAGTATTTCTATATATTATCTGTCTCCAATTGTTAAATAAATGTTAAATATCTATCCATTGCTCATAGGGTTACAACACCGGGAGACTGATGCTTTACGTTAGCCAATGTATTGCGTGTCCCATTATGTGTTAGCATTAAGCTAATGGACTTCAAGGCAGTTATTTGGTTGTAAACTTCAACCAGGAGTGGCATTAAACTTTTTTTTTTTAACGTTCTAATGTCCAGCCCTTCTTCACAGTCATTTTTTTCCTTATCCAATGAGCTCCTTCTGTCTTTGCACACATTGGCACCACTTCCTGAGGGTGAGTGAAGTGCTTGCACGTTTTCAGTGCATGTGATTCCAAACTATGAGCACACAGTGTACCAATGCGCTGACAAGGATTTCATTTGTGTGACAGCCGACAATATACGATACAATTGTTTGTAAATTTTCCCAAGTGCGTCACCGCACCGCCCCGCTGTGATTTATCTTTGGGGGTAACACGTACGTACACATGGCCTGTACAGGAAGTGAGCTCATTGTTACTGCTTGCTCCCACTCCCCAAGGACTTCTTTCTGTCACACTTTCTCTCTCACACGCACTCAAGCCCCCCCGCCCCAGCTGTCACTTACAAGCCCATCTATCTATCTGTGTGCTTTAATTAGGGCCTCTCCTGTTTATGGCTGAATGGCCGCTTCATTAACAGACAAGCTGCTGGGCGCGTACCCGGATCCATCCGGCTTGTAACACAAGGGGTGGATGTGTGCGTGCGTGCGTGCGTGTGTGCGTGCGTGCGTGCGTGCGTGCGTGCGTGCGTGCGTGTGTGTGTGTGTGTGTGTGTGTGTGTGTGTGTGTGTGTGTGAGAGAAGAGAGAGAGTTAGAGAGAAAAGGGGCGCGGGGGTTTAGCTTTAGGGTATTGATGATGCTATTTCCCCCCGAGGGCTGGACCTCCCATCTGTAAGTAGAAAAGACAGAATCTCGATCAGAATTTTTTTAATTTAATTTTATTTATTTATTTATTTTTTAAACTGGGTGAGAAAGATGATTTAAATGGGACACATACAGTATGTACATAAGTTGTTTCTTTTTAACTATTTAGTTATGAAGCGTTACTATTAACATGAAACACAAGGCCAGTGAGCATGAGGACATTCGTACAGCTTCTTTTTACGACTCAAGAAAGAATACAAACAGCAAGATGCCGACCGGTCTGTTTTGCAAACATGACCCCCATATGTCTTCCTGTGGAAAACTCATCCAGGCGTGTTAATGACAGAATGGGCGTGGTCGGCAGCACCCAGCTGACAGAGATTACCCCCCGCCCTGCGGCGAGCTCTGAAGAGGCCTTCCGTCGTTCACATCAACGTCGTGGACAGGAAAGAGGGGTCAGATGGTGAAGATGACCGCCAGCTGCTCGACCTCTTTGCTCGCCATGTCTGTTAGTAGCCTGAGCAGGAAAATCAGTTGAGAGTCTGTGATATGTATTTCTATATATCAAATAGTTCAACCTATACAGTGGAACCTCTAAGGGTGAACAATAAATGCTGCTTAACCACCAATGTGTTGAGATTACGAAACAGACTTTGCCATATAGAAAATTTTGTAAGTGGATTTACTGTAATTGGTTCTAGGGTCAAACTGATTGTTTACGATGGATTTGTCTGAAATTTGTCAAATTTTTGTCTCAGCTTTGCCGTATTTTTTTCAGATATTAGTCTATTTTTTTACCAGATTTGTTAGGGTTTTGTCATTTTTTTCAATGTTTTTGAAAGAGAAGAGGAAAGCACAGAGCCTAGAACTGAATATGGGGACTTTGAATGTTGGGACTATGACAGGAAAATCTCGGGAGTTGGTTGACAGGATGATTAGGAGAAAGTTTGCTATATTGTGTGTCCAGGAGACCAGGTGGAAAGGCAGTAAGGCCAGAAGTTTAGGGGCAGGGTTTAAATAATTTTACCATGGTGTAGATGGGAAGAGAAATGGAGTCGGGGTTATTTTAAAAGAAGATTTGGCTAAGAATGTCTTTGAGGTGAAAAGAGTATCAGATTGAGTGATGAGGCTGAAACTTGAAATTGAGGGTGTTATGTATAATGTGATTAGTGACTATGCCCCACAGGTAGGATGTGACCGAGAGGTGAAAGAGAAATTCTGGAAGGAGCTAGACGAAGTAGTTCTGAGCATCCCAGACAGAGAGAGAGTCGTGATTGGTGCAGATTGTAATGGACATGTTGGTGAAGGAAATAGGGGTGATGAAGAAGTGATGGGTAAGTACGACATCCAGGAAAGGAACTTGGAGGGACAGATGGTGGTAGACTTTGCAAAAAGGATGCAAATGGATGTAGTGAACACTTTTTTCCAGAAGAGGCAGGAACATAGGGTGGCGGAGGTAGAAGCACGCAGGTGGATTACATCTTGTGCAGACGATGTAATCTGAAGGAGGTTACCAACTGTAAGGTTGTGGTAGGGGAGAGTGTGGCTAGACAGCATAGGATAGTGGTGTGTAAGATGACTCCGGTGGTGGGGAGGAAGATTAGAAAGGCGAAGGCAGAGCAGAGAACCATGTGGAGGAAGGTGAGACAGGACGAGTGTTGTGCAGCTTTTCGGGAAGAGGTGAGACAGGCTCTCTGTGGACAGGAGGAGCTTCCAGAAGACTGGACCACTGCAGCCAAGGTGATCAGAGAGGCAGGCAGGAGAGTACTTGGTGTATCTTCTGGCAGGAAAGGAGATAAGGAGACTTGGTGGTGGAACCTCGCAGTACAGGAAATCATACAAGGAAAAAGGTTAGCTAAGAAGAAGTGGGACACTGAGAGGACCGAGGAGAGGCGAAAAGAATACATTGAGATGCGACACAAGGCAAAGGTAGAGGTGGCAAACGCCAAACAAGAGGTAAAGGATGACATTTATGCCAGGTTAGAGACTAAAGAAGGAGAAAAGGATCTATAAAGGCTGGCCAGACAGAGGGATAGAGATGGGAAGGATCTGCAGCAGGTTAGGGTGATTAAGGATAGAGATGAAAATATGTTGACTGGTGCCAGCAGTGTGCTAGCTAGATGGAAAGAATATTTCGAGGAGTTGATGAATGAGGAAAATGAGAGAGAAGGGAGAGTAGAAGAGGCAAGTGTGGTGGACCAGGAAGTGGCAATGATTAGTAAGGGGGAAGTTAGAAAGGCATTAAAGAGGATGAAAAATGGAAAGGCAGTTGGTCATGATGACATTCCTGT
The DNA here is from genome assembly GCF_024500385.1 of Phyllopteryx taeniolatus. Classification (NCBI taxonomy): domain Eukaryota; kingdom Metazoa; phylum Chordata; class Actinopteri; order Syngnathiformes; family Syngnathidae; genus Phyllopteryx; species Phyllopteryx taeniolatus. The sequence continues at coordinate 17,337,188 of NC_084506.1, forward strand.
GGAGGTATCAGAATCATCTTTATTTGTAAGTATGTCCAAAAACAGACAAGGAATTTGTCTCCGGTAGTTGGAGCCGCTCAAGTACGACAACAGACAGTCAATTGACAAAGAACACTTCTGAGACATAAAGACATTGACAAAAAAACAAAACAGTCACTGAGCAGTAAAGGGTTGCTTGTTATCTGGTAATGCCGGTACATTTTTTTTTTTCTTTTGACAATTGTGCAAAAAGATGCAGAGTCCTCAAGCACTTCGAATGACTAATATTGCAATAGTCCGGTGCAATGACCATTGTGCAAAGGGCGCCGAGACTTCAAGGAGTGTATGCGGTTTAAAGTGACGAGTAGTGCGATAATCTGGGACAATGATGGTTGTGCAAATGTTGCAGATACTCCTCAATCAGTGTGCAAATGGAGCAGATGCTACTCTGGCATGAGTGGCCAGTATTGGTCAACAACAGATATGCAAATAGTGCAGCATGGCGAGACAACTACAGTGAGTGCACAAGTAATGTATAATTGGCCCCACAGAAATGTGCCAACGAACTCAAGTCAAAAAATTGCCAGCATGTTGTAATGGAATTTTAGGTTAGGTGTTTAAGAAGTTGATCGCAAGAGGGAAGAAGCTGTTGGAATGTCTGCTAGTTCTAGTTTGCATTGATCGGTAGCGCCTACCTGAGGGAAGGAGCTGGAAGAGCTGGTGAGCGGGATGCGGACGGTCCGAGAGGATTTTGCACGCTCTGGTCTTAGTTCTGGCAGCGTGCAAGTCCTCAAGGGTGGGTAGGGGGGTACCGACAATCCTTTCAGCAGTTTTGATTGTCCGTTGCAGTCGGAGTTTGTCGTTTTTTGTAGCAGCACCAAACCAGACTGTGATGGAAGAACACAGGACTGATTCGATGACCGCTGTGTAGAACTGCCTCAGCAGCTCCGGTGGCAGGCCGTGCTTTCTCAGAAGCCGCAGGAAGTACATCTTCTGCTGGGCCTTTTTGAGGACGGAGTTGATGTTGGTCGGCCACTTCAGGTCCTGAGAGACTGTAATTCCCAGGAATTTGAAGGTCTCGACGGTTGACACAAGGCAGCTGGACAACGTGAGGGGCAGCTGTGGCGAAGGATGCCTCCTGAAGTCCACGATCATCTCTACAGTCTTGAGCGTGTTCAGCTCCAGGTTGTGTTGGCCGCACCACAGCTCCAGCCGCTCCGCTTCCTGTCGATATGCAGACTCATCACCGTCCTTGATGAGGCCGATGACAGTGGTGTAATCTGCAAACTTCAGGAGTTTGACAGTCGGGTGTGCTGAGGTGCAGTCGTTCGTGTAGAGAGAGAAGAGCAGCGGAGAGAGGTCACAACCTTGGGGCGCCCCAGTGCTGATGCTGCATGTGGATGAGGTGGCCTCCCCCAGCCTCACCTGCTGTGTCCAGCCCGTCAGGAAGCTGTAAATCCACTGGCAGATGGCAGGTGAGACGCTGAGCTCGAGAAGCTTGGATGAAAGGAGTTCAGGGATGATGGTGTTGAACGCTGAGCTGAAGTCCACGAGCAGGATCCTCGCGTAGGTCCCTGCACTGTCGAGGTGTTCTACTATGAAGTGCAGTCCCCATGTTGACTGCATCATCCGCAGACCTGTTCGCTTGGTAGGCAAACTGCAGGGGGTCCAGCAGGGGAACCTATGACACTCTTGAAGTGGTCCAGCACGAGACGTTCAAAGGACTTCATGACCACAGATGTCGAAGCGACAGGCCTGTAGTTATTTAGACCCGAGATTGCAGGTTTCTTGGGGACTGGAATGACGGTGGAGCGTTTGAAACAGGATGGTACTTTGCACAGTTCCAGAGATCTATTGAAGATCTGTGTGAAGACTGGAGCGAGCTGGTCCGCGCAGACTTTGAGGCAGGATGAGGACACATGGTCTGGGCCTGCCGCTTTGTTAATCTTTTGTTGTTTGAAGATGCGTCTCACATCCTGGAAGCATCTAGGAGAGGTGGCTGGGGAGTTTTCGACCAGCTTGTTCAATAGAATTGTAGCGCATGAGAAGATGCCTAAGGAATGGAGGAAAAGTGTGCTGGTGCCCATTTTTAAGAACGAGGGTGATGTGCAGAGCTGTGGGAACTAATGAGGAATAAAGTTGATGAGCCACACAATGAAGTTATGGGAAAGAGTAGTGGAGGCTAGACTCAGGACAGAAGTGAGTATTTGCGAGCAACAGTATGGTTTCATGCCTAGAAAGACTACCACCGATGCATTATTTGCCTTGAGGATGTTGATGGAAAAGTACAGAGAAGGTCAGAAGGAGCTACATTGTGTCTTTGTAGATCTAGAGAAAGCCTATGACAGAGTACCCAGAGAGGAACTGTGGTACTGCATGCGGAAGTCTGGAGTGGCAGAGAAATATGTTAGAATAATACAGGACATGTACGAGGGCAGCAGAACAGTGGTGAGGTGTGCTGTAGGTGTGACAGATGAATTTAAGGTGGAGGTGGGACTGCATCAGGGATCAGCCCTGAGCCACTTCCTGTTTGCAGTGGTAATGGATAGGCTGACAGATGAGGTTAGACTGGAATCCCCGTGGAGCATGTTCTTTGCAGATGACTTTGTGATCTGCAGTGAAAGCAGGGAACAGGTGGAGGAGGAGTTCGAAAGATGGAGGCATGCACTGGAAAGCAGAGGAATGAAGATTAGCCAAAGTAAGACAGAATATATGTGCATGAATGAGAGGGGTGGTGGGGGAAGAGTGAGGCTACAGGGAGAAGAGATAGCAAGGGTGGAGGACTTTAAATACTTGGGGTCAACCGTCCAGAGCAATGGTGAGTGTGGTCAGGAAGTGAAGAAGCGGGTCCAAGCAGGTTGGAACGGGTGGAGGAAGGCGTCAGGTGTGTTATGTGACAGAAGAGTCTCTGCTAGGATGAAGGGCAAAGTTTATAAAACAGTGGTGAGGCCAGCCATGATGGACGGATTAGAGACAGTGGCACTGAAGAGACAACAGGAAGCAGAGCTGGAGGTGGCGGAAATGAAGATGATGAGGTTTGCTCTCGGAGTGACGAGGTTGGATAAAATTAGAAATGAGCTCATCAGAGGGACAGCCCAGGTTTGATGTTTTGGAGACAAAGTTAGAGAGAGCAGACTTCGATGGCTTGGACACGTCCAGAGGAGAAATAGTGAGTATATTGGTAGAAGGATGATGAGGATGGAGCTGCCAGGCAAGAGAGCTAGAGGAAGACCAAAGAGAAGGTTGATGGATGTCGTGAGGGAAGACATGAGGGCAGTTGGTGTTCGAGAGGAGGATGCAGCAGATAGGCTTACATGGAAAAGGATGACGCACTGTGGCGACCCCTAAAGGGACAAGCCCAAAGGAAAATAATAAGAAGAAGATGACGAGGGGCGGAGGTAGGAGTTCTACTTCTACTGATGCGAGTGCTCATAAAAGCATGGTTTGTATTTTCACTCGTGGAGGCAGCACTTTATCACCAAGCTACGAAATTACACTTGTCAAGTCCATGCCTGTGGCACATGCAACACCACCTCCACTGTGGCTGTTAGTCCAAATACAAAGAAAAAGTAAAAGACAACAAGACATCATGCATGTTGGCTTTTCTGAATTTAGTTGAGGACGACTTTAGAGGAATCCACTTCCCCAGAATTTGGTTGAATTCCTGATTTTTCTTTCGGGGCTGGCGAAATCAGGAAGGAATTAGAGAATGGTCCGCTGTAATATCAGTTGGCATAATCTCTGCGCCTGCCAAGCACACTTTCCCCATTCAGTAATTTATTTATTTACTTCCTCTTTTGTTTCCTAAAACTTGTCACTCATGTAAAGTGAAATAGGGTGCTTTGTCTCTTGATTGATTAGACATTTTACTATTCGGTCACAAGTGTGATGATTTATAGTCTGTGAGATTAGTCAGTGCAGGCCATGCAGATGACAAAGAAGGGGTGAAGTAAACAGTGGAAATGTGTCTTGGGCCAACTCCCCTTTCCACTTCCCGGTGACTGTCTGACCCAGTTTACTCCTTTTTCTTCCAACTTTAATGCCTTTCTTTTAGTATCCTTATGAATGCTTTACTTTTTTTCTTCTAGACACAGCTCACAAACTTCTTTTGGAAGGCTCATTGCATTTTCTGCCTTACTCTGTGTGTTGCCTGGGGATGGGAGGGTGTGTTCGTTCCCAAGAGCAATAAACAAAAGTCTTGTAATGGGATTCCTGGAACAGCAGTGAATGTTGTCCCAAAGCGGCACACTGGGAGGCACATAGAGGTGTTACAATGGAAAATACATAGTCTGGACACGATCAGTCCAGTGCAAAGCCCACCTTTCAAACCAACTGGGAGAGCTTTCCTGTTGACCCTTAAGGGGATAAACCACATAAAAAAATCCTACAAAGTCTTGCAACTGTAAAACCTCAGCAATGCACACATCATTGGCCCTATAATTGAGGTAGGAGATCAAAACCTCTCTGAACTTTAGGAGAAGAATATATCAGTAGAAAATCTTCCAAAGGAAAACCTGAAAAAAAGTGTAGTTCTGAGGTTGCAAACCAAAGATCTCTAAACGTTTGGAACAGTGCAGATCAGAAGCTCAACAACAAAATGAGTAAAGACAACGTTTTAAATGGTGTACAAAGTCATGCAAAAGTAAGACCTGAGAAAGATACAGGTCTTTGGTACTAGGGTTGTGGTGGAAGACCAAGGCTCTCTACTAACGTTTGGCTAAATACAGATTAGATCAACAACAAAAAGACCTAAGACAACCATGAAATGGTGTATGAAAGACTTAACAATTGTTAAACTTCAGAAATGTATAGGTCTTTGGTCCAAAGGTTGAGGTGACAAGAGGATTTCTCTGATTGGAGCGGTACATATCCGAAGCTCAACAAGAAGATGACTAAAGAAAACCCTGAAACAGTGTATGAAATGCCTGAGAGTCAAATTCAGTACTGAAATCCTGGTTCACTCATTTGGCACATTCGCAATGACTACTGCAACACTCTCCTCACCGGATTCCCTATCAAAATCATCAACAGACTACAAATCATTCAGAATTCAGCCACCCCGATTTTCACACGCACCAAATTATCTGACCACATCAGCCCGTTCTCATGCAACTCCACTGGTTGCCTGTACAATACCGCATCCACTATAAAACCCTTCTTCTCACCTATAAAGCTCTCCACAACCTAACCCCCACTTAATTCTCCAACCTCCTTCATGCATACACTCCATTCTGTACCCTCCACTCAACCTCTACTGGACTGCTAAACATCTCCACGTCACGCCTGAGCCGTCAGCTGCTCAGCACCCAGACTCTGGAACTCTCTCCCTCTACACATAAGTCAAGTTTATTTGTATAGCCCTTAATCACGAAAGACTCTCAAAGGGCTTCACAGGTCCACAGTTGGCAATGATTGACGACATCCCCAAATCTAAACCCCCCAATTGGGCAAGTAAAAACTCAAAACCCCATAAGACATTCAGAATCTATGACATGATTCATATCCCAACTCAAAACTCACCTGTTCACAATGGCATCATGTGCACTTCACTTTTTTATGTTAATATTCAGTTTTATTAGATGTTCTTAAACTTTTATGCCTGACTCTTCTGTAAGGTGACCTTGGGTGACTCGATTTGTGCCTCCAAATAAATTGTATTATTATTATTATTAACATTATTGACAGTGTTAACATTGTTAATTTTATGTTATTATTATTATTATCTGCGATTGGCTGGCAACCAGTTCAGGGTGTACCCCGCCTCCTGCCCGTTGATAGCTGGGATAGGCTCCAGTACTCCAGCGACCCTAGTGAGGATCAGAAAATGGATGGATATTATTATTATTATTTTTAATAATATTTTAAGAGATGCACTGACCTTTTGGTCCAGGGATTGCGGTGGAAGGCCAGCAATGTTTCCTAACCTTTGGAGCGGTAGAGCTCAAACATGAAATTGGGAAGAGTGTTAAAGTATCTGTTTCTCTGCACAGTATGTGCCCAACAGCACTACATATATATTATATTATCTATATTTTCGCAGCGCGGCACGGTGGACGACTGGTTAGAGCGTCAGCCTCACAGTTCTGAGGACCGGGGTTCAATCCCCGGCCCCGCCTGTGTGGAGTTTGCATGTTCTCCACGTGCCTGGTTGGTTTTTCTCCGGGCACTCCGGTTTCCTCCCACATCCCAAAAACATGCATTAATTGGAGACTCTGAATTGCCCGTAGGCATGACTGTGCGTGCGAATGGTTGTTTGTTTCTATGTGCCCTGCGATTGGCTGGCAACCAGTTCAGGGTGTACCCCGCCTCCTTCCCGATGATAGCTGGGATAGGCTCCAGCACTCCCGCGACCCTAGTGAGGAGAAGTGGCTCAGAAAATGGATGGATGGATATTTTCGCAGCAATATCTAATATAAATAGAAGGAAGCTAAATACGCAGAGGTTGTTTTGTAGCGCCCACAGTGTTGGGATGGAGACGCTTTAGCTTGAATCCTAAGGACGACCACTGAAACAACCGGTTCTGTGGTTAAAAAAAAAAATCAGTGGAACCTTTCCAACTGAAAGCCTTTCACTCTAAAGAATTGGCCATCATCCCAGTGGCTGGAGGTGCCAAGCTTTTAGTGTCATAATCGAAGACTCTTGCAGCTTTAATGGCTGCAAAAGGTGACTCAACTAAGAATGACATTGGAGGTGAATGCATGCTCATACTTGACCGTCATTTCGAGACATATTTAGCATCATTGGAGTAGGCATGCTCTGTACGAACCAACAAGAACAAGGATGTGAGGCACCAGTATTTGGAAGATTGCAATGGTAAAATTCACTAAACAAGGCATTGCTTGTTTGAAGTGGCTGTGGTTGGAATAAAAACACTTGTACCAAGCTGTTAAGAACATTCAAAAGCAACAGGTTGTGCCAATACCTCGAATGGTAAGGCCGTTTTAAAGTGATTCAAAATCAGAAAAGCCATATTGACGATACCGTCTCATGGAGAAAGCAATATTCAACACAAAAGGGCAGAATATGTTCACGTTGCACTCTTTGCATATGGATGAAATTCCAAACACTATTTGGTTTAAAAATTCAAGTGTTCTTGTGGGCATGTTAACTATTGACAGTGTATTGCTCTAAAGGCAGTAATTCTAAGTATGTGGTATGCAGACTGCCTCTTGATGTACACGGAGAATCGCTGAATTAAATGTTCAGTTCGTGCAAAAGGTAACAGTGGCTTGAACTTGTTTCTAATCCAGTAAGGTACTCTTGTTAGATACAGTTCGGTTGTATTACTTTTCAGGACTAAAACCTCTGCTATGTTTTTTTTAGAAACACTTACTACGCTAGGCGGCACGGTGGACGACTGGTTAGAGCGTCTGCCTCACAGTTATGATGACCCGCCTGTGTGGTGTTTGCATGTTCTCCCCGTGCCTGCGTGGGTTTTCTCCGGGCATTCCGGTCTCCTACCCCATATCCCAAAAACATGCATGCGAAGTTAATTGAAGACTCTAAATTGCCCGTAGGTCTGAATATGAGTGGGAATGGTTGTTTGTTTCTATGTGCCCTGCGATTGGCTGGCAACCGGTTCAGGGTGTACCCCGCCTCCTGCCCGATGATAGCTGGGATAGGCTCCAGCACTCCCGCGACCCTTGTGAGAATAAGCGGCTCAGAAAATGGATGGATGGACTTACTACACTACTGTATTTTGTCGGTCATGATGGTGCTACTTAGAGAGCTATTTTTTTGAGGTGATATTTTGTGTAAAACGTTTTGAGAACCATTGCTTTAAGGTGTTTTAACAGATGTCGCATGTGTACAATATAATTCTAAATGGAACCAGAAGTGACAGTAAATAGAATATTTAAAGCCAGCAGCGGTAAGGGCAGAAGTGAAGCACGGCTCCAATTTGAGGTTGCGAGACCCCTTTGAACTCACGATGTCACTTCCCCTCAGCCCGGGGCCACGAAGGAAGTCGGAGCACATGTGTTAAGATAACGGACACTTCGACAACACTGCCATCCTTTGAGAGCCTCCGCCCCCTGCTAGTGGCACGAACAAAACCCACCTTTGATGTGCACAGCATGCGTGAGCTCACACGAAGACCGAGACCCCCCCCCCCCCCACACCCCAACGACCCCATTTCCAGGCTCGTCTATGCACATCCCTACATACAACCTCTCAAGCTCAACGCCCCTGAAGCTTGGTTCAGCATGGATTGAAGGAGTGGCCTGTTCTGCTATTTTGCTTTTTATTTGGCTTTAAAGGTCAGATGACAAAGATGTTATGGGGTCAGTTAAAATTCATACTTGCATTGTTTATATGTTATGTAATACATGCACGTAACGTCCAGCAAGTTTTCAACAATAATTTAGCTAAAAATGAGGTTTTTATGAAGCATATTGAGTCCTCCCCGAACATACCCGAAGCTCAAGACACCGGGGTGAGGTTACTCTATCCAGCGCAAGGGCTACCAGAAGTGACGTGGCAATTGCCAAACACAGCGCGCTACGCACTATACGCAATGGCGAGCAACGTGTTGGAATATGTGGAGGAGGAGGATTTTGATGTACAGGAGCACTGAACTTGGCATCGTCAAAACGTACATGTTTGAGCCGATCACGCAGTGACGATGACGAGCAGCCAAGTCGCAGCTGTACAACAGAAAAAGAGAGTGGCCACTGGCTTGATGTGACTGTATGTCAAAAGCATGTCTTTTTATACACTCATGGCTTGAAATAATGCCACCCCAGGAGTGCCAATATTTTTTAGCACGACTGCGTATATTTTCAGATATGTTTCAGTGACACGGCACAAGCTTTTACATAGTATGCAGTATTCCTATATATTGTGTGCCCCTCGCTCGAGTTGCGTTATAACACACCCCACACAGTCTTTGCCGTGTGTCTGCTACAGACGTCAGTACTGAAAACTACTGCATGGGTCTTTTTTCCTACTCCCATAGGAGTAGGTGCATAGTAACCATAATAGAGTCGTAGGTATATACAAGGAAATGCTCACCTCTTGTCTGCGCCGCTTCGTTGCTGCACCGTGGCGGCTGCGAGATTTGGTTCTCTTGCTGGCAGTTGAGGTCCCGATGGCCGTAGGAAAAATAGTTGGCACCGCAGCTGGTTTCAGCTTCTGCCTCTGTATCCAATGCTTTCTGCTAAGTATTTTTCAAAACACAGCGGTTTGAAGTGATCAGCACAGTTGGAATGATTGCTAGGCACCCACAGCTGACCACGTCTCTTCCCCTGTCGATTGACTTTCCCTATCCACTGGTCACGTATTCCTTCTTCACTTGGAAAGCCCAAAAAAAAAAAACTCTTGGCGCTGCCTGAACCATTTGTACAGCCAAATGCCATACAATAAACCATCGTGACATCGTTAAATCATACGACTACAAATATACAAGGACTGGAACAACAGCATGGAACAATAGCACACAACGCCGGATGAACAGGATGTTTGGCTTGTGTGACGTCACAGCGCCGGAAAGAGATGAAGACCGGAAGGCGCATTCTGCATCATATTTATCGATTTAACTGCTGTATTGCGATATAATCACTTCGAAATGGCAGTGGTGGTTTGTAAAGGGGTTCTAGAGTTATCAAGAAAGAAATTAAAATCTTTGTCCTCTGACATTTTAAGGAACAAGCGCCGAGGCGAAGACAAAATGTGCGAGTAATGGACCTCGCCAATTTTGTTGTAATTGCCCATTCACTGCTGTGGACATTTATATTTGTCAAGTAAATTTTTTAATAGGTAGGAGTGGAAGGGGGATCTCTCTCCGCTTGTCTGTTAAATTCAGGTTTGCAAACCACTGTAATGACTAACAGATCCCTGTAGATGGTGGCGTTCCATCACTTTGGATTTGACATCAGCACAGCTTTTGAGTAGAAGATAAGATTAGGCGGTGAATAAAAAGATTAGGCGGTGAATCTCATCTCTGCTTGTCACGTTGGTTATGAGGGAAAAAAATGCCAACATGTTGGAAGTCGGACAAGTTTAGGCACCTTACACTTGAACCGTGTATGTATATGTATGGTATAAATAGAGAATGCGTCGTGGTATTTAGAAGAAAGTGTCTGTTGCTATCGAGAGAAAAGATGATGCAATTCATGGAGTGAATGATGAATGTCATGTAAAAAAGTCACACTCGAGCCATTCAGTGAGTCAGCGTTACCAACTGACATTTTTCCGGATTCCCACGGAGTCCAGTGCAATGAGAGTGAATTTCACTATTAATTACGGGATTGGGCAGAAGCGGAAACGAACATCACTGGGAGCGGGAACGAAAGTCACCGGGACCAGCTAACTATGACAACAACATCACGGGGAGTGGAAACCCTGGTTTTCACGTGATTCTGTAAAATTTTGGCTCGCCATTGGGAGGGAATGGGATCAATAACTTTAGGAGTGGGAGGGAGCAGGAGTCAAAATCCACTCCCGTCCCGGCGTCGCTGACGGTGCGTTTCTTAATTGTATATGCTAATAAATTATTTAGAGGAGAAAAGCCCTTTCTCAGTCTTGTTTGTTGTTCTTTTATAGTTTGAGGTGTCACAAAAGCAAAATATTGTGAAAGTCACTGTTTTGCTTGACAAAAAAGATTTCGCAAAAAAGATTTCGCCACTTTTTTGGTCAGAAACCAGTGTTTCTGGTTAAACCAACCCATGTACTACTTACTGCTGATTACTCAAGAACGGAAAAAGCTAAAAACAAACTTATGTTCTGGCAAAAGAAGAGTCTACTCTTTCTCTGGGTACGTTTGGTTGTTTTTGTCATAGAACACAATATTCTGTGGGAGATCCGTCAAAATGCTCTAAAACAGTTGGAAATATGGGGAACTCTGCTTTGAAAACGGCTAGCAGTGAATGAGGTGAAAACATTTTTCTTTTTTAATGGTTTCGGGGGTCTTTAATGGATTAATGGAATTTCAATTCATTTCTATAGTGACTTGATTTAAATTGAATTAAACTTGTAAATTAAGGTACCACTGTCTGTTAAGTTGTTACTTACAAATGCCTGTACAGTACACGTATGAATGATGGGCAAGAGGCTGTTGTCCTTCAGCAAATGTATCTTTTTAAAGTGACAGATTGTTTCCAGTTTATTTGAGTAATTGCGTTGGTTACATGCAAATTTCATTTTTAAAAGGTGACAAACGAACAATCCAAGCCAGCATTACGTCTGTGTGTCCCCATCAAGTAGCGTCCTTTTGTGTGCGACGTCTCCCCTTGAAATCAGCCAATCAAACGCCATGTTTATATCACAGGCAGCTTTGTTATGTAACACGACATGGTTGGCGTGCCGCCTATGCAAGAATGTCGACCTCTAGTGGCGATTTGCATCATTTACAACGACCCTCCGCAGTGATGTTGTTGTTGTTTGGATTTTGAGGACGCAATCTCACCCCAAACGCTTGACTACAGCACATGCGTGTTACTGTGTAATGTACTGTACTGCTTGTTTGGTGATTTGTGGCTTTTGTGGCCTCATTAGGATGACGTTGTGTGTTTGCAATGATTGCTTGGAAAAGAGGCTTTTGGGAATCTTGCTTTTGAATACAATAATGTGCGCACAATAGGCAAAATACTGTAATTTCCTTTCAAAGCATATTTAACAGGAGTGGGAGGGAGTAGAAGCGGGGGGCGGGAGAGGGACAAAGTGTGTGTGTGCGTGTGTAAGCTCAGCTATAAAACAGACATTGAATTCTGACTCACTCTCTGAGAAGAAGACAGCTGTGCATGCAAGGCAAAATTATATATAATAAAGGACCGCTCGTTCTCAATTTTTTTTTTCACTTGCCAATCAAACCCAAATAGAAGCCATGGCGACAATGTTGAGATACCCCGTCTTTCCTCATCTGCGGGGTGAGCTAAATAACTTTTTTTATGCACTGTTTTGACTGTTTTAGTGGTCTGAACTGTTTTACGTGGACTGTTACAGTCATTTGATTCAGTAAATTGGGTTTTTTTTTTGTTCATATTTAAATTGCAAGGTCCTGGCAAGAAAAAGTTAATGTTATGTCTTGGAGTGTGCTCTTAATATAAGTATTGCATCTGATGGAAAGATGAGCGTGAGACAGGTACACATTGCTCAACAAACGTATTTGACCACCAACCAATATAAGACGTATGTCTTAAATTAAGAGCAAAATATTTTTTTGTATGTTTCTCTATTGGTAAATACACTTGTTAAAGCTCTTTAACACAGATGGTGTTTTGTCATGATTAAATAAAATTATTCTGGTTATCCGTGAAGCTTTAGATTGTTTTATAAAAATTCAAATCTATAAAAAGTCAAATTTTATGTTTTTTATCGGATTTTAGTATGAGTTTTAGTGGGTGAATGTTATGCTTGATTCATTTCTGACTTTTATATAAAGGTGAATTCACTGTGAAATTCCTCATTCCTGTTCATAATGGTAAAATGTCAAGAGCAAAGTTTAATAAAAATTTTTTGCAACAGTCCGGATAAAAGCACTTCATGATCCTGGTTGGTGTCTTCTTGTTTTCGTATATAAAAGCATACATTTGTTGTGTTTGGCTATATTGAAAAGTGTATTGTCTATGATATGTGCGTTGTAGCTTCATAAATATCAACGATTACCGAAATGACTTGCAAACAGTGTGGCCATAAATGCAAATGTGCAGAAAAAGAGACAATAAGTGAATGCATGTGTCCATGTCTTTTTTTTTTTTTTTCGGTTTTGCATGTGGCTCGTTCATCATCGACATGTTCTCTTCACTCCTATTATGTAACGAGTCCATCACAATCATTGAACCTAATCCAGAGGATGACTTCATTGAAAACAGCACCAAGGAAAAAAACATTCACTGGACACAATCTTATGTAAACCAAATTATAGTGTCATTCAAAACTGTAGTGATATTATTAGATTGTGCATGTGTACCCAATGAAGTGACCATTTCCATTTCCAGCCCATATTTAAATGTTCATCTCATTCCTCGTGGCCTGTGGTCTTCTGTCTGGATTCAGATTCGCGTGACCCTGGTCTGTCGCTGTCACCAGGGAGGAGTGTCATGGCCGAGCCCGACTATTTGGAGGGAGACTGCGATGAGCTCATCAAACCCAAGAAGTTGATCAACCCGGTCAAGAACTCCCGCAACCACCAGGACCTGCACCGGGAGCTGCTCATGAACCAAAAGAGGTCAGTTTATGCATCTGGTTTCGAAGCATTCTCAATGGCTGCGGGTGCCTGGGAGGCGAATCTCCTTTCAATAGCATACCTGACTTTACTCGCATTGTAACATTAAATTTGGTCAGTATGTCTAGCATGGTAGGACGTATTGGCTGGGCAATATGGCTTTAAAATCAAGCTTTGATTAATGATTTTAATCTTTTTTTTTCAATAACAAGTAACAGAAAATTACATTACTCACATCAAGTTAGGCTTTTTGGATTTTTTTTTTCCTCTTTGGGGATATATTGCTGTATTTCTTCTGAAACCTTACACAGGCTCTGATGTTTTTTTCCCCCTACCATTAATTGTACAGCAAATTTCACTGAAAGATTAGAAATTAATATAATATTCTTTACCGATTATGTGAAAATAAAAGTGCTTCCTTTAAGAGGAAATGCCCCGTTTTAACAAAATCCTTCATAGAATGAAAATCCAAGAGGAAGCACTTCTTTTCCCTTTTCACATTATCTGTGTTTGTGTTATGTCTGTGGAAGTTGATGCAAGTTAATGCTTGGGGGGATAAAACCTATTCTTTCAAAGCTTGGTTATTATCGAGAGAAATAATGAAAATCCAGAATCGGGGGGAGGCGGCGTCAGAATTTTATTTCTCAGAAAATCCCTTTTTTTTTCCTGGAAAAATTTGGCCTTTACAAATATTTTTCACCTTTCATTGTGCCATTATTTTCTTGTCAGTGCATTTAATTGTCCGAATACTCTTTGGTATTTAGTAGCCCATGTCCTGGTTAATATTATACATTATTGGCACAACAGTATTAATCCAAAGCATTCTCCACATAAACCTACTAACAGAGTACTAAAGTGATTAGTCATCATCTCAAGTTCATTAAGAAAGGTTGCGCCTTGATTTTGAAGCACATAAATGGACTCAATTCAAAGGTGATATCCCTTGAACACTAATTTCAAACAATTACATTTGAACAGTTGCATCAAGAGTTGGAGTTGATGGAGTTGATCGCCCAGCCCGATGGCATTCCGATCGTATGACTTTTTAAAAAGGCTGTCAGGTAGTCTCCACGTACACATCACCTTAGTCTGACCTCCACTGATGGAGGCTGAGGTAATGTAATCGTCATGAGACGTCCTTGGTCTTATGATCCTCCTGATGCAGGCTGGGTGGGTGGAGTGAGTCCGAGCGCGGCATCCAACCTCCAGCGGCAGTGTTATGTAAAGCGCAGGCCATGAAACCTCCACAGCAACTCTTACATAAAAGCTCCGGTGCATTACTGTGTCATAGATGTGTTATGCAAAAAAGCTCTCGTGGATCATTGGCGGCGTGGGGCCAAGCGGGTGTGTGGTCAGCGTGACGAGATCATCCCATCCGCACTGCCCAGTTCCTCTCAAGGGACGCAGGGGCTGGCATCTTTGTGTCAGAGTTATAAATAGCGACAGATATTACATCACAGGGAGCCGTGTTGTGAACAAGATGGTAGATGGAGATCACGTGATAAAAATATTTCATGCGGTGATTGAGAAAATGGGAAATGAATTATTCTTCTCTACCACCGTGGTGAGAAAATGTGAAGTGTCAGTCGAAAAGATGATTTTAGGTGAGGTAATTTGCTTTCAAGGAAGACGGAGCACCGATAGTTATTTACATTTCAACAGGGAAATTGATTTTTTTTTTAAATAGATGTTGGAAATTCACACATGCTCTTATAGGGACTTGCTAATTAATTGACTTTTTTTTAGCTCGGATTAATTGCACGGACTTGTTCTTTTGACACTAAAAATGGATAGCACGACATTAGATAGCAGTCTTGCAACATTTTGCTAAATTACTAAAATACAATTTCATACATACCTGTCAGAAAATACCTTCCACAAACCTGATGATGGAGTTTTGGTTTCCAGTCTGTCCCTTTAGAACTGGGCTCCTAGGATTATTGGCAGCCTTGCAATCTTCTCTGTACAACTATTTACGACGTCATCCACTCAATCTATCCTCCTCACCTACAACTTCCCTAGAATTAATTCATTAATTCATCTTCCGTTTAGGGCACATATAAACAAACAACCTTTCGCACTCACATTCATACCTACGGGCAATTTAGAGTCTTCAATTAATGTACCCTGCATGTTTTTGGGATGTGGGAGGAAACCGGAGTACCCGGAGAAAACCCACGCAGGTACGGGCAGAGCATACAAACGCCACACAGGCGGGGCCGGGATTTGAACCCCGGTCCTCAGAACTGTGAGGCAGATGTGCTAAGAAGTCGTCCACCGTGCTTCCCCTGAATTCATTTTTTATTTTTAAGTATAATGAACCCCCACTATTCACGGGGGACAGAGACCCAACCCTGCTGCAAGTAGTGAAAAGATGGCGGCAAGTCACCTGAAACGGAGAGGATCATAAAGCACCAACGCCATGCATCTCAAATGTAAAAAAATCATGTTACGGAAACAACTGTATTTAGTAGTTCAATTATTCAACACAAACAAACCGCCTTCACGTGAGGCTCATCAGTAGTATTAGCGAGCACATTAGCCTAAATAACATGCTGGCATAAACTGATGGGCAAGCAAATGTGCGCATTAACATTTTACACAAATGGTTAAACTCACTTTTTTTCATTTTTACAGAATAATAAATGTTGGAAAAGTAGCCTACGCGGCCGAGTAGTAGCTGCAGACAAGCAGAAACATACTTTCGTTTTCCCCTTTGATGATGCATTCAACGACCGCCAACAGAAACGGGACATTAAAAATGAAGACGATAAACACTATCGATCAATCAATTAGAAGAAGAAGAAGAATCACCTTTATTGTCATGAACATGCATGCATGCACACAAAATTTGTTCTCTGCATTTTACCCATCACAGTGAACACATAAACCTAACTACAACAATACCAAGATTCCAACAGATGGTGCAACCCAAGACATATGTTTTTGTCTTCATTTTCTGTTCATGTCAGCAGTAGTCGATCACTTTCTGCCACCTAGAACGTACCATGGTGCCTATTGTTGACTTACGTTATGAAAATGTCTGTACCTGGTAATGCTGGGAATGTAAGTATGACGTGTGCGAGGAATCTATCAGTGTTGTTGTTTTTTTTTTTAAAGCAGATTAGTCACGACCACGAGAGTGCTGGTGGGTTGGGTGGAGGTGCTGTGGATCCACGGATGGATAGACGGTTGCATGAAAAGGCACGTTATGTAATCAAGATTACAAAACAGTCGCAGCTTGAGGGCCTTTCTCCGCCTCTCTGCTACCTCGGCTGTGCACAAACACACACACAGACGCTGAGCAATTTTAAGAAAATTCCAGTGCGTTTTTGAACAAACCTTGGAGGGGCGTCCACTGTGGAAAGCGACCAGGCCAGAAGGGTTTGTAATCATGGAAACATTTGTCCGCACGCTGGGGAGGAGAATGGCGTAAGGATCTTTTAGCAGCTGCTGTTAATACTTTCTGTGACCTTGATCTCCTCCACAGTTACACAAAAAAACAGGATAGAGACGGTTTGTTTACCTGGCAGCTGTGTTTTTGGAGCTTAAAAGTGAAAACCTTTGAAGACGTGAGTCAAAGTGGGGGTTAGAATAAGCTTTTATTTGAATCTCAATGGGGAAGTTACATTGAATTTGTTCGGAACCACGAATGCATTTATAATACACGTGCCGTTTTAAAAAACGGCCAGCATTCTCTCCAGCTTGCCTGCATGTTAAGTTCATTGAAGTCTCAAAATTGTACATAGGTGTGCATATGAGTGTCAATAGTTGTTTCTGTAAACAGTGGACCACCGCATACTCGCGCTATTTTTTTTTCTCAGTTTTTTTCTTTTTTTGGAGGGGGGGCAATCTTAGAACGCTTATTGGTGGTTTGTTCACGTTTATTCAATAATTGTTTGTTTTAAAAGAAAAGAGAGAAAATTCTCAATGCAAATATAAAGCACGTCTATTACCAGCGGATTTTTGCTATTCGCAGTCCGGCCCAGTCCCTATCCCCCTGCAAATAGCGGGGATCCACTGTATGTGCACTCCGATTGGCTGGCGACCACTTTAGGATGTAGCCTGCTTCACGCTGAAGGTCAGGCGGGATAGGCTCCAGCTCACCTGCAACACTAATAAGGTCAAGCACTATAGAACACGGATGGACGGTTTGAAAAGCAAAAGCATATGTCTGTGAGCGAGCCGTTCTGAAGTCTGCCTGATTTTGACATCGCAAGACGGAAAAGTTACATAATAGCTCCTCCACACAAAGATTCTCCCACCATGACTTGGAAGCTAGGCTGGGCGAAGATCCACTATTTTCAAGCAATGGCCGGACGACTACATGGAAACGCTATCGTGTCAAAGCCAAGAGATAAGCAGAGCTCCAATGTTGGAAGCACAGATTAGCACATTGTCATCAGCGTCTGAAAAGCGGCACATACTTGATATTCGACGTGGTTGGTGGAGAAGGATTTGAAACTGTGTCCGCTGGAAAAGCTAGTCAAGCTTGTCCTGTCCTTCCCTCACAGGCTGTAGCACTACAGCCCCATGCAACACTCATATTTAATGTTTCATTGTTGTAGATAATGTAATGACTTACTTTTCTCATCCTGTTTACAATTAGTGCTTTGTGTTTTGTCTTCGTTTCTCTCTCCCCTCTAGAAACTTTGTTCTGTTCGACTCTGGTTCTCAATAAACTGCAATTATAATGCTAAGAAACCACAGGAGAAGCTTAAAATCTCCACTGTGACACAGTAAAACTGTTCCAGCATAAAAGGAATACAGATCCTCCATTCTGCTTGACCTTACAGCCAAACAGGACCAAAAAAAAGATTGGCATTTGCCCGTATACAGATCCACATGAACAGATCCACGTAAACAGATCCGTTACACTAATTGACAAGTGTAATTTGGTGATGAAGTGCTGCCTCCACACAGGAAAATACAATCGGTGCTTTTACCATCTTTATGGATACTTGTTAGCTCTTATTTTCTTTGCCGAGTAGCCACCCCGTTGCGACTCATCGTGGTAACAGAAGCTGTCCTTGTGTTGGCACACCCCGCAGTTGAGGGGGTGGGGTGGGCAGTGGCTCCCTTGCACGAGACTCCCGAAGAACTTTATTAAGAGTGTTTTGATTGTTTACCAGATTGTTGTCATGTAAACAGACCCTCAGAGTTGGGTTGGGCGAAATAATCCATTACTCGCTCGTCAGCTATCATTTTGTTCAGCACGACACTGGAATCACAACGGGAGTTTAAAAAAAAATTTGAGATTAGCACATTTAAAATATACAGTATATTTTTTTAAATCCATTTATTTCATTGATTCCTTATTGCATTATTATCAATCAAGGACATGTGGTCGCATGCCCATCCCAATCTCAGACAGGTCTTTAATTCCCCAGTAAATGTTCTCACAAGAACCCCCACCACACACACACACACGCACACTTCTTCACTTAAGTAATCACATTGGAGGGAGGAAAAAAAGAACTCCCACAGCTTCTGGGAACATTGTGAGCATGGTTATGTAATGTTGAAGAATCGGTGATACATTTAATTAAGGCGGCCTTACTCATGAAGACAGCCTGTTATTACATCAAAGTGTGTGTGTGGGGGTGGATTGTTGAAGTTTCTCTCCACAAAGGTAGAGTAGCCTCACTCCTTTTGTTGCTCTTAATCTTGAGGTGAGTGGTGGGTGAGTGAGTGAGAATACATGATTGTGTGAAAGAGAGACTGAGAATGTGTTAGTGAGAGTTTGTGTGTGTGTAAATGAGTGTGTATCAATGTGAGAGTCTGTGAACCTTATTGAGCCCCCGCTGATCCTCTTCAGGTTTTTAGTGCTAATCTATTTCCACCTTTGCTTCTCTCCAATCTTCCTCAGCCCACAAACTGGCCCCTCTGTCTGTTTTAAAACTCAAATGAGCACAAATGTTTGCTGCCTTTGGTTTAGCGTGTTAAAGCGTTAACCTAAAATACTGCCTATCTACTTTCATTAGGTTTTATGATGACAATCTGACCCTGGAACAGATTATTTATATCTTTTGTTTCAAAATCTGACCAAAATAGGAGGTTGACCAGCGTCTTGGAATGTAATGTAACAGACTGCGGCTAGTGTACCGGCAAGGATTGAAATTTCATCTTGAAAGAGCTTGAAAAGTGTTTATATTTTACCCTGATTTCATCCCACTTTCCCCTAAGGTAAGGTCCAGTGCTGGCAGCCATCTTGTCCACAGACTGGACAATTTGGTGCAATTGGCTCCAGATCAAAACTTGAGAGAACACCATTGACAAGTTTTTAATCCAAAACACTGGGAAAGGGGAATGCATGTCACACGGAATAAGGTTATGCTCATCTGCTGCGCGATTCATGTGATTGATACTTATTGTTGTTTCACGCCGGTAACAGAATGTTTTGTGTTTTTTTTTTTTTTGTGCGCACAGGGGCCTGGCTCCTCAGAACAAACCGGAACTCCAGAAGGTTCTGGAGAAGAGGAAAAGGGAGCAAGTCCTCAAGGCTCAGAAGGAGGAGCAGGAGGCGCACAAGAAGAGGAGCGACTTGGAGATCGAGTTAATGAAAAGGCAACAGAAACTGGAGCAGGTAACATCTTTAATTTGGTACCAAGTAATCCGTTTTAAGACTTAAGGGCCATAGATGCCAGCTCACGTTTTTCTAGGCCAAAAGAACAGATATTTGACCACAAACTGTGCAGCAACACATGTAGACAGAAAATATAACAATACTCGCAGGCATATATTATAGACTTTACACCGATTTTATCGGTCGGATCGGTATCGGCCGATAATTATCATTTTATGCTGATCGGCTTGGTCATAATTCGCCGATCGGCTCCACAAAAGACATTTACTCCGCGTCGCCATCATGCACAGTATATTTGAATCCAAAAGCTAGTTTATTTTTAGCCTTGTCGCGTGTCGTTTGATGTAGTACTGTAAATATCTGACGGCCAATAAAGTTATTTAAAAGAAAAAAAAAACATGTTGGCGGTGTGGGACAGTCAACACGTCTGAGAAAGACAACACGTAATGCCCGGATCAGACTACAAGACAAATTTGCTCTTTCACGATTGCACTATGTCAGACTACTGCAATATTCCGATACCACTCCATCCCATTTTTTACGATCATTGGGCTTTATCTTGTCAACTCAAATGCGACCGGATACACTCGTTACCGTGGCGACGACAACAAGAGTGGATTGCGCCGACTGTATTATAAGGACTAAATGCGGAAAAACGTGTGTTGGTGGTCACCGGTGCTCAGGACAGGAGAGGACATTCGTTTAAGGATTGCTTGAGGTATGTTCACTACTTTTAATACGATACGGCTCGCAAGCAGGAAACAAAAATGTTATGTAGCCTAGCAAGCTAGTGCTAGCACTAACGGTTGCATGTAAACATGCCGCCGTTCTGTCGAATCCTGCTCTAAAGTTTTGGTGTGGGTGAAGTAATTTAATTACAATAAAGTAATTTAATTACAGTAAGTTCGCACCCATTATTTCTGTCATGTTGTAATGTTGGTTTGACCTGACTGATTAGAATACACGATCTGACTAGAGCAGTGATTTCCAACATTTAAGAAGCAAAGGAACATATTTTCCAATTGAAAAATCTCACGGCACACCAACAAACAAAAATGTCACAAAAAGTGGATACATGAATTACTGTATGTACGTCCTGCCATCTAATAGAAGACCATTCATTTGTTCTGCCTGTCACTATGCCTCACTGGCATAAATAGATGAACAAAGATACATTATTTATTGTAAATATTTTTTGGAGCAATGAAGTACACAAGTATATACAGTAAATGAACAAGTTATTTAAATAGACACATTGCTCCATCTTGTGATCGAATCGGTGATCGGTTATCGTTTTTTTAAACTCGCTGATCGGTCTCAAAAATCCTGATCGTGCAAAGCCTAATATATTCTTTACCCTCAGTAAAAAAGAAAATAAATACAAATATTACTGCAGATTACCAAGCTACTTACGGTCGTTGTGAAAGTGTTCTTTGTTTGTCTCCATGACTGTATTACCCACCCCTGGTGGCCAAGTCACATACACCGGAAGGAGTTGCAATGATTTAGTCGTAGTGTGCAAATTCTGTAATTCTTTACATTCGAAATAATTATGTTATTATTATGTTTTGAGAAGCACAATATTATAAAGTGCTATTTATTTCCTTATTAAAAAGCACATTCCACAATTGGTTGTTGTTTTTTTGGGGGGGGGTGGGGGGGGGCTTGAACAGATTAATAGAATTTCCAATTTTTTATTTGCTTCAATAGAGAGATGATTTGCGATGCAAGTTTAAGTTATGAGTGTGGTCATGGAACAAATTAGTCCTATCGCAAGGTACTACTGTAATTAGCTAGTCCCACAAGGTTCATCTTAACTATAGGCACATCTCAATAAATGAGAATATGCTAGGAAAGTCCATTTATTTCAGTACCTCATGCATTATATCCTGTAGATTCATTAAACACTTGGGAAGGTCACTGATGGTGTAGTGGTCCACTTGCCTGTCTTTGGTGCGGGCAGCGTGGGTTCAGTTCCCATTCAGTGACGGTGTGAATGTGAGTGCGAATAGTTGTCCGTGTCTATATGTGCCCTGCGACTGACTGGCGACCAGTTCATGGTGTAGTCTGCCTTTCGCCCGCAGTCAGCTGGGATAGCCTCCAGCGCCCCGCGACCCTAACCAGGATAAGCTGTGTTGAAAATGGATGGAGGGATGGACTTGCGAAAATACTTTTCACATGGCAAATTCCTGCCTAATTTCTACATTAAAAATCATTTCCATTGTTTCTTGATTGTTTGTTACGTAATATTCTTGTTTCTAGAGATGGTGAATTTGGGGTTTTCGTGTGCTATAAGATATAATCATCAAAACTATACATACTTTTTCAGTTGAATTACCAAACTAAATTAAGCTTTTGACAGTTTAATTTATTGAGATGTACCTGTATGTCTGAAATTCCACCATGTCTAGTTTTTAATCCACTTACCTGGTGAAATGTTTCTTACGGCCAGCATTCGTTGTCCCCTCTTGAGCTATTTACCTCACGCAACATCAGCATTCCAACTGACACTTCACACATTCAAAGACAAGGTTAAAATCACCACTCAATCATTTCCCATTTTTCCTCAATCGCTCTGCCTTGATCAACTGACATGTCAGGGTTTTTTTTACGAGAGGTGCAATCTGGAGTTTTGGCCACCCAGAAGTACAGTGTGTATGACATCGTAGTGCAAATATATATCTATAACATGCGTGTTGAATCGTTGCACTGGGCCCGCTTTTAATCGAACCTACACGTCCTTGCAGCTGGAACTGGAGCAACAGAAGAACGAGGAGGAGCAAGAGAACACTCCTGAGTTTGTGAAAATGAAAAGCAACCTGCGCCGGACCAAGCAGGAGACAGAGGGCGAGGAGAGAACCACCTAGATGTCACCGGATAGGCTGTGTGTGTGTGTGTGTGTATGTGTATGTGTGTGGCGACCTAACTGTGGTCCAAAATGAACTTCCTGTCTTCCCACCCCGCCACCCCACACAGACCCACACATACAGATACACAACCTTCCAATTCCTTCCCGCAGTGAGGAGAGAGACTTTTACAGACTAAAGACCCCCCCACTGTCTACACGCCAAGGACCACCACGAGTCGAACCTAACCTAGCAACACGCTCGCACTCACACACACAGGAGTTTTCTTCCCTTGCGTTTTCACGCAGCTGTCCTTTCTCCGTACTGTCACGGTGTCTGTGTCTTGTTTTTGTATTTTGCGGGGGGTTTGTGTTTTCACCTACAGAATTACGGGAAGGAAAAGTGGACACTGGATGGACTCTCAACAAGCTGTGTAATTGTGGGAAGAAAAAAAAGCCAAGCAAAATGTGCTTTTCTTTATTTATGTTTGTAGATTTTTAGCCCGCTTCTAGAGGAAAAGGTGGGCTGGGGGTGGGGGCGAGGGTGGGTCAGCTGGGATGAGGGAACACTTATTAGTCATTTGTGTATTTTTTTTTTTTTGGTTTTGTTTTGTTTTGTTTTTGTTTTACAGCATTCTAGTTTTAAGAAGCCAGAACAGGACAAAGGGAGTTTGTTTTATTTTGTTGTTTCTAAAAACATGCCACTTTTGCAGCTAATGCATTTCAGAGCAGTAGAACTCCTCATGGCATCAGAGTGAAATTTTCTTTATATATCATGTTGCTTTGTATTAATAAAAGTGTTAAATAAGGGTTTTGAGTCATTGGGGGAAGACTTCTCGCATAATCCAGGGTGTAAAAAGGTTCAATTTCAAAGGCTTTTTGATTAAAGTGTGTTGTTTCTTTATCCAAATGTACTGTATATATTAATGCCATGGCAATACATGATAGATTTTAGTTTGGGAAGCGAATTTGAGAGACCCTGGTTTAGTCTCCTATTTTGTCATTTTTCATGTTTTGAAACAAGACAGGGTTGTTTTCTGGGCGCTCTCTAATGGACATGTATGATACTGCATAAGGACGATCCAAACAGATCCATGCCGTTAATTACTGTATAGTATACAGTATACTTGTACAAGTGTTGTAATATTAAGGTACACAAAGAAGGGTTGGGAGTTTTATTGGCTGGACCATCACCCTAACAAAGCTGGAAAGAGACACAGGACCATCCTCTTCCTTTTCCTTTGGGCTTGTCCCGTTAGGGGTCACCACAGCTTGTCATCCTTTTCCATGTAAGCCTATGTCCTGCATCCTCCTCTCTGAACACCAACGGGCAGTTGGTGTGAGAGAGTCTTCCCTCATGACATCCATCAACCTTCTCTTTGGTCTTTGGACGGGAAGGGGCTCAGGGGTGATCCCTGATGCAGTCCCACCTCCACCTTAAACTCCTGTCACACCTACAGCACACATCACCACTGTTCTGCTGCCCTCGTACATGTCCTGTATTATTCTAACATATTTCTCTGCCACTCCAGACTTCCGCATGCAGTACCACAGTTCCTCTCTGGGTACTCTGTCATAGGCTTTCTCTAGATCTACAAAGGCACAATGTAGCTTCTTCTGACCTTCTCTGTACTTTTCCATCAACATCCTCAAGGCAAATAATGCATCTGTGGTAGTCTTTCTAGGCATGAAACCATACTGTTGCTCGCAAATACTCAGTTCTGTCCTGAGTCTAGCCTCCACTACTCTTTCCCATAACTTCATTGTGTGGCTCATCAACTTTATTCCTCTATAGTTCGCACAGCTCTGCACATCACCTTTGTTCTTAAAAATGGGCACCAGTACACTTTTCCTCCATTTCTCAGGCATCTTCTCACGTGCTAGAATTCTATTGAACAACCTGGTCAAAAACTCCCCAGCCACCTCTCCTAGATGCTTCCATACCTCCACAGGAATGTCATCAGGACCAAATGCCTTTC
Source organism: Phyllopteryx taeniolatus (assembly GCF_024500385.1). Taxonomy (NCBI): domain Eukaryota; kingdom Metazoa; phylum Chordata; class Actinopteri; order Syngnathiformes; family Syngnathidae; genus Phyllopteryx; species Phyllopteryx taeniolatus. The sequence continues at coordinate 17,361,739 of NC_084506.1, forward strand.
CATTTTACATTTCCCTCTTTAATGGTAATTTTATTACTGTGAATGAAATTTAAAATGCCCAATTTAGAGGATTGCACACTTTAGATTGAAAATATACAGATTGGAATGTTATTTTTGAAATACCACAGGTATGTCATTGTGAAAATATACAAATTGGAATTTTATTTTTGAAATACCACAGGTACGTCTCTATAAATGATAATATTCGATAAAAGTTAATTTATTTCAGAGTTCAATTCCAAAAGTGGAAAAGCAAATGTTTGCAAAGGTCTTATTTTGGGTTAGGGTTATTTTATTTATTTTGAGTCTTTTCATGGGGTTCTACAGAAATCTGAGAATATTTACTACTAATTATCAGAATAGTTGTAGATTGACAATCGATGAATTTTGGATTAATTGTTGCACCTCTAGTATAATGTATGGCTTGGTTTTAATTATTAATTACACATAACTAAACAGAAGTGGCAAAATGGCTTCTTTTTTTATCATCTGAGGAGTTTGAAAATGTAACGATCCAGTTTGAGACAGTTAGGGGTAGAAAGTAAAAATATATTTTCGAATGTGGGGAATAATTGTAAAAAGTGGTGATAAAAATAAATACTCAAGTAAAATACAAATGCAAATCTACTTAATTGCATCGACAAAGTATTTGTAGGTATACTAACTTCCCACCTCCTTCTTTTCCTTTCGGCTTATCCCTTTAGGGGTCGCCACAGCGCGTCATTCTTTTCCATGTAAGCCTATCTCCTGCATCCTCCTCGAACACCAACTGCCCTCATGTCTTCCCTCACGACATCTATCAACCTTCTCTTTGGTCTTCCTCTAGCTCTCTTGCCTGGCAGCTCCATCCTCATCATCCTTCTACCAATATACTCACTATTTCTCCTCTGGACGTGTCCAAACCATAGAAGTCTGCTCTTTCTAACTTTGTCTCCAAATCATCGAACCTTGGCTGTCCCTCTGATGAGCTCATTTCTAATTTTATCCAACCTGGTCACTCCGAGAGCAAAACTCAACATCTTCATTTCCGTGACCTCCAGCTCTGCTTCCTGTTGTCTCTTCAGTGCCACTGTCGCTAATCCGTCCATCATGGCTGGCCTCACCACTGTTTTATAAACTTTGCCCTTCATTCTAGCAGACTCTTCTGTCACAAAACACACCTGACACCTTCCTCCACCCGTTCCAACCTGCTTGGACCCGTTTCTTCACTTCCTGACCACACTCACCATTGCTCTGGACTGTTGACCCCAAGTATCTCAAGTCATCCACGCTTGCTATCTCCTCTCCCTGTAGCCTCACTCTTCCCCCACCACCCCTCTCATTCATGCACATATATTCTGTCTTACTTTGGCTAATCTTCATTCCTCTGCTTTCCAGTGCATGCCTCCATCTTTCTAACTGTTCCTCCAGCTGCTCCCTGCTTTCACTGCAGATCACAATGTCATCTGCAAACATCATGGTCCACGGGGATTCCAGTCTAACTTCATCTGTCAGCCTATCCATCACCACTGCAAACAGGAAGGGGCTCAGGTCTGATCCCTGACGCAGTCCCACACCCACCTTAAATTTGTCTGTCACACCTACAGCACACCTCACCGCTGTTCTGCTGCCCTCGTACATCCATCCATTTTCTGAGCCGCTTCTCCTCACTAAGGTCGCGGGCGTGCTGGAGCCTATCCCAGCTATCATCGGGCAAGAGGAGGGGTACACCCTGAACTGGTTGCCAGCCAATCGCAGGGCACATACAAACAAACAACCATTTGCACTCACATTCACACCCACGGGCAATTTGGAGTTGTCATTTAACCTACCATGCATGTTTTTGGGATGTGGGAGGAAACCGGAGTGCCCGGAGAAAACCCATGCAGGCGGGGCCGGGGATTGAACCCCGGTCCTCAGAACTGTGAGGCTGACGCTCTAACCAGTCGTCCACCGTGCCGCCGCCCTCGTACATGTCCTGTATTATTATAACATACTTCCGCATGCAGTACCACAGTTCCTCTCTGGGTATTCTGTCATAGGCTTTCTCTAGATCCACAAAGACACAATGTAGCTCCTTCTGACCTTCTCTGTACTTCTCCATCAACATCCTCAAGGCAAATAATGCATCTGTGGTAGTCTTTCTAGGCATGAAACCATACTGTTGCTCGCAAATACTCAGTTCTGTCCTGAGTCTAGCCTCCACTACTCTTTCCCATAACTTCATTGTGAGGCTCATCAACTTTATTCCTCTTTCGTTCCCACAGCTCTGCACATCACCCTCGTTCTTAAAAATGGGCACCAGCACACTTTTCCTCCATTCCTCAGGCATCTTCTCACACGCTAGAATTCTATTGAACAAGCTGGTCAAAAACTCCACAGCCACCTCTCCTAGATGCTTCCATACCTCCACAGGAATGTCATCAGGACCAACTGCCTTTCCATGTTTCATCCTCTTTAATGCCTTTCTAACTTCCTCCTTACTAATCATTGCCACTTCCTGGTCCACCACACTTGCCTCTTCTACTCTCCCTTCTCTCTCATTTTCCTCATTCATCAATTCCTCGAAGTATTCTTTTCATCTAGCTAGCACACTGCTGGCACCAGTCAACATATTTCCTTTATCACCCTAACCTGCTGCACATCATTCCCATCTCTATCCCTCTGTCTGGCCAGCTTGTATAGATCCTTTTCTCCTTCTTTAGTGTCCAACCTGCCATACATGTCATCATATGCCTCTTGTTTGGCCTTTGCCACCTCTACCTTTGCCCTGTGTCGCATCTCTATGTATTCCTTTCGCCTCTCCTTGGTCCTCTTAGTGTCCCACTTCTTCTTAGCTAACCTTTTTCCTTGTATGATTTCCTGTACTGTGAGGTTCCACCACCAAGTCTCCTTATTTCCTTTCCTGCCAGAAGATACACCAAGTACTCTCCTGCCTGCCTCTCTGATCACCTTGGCTGCAGTGGTCCAGTCTTCTGGAAGCTACTCCTGTCCACCGAGAGCCTGTCTCACCTCTTCCCGAAAAGATGCACAACACTCGTCCTGTCGCAGCTTCCACCACATGGTTCTCTGCTCTGCCTTTGTCTTCCTAATCTTCCTCCCCACCATCAGAGTCATTTTACACACCACCATCCTATGCTGTCTAGCTACACTCTCCCCTACCACAACCTTACAGTCGGTAACCTCCTTCAGATTACATCATCTGCACAAGATGTAATCTACCTGCCTGCTTCTACCTCCGCTCTTGTAGGTCACCCTATGTTCTTGCCTCTTCTGGAAAAAAAAGTTCACTACAGCAATTTGCATCCTTTTTGCAAAGTCTACCACCATCTGTCCCTCCAAGTTCCTTCCCTGGATGCCATACTTACCCATCACTTCTTCATCACCCCTATTTCCTTCACCAACATGCCCATTACAATCTGCACCAATCACGACTCTCTCTCTGTCTGGGATGCTCAGAACTACTTCGTCTAGCTCCTTCCAGAATTTCTCTTTCACCTCTGGGTCACATCCTACCTGTGGGGCATAGCCACTCATCACATTGTAAATAACACCTTCAATTTCAAGTTTCAGCCTCATCACTCGATCTGATACTCTTTTCACCTCCAAGACATTCTTAGCCAACTCTTCTTTTAAAATAACCCCAACTCCATTTCTCTTTCCATCTACACCATGGTAAAATAATTTAAACCCTGCCCCTAAACTTCTGGCCTTACTGCCTTTCCACCTGGTCTCCTGGACACACAATATATAAAACTTTCTCCTAATCATCATGTCAACCAACTCCCGAGATTTTCCTGTCATAGTCCCAACATTCAAAGTCCCCACATTCAGTTCGAGGCTCTGTGCTTTCCTCTTCTCTTTCTGCCGCTTTCCACCTCTCCTCCTTCTTCGACTTCGACCCACAGAAGCTGAATTTACAACGGCGCCCTTCAGGTTGACGCCGCCGGTGGCGTTGTTCACCCGGGCCACGACTGATCCGGTATGAAATTATTTGGATGAACGCTCATTTGTTTGGCAAAGTTTTAAGCCGGATGCCTTTCCTGACGCAACCCTCTGCATTTATCCGGGCTTGGAACCGGCATACAGTTTGCACTGGCTTTTGCCCCCCATAGGGCTGCATTAGGTATACTTACTTCCCACCAAACTGAAAAATTGTTTTTGTGGAAAACCCTGTAATGTACAAAAGGTGAGAAAATTCAAAATCGTCTTTAAAAATACACACCGTCACATTAGGCAACCTAAAAAGAAAAATTGAATCAAGATTTTTATTTATTGACCAAGCGATGGCTGTGTTTCTCCAGACCAGCAGGCGGCGCTCATATACAGCTGCGAGTATTTCCCCACTGCCTATCACCGCTTAATGTCAAACGAAGAAGAAAGATGTCCGCCTGTAGAATTGTCCGCTGCTGCTTTTCTTCCAACTTTTCCCCGGTTTTGCCTTTACTTGCACGCTCGGCACCGCTTCCGTCTCATCGTTTATGTCCCAAATCGTTCTTCCTCAGAAGCGTTTCGTCGTCGGGCCAGTTGTCAGCAGGTATTTCTTTTCCGGATGGGAACGTCTAGCGTGTTATTAGCTAACACGAGCTAAAGTTGAAGGACGTGCGCGCGAGCTTTTTTTTGTTGTTTTTTTGCGCGCGCTGTTTGTATTGTAACATTTGTGTGTGTTTTGTGTCTTCTTTTAGTACTTAAATTCACCGACAAACACGAATGGATTCGGGTAGAAGATGGAGTCGGGACTGTCGGTATCAGCAATTTTGCTCAGGTGTATAAACAGTCCTCTTAAAAGCAACCATGAATGAAGTGATCTATCCGAATGTCGACACCAACGACAAATCTGTTCAATACCAAATCTTGCTTGCAGGAGGCCCTGGGGGATGTGGTTTACTGTGGACTGCCGGAGGTCGGAACGCAGCTGGCCCAACAAGGTAGCCAACATCTTTTTTAAAGCTATATATCTATTAAATGCACTTACCAGTATTTGTCCACCCGTGCTGTTTCAGACGAGTTTGGAGCTCTGGAAAGCGTTAAAGCAGCCAGTGAGCTCTTCTCCCCGTTGACTGGAGAGGTGGTGGAGGTTAACGCACTGCTGGCTGACAAACCAGGCCTGGTCAACAAATCTTGCTACAAAGATGGTAAGCAAAAAAAAAAAGAGCTGAGGGTTATTCCTGCAAGCAGGTTATGTGAAAACTCAGAAGAGTTCAGATGGGAGAAAGTCTGAATTATCCATGCAGACAGTTCTGTAAGAGAAATTGCGAGTCAGTCTAAATGGTAACAGACTGTGTAAACCTAACCTGCTCGCTAGCAGGTTTTGAAAATCCTGACTTTCCACCGCGCTCCTCTGACCTCAAGCCAACATGGCGTGTCTGTTTCCCTGTGATCCCATCCATACTAAGGCGCCGTTAATTAGTGTTAACCATATTTTTCTAGGTTTTAAAAGATCAGAATTTTTGGGGCCGATCAGCGAGTTTAAAAAAAAACGATAACTGATAACAAGATGGAGCAGTGTGTCTATTTAGATGACTTGTTCATTTACTGTATATACTTGTGTACTTAAGTGCTCCAAAATTATATTTACAATAAATAATGTATCTTTGTTCATCTATTTATGCCAGTGAGGCATAGTGACAAATGAATGGTCTTCTATTAGATGGCAGGAAGTACAACCCCAATCCTAATGAAGTTGGGACATGTTGAACATAAATAAAAACAGAATACAATTTGCAAATCATGTTCAACCTATATTTAATTGAATGCACGACAAAGAAAATATATTTCATGTTCAAACTGATTAACTTTGTTTTTAGCAAATAATCATTGACTTAGAATTTTATGGCTGCAGCACGTTCCAAAAAAGCTGGGACAGGTGGCAAAAAAGACTGAGAAAGTAGAGGAATGCTCATCAAACACCTGTTTGGAACATCCCACAGGTGAACAGGTTAGTTGGGAACAGGTGGGTGCCATGATTGGGTATAAAAGGAGCTTCCCTGAATTGCTCAGTCATTCACAAGCAAAGATGGGGCGAGGTTCACCTCTTTGTGAACAAGTGTGTGAGAAAATAGTCGAACAGTTTAAGGGCAATGTTCCTCAATGTACAATTGCAAGGAATTTAGGAATTTCATCATCTACGGTCCATGATATCATCAAAAGGTTCAGAGAATCTGGAGAAATCACTGCATGTCAGCGGCATGGCCGAAAACCAACATTGAATGCCCGTGACCTTTGATCCCTCAGGCGGCACAACATCAAAAGCTGACATCAATGTGTAAAGGATATCACCACATGGGCTCAGGAGCACTGTCAGTGAAAACCAATGTCAGTAAATACAGTTCGGCGCTACATCCGTAAGTGCAAATTGAAACTCTACTATGCAAAGCAAAAGCTATTTATCAACAACACCCAGTGTTGGATCTATCTCACCCAACACCTATAAAAATAGACACAAAAGGAATGAAGACGCTGGTTTCTTTTGCTCATGAGGAGGACGTTTGGGAGATTGTTCAGATTATAGCCTTTCATCACGCTCTAAACAATCTCTCCCGTCGCTCCTGTATTTATTTGAAATAGGGAGCTTTCTGAGTTACAAGACATAACATACTAAGCTACAAGACACAATACACTAAGGGGAGGGTTTCATGGTGAAGACACGAGACCAACACCGGCCACGTCCTTGGTCAAGGCGCCCTTCTATCGGATGATTCCTGCTGAGTCATCTTCTTGAAGGCGAGACATCTTCCTTTCTCAAAATCGTCCATAATACTAATGCAAGCTAAGCAAATAAATGATAAGTTCTACAATATATTTAACACCCAGAAACGCCGCCACCTTTTCTGGGCCCGAGCTCATCTAAGATGGACTGATGCACAGTGGAAAAGTGTTCTGTGGTCCGACGAGTCCACATTTCAAATTGTTTTTGGAAATTGTGGACGTCGTGTCCTCCAGGCCAAAGAGGAAAATAACCATCCGAACTATTATGGACGCAAAGTACCATAGCCAGCATCTGTGATGGTATGGGGCTGTGGTAGTGCCAATGGCATGGGTAACTTACACATCTGTGAAGGCACCATTAATGCTGAAAAGTACATACAGGTTTTGGAGAAATGCTGCCATCCAAGCAACGTCTTTTTCATGGACGCCCCTGATTATTTCAGTAAGACAATGCCAAACCACATTCTCCACGTGTTACAACAGTGTGGCTTTGTAGTAAAAGAGTGCAGGTACTAGACCGACCTGCCTGCAGTCCAGACCTGTCTCCCATTGAAAGTGTGTGGCACATTATGAAGTGTAAAATACGACAACGGAGATCCTGGACTGTTGAACAGCTGAAGCTGTACATCAAGCAAGAATGGGAAAGAATTCCACCTACAAAGCTTCAACAATTGGTGTCCTCAGTTCCCAAACGTTTATTGAATGTTGTTAAAAGAAAAGGTGATGTAACACAGTGGTAAACATGACCCTGTCTCAGGTTTTCTGGAATGTGTTGCAGCCATAAAATTCTAAGTTAATGATTATTTGCTAAAAACAATAGTTTACCAGTTTGAACATTAAATATCTTGTCTTTGTCGTGTATTCAATTAAATATAGGTTGAACATGATTTGAAAATAATTGTATTCTGTTTTTATTTGGTTAACACAACGTCCCAATTTCATTGGAATTGGGGTGGTACCTTTTTTCTCTGCACTGTGTACTGGAATGGGAGTTGAACGTCTGCTGGATGCATCACCTGTTAGTTTAAAAAATACATACCACTCCTAGAGAATGCTTTTTATTGATAACGTATTTTGCAAGGGTTAAAAAAAAACATTATTTCATCGCAATCGTAAAAGACAACAACGGAGAACCCATCAGTGAATGTAAAGCTATGCAAAGCTATAATATATTTAGTTTCATTTATAGCTTTCTGTATGTATATATTAAAAAAAAAAGCTTGGTATTGCAAAAAATTCAGCGACCCTGTGTCCCACTAGAATAGATCCACCCATGCACTGAGCAGCAACAGAATCACATCACATTTACTAAAACCAAACCTGGATCATTCTGTATTAAGCTGAACTTGGTGTCTCACCTTGGCGATTATGTGATTGGTTGAAAACAAGTAAGTGATAGATGAAAACGACACAGCAGCAAATGTTCGTTTTAGTATGTTGTGGGATGCTGAAGTATGGATGGCCCCGGGGCCACAGTTCGGACACCCGTAGCTAATAATTGTGTTGTGATGCGTAAAAGTTTTAGTTTTACAGTTGACCTGTCATGACCATTTTTTTAGTGTACCAAAACAAACAGTATCAGGATGAGTAAGGAAGTTAAAGACGAGATATTATTTGTCAGAGTCCAGCCGGTTCACGATCTAACCACTTGATGGCCGGTGTTCAAAACAGGTTGGTTAATGAAGATGACCATTGCCAAGCCTTCTGAGCTCGACTCTCTGATGGACGAGGCGGCCTATGAGCGGTACATCCGCTCCATAGAGGACTAAAACCCGCTCCCTCTTTCCTCCTCACAAACGCTCGGCGGACCGCTCTACCAGTGTTGGGAAAATGTGAAGAATAGCTGCTGCTAAAGGCATGCTTACTTTCAGGGACCAGCCAGTGTTTCGTTCTTGCAGCCTCCAAAAGAGAAGACGAGTCACTCTCAAGTCAGTCCATTTGTTCCCTGATATTTCAGTCAAGCAGACACAAATGTCCTGGGCAAAAAAGCACTTTGAATTTGTATGTTCACTGTGGACATCTTTTCAATAAACATCATGATTAACATATTTTTCTGATTGCTATTAGTTTTTTGTTTTTTTTAGAGCTTTCACAAGTAAAAATCAACACTCTTGTCTTTTTACTATATTTGCCACCATTTAAACATACATGTTACTGTATTTCTGTATGGTTTGATTTATACTGCAGGTCTAAGTGGCCAATTTTGATTTCATGCCTACGCAGCAGTGTCTTGTCAGTTTGTTTTGCGTTGTGTTGCAAGCGAGTAAGCTTCAGACTTTCTGCCACAAGGTGGCAGCAGGGAACTCCACAGCAATCCGGGCCACTGAGTGGTTGGTTACCTTTCAGTGGAAGTACAGGTATCTGTTTATTTGTTTTCTCATTTAATTTCTCTCTCTCTGTGTTAATGTTCTCAAAATCTGGCTGTAAAATATCAAGTTGAATGTCGGAATGTCCCAGTCACATTTTTTGCACCAGTCCAAGTTACTTTGGTCTGCTGATAGAGAGTCTTGATCTGATAGGCAATATATTGAAAAGAAAAAAAGAAATTACATCCAAATTGTTTTATTTGAATAAAGGTATCCCAACATGATACGTTTTTGTCTGTCTAGTGCAGCAGTGGTACAAACCAAGTAAACAAATAAAACAATGGCATATTAGTGGTGTGGAATTAAGTATTGTAAACAAATTGCATTTAAAAATCCTGTCGAAGCAAAAAAAGTCTGAACTACAAAATGGAAATTCTACTCAGTGGAATAACAAAATAAAATAAAGATGACAACTGACTTAAACAGTAAATAACTGGTACGTCGTATTTCCATCCACACGAACTCAAAGCATTACATTATGTAACATAAAACTAAGCTATTGGTGTTCCCTTGGGCAGTACGTACATTTGTACCTCATGGTTATTTTGTCACTTTATGAACTTTCTAACATTAAATCTTTCTCACCTAATGCCATTCAGATGAAAATTACATGCTCACCCCCAATTTCCTATCACGCCACTGGCTTGGGACTACTGTCGTTGAACGTATCATGTAATCAGAGATGCGATGCATGAGTGTCTAAGATAAGTCACTGAGTCAAGCAGAGGAAAACGGTGTGGGGGGGGGGGGGGAGTTTAATGCTAATTTTTAATCACAAAAGCTCTTAAAAATCACAACATATCCCAAATTTTTTGTAAAGTGCTGTCATGAAATTGGGCATTTTAGGCCGTAACGATCACAATAAGCCCACGAAATCCTGACTGGACTGGAAAGTGGGCTTGTGAGTGCGTATCAGGCTATTCGTACCTGTGTAGTAAGAATAGCCCCACTCTGTAAAATAGAAAAGCGGTCCTTTGCGTTTGTGGTGTGTCTGGCTCGTCCCCGCGACGGGAGCCTCTGTGGGGGGGAGACCCTCCATGCGGCGACGGTCGCTCTCCAGCCTCTCCCTACTCAGGGCTCCCTCGTGCAAGACGCTGGTGGCGAAGTCAGCTCGTTGAGAAATGCCACGGTCTCGTCCCTCTTGTGGCTAACGTAGCCCCTGAGCAGAGCGTTGTAAGGATTGGCGGTGGTGTCTGCGTCCAGGTCGTCCAGCTGGTACTTGAATTCCATGCGGGTAATGACGGGAAGAAGGAAGTGTTCGCTTCTGGGAGAGTGCACTAAGCCCAGGGCTTCAGAGACCAGGCGGGGCGGCAGAGGCACCAAGTCGCAGCCCGTGCGTTTGTCCACATATTCTCAATGTTGTCTTTGTACCAGGGCGACACACCTAAGTAAACACGAACAGGGCTATTTTAATGGGAACACCACAAAAGCACTGGAAACTTTCCACATTTTGTTAATGGGAAAACCTTACTCCAAAATAGGGTTGCAATTGCATCCCAGGTTTGCAAAGAGATCTACCCATTTTTTTGTCTGCTTATGACAAAACAATGTTTAGAATTGCTTACCTTTTCATTAATTACCGTATTTTTCCCTCGGTAATTCCCATAAATTGTCACAATTCTCATGGAAATTGTCCAATTTGTAACATTACCGAAACTCTCCAGCTTAACCGAAATTTTCCAGCCCTTTGCAATTCTATTCCAAAATAGATTTAATTCCCCCCCCCCTCAATATTCTACACACAACAATTTGGGCAGCCTAGCCAGAGCCAGAATCCGATTGAACATCTTTGGAGAGATTTGAAAAAGGCTGTGCCTATGCTCCCCATTCAACCTGATGGAGCTTGAGAGGTGTTGCAGAGCGGAATAGGCAAAACTGGACAAAGATAGGTGTGCCTAGCTTGTGGCATCATCAAAAAAAAAAAAACGAGGTTGTAATTGCTGCCAAAGTTTCAAAACAAATTGGCCAATTAATATGATATAATGTCGGTGTAATGTGGTAGGGACACATTACGACTGTTGGGGAGTCGGTGAGTGTCAGCTGTCACAAGGCCTTCGGCAACAGTTAAGTGAATCAAAATGTGCAATATGATGTCTCACCATCATGGGCCGCTGTACTATGCCCTCTAGAATATGGAAGAGGAAAAGTGCTTAAATCCATGGGAGAATACAAAGCCAAAAGGCTATGAGCCCAACAGCCTTTTAAAAAGCCACACTCTTCTTTATTCTCGCCCGGTTCATCTCTTTGTATTATTATACCATAACTACAGGGGTCAAGGCAAGCTGCTTCTTACTTGACAATCACACTATGTTTGTGGTTTAATAATATATGTGATGCCTCAAAACGTTTTTTCCCGGTAACCACCAAGGGTTGCAGTTTTTACGTTGGAAAGGTCAGTCATCAATTGTAATTTGTTTGAATTGTCCAGTTCCGTCTCAGGTGCGCAGCAGGCCTTACCTGCACGTCGCAGCAGGGACGCCGGGCATTTCCAAGGTCTGTGAATAAGATCATAGGGCAACTCAGTGGGTTCGGGACACCATTTCGCTGCCGTACGGGTCGCACGTCATGGCGGCGTCAACAGGATGCATGACGAAGTTCCAGTGATTCAGACCGCACATGCCGCCGTTCTGCCACGTCATGGTGTCGATGGCAACGTCGGCGTCCACCAGTGTATCCTACGCACACGCATTGGCTGTACATTACAGTCTAAACTGGCACGCAAATATTGATTTGCATGTCTTACCTGGAACCAGCGGTATCCCTCCTGCCAGGGTAGATGGAGACACACTATGAGGAAAGATGCCACCACGTCTGGTGTAGTTGTTCATCCAGCCCGTCAGCCACAGCTGCCTCATGGCTCCACCAGAGGGTAGCCTGTTCGGCCTCGCTGCCAAGCCTTTAGGTAACTTCGATCGCTGCTCCACTGCAGTCACTACAAACATCACAAGAGGCATCCATACATTTTCTATTGCGCTTATTTTAATGTCAAATATGTGACTTGCCCCAATAAAGGTAGTCAAACACTGGACCCCAACACATGAACGCTGACTATTTGCCAACCCTGTATGGAGGCCTGAGGGATTCCCATGGAAGATCTGGAAACAACGTGAGCTGCGCATAAGCCAAATCCCTCCATGCCAGTTTGCGTTGGAATTTCGGTGGCTGACAGTGCGCCCCCTTGGCATCCCACAGGAACCAGCGGGGGCTGAGCTGACTATAATGAAGGTACGGCGATAGAGTGCTGGTGTTGGGGGCATCAGCCCTGCCCGAAGGACTCTTTGTCGTATCTGTACACACCTGGGGAAATGAATGGAATAGAGTGTCTGACACCTCACGTTGGAAGGTATTTCACCACACGCTCTGTAAGTCTACAGTATGTGTCGACATACATTTGAATGGGAATCTTTAAATTGCAAATCACAAAGTGTCTGTGCATCATGGAGAAATGCTTCTAGCCTGTCATGTGCTCCCTCTTCACTGAAATCCCAGGACTAGCGAATGTTCACTGCCCAATCAATCTGAAAGCCAAGAATTAAAATTGACGACTAGATTTTGTAACGGTTCGATGTAGTTTGATACGTTGTTCTGCTGTGATGACTGACCGTGGTACCGTCCTTCCTGCGTGGCATGCGTGTCAGGCCCATTGCGTCTAAGGGGATACCCTGAGGCTAACTGGAGGGTGCGGGGAGAGACACGGGCGGGTCCAGTGGAGCCCCAAATGCGGGGCCTGCTCGGTTCTGTCTGTAGCAGCTCATGAAGTGAGACACAGATCCAATTCCTAACAAACATAAGAAGTGAACGCAATTTTTCCGTTGCCGTGAGTCCTTATGTTATAAGTGCGATGTCATGTCTTGGTAGCCGTGACCTGCTCAACAGGTATGAGCTTTTGTTTTGAAATGACAGGAAGTGGATCACTCAGGAGAAAAAAGGAAACTGGCAATTGAGATGTCGTAAAGCCAAATTAAAAACTATGGCTGCAGCGATCTAATATTTTTAGAATTGATTATTCTACCAAGTGTCCCATCGAGTCCTAAAATCTAAATATATTGCATTATTAAACAATAAAATGTGCATGTGAAGTGTTATTGTTGTCCACTTGGGATCGTCATCCTCGCTTGCACTGTATCTTTATGAAGGTGTGAAATGATACCTAACTTTGGACATTCTCAGTCTTTTAGACACACTTTCTTCCTGGCTCATGGCCATTGCGCCAACTTATTTCTACCTGGAGTGGTGCGTTAAATCTGTAGTAAGATTAGTCCTTGTGAAAAAATGAACACGGCAGAGCACTGAGGCTGAGATTTTGCTCCAACTTATTTTTGTAATCAAATTATTTGAGTTATTCAATGAATCATTTCAGTTTGAGTGGGTGACCCACCTCTGAGTCCCACACCCTCCGTGCTGACAGAGTAAGGGTCTCTGGTGCAGTACGAGTGGAACATCTTGCATTGGACCCCGTCTTTTTGCAGTGTGGACACCACCGCGTCATCCCGCTCCTTCAGCCAGGCTTCATAGAGGGCGTTGGCCAGCACAGTTCGGGCCCTGGTCTCATTCACCAGCACTTTGAGCGTACACAGACTGGTGGCTCCAACGCCGTTTGTCTCCAGGAAGACCAGATGGCTGCCGATATGCTCCAGAGATGAACGGAAAGAGGACAGCGCTTGATGGAGCCAGTATTTGCCTGTCACAAGGGGATAGCCAGAATTAATACAGATGATATTGGAGATAATAATTGACATATATTGGACTGGGGAATATGACCTTAAAATAAAAGGTTTTTTTTCCCCCACAAAAAGAGTAAAGAAGAAGAAATTGTCATTCAAGCAATTTAGCCTGTTTTCTTGCCTTGGTTGTTGTTTATTAAAAGAATGCTTGAGCTTTTGCCACCTGAAAGTACTTGTATCACTGACATCATGATGAAAAAGTCTATAAACTCAATAAAATCAATTATTCACCCAACCATTGTGATATAACCAACTTACAAGCTCCTCCCACAGCCACGGTCATCCCTGGCCCCTCCTCCTCTTTGGGGCTCCAGATAAAGACTGGTATGACAGGGCGCCCACCTCCAGCAAGCCGATGAGCGGGGTTATCAGACAGCCTCAAGTCCCTCCGGACCCAAAGAGCATAGGCGTCACCCCCGATGGAGATTGGGGCAAACTGACGACATGCTGGGCCAGCGCTTTTCGAAGCTGACGTCTGCTTTTGTTTTCTCAGACTGGTCCTCCATCATGGCACCTATTGTGACCTTGTCCTGCATGGCGAAAAAAGTCTGACATGTACCAGACGTGTTCAAATTTGTGTCTTTCTGATGCCAAAGCTTTTGAGTTCCACTTCCTATTTCCTTTGTGTGGCCACTTTGAGTGGATACACCATCATATGTCTGTAGTGGGTTTCTTGGATGGTCTTGCGCTTCAAGTAGAGCCAGGGTCACTGCAAGTTCCAACTCATCATCTTCAGCCTACCATAAAAAAGCCGAAGTAAGACAAAATATATGTGCATGAATGAGAGGGGTGGTGGGGGAAGAGTGAGGCTACAGGGAGAGGAGATGGCAAGGGTAGAGGACTTGAAATACTTGGGGTCAACCGTCCAGAGCAATGGTGAGTGTGGTCTGGAAGTGAAGAAACGGGTCCAAGCAGGTTGGAACGGGTGGAGGAAGGTGTCAGGTGTGTTATGTGACAGAAGAGTCTCTGCTAGGATGAAGGGCAAAGTTTATAAAACAGTGGTGAGGCCAGCCATGATGTACGGATTAGCGACAGTGGCACTGAAGAGACAACAGGAAGCAGAGCTGGAGGTCGCGGAAATGAAGATGTTGAGTTTTGCTCTCGGAGTGACCAGGTTGGATAAAATTAGAAATGAGCTCATCAGAGGGACAGCCAAGGTTCTATGTTTTGGAGCCAAAGTTAGAGAGAGCAGACTTCGATGGTTTGGGCACATCCAGAGGAGAAATAGTGAGTATATTGGTAGAAGGATGATGAGCATGGAGCTGCCAGGCAAGAGAGCTACAGAAAGACCAAAGTGGAGGTTGATGGATGTCGTGAGGGGAAGACATGAGGGGAGTTGGTGTTCGAAAGGAGGAATCAGTGGAACTGGCCCATGTAACTTCATCTATATTAGAAATCTTTCACATTTCTAATTTGTCCTCACAAGCAATTTTACATCCTCTGTGTGTGCGATGTCACAAGATGGTGGGAAAGCACCATTAGGGAGGACTTTGGTCCCATGTGGCATTTTAGGGTGTTTCAGAAGCAGCACAAAACCGCGATAGGTGAGTTTTCAGAGAGGGATAGGTGCCCCCCACCAAAAAAAAAATTTAAAAAATAGTAATAATAATTCCAAAACAGAAGATAAACACTGCATACTATAATAAATGTTAACGACACATTTTAATCGAGTCACTGCATTAGCTTGAACAGGTGTCTGTTGTAGATTAACCCTCTTCAGGTGAGTAAGCCACTGATCGTTCTATATGAAAATATTTATTATAAAATAAATTTTTGAGTGCTCTTGATAAATTTAGTCTAAGAAAATAACGTGTGTTATGTCATTTTTATGAATCACAAATAATTTTGTTGTTGAAGGTAAGTCGCAGTCAAGTGCTACAAGAGGGCACTTAGAGAAAAGGAACCATTAATGGACTTAATATTTTTAACTTGACAATGATAAATCGTATATTCAGGGATGTTTGTTTTTCGTTAAGGAAAAAACGAAAACTTGACAGTTTTGTCGAAAAACTAAATGGGAGCTAGCGGTGTCGAAAATGGACGGACGGAGGAATTAGCAAATTGCACTAGCTAAAACAAAAACTTTCGTCCAAACTAAACGAAGTTCTCGTTTTTTTAACACATTTTTGACGTAATGACAGCTATATTTTTTAAATGTACGTTGTCACAAAATGAAAGACCTTTGCGAAATATTCCTTGTAGATGGAGAGGAGAGCGGAGTGCAGGGATCGGTTGGACGACGGACAGAAAGCGGGTACGGGTCTCTTGGTGACCCAAGATGGACAAGCACATTGCGAAGAAGCTATCCGGATCCTCCCGTCCCAGCAGCACTTCCTTCAGGAGCCTTCTCACCGCTATCAGCCCGTTGTCTTCTTCTACACTTTGAGGCATCTTCCAACGAGTGAAAGGTGCTTATACGTCTTTCTCATTTCTAACACGTCCAAGGCCCAAAAAGCATACCTACCACATGTGCTGCATAGGCACAACCCCACTGTTATCAAACAGCTGATAGAATTTACACAAAAGCCAGTTTTGTAACCTGTCCTTTTATTATTATTATTATTATTATTATTATTTGTAAGGAAATAGCATTACCACTAAGGGGAGCTCAAGCCTCAAAAGCCAGGCAAGCGTTTTCTGTCGCCACACAACAGCATCACCACTTGGAATTTCTTGTTCATTTTGAGAAAGACTCACAGAATTCACTGATTGATGAATTACCCTCTCTGTTCTCCCCCATTCATTAACATAACACAGTCATCGGATTACTTGGGCCATTCTTTAACCACTTAATTTCTATGTGGAAAAAAAGATTAATGACATGGGTCTCCACTAGCTAAATGTGATCAAACTACTGCCCTTGTTTTCACTTGAATCACCACCTTCATCTTGCTTTTCAAGTGCACCCCTGTGATGTAAGGCTGCAAAAAAACAAAAGGCAGCAGACGCGGTAACAAGCAGTGAATTTTTAATCATTCACTGCACATGGCTTGATTTTAATGAGACAGTGCACACGCTTTTGAATATGCACAGCAGGGAGCGCAGAGTTTGGACTCCTGTGTAGCAAACCCGAGAATTCCTGATAAAGGAATCACTCATTGTCTTGTTTGTTGCCACTAAAATATGTTCAAGGAGTGTGTGACTCATTCGCCAGGGCCACATGCAATCCATATTGTTCAGTGTATGAAGAGGAGTGTGTTGAAAGCAGCGGTATGCGCAGCAAGCGAGAGGGAGAGCGAATGAGATTGAGGGAGAGGGAGAATCAATAGTGTTTAGACAGAGAAGTGGAGTCTAAGTGTGTGATCAATAGAGAGCAGAGAGGAGAGATTAGCTGCTTTTCTCTCTCAAACTAACACTGACAAATTGGTGAATTGGTGTATGGGCCCTTGGGCTAAACGGATTGACCCGCTGTTTCCATGTTCTGCCGTGTACTGTCAATAAAGCTCTCTGTTCTGTCCATTGAGGCATTTTGCGAAGAGACGGGACGACGTATCACAAGAGATGGGCGTCAGGAGAAAAAAAACCTGGCGAACCCGCATAAGTTGAATGGAAAGCAACTGAAAGTAAACACTAGAAGGCTTTTTGATGGACCAAGACAGCCAGTTGCCTTTGATGCAACTTTGTGCATCGGCCAAGTTATGCTCTTAAACAATATACATTTTCATAATGTTGTAAACAATGGGCGCCAGGGTACTTTTGGGTGGCATGACGCAAGTGACTACCACTGACCTGAACCGATAACGATGATGAAAACTTTTTTGGGGGGTTGCACCGCCAGATATCCCATAATAGATTGAGTTTTTTTTCAAAAAAAATCCAAATTAATCCAGCAGAACCTGCCAAATGGATGTCGTAAATAGTTGTACAGAGAAGATCGCAAAACTGCCTTGTGGAGTAATAGCCACTTCGGAAGGGACAGAATGTGTTTGGTTGGGTTGTCTTTAAGTAATTTTACAAAATATAATAGCTAACCTGCAAGCTAACGTTGGCTCTATTGTAGAGCGCGCTCAGCCACAAAACAGCACATCAGTGCCATTAATCCGAGCAATAGAAAAGTCAATTATGTAGCCAGTCCCTCAATGATCATAACAATTATGCAGCGAGCTGACAGCGAGTTGGACAGCTCACTGCGAAGTGACCTGCTATTAGCGGCTAGGTTAGTACTTATTAGCTAGAGGGCTCATGGACCGCAAGCAGACCGGCGTTGGCTTCATCCAATATGCAAAAGCCTTGCTCAATGCGCGACACGTAGATCCACACAATCAGAGACACCTAAGGGAAAGTTAACTGTTTATTATGTTCGCTAGACCGTGAGCTAAGCTCTCTCATCCATGGCGGGGTTGTTGCATTCATCAGGCCCTTGCTCGGAATTGTGTGTGGGTTTCTCCACATAACAGAGACACGGGAAAGTTAACTGTTTATTAACCGTAACCACAGCGTCACACATTATTCAGCCAGTAGCTGACTCCCTACAGGCAGCGAACATATTTGATTGGCAACTGAAGGGCTCGTCTCCAACGCCTTCAGATGACACGCCCATACAGTCCTGTAACTCGAGGGCGGCACTTCATTTTTTATTTCAGACCCTTATTTTACATGCACGGCGACTTTCATTTTTTTTAATTCATTCAAATTTGGCAGACTTTTTAACAATGCTTTTCTATGTGGCGTGTCAAATTTATAAGACTTTTTTTTGCCTCTTTGGTGGGTCTTTAAGTTTATTGCTATCTATTCCTGAATGAATTAGCCAGTCCCTCAATGGTCATGTTATTTATGTCTGAATTTCTACCAGATTTATTTTTGAATTAATCGGCATTAAGTCTCACTTCCAAGCACTTTACCTCACATAGCATATTTTTGTTCAACTGACACTTCACACAGTCAAACTACTGCGGTTGAGAAGAAGGCTAGCCAGACATACATTCCTTTGTAAATATGAGAAAAATCACTCACTCAAGTCATTCCCCCTTGTTTTCTCAATCACTCTGCCTTGGTCAAACGACATGGAAGGGTTGTTTACTAGTGGGGCTATCGGAGAATGCTTTAACTTTTGCCACGTGGAATTACGTGTCACATCATGGGGAATTACAGTTGAACTCATAAATTCACAAAGAATCCATTCTATGATGCTGCTCGGTCGCTGTCGTGTTTTGCCCTTGAAAACACAATTTCCCATCAACATTAATTCCAGAGTCCAAACTCCCGCCATCATAAAACCTAACAAAATAACTGCACATCCCAAAAAATGAAGGAGGTCCTTGGTTTACGGCGGAGATATTGTTCCTCCAGCAGCAAATGAAATTTATACCATTTGGGCAACATAAAACACTGCTGGTTGCTCATTGGTATGTTATAACATTTGAGAGAAGTGACCAAAAAGACACCTGCTAATGTTAACTTGCTGCAGTATCATACTCTAGTCCCCATTCTGTTGTTGCACCCCTTACTCTCCCTTGAAATAAAAAAAAAATAAAAAATTAAAGAGTGACATGGTTTCGCAGTTTCAGTAGCAACTGACAGCCTCGCCCGTACAGCGGGTCTTCAGTTAAATTCAGCGCGGTGATGTAAACCGAATCTGTATGCAAGTAGTAACACGCAGTACCCTATCACTTACTTACACTGTTTCAATAAAAAAAAGTTGTAATTACAGTAAATATTTGTGTAAAATGACTTCTAGTCCATTAATATAAAACAAACAAATGAAAAACAAATATTGTGCTAACTGAGCATACCTTGTGCTGCCTGACAACTTATTTTTACACCGCTGCACAAACTACTTCATTGCCCACTGTTTGTAATCTTTAAACGCATGTCGGTAAGCCGAGGACCCCCTGCAAGTAACATTTTAACATTAGTGACTGTCATACAAATAGATATGCATAAGTTAACCAGTCTAGTATTACAAACAATAAAACAACACATCTCACGCTTTAACATTACATACTGATCACAAAACACAATTAACTGTCACACAAGTATAACATTAAGTCAACTCATAATGTAATATGAAATGTTAGAACATGACACACTCTTCCGTTAAAGTAGAAGGATATCGCTAGATAGTCAGCGGCTGGCTACCAGGAAGCTAACGTAGCAGGCAATATCTTCACTCAGTACTCCTTTAATTAAGAGTACAATGTTCAGAGAGGCAGAGGGCACTCCATATTTTATGAATTTAGGAACGAGCATGTTGGCCATTTACAAGGATACGTCAGTGGGTCCGCCATATTGAAGGTGTCAGTTCTGCCTGTAAACATCTTGTCCTGCCTGACGCTCCGACCGTTCTTGTCTCCTCAGTCAGAGCGGCGGGAGTGCACTCGAGCATTCCCAGAATGTCGCACTCTGAATAACCGAACGACACACTCCAACTACGCTCTGAGTTTCCAAACGTTCCAGAGTGTAGAGAGCACGCTTGGAGTGAAATTCTGAACGTACCCTATATGTTTCTGAGAATAGCTGGGTGTGTATCTGTAATGGAATGTGACAAACAAAAAAGTGTATGTAGTGTTGTGTAAGCGTGCAGGCAGTAATTTCAAAAATTGCTCAAACAGATGGAATCTTAAGCATCACGTCCATCCCAAAGGATAAAGCTAAAGTCCTTTGTTCCAAAAAGTTGATTAATAACAGCTAGTCGTTCAGCATCAAGCTAGTGCTTGTAGCTAATGCAGCATTCTACGTCTTCACGCCGGCTACTTTCGGTCAAATGGCTCAAACAGATGGACTCAAATGCACTATGCCAGTCACAAGGTCCTTTATTTACAAAAGGTTGGTCAACAGTAGCTCCAGCTGAGAATCCTATCAAGCCAAACAGGAAGTAGAAATCCACCAAGATGAAACCAGTAACAGGGTTCGCATTCTCAGCATTTTCAGTGATCACCTACCCACTGTCATATCACTGAAACACTTGCTTAAGTGGCCTACACGCGTACTGGCACTCGGGCCACGTTGGAGCATTTGCCCTCGCTTGAAATCAAAGTCGGAAATATAATATACAACAATACGAAACAAATGAATTTTTAATTTTTTTTTTAGCATAAATGTTTCCTGTTACGCTTAACAACTTAATGTCAAAAGGTGAACATGACATGGAACATTGTATAACTGAAAGACAAATGAAACGTATATTCATGAACGTATAACCACACCATAAAACAGCTTTCAAGTTTTCCAATTCCAATTTACGCCCCGGGAGTTGGTAACAAGGGTCCATTAATTAAATCATAATCCACTTAAATCCCTTATTTTCAACTGTGCTTACTGGTAACATGTCATTTGCGATACAGTTTGTTTGTTTTCAGATGGGGGTGGTTGCATGCTACTGTTTCATGTCAGACTTTACAAAACCAAAAACTCCACACTACCAACTTTTCAACCCTTTCTTGTCAACAATGTCATCTGTTCAGTTTTGGGCTCTGTCTCCCTTCGTTTCTTCCGAGGGTACTCTCATTCCCTTTTTTCCCCCAGTGCTCGTCCACGACTGCAGCAGTAGGCTACAAATATTAGCGCCTGTGTGCTTCAAAATAACTTGGCATGGTTCTACTGACGCCATGTGATTGGTTCAGTGTGGAGCAACTCGCATTTTTATTGGCTATTTGTATTGTCTGTCAAAACATGGACGGACGCAATTCATCCAAGTCTAGTGACCCCCGTAAATGTTTATCAAGGAAAAGTTACTTTGAGATATGGATCCTTATTGTTTTATCATCACCCATCCCTAATTAAAACACATTTTGACTGACCGTGGTAGCCGCAAAACAGCGAGACTTAGACCCCCACAAAGAACGCCATCTCTTCATTGGTGGACCCGCCGAGCTTTATCCAGAGAAGCGTGCGATGGCTGCGGTTTTTGCTTGTGTCATCGCAACATCCTGTCTCGGCGACCAAAGGCGAAAATGCACTTTGGGCCAATTTTGTTGGCCGAAAATTTGGTACATCACTTGTTATCATACTACCAGAATCTGATAACGGCCCATGCCTATTACATACCTAACCAATTTTACTGGGTACTGTTACACCCCTAGTGCCGTTAGAATCCGGCCCCTGGGGGACCTGAACAGTCAGCAGAGAGGAGCATAAACTGGGTAAAAGCAACAGTCCAGGTGCACTTAAAGCCTTGCTCTCATTAAAACAAAACAACCGCACATGTGCATCCTCGTGAACGGCGCTCCAAAACCATAATAACATCTCAGGGAAAATTAATGGAAAGACAGATTAAAAAGTAAGTGAGAAGAAACGGGCCACTGGTGGAGCTATTTGCTACTCATTAATCATTGTGACACACCTACGTGCATGTAGACACACGCATGTATACACACACACACACTCACATATGGGCATGTACTGTAATTAACCACAGGCTATTTACTCTCTCCTGCTGTAAATTAGACATGCAGACACAGTTATTACATTAGAGGGATCTGCCATGCAGAATACTAACAGGAGGAGGAGGGGTGGGGTTGTCGTACGCACAGCAAGCCGCTCGTATACACACAAGCATAAACACACGTACGCAACACAAGAAACGAGAACGAGTGCGTGAAAGAATCATAGACTTGACGGGAGTGAAAATGAAGCCGCAGCCCAGAGAATGGGGGCCCCCAGCTCTTTGTTCCCTGCTGCATTTCATTATCTGAAACGCCAGCCGACACATACGACGCACCTCCCCCTTCCCTAAAGCCGTCTGCTTCCACTCCACGCACACACTCACACGGCAAAAAAAAAAGAGAAAAAAAGCCAAAGGAAAATACAGATACTGCGTCTTAGCCCTTCTCTGGCATCTGGGTACTGCGTGGTCATCCTAACCACATCGCTTTAACCCTCTGAGGCCGCTTGGCTATTCCACGCAGCACAACAGTAGATGAGAACTTGATTAAAGCGATTGTCGATACTCCCGTCTCCAATTAGTTCATGAAGTTCTTGTTTCCCCCCCTCCCTCCCTCCTTCTATTGGTGAGTGTCCTCCGGTTCCCCTCACCCCACTCGGTCCCTCCGTTTTCCCACGGTGATCGATAACTCATTACAATCATTGACTGCGGCTCATCAGCACCTGTTAAGACGGGCCGAGACTGAAAGGAGGCGCATATGAGAGTGCGTGTCGTTCGATAAACAGAAGGGATGGGCCTGGAGCGCGTCAGACATTTGAGCGGGTATTTTTCCTCGTACCTGCTTTGCGACTGCTGTACAGTCTGCTGCGGGCTGGGGGAACATCTTACTATGCAACTCACGCCGGTGCCGTGGTTTGTTGCTATGGTGATCGCCAAGGGAGGCCGATTATTACAGGTGTTTATTGTAGACTAGCGCAAGGCTACTCGTCTATCAGGACACGCTTACCGTGCGGTGTTGGACCACACATCAACACAACCGCAGAGGGACAAAGGGGGAAACACAAGAACCCACCGCATTCAAGTGCGGGATGTGATGTTGAATAGATTAGTCGTTATTCATATTCCTGGAAGACTGACCTTGTTCAAACACTCGGTTGTTGGTTTAATGCGTCTCTGCAGGATTTGTTTTAGGCCAGAACACATTGAGCGAGACGAAAGCAAACAGAGAAAAAGAGTGTGTCGCCGAGAGAGAACATTTAGACACTAGGAACCAAAAGATTTGTGCAAAAGACAAAACCAAACACGCAACCGCCAGATCCCAAGAGGTCCGTCGTGGATTCATTCACAGGGTGTGGCCACAGAAAAGAAGGACATTTGGTGTGTGAATGTGAAATTGGAAGAAAAAAGGGTGCATCAATACGGCGAATACAAACAAGGGCTGAAAAGAGGAGAACTCTCTCTCAGCCCCATGCATAAATTACACACCCCATTTACATATTCATTATGTTTTGTGAACTAAATGAGAGTATTTGCTTAATGGCTTCACCACTGCTGAAAGCTTTTGTCTGACACAAGAGGAGGGGGGGGGGGAAATAAAACAAAAGGAGCAAGGGTCATTTTAAGTATAGTGGGCACAAGCAATTGTACAGAATGGGTTTTATTGATAATCAGATCAGCTCTCTTTATGTTTGCGACTTGCGCGGGGACACATGAAGTGGAGCACGTATGACGATGGGGGTTGGTAAAAGTTAACTAAAGCAACTGGAGCTAAACTTGGGACTCGTGCCATTCCTCTCCTGTTGTCTCAGTGGGATAAGTGCTGCAGTAATTATACACAGCCCAGACTTGCAGGGCATTCCTTCAGGTGCCAAAAAGTCTCCCAAGTCAAAAGTGGACCGCGACTGCTGGCGTCACTAAAGAATCACTCAAGAATGAAAAGTTGCATTCGTGTGTGTACGCTGTTCAAACACGCCACATTTTAAAACACACCTACTAATGACTCGGAAAGTGGATGAGGAAGAGAGAGCGATGTAAACGTGGTGACTGGGGTGGGGGGCGACGAAGGGATGAGCTACAAATGAGAGCGATGGCGGCGGCAGGTTGGCACA
The DNA here is from genome assembly GCF_024500385.1 of Phyllopteryx taeniolatus. NCBI lineage: Eukaryota > Metazoa > Chordata > Actinopteri > Syngnathiformes > Syngnathidae > Phyllopteryx > Phyllopteryx taeniolatus. Next base: position 17,385,947 of record NC_084506.1, read on the forward strand.
GTGCCATCCAGTCAGGGCTTGAGCGGGGGCGGGCATGGGCAAAGGGGCGAGGAGAATAAGAAAGGCAAAGAGAAGCAGACCTTTGTATACTGCCACCCTGATGCCACCCTGACACAGGCGCGATGAGGCGATGCCGACCAACCAGCGCGGCTTGCGAAGAAAAGGAAAGCTGCCAATAGCTGGAGCACAGATGCAAGCGACATGCCAGCGGCCAGTGGAGCAATCCTCGGATGAAAGACGTTGACGATGAAATAGATCATTTTTTAATTTCAAGAGCTACGGTGATGAATAATCGTACGAGAACGCCAGCGAAAACGGGGTCTATCCGTCTATGCCAGCGAGTGCGTGCCAGCCGGCGGGCGCCATGCCAGTGTGCTTGCCGCGGCCAGAAGCTAAAGCGATCTGTGGACATCTGTCCCACTCGAATACAAGCCGATTTACCTCAGAGGATTTCCCCTTGTTAGTCATGGTTTATTTAGACAAAGACGACAAGCGGTGCCAAAGCGACGTGTGCCAGTGTTCTTATGTTAGCATCTTCTCTGGGGCAGCGAGGGCACAGGGAGAAACATGGCACACTGCCAAGCCAAGTTAGCACAAACATTTGTAAACAGGAGCCCCCCATATGGTGAGCAGGGCGTTTGTCGTTCGCCATCAGTGTTTTCAGAGATGGCATGCCCTCGAGGGAGGCGCACGAAACGGAGATGGCAGCGTGCCAAGCGTTAACTGGGAGTCGTTTACAAGCGCCAGGAGAAACTGTACGGAAATAGTCGTAAAAGCGGACACTGAATAGTTGCAGACGGTTGCAGTCTGGAGACAATCACATCTGGGCTGTATTGACAGGACAAACTCAATCTCCTTGATGCCAACTGCTGAGTGCCAACACCAGAAGAAGGCATCTGCCCATTCCAAAGACAAACGGACGTACCATTCCATTACGGAGAAGAGCTAAGAACGAGGGAACGCGCAGTAGGTGGACCTGCAAAGAATGGATCATTTTGAGGCTAATGAAGAACAGCGGGAGCGGTGGATGAGTATGATGAAGCATCTCTTTCTTGCACATGCACACCTGGGACATTCTTAAAGGGATGGCCACTGGCAGGCTTAAAGGCAGGGATGTGTTGGCATCATCTCCGGGGTGACAAGCTTTTGCCAGTGAGGGAGGGAGGGAGCTGACGCCGTCAGGGGCGGGCAACTGTCTGGGCGTCGGATCTGCAACTAATTAACCGCCACACACTAATTCCAACAGCCGATCATAATTAGCGATTTAATCGCTCGTCAAGGATTTTCTCATCCCTCCCCCCCGCCTCCTCCCACCTTCTTAGATTGCGCCTGCTATTTGGAAATGTGTGGATAAGCTGAGGAATGCCGGAACTCCCTCTTCCCCTCCTCCTTCTTTTCTTCATCCTTGGCTCCAGACTCCAGTGGGATCTTAATTAAGCCCGGCCTTCATTATGCAAATGGAGTACAATAAACGACAGCAGATCTGGAACTGGATTCCGGACTGAATTGAAACAGTGGGAGGGGGGGATGTGGAAGATTACCAAATTCGTCTGTGTGATTTGACTACAGTACATGATGGCAATTGTACTTTGTTGTAATATGTTAACCGAGTGAGAACCAACATTTTGCTAGAAAAAAACAAATGGCTGGAATAATATGCAAAATGTCCTTTCTCCCAATGAAAATTCATAAGGGAACGGCCGCCTTAATAACACAAGTTGGCCGTTGTTGTGGATAAGCAGCGAGATGGCATGGATAGGAGCAGAGGACGGAGACAGACGGAAACACGGTCGTTGGCAGCTAATGCCATCTCAGTTTAATCATCGCATGGGATCATGGGGTTCATGAAAATTCATTTGCATATCATTAAATGGAGAGAGGTTATTTGGCGCGGGCAGGCAAAATGGGATTGGATGTAGGAAAGGGGGAAAAAATGGCAAATGGAGGCGCTCATTATTAAACAGCAATGTTTTATAGTCTGCCAGCCAATTCATTTAATTTGGAGGTAATTAAAATGTGTCAGACTCAATCAATCATTCCAACAGGGATACTATCAATGTTTCTGTCTGGGAAAGAAAAAGTCTTGACATTTTCCAAGAACAGACTTAGTCCTTCAGTTGATTGTGAGTTTGACCCTATCGACGCCATCGGAAATGCCCAAACATCCGTACTACCATTAATAATAAACAATGTGCTGTTCCAAGGCACGGAGCTGTTGTGATGCCATCACTTGTTCGTCAAAATAAACCGATAGCTCTCGCTGTCTTTTTGACATGAGCAGTAAGCGAGCTGCGGCACCTACAGTATGTTTGTGCGCGCATACACATTTGCATAAGTGCTATAATTAGACCACCTTTTCACATGCAGAGCAGTTTGACAACACGGCAATCACCCCACCACGACACACACACACGCCACCGTGACCACGCCGTATCATGCCGAGTCTGTTGTCTGTGAGCAGGGAGTGTAAAGATTAACATAATCCAGCTAATAAGTGTGAGTAATATTCACACAGTGACGCGTGGCGCAGGACATTGTCCTGCTGATGCGTATTTGTATCTCATTATAGATGTAAAGTACTATGAAGGGGGTGGCATGTGCCGTTGGGGGATGGTTTGGCGTCACCGAAAAAAAAGAGTGGATGGAAAAACAACCCGAAAAAAATGACAAGCTGCTTCATCGACTTCATGAATTTATAACCACAGACTACTTATTATGGACTACACAGTGTTTCTTTAGACAAGGATGTCTGTGTACACTCAGTGGCTAACATTACGCATCAGTTGAACTATATTGTGTTGTTAGCAGCATTGGAGAATTGCACTGCATCATAAGGAGAGTGTTCCTCTTATTGTGATTGTGTTGTATTAAGTGCATGAGAGAGTGCATGAGAGGGGCAAAGTAAGAAGACTGTTTCAAGCTGCAAAACTGCTACAGCGTGTTCTCGGTTTATGACGGTCCCGCCATACAACATTTTGAGGCAATCAACTTTGAAGAATATGTCGTCATGTGGCACAAGCGGGCATGTTGAGTTACCGCCCTACTTACTGTTTTTCATTCGTTTTATATTTATGGCCTACAAACGTTTTTTATACCAATATTTACAACTTTACTACTGCGTTAGCATAGGTGACCATGGTTTTTGGACAATTGTGCAAAAAGCTGCAGTCGTCTAGCACTTAGAGCAGTTCGAATGACTAATATTGCAATAGTCCCGTGCAATGACCATTGTGCAAAGGGCGCCGAGACTTCAAGCGAGTAGTACAATAGTCTGGGACAATGTTGATTGTGCAAATGTTGCAGATACTCCTCAGTCAGTGTGCAAGTGGTGCAGATGCTACTCTGGCATGAGTGGCCAGTATTGGTCAACAACAGATATGCAAATAGTGCAACGTGGTGAGAGTACTACAGTGAGTGCACGAGTAATATATAATTGGCCTGACAGAAATGTGACAACAAACTCAAGACAAAAAGACAAAAAAAATTGCCAGCATGTTGCAATGGAATTGTAGGTTAGGTGTTTAAGAAGTTGATTGCAGGAGGGAAGAAGCTGTTGGAATGTTGATTGATTTTATATTTTATATTAGTGCCCTCAAAGTGTTTTCATACAAATATACCGTAATTTCTAATGTATAATAAGCTTTTTCCAAAAAGAAATTCATCAAAAGTCGCGTATTATACATAGGTATAAGGAAAATAATTGTTTTGTTTTTTTTGTTTTGTTACATTGTATAGATGTATACCGCTACATAGGGGTTGTGAAAAAGGTGTACTTTAATTCCAATATGATATGTAATCTAATGTTACAAATTTATATATACTACGATAAATTTTCACTGCTCATCCGAGTATATCCTTGCAGGTGCTGCCGTTTCGTATATCTGTTGTTACCGTGTCCGTTTAATTGCAACCGATTTAGCGTCTTACTTTACTAGACGGCAGATTTAAAATCTTGTACTGCCCCTTAACGCAGCACGTATCCCAAGTTTTAAAATGTTGAGTAAGAGACCACGCTGTTAGGAAGAAAACACGGAAGTCAACCAGAAGTCCGGAACAACAAAAACTAACACATTAATGGAACACATTAATCGGCCCTTAGTTCCGTAGGGCAATTATGTTAACCCACCACCAAAATACTTTCATTCCAGTATACAGTGCTTACTGTTTTTCATTGGACTGTTTTATGGCCTAGATGTGTTTTTCACACAAATATTTACTGTAATTATGACTACTACTGTGTTGGTACGTTATTCCAGCAAATTTGGATTTCGTCACTGGCGTAGGAATGGAACGCTTTCCCCAGCTACTCTGATTGCAGCCATGTTCTTGTATCTCCTTTCAGTGACCACAAATCAAAGCTGATTGTTATCTTTTTAAAAGTAGACAATTTAATCCAGCCCATGTTATATCTGGTGTACAGAATGTTTCGTTTTACACTGAGTGTAAAAAGTCTCGACCAAAGTCAGTCAAATCCAAAAAAACAGTGGCAACAATTGTTCCACTCATTAACAGGAATCACAAAGCAGAGAGCATTTGCAGCAAAATGTCGGATATATAAATAGTGTATTTGCGTGTGCAGGTCGGCTCTGCCACATGATTGATTAGGATGGTGTGGCTACCATTAAAAAGTCATTTAAAAGATGGATAGGGAGCAAATTTCCAAATAAAAACCACTTTATACCTGATGAAGTGCTGAACAAACTCTCCTTCTGAGACATTTACTGATGACTCTCGTTGCATGACTGAGTGCTATGCCCTAACAACTGTAGGAGATACTACAATCAACTTGAATAGTGGTTAAAAAAATGTAATGTTTTTTTTTGGATCGAGGCGTACTCAATCTGTATATGTGCGTACAATCCCCCAAAACTATCACAAACAGGTATCTTTAGATACTTTACACGTACACAAAGGCAGAGTGTGACTTCACCTTGCAGCCTTTTCCGAAAAAGCAAAGCAACAAAAGTGCGAATGTATTTCAGCTCTGTCTCTTTAATTCGGGCTTCCACCACAACAGCATGCTTTGGGCTTCATGCATAAACATGAGCTGGCCTTTCAGCTCCCTCCTCACATAACCAATCTAAATCTAAATGAGCCCCCACTACAGATTCACCAGCAGGCAATGACATTACACCCCCCTCACCACACACACAGACGCACAACACAGCCCAACCCCCTACCCTGCTTCCCCCAGTGACACATATACACCAGCAGGCAATAATTTCACGCCATCCCTCAAAGCCCCCCCGCCCAACTCACTCATACCCCCTTTTTTGCTGCAACCCCACCAGCTGCACAGTGCTCATTTGATTAAGAGGGGGGAGGACAGGGAGAAGGAAAATGGTGGGGGATCACTTTATCAGGATGACTTTCTAAGATGGCTATCATCAGCCGCAAAGCAATCTTAAGCCCTCTTCTGTTTGCTGTACCATTGTTCTCTCTGCGTAGCCATTTTGTGTGTTCAGTTGTTGTACTGTTTGCTTGATGCTCTGCAACGGATGAATAAATGGTTTCACGACAATCACCAGTTTTTGCTTGAGACTAGTTACAGCAATCAAATAATCTCCTAGTCTTGGAAATCTTGCATATGAAAATCTGCGCGCCCTAAATGTGCTGTAGTGAGCAATTTTCCATCCCCTCTCTCCCAGAGTCGTAAAACACATCATCAGCAGCAGCAGCAGGAGCGGCGGTGTAATTCATCCAAAGTCGTTAATATTCCTCATATCATTTAGTCACAAAGGAAACTCATCTGGCTGAATGTCACAGATGTAATTAATGAAGTGACCCCAGAGGTCAGGGCTCCATTCACCAAAGCGCTTCGCTTCCAACACTTGGACGTCTTACGCACACACCATTGCACACGGCACCACAGAAAATACCACCTAGAATATGAAGATTTATGAATAAAAATAACACACCATGCACAATATGGATCAACAGACCAAAGGGATGAGACCAGAGCATGCACCAAAGCAGACTTTATTTAGCTCAGTGGAATATGGGAGCGGTAAGGTAAAGAGAAAGACACCAGTAGGGAAAGAAGTGAGGGAAGGGAATATTATAGAGACACACTAAACCACTGGAGCAAGACATAAGGACAGGTGCACATCACAGGTATTTTTTTGGTTATCACTATGGCAACAACATATCCAGGGAAAGGAAAAACAAAAAGAGTCAGTTTTACCTACAATGAGGAGTCCCTTCACAGCAGAAGACCCCGATATGTACATCTTACAGTCACCAGAGATCCAGAGAGCTCAATGAAATAAAACTCGGAAAATAAGTGTACAAAAACTGTCTTTGTGGTTTTTTTTTTTTTTGGAATGCACATTTCTGTACAGAAGAAAGCTCATTGGTATTGTCGTAAACATTGGTTTGAGAACAAAACAAGACAGCGTTGGTCAGTCCACAGCCTTTGGAAAGGTGTTTTTTTTTCGCTGGGAAAATGGAGTAGAGACATCGAAGCGCAGAAAAACCGACACCTTACAAATTCTGGGGCTGAACTCCTTCAAATATGCTCGATGCCGTTCTCGTGTTTGACAAGTAAACAGCAAACAAATTAATCAGAAAACTGGAGGTTTCTACCTGGTATGAAAAAATAGTTTTGCTATTGTCCTCTATGAATAATTTACTGAAAAATCAACTTGATGGAATTTAGCCCCATGTACCAATTTGTTTCCATCAGAATAACAGGAGCAGTTCATCAACAGCATCGCAGGTACCATTATTACAGTTTGTAGTCATTAAAGCCTAGTGGTAAAGCGATCAGAGCATGCATCTTTCTACAGTAACATTAGAAACTACAGTACAATAGCAGCAAACTGGACATCCTTAAGGGCTGGAGTTTAATATTATGGTAAAAAAGAAAAATTCTCAGAAAAGTAAAACTCTAACCGCTATATTACAGACTGCCATGGCTCTAGTTTGGGGGTTTTGGTTACAGAGTACTCCAGTGTGCTTATGAGAGGCAGAAAACAGTAGCTTAGATATAGGGACTCCTTTCCTCTTTAAAAACAGCAAAACATCAAGTACACAGTAGCGCTTATTTTTGTAGGTCTTATGGTTAAAGTATTATCACGTCTTTGGATTTTTGTCTTAAAGCATTAATTATTGTTTAGCTATTATTGTTATATTATTAGTTAGATAAGGACTGGTTGCAAATAAAAAAAGGAAAAACATTTAAATGAAAGGGGGAGGGAGTAAAGGGAAAATAAATTAAGTGTACAAAAATAACATCGATAACATCCATCATTAAGTTTTTCCTCCGCTTAGCGCAGAAGCTCCTTGTCGGTGTGTAGAAACAGGAGCTGCGTCTCAAACATCCAATGAAGTCTTGAGTCAACCATACAAAAGCTAAATACTGTACATTTACCCCTCACGCTATTAAACACTTTAGTTTCAATAAGTTTTTCTGTAACAATCTATTTGAGGTGAAAAGCTCAGATCTTTGACATACACAGATGTTTTTATCGATGTAACACTTCGTCCCAACCTAAACTGTGCCCCTTCCGCTTTAGAGGCAGAAAATGTAGGGTTCACATTGGAGGTGGAGCCATATTGAGCTGCTGACCTGAGCGTAGAAAGCTTTATATTCGTCACACAACATCAGTAAGCCATTGGTATATTCAAAGAACAGAAAGGCAGTTAATCCTTACCTGAACATATCAAAGCTGTCACAATCTTTTCATAATCATGACACTATTATACCGAAGCAAGACAGTTGATCTCAAATTTATAAGATTTATATTAAGAAACTATTACTAGACACACACACACACACACACACACACACACACACAAAATGTAAATTTGAGTTTGGTTAAAGTTATCATATACAGTATTATGGTTGAGTGCTATAAAAATAGTTTGTCCCTTTCAGGGCAAACTTGCCTTTCTGTTCTGTGCTATTTGGACTATTATCCACAAAAGGAACATAGAAGGTGTCCATGTACAACAGAAGAGTCATCATTGGCTTGTGGTGGGTGGAGCTGCACACTGGCACTATATCAGTCCAATGGTTTGTTCTTTTCCTGTGCCTGGTGCAGGGCTCTTTCCCTTCACCGTACAGACGTCAGCTCTGCAGTTTGTTACCGAAAACACGATGGAATGACAGACATGTAAAATTTTGGTTACGAGCTTTGGAATCTGAGTCAGTCTTTACAAAAGCTCAATGGAAATACCACCATCTATTACAGGATATTACTTCGTTTCCTCCTCATCTTCCATCGTTAACTGTTTTTTTTTTCTTCAAGTTTATCTTTTGGAACACTATTTACACAAACATTTCTTTGACGGTTCCTCTTTCAGCCTTTTGAAGACCAGCACTAAATGCTACACTGCTAGTCCTACTGTCTGGTTGACGGGGCCCACATCGAGTCTGTCGTGGTGACTGAGAGGTAGACTGCAGGTCTAGCCAGGCAGTGAGGTCACATACTTGGAGAATGCTCTTTGGCCTATGTGGCATTGTTGTTATTGTTTTCCAATCAGAGTTTGGTTGTAGAAAGGTATCTGACACAACAAGAATAGGGGCAACAAGGAAAGACAGACCGCGTCCGGGAGAGCAATTAAAAAAAGAAGAAAAGTTGGCGCAAAAAGGGCTTGGTTTGAGCTTACTTTCAGCTGAAAAGGGTTCTCTTTGGGCCACGGTGGCTCTGCATCTTTGGGGTGCTCAGGAAACAGGTTTGGCAGCAATGTGAAGTTCTGTTTAAGAAGTTGACAGTAGACGTGGGTTTTAAGGGCATAGTAGAATAATGTAAAGGGACCCTCTTTAAGCCCGGTCTCTCTCCCCTGCGCCTGCTGTCAGCTCAGCTTGCTCTCTTTCTGCAGAGTCGGAGCTCAAGGTTCTTGCCCTCTTCTCCTTGGCTCTGGCATTCTGAAACCATACCTGAAAACATATTTTAAAGTGTACATCTTATCACACACAGTTTATCTTCCATCAATTTAATATTCTGATCAATTTTATCATGACTTGATTTTTTATTTTTTTTTCTCTCTCCAAAACAGTTACCTGTACAACACGGTGAGGAAGACCCAATTCCCGGCCAAGTGCCTCACACTCATGTCGATTTGGTGTCCGGTGGCTCTTGTAGAAGTCTCTAAGCTGGAGTACTTGGAAGTGGCTCATCTGTGTCCTTTGTCGTTGCTGCTGATGGTGGTGTTGCTGTAGAGTCTCACCCCAGTCCGAACTTGGACCCCCTGATCCCTCTGGACTCAGAGACCCCTGGTCAGCCATACTTGAACCCTCTTCACATTGAAACTCCTCATCATCTTCCTCAAAGTCATCATACTCCTCTGGGTTGTTCAGATCATTGGTTGAAGACAGAAAAGTAAGAGGTGGCTTCACTGTTTGCTCTTTGTTGCTGATGGCAATGCCAGTGTTTGGGACAAAGTTATAGGAGATAGATGGGCCTGGTTTGTCCATGACAGAAGACATAGCCAGCTCGTTGGGCCCGCTGGATCCATTACTCATTGATAAGTTGTAGCCTGCTCTTTCAGCCTCTACCCAGTGGCGTGATCTCATGTGGGCATCCAGAGCACTCTTCACCTTAAAGAGAGCCCTGCAAAATGGACAGCGGAGGTGGTTCAAGCCCATGCTGAAACTTGATCCTGGCCCCATTGACCTGAACTGCCCTTTTCTTTCTCTTGCCCGTGTGTTTTGAAACCAGACCTGTGTAATAAAAAGAACAGCATGTTTAAGATTCAAAATAACAAAACAATGTATTTTCATTGTAATATCTTTTCTTCAGGTACCTGAACCACTCTTCTTGTGAGGCCCACATCCTGTGCAATGCCCTCCAGGACCCCTCTGGTGGGGTTGGAGTCCAGGCTGTAACGCTGATACAACACTTCAAGCTGTTCTGGGGTGATGGTGGTTCTCTGACGCTTGTCCCTTCTATGCTCTTCCTCAGCCTCTCTGCTATACCTTTGAACATCAAAACTGCCCTCTGACATTAGCTTTGAGTTCTGGTTCAAGGAACTCTGAGACAGGTCAGCGAGTGAGTTCTTAACTTGTGTGTTATTTATGTGTGAAATCATGGGACTTGTGGCATTAGGGTGCAACTGTGTCATAGCACCTGAGAGCATTTGGCTGGCCATCAGGGAATGGTTGGAGTGGAGCATCATGTATGGCAAGGTTCTTTCTGTGAAGCCAGAATGAAGGAGTTGGACCTGCGACTGAGCCGCAAGGAGGTGCCTTGTCTGATGTTCTTGCCATATCTGGAATGATGGCAAGGACATTGGGCATATATTGCACTGAAACAGGTTTGGGACTGGGAGTTGGTTTAGTGACTGAGTCTCAGTGGATAGACGGGAGGAGGTGTCAGGCTGCCGAGTGTGGTTATTTTCAGACTCTGGAGACGAAGGTAGGCTTGGTGATGTAACTGCAGGTTTTTCGACAACTTTATCTGGGGATGAACTCTCGATATGCTCCTGGCTCGCACGAGACATTGATGCGCTGTTCTGTACTGTGCTTTGCGGGAGGGCAGAAGGGTGAGGCTGGGGTCTTTCTGCTGAACTTTCTCGCGGAGGTTCGATCAGATTCTCAGCTTCTGAGGAGGACACACTTTTCATTGCTTGAACTATTTCTTTGCTGTCAGCGTTCATATCTGTACTTTCTTTTTTAGCATTTTTTCTAGTCTGAGGAGTGGCTGTTTTGTTTTCTTTTTTCTTGGCAGTAGATCTTAATTCTTCAGTGCCCAGCGGATGCTCGCTTTCTGTGTAAATAGTAGAAAAATCAGGGGCAGGGGAGTCTGGATGGGTATAGTACTCATATGTCAGATCCATGGAATTTTCATTGTGAGAGTCACTTTGCCCTTCATCCCCATTGCTGTTACCCTCAGTATCATCATTCTTGTATCCGTCTCTCTTTCTAAGAATGTCAAGCTGGCTCGTCCCCTCTATTCCGTCATCGGCCCCTCTGTCCTGGCTCTTGCGGGCTCTTTGCCTAGCATTTTGGAACCATACCACTATGACTCTGTTCGGGAGAGACAACAGGGCTGAAAGCCTGTCATATTCCTCCTCTCTAGGATAGGGAGTTGTTTCAAACACCCCCTGCAACATATCCAGCTGTTTCTCCGTAAAACGGGTTCGAGAAGAGCGCCTCCCCCTGTGGGTATTGCTTCTTTGGATGTCAGTTGACTGGGTTTGATGGGACATGTCTGTCGGTGGTGGTGAGGGTGAAGATGGAGACAGTGTCTGTGTGACTTCCTCTCTGGACTCCTCAAGGGCTGTGGTTGGGGGGTTATTGAAATTATATGGTGAGTCCTTGTCACGTTGGCGCTCTTTAAAAAGGGTGTTCCGAAACCAGTGCTTGATGACTTTGTGTTGTAGACCAGACTGACCAGATATCTTGTTTAGCTCCTCATCACTAGGGAGGCTGTTGATATTAAAGTGTTTTCTCAGAATAGTCAACTGATCCTCAGATATTCGAGTGCGGGTTCTCTTGCCCTGCTGTTGCTCCAGTAATGTTGGGCTGATTTGGGGTTGCTGCCCTCCTGTTGAAACGGAGCTGCTCTGAACTGGTTGACTCAGCAGCAAAGTATTAACTTGAGCAGGCTGGCTGAGCAATGCCGGGCTTAGCTGAGATGGTTGTGAAATCACTGCTGGACTAATAGATGCCTGCTGCCCAAGCAGTTGAGACTGGTAGAGTTTTGCCAACTCGGAGTTCACACTCGAGTCTAACCAAGTTTGGGGCTGGAGACCCACAGACTGCATCACTACTGGAGGAATGAGTGGTAGCTCCATCGGAAAAGGAATCGGGGGTATGGGAAGCTTGGGTAAAGTCAATGGGGGAATCGAAAGCTGGGACAGAGGAAGCATAGGTATTTTTGGTAAGGGAACAGACATGGAAATCGCTGGTGATGTGTTTTGAGAAGCAACAGTAGATGAAGTGCTTGTAAGGGGTGCCTCTCTTTGGGGATATATTTGAGGTTGAGAAGAATGCGGAGGAGAGGGTTCAGAGGCAGTTGTTGGATCTTCAGCTGTAGCAGATGTTTTCTTTCCAGAATCCGAAAATGAGGACAGAGGTAATGTTTTGACTTGAGGCTTATCTGCTTCAGATAAGAGTTCTGATTCTGAGGATGGAACTGGAATTGTAAATGGCGTACTGTGAGATGAATCCTCTCCAGATATTTTCTCTTTCAGGGGGTACAATTGATCATATTGTAGTCGGTATTCTCTGGAAAACCTCTCTAGCGCAGCAGTGGGAAGCACTTGTCTGTGAATGTATTCCTGGTGACTTTTTAAAATCATGGCATCTGAAAAAAACTTCCCGCAATCTCTACACTTTTCTCCTTTTCCGCAGCATTCTTTCTCTTTGTTTGCCTGTTCATCAACATCATCACATTTGCCCTGATTATGTTCCCCTCGGAAACTCTGCATGTCTTCAACTTCATTTTTGATATCCTTATTACAGCTTTGCACAGTTCCATCATCTGCTCCAATTGACTTTTTTTGTTCCCCTGAATAGAATTCCATTTTGTGAATATCAGAACAATCATTTCTCATATTTATCATTTGGGTTGCAATCTGCTGCTGGTGCCTATGTCTACTTTGTATATACTGTAATGCCAACTCATAGCCATAACTCTGCAACAAAGTCCTAAGAGCTTCCCCGTTCACAGCAGCATATGGCACTCTTGGTGGAGGGCACTGTAAATTCGGGACATGAACTGTGGATGAATCATTTTCCTGTGTTTGACTCTCCTTTTTAACAACAGGAGCAGACATTTCTTTTTCGTCAATAAGACTTCTGATGTATTCTTTTTCTTTTGGGCTGCTGGAGGTTCCACTGCCATATTCAATTTGGACGTCAAAAGACATATCTTTTGTTTGGATATCATCTGAGGATGAAAATTGATTCTGAATATGTTTTTCATCTGTTTGAGGTTTGTTCTCTTTTTTGGCCTCTCCATTCATCTGTTCACTCGGGGTAGACTTGGCTGCCTCAGATTGGGTATGTTCCAAGCTCTTTATTGCCAACTCTGTGTTAAGTTTCATGTCTCCCGGAAAGTAAAAGGGCAGAAGAAGTTGTTGCTGCAGAGACAGCAAGTTGTCTGGTGCCAAAGAGAAGTGCTGAAAGAGACTCTCTGGTCCGATAGGGAGATGCTGCATCACTTGGGCCTGGAGCAATGCTGTGTGTTGTAACTGGGCTTGGGCCTGTGCCTGAGCCAACTGCTGCTGTTGCATTAGTAGTAGCTGGTTTCTTGATGCTATCAGTTCTGCCACTCTCTTTTTAGCCTGTTGACCTTCGGTTGAGACCGTGGATTGGAACTCAGCTACTGATCCTGATGAAGTAGTAGTTACATCTGGCTTCTTGGTGAAAGGCAAACTAAATGTCTCCTTACCAGTAATAGCAGACTGAGTAGCACTAGTAGTGGTGGTGGTGGATACTGGAGTAGCTACACTAGACACTGGTGTTTGTGTACCTGGGTTCTGTGCAGCACGAGCTCTTGTTTGGTGAAGAACTGAGCGTAGATGTATGTCCAATGTGGAGCTCTGGCTATAGCTCACGCCACATAGTCTGCATCGGTAAGGTCTAGGATCTTGGCCACGGGGACCCTCTGGGGTAGAGACATTTGTGTTCGATTCCTGCAGGGCTCGCCTGGCTCGGTGGAGATGGGACACTGAATTGTAGTGAACCAGAAGAATTGTCTTCTGGGTGAAAGATTCAGAACATACGGTGCACTTGTACGGCCTTGCTGGATCCAAATATCGGTCCATTGTTGGGTTACAGCTCTTTTTGGTAAGAGAAATTGAACTAGGTTCTGATGGTATTTCATCATTTAGTACTTTTTCTGGCTCAGTTAATTCGTCATCACCCTGACCAGTTTCACCAGTTAGGTATTTGTCTTTAGTTTTCCATTCCTCTTTGTGTTCCTTTCCTTCTTCATCTTCTTCTTGCAGTTCTTCTTCCTCCATCTCTTCATCGTCACCGGCTTCTTGGCCAGCTTGGGGCGATAAACTTACGTCTTGTTGGAATGAGCTCTTACTGTGTTCTACGTATTGTGTCATATGAGGCAGTGACGCTGTATTCTGAGTATTGTCCGGCTGCGAGTGTGTATTCTGCATGTGCCTCTGCAGGGCCTCCTGACTGCGGCACTGTCTGGAGCAGAGGGGGCATTCTGTCGCTGCCCTCATGGCATGGTACTGCCAGTGAAGCTGGAGCTTCTCCTGAGTGGGGAACGCCAGGCTGCACCTGCTGCAACGAAACCGGTAACCATGGCGATCAGCAAGCAGAGGGAGGTCGGCGGTAGGGGAGGAGGGAGGTGTGTGAGTCAGAGATTGAGGAGCCAGTCTTCCATTGGAAGGGTGAGTGGCGTTGTCTTCAAGAGGTGGGGTGAGTAGAGCTGTAACATCTTTGGGTGCGGCTACATTTCCCTCTGTGTTCTCTCCTGAAATGCCTGAAAAATACACATCACTCATTAGGAATTTGGGTGTTTTTTTTAAACAAAACAATACAAACAAACTGTGCTCCATTTCTTAAACCTACTTTTCTTTTTTGGTGACTCAGCTGAGGTAACGGAATCCATTGTGTGAGAACTACGTGTCTGGCTATTTTTCATGTCAGATGGCAGTTCATTTTCCAGCTGAGGCTGAACTTGTTCATTGGATGGTGTGACCTGAAAAACAGAAAATGCGTCTTGTATGTTTTGCTTTTTGAAGATGTTCATTTGGAAATAGCAAGGCTTTAGCAATTCTAAGTAAAAGAAAGCGGCCAACAGCGTTTTTCTTTAGCCAACGTTATGAATAAAACATGTTTAATTGTACAGCTTAATAGCAGACAAATTGCAAGACGTATAAACATGACGCGGCTACACTCCCTGTCCTAATATCATGAAACATTCAAGAGTGAATCTTTAAGTGTATTGTTTTATCTTTCCCCTGTCTGCACGGCACTATATGCAGCAAGGCACATCAACTTGGTAATAAGTGTACATGGTTGAGATATGTGACTCTACCCTTCAGCGCCAATGACGCCCTCCTACATGCCCCAGGGGTTTAATAAAACTTTACTGAGCTGAATAATGAATTTTATTTAAAATCATTTTTCATACAGAAAATCTCCATCTCCACAGCTTCAAGAGCCAATGCGCCAGACACTCAAAGTAGCCCGCTTCGGAAAGGGTGGAAGGCTAAAGATGAGATTTACATGACAAGAGTTTTCTCTGTGTAACCGCGTAAGAAAGACGAGCCCACCGCATACACACACTGCAGCGAAAACTGAAGGTCAGGCTTAATCTAGAGAGCGTAATTGGAAAGCAAGGTACATAATGGCCATCATCACCTCAGTCTGAATTAATGAACCTCAATTACTATCAGAGTGAGTGAGGGAGGTGTACGACAGGATGGAGGATGGTAGTAGGTGTGGATGTGTTCGGAAGGGGGGTGGTAAGCGCTAAAGGGTGAAGAATATGAAAAAGAGAGACCAGGGAGAGAGAGGGAAGATGTAAGGGGCAATGAACAAAAAAACGGCCTCGGCGAGAGCCAGTTAGGGAGGGGTACAACATGTCAGAAAATGCGAGACAGAAAGGGAGGAGCAGGGACAGAGACTGTAGAATACGAATGATAAGAATATCCGGGGGAGGCTGGGAGGGGTACAGCAGAGGGGAGAAAGGGTAAAAAGCAGTACGTGAAGTGGAGGCAAAAAGAGCAGGAGACAAAGGCCACTTAGCATATGAGGCCAGGAAGCTGGAGGATGGTGATGTGGATAGATGACCGGTCTTTGTTAGCAGGAGAGTCACAGTAAAAATCAGGCACCCCACACAATTTGTTTTTGTTTTTTTAGCTTGACTACACTTTTGGTAATAAAGGGCTACTTAAAGATGCATTATAGAAACACTGTTTTCCTGCAGTCAAAGACTCTACTTCAAAGAAAACGCACACAAACACACACACTTCGTCCGCATCAACAATGATCATGGAGAGCTCCTTAAACATGCATTAAAAAGCCACTGCCTTGCTCTCTGGTGCCTTCTTAATGGAATTGTCTCCCTACATTTCACTCTTCCCCATCCCCCATCTCTTTGCCTGCTCATCTTCTTGTCCTAAACCCGACAAAACGCAAATACAACAAATGCACACTTTGCATCGACTTACTGTGCTGATGAGCTTATCTACACAGTCCTGTGCCACACTGTGCACATGCGTGAGATGTGGTCGAAGGTGTGCGTATGGGATTTGAGCTTGGCACAAAGGGCACTGGACAGTCTAAGAAGGATAGAATGTGAGGAAAAAGGTTAACATTTAGTTACTGGTCTGTGTGGGTGTCAACTGCTTACCTGCTGGTTCTCGCTTTGCTGGTGTGCTCGGGGTCGTTTGGTTGTGATGGAATTTTCCATTTCCCCACATCCAGACCCTTGACGCTTGAATGACTCCCTCTTGTCTCCCTCCTCTGCCACATTTTCTTCTTCAGAAACATCAGAACATGTCAATATTCTTCTGTACAGCATCATGCCATAATTCAGCAAAGCAATCAAATATTTTTTCTTAAGCAGCCGTACCAGTCTCTTTATCACTCTGCTTAACCCCCAAGTTGTCTTTGGTTTGGTCCAAAGGACTGGTGATGACCTCGCTGGAATTTTCCATATCCTCATTAAGTTCTCCTGAGAGATGACAATATTATGTGATGCATACTTAGGGATTTGCGCTCAGGCTAATCATGTATTATTTTCTAGCTGCCCCCCTTATTCAAATCTCTGACGTGTGACGACCAAGCTTCCTTCTCGCCTGCCTCGATATCCTATTGATCATATATTGATTTCAATTAGTCTCCTCAAAGGTGAAGTAGAGCTAGGTTGGACTTGGAACACATCAGTTCGCCTTGATAAAGCTCAATTCAGACAAATCACAAAATAGAATGTGTTACAGAAGTGTTAGATTTAATATTCTGACTCAAGGAGACTGTTACACTGCATAAATAACCATAAACCAGCGCGGTATCTCGCAGATTTCTGACATATTACTGGACTCAAACTCCCCCATATTTGTCCAGGGGATTTGTATTTGTTCATTGATTAGCAGGTGCTAGTTAGCTGTCCACAGCGGTGATCGGGGATATAACAAGGATGTGTATCGACTGATCAATTTACTCGATCAATAGCTCAGCAACAGCCATTACTCATTTTCTCACTTTTCATCTTAATCCCCAGGCCTCGTTTCTCGTGTCACGGAGCAGATGCAGCTGGACTTCAAATACACTTCCACGGTTCATATTCTCACCTGTGACCCCATCAGGGCTTTTTGTGATAGTGAAAATTGCTGCCAGCTCCTCTCCGCCCATTGGCTGCAGCTGTAGCAGCCCCTCCCTCTGCTGATGGGTCTGAGTTTGACTGTGTTTTAAAACTTGAAGCTTGGAGGAACAAGAGTGGTTGCATAGGAGACAATGGAATAGACACAAACCGCCATCGACCTCGCCATCATACTGCTGCAGGAACTGTAAGGAGAAGAAAACCATGTAGCCATTGTGTTAGTTTCAAATGCTGTAGCCTTAAGAGAGTTTTTCCAGAGTCAGTGCTTACTCTGTAAACCCGAACACTGGACTCATGGTGGGAACTCCGGGAATGTCCTTGTAGCTTCTCCAAACTGCTCGTTGCATACTCGCACAGGTTGCACCTAAGCTGAATAGGGTTGCCCTTAGCTATCAAGGCGGCACCTTCCTGACCCCGGTCGCCCCCTTCTTGAACATGTGATGTAAGCTGGTAGCGGGTTCTGTGCCTGTCAGTCTGGCAGTGCAAGGAGAAGTTAGCCCTCAGTGGGGTGGTGTAGCCACACAGCCTGCAGTGGCAGCCACCGGCGACCAGAGAGCACCATTCAGACTGGGGCAGGGAGCGAGGGGCGTTCAGGTGCTGCTCCACGGATTCTAAGCTATCAGACGAAAAGCAGGAGCAGATGAGGCACTGGAACACACCCTGGGAGAGCGGTCCGGTGGGAGACAAAGACAGCGCTGGCGGGGGAGAGGGTGAAGGCGACGGGGAAGGAGTCAGCGTTGAACCGAGGGTCACAGGCAGTTCTGTGACTTGTTGCGTGGTCAGTCTCATGTTCAAGGACAGCTCTCCACCTGAAACATAGAAAAGGCTGAGCGTTTTACTCGCTTACAAAAATAACAATGAAGGGTTTCATGCACATCGTACCTGCGTTCTGTAAGTGTTTCAGATGGGGAGTAAGGCTCCTGCAGTGGGACAGGTAGTAACCCCTCTGCAGCCTCAGCATGTTATGTGTGTGTTTCTCACTGGTGGTGTGTATGCGCAGGTTGCGGGCGATGCTCGTTTCATAGTCGCAGACGTCACACCGCCACCGCTTGCCATGCGACGGAGAGTGCGCAGGTAGTGTGAGCTTGGCTGGCTGGGCGGTAGATGTGGGAATGGAAAGAGAGTGCTTGTATGCCTGCTCGTCCACTGTGGCCCCGTTAGAGGAGCTACTATTGTCGTTACTAACTTGCGAAGTGTGCATCTGGCCATTGGTGTGTCCCCCATTTTGCACGTTGTTAAGGTGTTTATCTGACTGCATGTGTATGCTGAGGTTGCCTTTCGAAGAAGTAGCGTAGTCACACACCTCACAGCGGTAGGGCTTGTAGCCACAGGCATAGGTTTCGCCCCGGGCCAAACGGGGATGGGGTTTCCCTGAACTGCAGTACCCACACACACCCCGTGTCGAACTGCCACAAACGCACTTCCCGCTGGAGGCGCCGCACACACACTGGCCGCCCGGCTCGGGATGTTTCTCTTTCATGTGGAGTTGCAGTGTATGCTGAGACTTGTAGTGCCAGTTACACTTGGGGCATTTCAGTGTCTTGCAGGAATTGCGCGAGTGCATTGCAGTCATGTGATTCGTCAGTGAATTTGGGGAGAGCTCTTGGTTGAGGTTTTTGGGGACAGCATCTTTCTGTTCTGCTTCGTTGTCTCTCTCGTCATCCATGTCTGTCTCAAGTTGGCTGTCATTTGGTTCTAGAGCTTTGGCAACATCTCCGTTGGAAATGGAAGAGTGAGGAACCCCTGCCGGCCCGTCGTCCTCAGCAGGCGCTCTGGCTCCCTCCACACCTGCCAATGGGAAAGCCAGACTTGACTGCTGGGATTTAAAGCTCTGAGGAAAGCTAGAAATCCAGCCCTGATCTCCCGTTGGGTCTTTTGCCTCTGTGTCACTCAGCAGAGCAGAAGAGTAAGATGGACAGGTGAAGTGCTTTGGAGAGGTGGAAAGAAAAGAGGAGGCTTTTGGAGAGGTGGGGGGAGTCTGGGAGGACTTTGGAGAGGCGGCTGTTTTGCTGTCGAGCATGCCACTGGCCTTTGCCGTGCTGGAAGAACCGCTTTGCTGGCTCTGTTGAGGTAATAAAGAACATTTGGATTTGTTTTGGCTTTGGTTTGAAATGGCCTCCTCCTCTTCTTTCTCCTCCCCTTCTCTGCTGCTGCTGACGGATTTTGGTAAAC
The DNA here is from genome assembly GCF_024500385.1 of Phyllopteryx taeniolatus. Lineage (NCBI taxonomy): Eukaryota > Metazoa > Chordata > Actinopteri > Syngnathiformes > Syngnathidae > Phyllopteryx > Phyllopteryx taeniolatus. Next base: position 17,405,365 of record NC_084506.1, read on the forward strand.
CCCCTGTTTCCGACTTCACTCCCATGCCTGCCTGCCCCTGCCCATTTTGCCCTGATGGATATTCCTCCCAGAAGATCTCTTTCATCCACCGCTTTTGGCATGCCCCATCCTCTTGACATGTGTGACGGCGTCCGTCCTTCTGCCCCCCTACCTGGGTCTCTCCTCCAGCCCGGGACCCCTCGGCGCCCCCCTCACCCTGCTTCTCACGCGGGGCCGGGAGCTCTTTGGAAGGAGCCCCAGCTGAGGTACGAGAGGCCGACCCCTCCTTGGGAATGAACGCCAGGGGCAGGAGAGGGCAAGATAAAGCCTGGGGGCTGAGGTCCGCATCTCTGTCCTCTCCTCCCCCTCCATCCTCTCCTCCTCCCTCACCGATGTCCATAGCGGAGGCTACAGCTGCCGAGCATCACCACCCCACCTGCACAGGAGAGAGGAAAGAAGACGGAGACACAAGAGGAGGAAAGGGGATTAAAATTAAACAAATTAGTCATGTAAATCATATTGCATAACAGTGGAGGCCATTGATTAAAGGCCTCGGATAGCATTTGTTCAATAGCGCTTTCAGAGTGTGCAACACACAGGCCGGTTACTCAGGGGTTAGCGTTAACCCTTAATGGGAAAATCAATAGCATAAGCGCCAAACTAGTTGAAGGAATGTGGGTAAGGGCTACGCAGGAGGTCCGTAATATTCCTCGGGGGATCGGATTAAATAACGAACTGAACGCTTTGGAGTTAAAGGGCTTCGGCTAAATTGCCACACTGAGATAAAAAGCGGATGGATAAAAGCGCTGTTTTAAAACCATTGTATCATCATCCTGCACACATTTGAAGGTGGGGAGAGCGAGCTCTAATTAGCCAAACAAACACAAGCCTGAGTATTGGAGACTATACCCGGCACATTTGTGCTTGGATTTAGTCCAGAATATTACAAATATGCTTGTACTACAGAGCATTATGTTCTGTGCCAATATTGACTTGTATTTATGGCATGACTTTGTGTCCACACCACTAATCTACAGCAAATACATCCATTGAAATATCTTAACGGTCTGTGTTTTATTGCAACATTTGACAACAATTCTTTCAAGATGATTAGATTGTGTTCAAGGCTGAACATTGACTTCTTCTTCTTCTTCAAAAAAAAAAAAGATAGTATGCAACTAAACACTGCAATAAATACCATACAAAGAAGAGAGTCTTTCCTGCAAATTCCAGGAGATCGATGCATCTGTCTCTCGCTGTCCCACAATTTAATTGCTGACCTTTTTTAGAAATCAAGGAGCAACCTTAATTCACCTTCCACCTACTGGCCCCAACCGACCAATCCCCCTCCTCTCACAATACCCAGAGTGGGTGTCCCTCACCCCCCGCCTCTCTCCAGCTCTCTGCAGCTTCAAGATATATAGCCCACATCCGCGCTCTGATAGTGCTTTAATGCACTGCGTTTGTGTCACAGGCCACAGACCCCTGCCCGCTGCAGTGGTCTTCAAGTTTTCTGTGGGATACCGCCACGGGGTCTTTTAAGGCCGGTCGGCAACCCGCAACAGCTGAGAATAGTCTCTAATCTGATAAAGATTTTCATTTACACTGTGGTCGATAGCCTCAGACCATCAGAGATGCAACTATTTATACGAGCATTCCTGGCCGCCTATTGATCACAAATACGGGAAACCAGCATTTAACGTGTGTGTGTACATCCTGTTTCAGAGATGTCAATAAACCTTACAATTATAAGGATATAAAATGCACCATTACTGTACATGCTGTTTGTGAATTTTAATACACAATTGTGTCTCCAAACATTAGCAAACTTTTGTGTGTACAATCTAAGGGCCTGAAATTCACAATTGCATGCAGTTTCAGTGATGTTAGGATATGCTTTTTTTTTTTTTGGTCTATTTATATAGCAGACAGACATGAAAGTGCAGTTCGTGTGTGTCATCTCGTGTGTGTGTTCGTGTCACGATGCTGTCGTGTGTATAAACTAATCCAATTCTGATTTAAGGACCTGCAATTCACCATTAGATTCAGTTTATATGTTTTGGATTTTTAAAACACAATTGTGTGTAACTAATAATTAAGCTAATCGTGTCAAAAGTCCAACTTGTGTGAGAGTGTATGTGACAACCCTAGGGTGTGTGTAATATGTATGCACATCTTTTTTGTGTGTACACAAACTAATCAGAGTCTATTCTAAGGAGCTCAAATACAGCATTACACTCAGGTTTATGTGATGACAGACTATTATGTTATGGAGTTTTGAAATGTGATTGTATGAATACGTGTTTGTGTGTACAAACTAGTCCGATTCTAATTTAACGAACATGAAATTCACCATGACGCTGACTTTATGTGATGACAGACTACCTTTTATTTTTTTTTTTAAACACAATTGTTTGTTTATAGTGCGTGTGTGTGTAACAGACATAAAAATGCAATGTGTGTGTGTAAATGAGAGAGGCATGTGTGTGAGCGTGTCAGAGTCAGGAGAGTAGTTTGCCTCTAAATGTATTTGTCCGTAACTTCCAGAGTGGACATTTCAACTGAATTTGGACAAATGATTGTATGTGGCCGAGGTGGACTGAATAGAGCTTTGCAGGTAAAAACACGCACAAACAAAACGAGAGTTTTGCGTGGGGCAGGCATTGCCTGCACAGCTGCAGGCAGGCAGGCAAGGCGGTGGTGGTGGTGGTGGTGGGGTTACTTGAAGAGTTCTCTCCCCGCGTGTGAGTGTTGTCAGGCGGGCACACCAAACGACAAGCGTCGTGTGGCTTTTTGTTTACACTAACACCCGTTGCATCAGTTTAAACCAAGTCAAGCTTCATTTCGTGCCCTCCTGCAGCCGCTAAACAAATGGCACACTTACATTTCTGCAGCGGCTCCGGCTCCAGTCTACGCAGGCTCGAGGGTGGCGTCGTAGTAGTAGTCCGAAAAAGCAAGCACGCATTCCCCGTTTTTGTTGTTTTGGCTCGATCCTGGCGAAGGAAGCGGAGGAGTGAAGGAAGGAAGGAAGGAAGGATGAGGGGGAGAGAAACAGGCGAGCGCAGCCGTCTTCCAAGTTGTTTAGCAAACAGTGTTGATTAAAGCTACATGCAGGCAAGGCAGGCTGGAGTAAACACACAAGACGGGTGCAGGCTGGGTGGGCGGTGGGGTCGGGTCGGAAATAAGGGGGGGGCGGAGGGCACAGAGAAGGACGGAGGGGTTCTGTGCGAGCTGCAGAGGTAGAATGCGTTCTGATGACGGTGTGTGTGTGGGGGGGAAACACTTGGCTCTTTATTCCTGCTAATTAGTTTCCTTCAAAAAATGGCTGAGATGCTGCCCGCTGCGCATGCGCGTCATTGCGCAGACGCCGCTAATTAGACCGTTTGGATCAATAGGATTCCGCGAGAGAGGGGAGGGAAAGAAAGAGGAGCGGGAGGGAGGGGACTGGAAGACAAGGACGAGGGGAAAATGTTCACAAAAAGTCGCGACATTTGCTTTTACCTGGAATTGGATTTATGATTCATATTACAATCAGTGCAACACGCTCGAATATGTCGATGGGGTCCGTCATAGTATATTACAAAATATATATATATATATAATTACTTTTAAAAAGGGGGTAAAATCACAATTAGCGGACTTATCTTTTATTTCATATTTCAAATCATTTTAATAGATTTTTAGTTGGACTATTGTGACGCGGCAAAATGCGACACCCGGCGCAGCTGTAATTTTTGATTGATATTGTATGAACATTTTGTGAATTTTGCCTCCAGAAAAACTGCAGCTGGAACGACAAAAAAAAAAAAGTGATCGAGTCTCCCTGTCGTGCCTGTGCATATGACATACAAGCCTTTAAAGACGAGCCTTTAACATTTAAAGACGTTTTAGTATATTTTATAAATGCCTGAAAATGAGATAAAACATCTAACCTGCACTGATTTTTTCCCCATCGTGTATGGTGGGGCCTATATTACACTTTACATTGCCTATTTTTATTTATTTTTTGTTTGATTTGTAAAATAATATTTTTAATAGTTTTAAGTGTAAAAGTCTGTCATTACAAAATGACCTTTTTTGTCCTCTCTGGGCATCCTCGCACATCGTCTCCATTGTTATGATAATACTATTGTGATTTGAAACGCTCGATGTGCAATATGGCCATCGTGCATGTAGCAAGTCCTTATTATTATTTATAAATATGTCTTATTCTAACTGAACCATTTTTTTTCTTTCAAACCTGACTTCATCCTTAACAACTGTGTATTTCGAAAAAACAAATAACTGGTATCACCAAAGCAGAAAGAAATAAGGTTACTGTCATCTAACACAATGAGTCAAACATGAATATTAATATTTTCCTCTGCACTCACAATGTTGATGGTGTTGTTGTTTTTTTTCTTCCATTTTTTTTATGAAGCCATTAAGTATTTAGGGAATCGATCCGTCGGCCAATTAAAACCATGCTCGGTGAGACTTGACCCACGTTTATTGTTCATCCAATAATTGTTTTTATAATTTGAAAAACGGCTCAAAGTGATTGCGCGCCTGGCACATGCCTGCAGGTAACATAATCATAAATCAGCAGACATGTTTTTATGTCCTTGATGTGCGTTTTTTTTTGTCACCTATTCTTGTTGTTCTCATTTTCATTGATGCAATGAAATGCAAAAGGTGTGTGTATGTGCGGGTGTGTGTGTCCATATTGCCTATATTTCTATTCATGTTTTTTCATCTCTTGTTTTTCAGTGATGCGGTGCTGTGGTCATCCTTTATGTGGTATCCAATCATATTTGGAAGCCGTAAGTTGAAACGGAGGCCTCAGGAGTGGTGAAGTATATTATATAACCATGGGACTTCTCCTCGCCAGTCAAGGAAAACAGGTAATGATGATAATAATGGCAAATATTTTTTATGAAATATTAAATAAATATAATGACATTTATCAGAATGTAGAAAAAAAATCAAGTATTCCAATGATTGCCCTGTAAATGACTCACTTGATGCAGTGCATAATCAACATTAGGAAATCTGTTCATACCAAAAATAGGTCATTCAGGTCATTTAATTTTGTCATTTAAACAAAATCAAATGATCATAAAGCCTCTGTAGACCAAGATTAAAATGTCATGTTTTTTCCAATGATGCTTTAAAAGACTGCATCACAGGTTATGACATTTTCATTGATATTCGAAAATGTGCTGCAGCATTTTTGGGGAGTCTTATCTGACACATTCACTCTTGTTTTATTCTTCTCTTCATCATCAGTTTATTTGAACATGTGCTTCGAGAAAAGCGGACACAGATAGTGTGATGCCATGTAAATATGTTTTTAGCGAGGGAGCCTACATTTACTATTGCGTGACGACCGACCACTTTGCCTGTGCCCTCAGGTGAATGATGCCAGGGGTTGTTGTTGTTTTCAATGTAATATATATTTAGCCCTTCCACCAATTTACCATGGCAGCGCTAATGGGGCAATTAAGCCCTGTGAATACCCCCCCACCCCCCAATACACACACGAGCACACACACACACACCTCGGGCATGATTCAAAACTTGTCTTGGTAACATTGTTATGACAAAAAGTTGTGAGGACCCCATCTGACACTTCTTATAGTCACGCCTGCCCCCTTCTTAGCCCACGGGCATGACCTCTCACTCCATTCAAGCCTATCTATGTCCATCCTCACATATACTGCATCAAAACAAAAATATACAGTATGTACCTTGACTTACAAGTTTGTTCCATGCTTGTAAACTTACATCATTCGCATCTCAAATCGAGGTTCCCCATTGATATGAACGGATATGCCATTAATCCGTTCTATCCCCCCAAAAACACAAAAAAATGTTTGTGTTTTTTTTTTTAACAAGAAAAATACCACTGAACAGTATTGTACTGTATAAAACACACAGTAATAAACTGAAAAGTAAAGAAGTAAGCTGTTTTTCCTTGATTCCTACATTTTGTTTCTCTTCACTTTGACTGAACTTAATCTAGATTTATTTTTTGGTCCCTTTGTCCTCACTTTCAGCAGCTTCACCATCTTTTAATGAACAGAGGTCAGCATCTTAGAAATGATTTTAACGCCCTTATACGCTTAGGGGGGGCTTTTGAAACAATTTAATTCGAACACGTACATCGGTTGCACATGATTTAAATATGGTTGACTAACCTATGTTATTATTTTTGAGGAGAAGATGGGAACATTACATCAGCTTGCCACATTTTAATCATGTGCAACCGATATCTGTGATCAAATAAAGGATTTATTTTCAGTTTAGCCTTTATGTCCTCATTTTGCTTCAGTATAAGACATTGCCCAATAAGTCATATTTGAACATTTTCAGGGGAAAAAAAAGAAAATTCAACAAACAAGATCCCAGTTGCCTCGATTTGTCAACCTTTGCAAATTACTATGACCTGGATGATTGACAATCTACACAAAAATAAAGAAAAACTTTTTTTTTTCTCAGGCACATTGGTATTTTTGTTTTTATATTGTGACAGTAACTTAAAAATGACTTGGCAATTATGTTATTACACTAACAGTATTGTAGAAGTAATACGCTATAGTTCTGTTTCGCCAAGTCAACTACACGCACACCTATAGTTCATGTTTTATGATTTCAAGCTTGAATTCAGTAGACATCATCCACTGAAGCACTCACTTTCTTACGACCTATGGTTAGAAAAAAATTTGGGGGGGGGTCAAAATACCAAAATACAAAATATATAATAATATATGTATACATATATATATATATATATATATATATATATATACATATATACACACACACACACATGCACCCCCTCCACTGTCCTTCCTCCATCCCCAAGGAGGCAATAACCTACCCAGCAAGTGCTTCCCGGTGAGCTGTTGTCATAGTAACTTGTGGGCCGGTCGACATGACAACCCCACCACCGTCCAGAGATAGATGATAGGCCACAGGGAGGGGGGAGAAGAAGAAGGGGTGGGGGGTTAAGGCATACACCCCATTAATTTACTTTCCCTGATTCTGATTCAAAATGTGTGTGCCCCCCCCCCCCCCCTCCTCCAGGGTGAGGTTTGTTCAACATCAGCCTGCTTTACATTTATACAAGTATTTCTTGAACGCCAGCCTGCGGGCAGCGCCCTTATCTGCCCGCTCCTACGTGGACACTGTTGAAAGATAAACACGTTTACAAACATTTCGTAGGGATATGTTGTGATTGTACAATTGCTTTAGATAATCCCTTCTCATAAATCGTTTGAATATTGCAGTGCTTTCCTCAACATGTTTTGCTCTGAAATTTAAAATATGTGCATTTCTTTTTTATACAATACAATTAGGGTGGCAAAGGGGTGGAAAATTCTGGTAATTTTCCGGAAAGTTTCCTGTAAATTAATAAACTAGAGAACTTTGGAAATATTCCAAATTGGAAACTTTTCATGGGAATTATGGGGACTAACTTGGAATTGAGGGTCAAGGATACATTTAAACATTTTGTTTGGTTATAAGCAGACACACATGCAAAATAATGCAACTAAAAAGCACATTTCAGCAGATTTATTTTGTAAGGGGAATTTTATTAAACAAACAATAATTTCATTGAGGAAAAACAAAAACATGAATGTTGAGTAAAATATTACTTACTTTCCCTTACTCAAACTAATTATCAAAAATTAACAACAAAGTCCCATTGAGAATGTTAAATGAAAAGAACCCCTCTGCCTCCAAAACATCCCATTCAATATGCAAATCAAAAAGCAAAATCCCATGTTTTAGTCAGAATTGTGCTAAAATATATTTCCCCAACTATACTTAAGTTCCCAAGAGCCAACCTTCAATTTGGTAAATTCCTGCTTTATTCACGTTCATTCCCATAAATTTCCATTGATTCCCATGAAAAGTTTCCAACGTTATCCACTGCTGCTGTTTGGCTATCATACCAAAACAAATTCCACACACATTTGACTGAGTATCTCTACGTCTCTATGTAAAATTATTATTATTGTTGATTACAACTGTCTCATTTTTTATGCTGCACCTTGGCCGCTCCGAGATGATGAATGCAAACCAGATTCAAGGGTGAGTGAATCGGGTTCCATACCAGACCTTTGAATGGGAATAATAGAGAATACTATACTATATATAATAGATTAGTTTTATTTTCTTCCGATGCAAATTAATATGTTTATTAACAGAGCTGTTCCACATAAACAGTATTTTGTTATATAAACTAACTAATACTACATTACGTTTAGTCAGGACTACACTTTATTGTTCCCCAAATTATCAGACTAAATATATCTAAAAATAACTTCGCCTCATTTTAAAGCCATATGCACCATGTTCCAGATTATTACGTTCCGTTATATGATGTTTTTCCTCATTTTCCTAAATTAGCGTAATTTACAGTGAATAATTTTTTTTATAATGACCATACAATATGTTGTCACAAAATTAGATTGGCTGGCAACCAGTTCAGGGTGTACCCAGCCTCCTGCCCGATGATAGCTGGGATAGGCTCCAGCACGCCCGTGACCCGAGTGAGGAGAAGTGGCTCAGAAAATGGATGGATGGATGGATGTTCCAAATTATCTACAAGTTTAAAAATCAAAATCAATAGGTTGTAAAGAACACTGAAAAAAATATTTTCCAGATCTGTTAGTAATACGAGGAGTAATCGAGTAATAGAGAAAGTTTTTCCTTCTTTCCTTCATTTCCGGCTTCAGTTGCTATCACAATGTGTGAGGATCGCGGTTCTATTTTACTTGTGTTGTGAACTGGCGCTATATCACTAAAATTTACTTGACTCGTCCTTTTTACGCTATGGCGGGAAATAGTCAGTTAGAAACTTCACATACTCTGGAGATGTCATTTGTAAAAAAAATTCAAGCTGGTTCCCAGTAATTCAATTCCTAGGAATTGTTTGTTTGCTCACCTGACAATTCCGCTAATCGTTCCCTTTTACATAGCAAATGACCGACGATGTCACACGCAAGACGTGGCGCTATCGTACGATGTAACCCTCTATCGTTAATATTATTTTGATGTGCGGGTTAATGCGTTAGCTCTGTGTTCCTGAGTTTACGTTTGACAAGACTGACTTTAGATGTGCTACACTAACGTTTTAAAGAACAACGAATGAAGGTTAATGTAACTACAGCAACGCTAAAGTCTCTTGGAGTCCTACCCTAAACCTAACCCAGGATGTCTGCAATTTTTAATTTACTTTCAAATTTTGCCCAAATTCCCACCTCTTACAGAGGTCATATATTAATGAACATTTAGCAAAATAAAATTGATAGCTTCCTTGCTAACATCAGCTCGACAGCACGCTCTCCATTCTGTACCATTACTCCCGACAACAGAATAATACATTTATTAGCCAGTCTCTCAATAATCATTTTAACTATGTGTCAATTTCCACCATGTCAATTTTGAATCAATTTACCTGTTGAAATGTCAACTACAGCCAGTTTTATCTCTCTTGCGTCACGTGAAATCTTCTTTTTGACTGACCCTTAACACATTCAAACTGCAGCTACTCTTCAATCAAGCCATTTAGCCTTTTTTCTCAATCGCAATTTCTCAAAACTCTCTTGAGATTGATATCTAGTGATCAATACAGAAAGGAGAAACAACGTACGGCAAAACGTCCTCAGAAAAACAAAAACTCAAATGTTTATTTAACTTACCTTCAGTATATACGTAATAATTTGGAACAAAGTGTACATAGTACGTAGCCGTCCACCTTCAAGTATAAAATGCAATAATATCAATATAATAGGAGTTTATATTCACTGACACGGTGCACTACAAGAGCTCCATCCATAAATCTGCCTTCACAACGATGATAACGTTCAAAGTGTTCGACGTACAGTAGCTCTCAGTGTGATGCAGTGTGGTTGTGGACCACTACAAAATACATCCACAATAATAAATATACTGTTGCATTGATACCTCTCTGACAGTGGCAATCCAAACTGAGCATTTGTTGCGTTGTGTTGGATAACAGAAATATGTGATGTCATTTTATTTAATCAACAAAACATTACAAATATGAAAATAAATAATACATTACATTTTTTATGTTGAATTTATGGTTGGAATGATTTCATTTTATAGTCACTTTTTTTTTATTTTTGTGCCTTTTTTACATTCAAATACACATCAGAATAATCTGCTCCCTGGACACTTCATTAAGTACACCTCCTCAATCCAGTGTGAGAAATGATGCCTTTCCATATGTAATAATGCTTAGTTATGATTGAGCATTCACACATTCTTATTATCTTGCAGTAGTATACAATTGCATCTTAATGAGAGGTGTTTCTAATATTTTGCTTCTCTCATATATGAGGTAAATGTACACTTGTACACCACTAATTTAATAAACACATTGTTAAATAAGTGATGACAGTGTTAGTAACATCTTTGTAAATATTATACAGCTCTCGTATACTGGTATTATAATCTCATCAGATTATGCAGGTGTACCTAATGTTGTAAATCTTTACGTGGCCTCTCGGTTTGTGCGGTCCTTTTCCGTTTTATTTTGGCTGTGCCCCAACGACATGTCTGCTTCATTTCATTTTTGTTGCCTGCCGCCTCTGACAGATGTATTTCCCCCTTGGGGATCAATAAAGTGTATCGTCTCATTTCATCTCATCTCATCTCATCACCTCGGCTATGGCCTCCTTCGGGGGGACATTAATAATATCAGCGTCGGATGTAGATGAGTGTGCCTCAGTACAATGTTTGGATCCAATCACATGCGCCATAAATAGAGAGAATTATAGATACAGATACATTGATGGATGGTGGATGCGGAGATAGATACATAGATACAAATATACATTGATGCATAGATGGACAGACAACGCAACTTGGCAATGGGTATGAAATATATGGAAATAACATTTTAATGGAGCTCTTTAAAACAAAATCCTAGTTAGGAAGTACTTGCAAGAGCAACAATTTACAAGTTTTTCAAGTTATAAACTGCTGCTAAATTGAAATTATTATTATTTTAAACTTCACACACTCTGTCGCTTGATGGCAGCATTAAACTTTACATCAGGCCACCGTCAGTTCACATGGTTACATCGCAGTGAAAGTACATGCATCTCTTGTCTATTGTGTTTGCATTTTCCATTTTTTTCCAACCATTGGTCCGACATTGAAAATTAGGTTTACTTAATTTTCAGTTTCACGTGATTAAAATGTGGTGAACTGATGTAATCCCGCTGCCCCTTTCCCCCGAAAATAAACAATGTATGTTAGTTAAACACATTTTAAAATGTGCAACAGATGTACATGTTCGAATTAAATGAATTCTAATGACTTTTTTTTCAGTGTAAGAAAATGAGAGGAAACCAACAATGTCCATTGAATTAAAACTTGAAATCAGAGAAAAATATGAGTGAGTGTGCAGGTGAAAAAGGTAAAAAAAAAAAAAAAAAAGAAAAAAGTGAATTTGAAACAAAAAAAATGCATGAACTGTTTAATTATTTACATTTTATATTATTAGCACCTGTACCAAAAAAATATTTATTTTCAGGTCACATTAGGAAAAGGCAAGAAATTCCATAGCTTTTTATAGTGTTAAAATTGGACCTAAACAGTATGTTAACAGCACAAAATGTACCACACTGGTGTTAAACATTCGACAACACTTCACTTCCATAACTCAGATTGGGTTTAAAGATATGATTAATTTTTAAAAAATGTAGGTTTACAGGAGTGTTGTCTCATGTTCTGTGAGTATTGCCTGTGGTGGACAGAAATTTGTTTTGCTTTTCCTCCCCCTGGTGGCATTAGAGGGTATTTCATTGGTTTCTGCTCAAATCCAGCCTTTGTTCTGATAGGTCGGTTCAGTCACTTGACACCCTTCCATTTACAAACTACGGCCCGCGGGCCACATCAAGCCCGTTGATCATTTCAATCCGGCCCGCCAAAGATTGACTCATAATTACCCAAATCATATAAAAAAATCATGATCACATTCATTTGACCTTGTCCTGTAATGCCGAGTGGTTCCACCAGGTTGTGCTGTAATACCCAGTGGTTCCACCAGGTTGTCCTATAATGCCCGGTGGTTCCACCAGGTAGTGCAGTAGGTACATTGATACATTGACTTGACTTTTGGCTGTTCTGTTTTTACTCCGCTACTGCTCTGAACCCTTCTTCAACCACGAGTGGGCCAAAGAAAAGAAAAGTCAACAGTGAGTGCCAAGTGTTTAATATAGAATTAACTACTAAATACTTTCACACTGAAGTCCGGTCAAAGGCTATGTCTAATTTGTTAAGAAACCATTGCGGTTTTAGAGGAATATAACATCAGCCGTCACTTTTCTACCAAGCATGCTAACAGCCACTCAACGCAGGAACTGATGGCTACGGCTCAGCGGTTAAAATCAAGCTTTCAGGCTCAGCAAAATATCTTTATCTGACAAACTGCCATCCAAGATTCAGTCACACAAGACCCTGAAACAGAGCCACGGGAGCTGCAGCTGGAACTGATTGATCTGCAGTGTGATACTGTCTTAAAAAAAAAAAAAAGTTCAACTCTCAAACTGGATGAGTTTTATGCTTCATTAAGCGCAGACAAGTTTCTTAAAATCCAGATGGCGGCACAGAGGATGCCGGTGGAGTTTGGCTCGACACGTGTGTGTGAACAGTGTGAACAGACTTTTGTGATGAACACCAAAAAAACATCCTACAGATCCCAGCTGAGTGCTGAACACCTCAGATGTCTTCTGAGAATTGCCACAAGAAAACTAATAGCAGATGCACTGGTAAAAAAAAAAAAAAAAAGTGATCAAAAAAACAACACTGTTCCCGTTAAAAGTACATCTAAGTATTAACACTACAATGTATTTTATACGTGTGCGTGTGTGTGTAAGCATCTGGTCCTGGGTTGGCCCGCCTGTCAAATTTTAAGTCAATGTGGCCCCCTGAGCCAAAAAGTTTGCCCACCCCTGTACAGCGTGATCAAAGACGCATTAGTTTAGCATTCGCCCCTACTTGTGATGGGGAGACCTATAGATATCGTGTATATACCACAGTCATTTATAGAACATTCTTATTTATCTCTGTGTTCAGCAGTCGCTTCTGCTTGTGACGCCTCATGTTGTTTTTGTGTGGCACATTGCACTTATTGTCCACACTGGTTAATAGCGTCACTTAGTGGATATAATGAATCACTACAGGCAAACTGTACTAACTAGCTTAGTTCTTTTTTTTCTAGACCAAATGAGTCCTTTTTACACGACCAGCTGATAAAATACACTGAATGAAAGAAAACATGGGGAAATTAAAGTTTTGCTATACAATGACGTCTTTTGGAGAGCATCGACTAAACGTGTAAATTGGCGTGAAATATTTATATTAAAATCAACAACAAAAACACAGGACTTGTTTCGAACCTCCACAGCAGCACGCTGACAGGCAAGAAGGAGACGAAAACTAAATTGTTTCCATCCGGTCTCGAACCGACGACCTTTGGCGTGTGAGGCGAACGTGATAACCACTACAGTATGGAAACAGCTGCTGCGTTGTTCACGGTAATCGCACCTTTGGCAAATACCTATAGTGCCTCGTGAAGCGTCTCGCCATTAATGGTAACGGTAATTGTTTTATGCCCCCCCCCCAACCCAAATCCCCCGCTTCCTGTCCGAAACCTGTTTGCAGCGCCACAACCGGATGTAGTGGTCAAACAAAATATCGCATCGGTAGTGGTTTAGCACGAGTGACGGCAAGTTCGGCTCTTTTCAGAGAGCCGGCTGTTTTGTCTCAGCTCCCAAAGAAGAGCCGGCTCTTTCGACTCCTGAATTCCTCTTAATTTAGGATTTCTTGTGAGCCTTTTATTTTACCATCCATCCATCCATTTTCTGAGCCGCTTCTCCTCACTAGGGTCGCGGGCGTGCTGGAGCCTATCCCAGCTGTCATCGGGCAGGAGGCGGGGTACACCCTGAACTGGTTGCCAGCCAATCGCAGGGCACATACAAACAAACAGCCATTCGTACTCACAGTCATGCCTACGGGCAATTTAGAGTCTCCAATTAATGCATGCTTTTGGGATGTGGGAGGAAACCGGAGTGCCCGGAGAAAACCCACGCAGGCACGGGGAGAACATGCAAACTCCACACAGGCGGGGCCGGGGATTGAACCCGGGTCCTCAGAACTGTGAGGCTGACGCTCTAACCAGTCGGTCACCGTGCCGCCTTATTTTGCAAAAAATAATGGTTTGTGTGTTTAAAACCCTTTAATGTGCGGTGTTTTGATGAGAAGCCTTATAATTGCCTAATTTTGTACATTTATTCAGTTCCAAAACCATTCTTTTTGTTTAATATTTCAATCAAACATTTTATTGCGCAAATTAACAAGAAAACTGCAAATAAATCCACAGAACACAACCAAGCTCAACCAAACAATATTATAACAGCCTTATGATTGCCTAATGTTGTGGATTTATTCCGTTACAAAACCACTTCCAAATTTGTATGGCTTTGGTGATGTTTGCGGCATTGTCACTCACACAGCACACCACTTTGTTTTCTACTTTTGCCACTCTTACTAGCTCCTCTGCCAGGTTTTCTGGAGTGTGTCTGTCGGTGAACTCAAAGCAGTCCAGAAGGCAAGATGTAAACTTGTAATTTTTAAGGAAATGGCAAGTGACAGACGTGAGCGTTCAACACCATCATCCCTGAACTCCTTTCATCCAAGCTTCTCCTGCTCAGCGTCTCACCTGCCATCTGCCAGTGGATTTACAGCTTTCTGACAGGCAGGACACAGCAGGTCAGGCTGGGGGAGGCCACCTCATCCACACGCAGCATCAGCACTGGGGCACCCCAAGGTTGTATCCTCTCTCCGCTGCTCTTCTCTCTCTACACGAACAACTGCACATCAGCGCACCCGACTGTCAAACTCCTGAAGTTTGCAGATGACACCACTGTCATCGGCCTCATCAAGGACGGTGACGAGTCTGCATATCGACAGGAAGCGGAGCGGCTGGAGCTGTGGTGCGGCCGACACAACCTGGAGCTGAACACGCTCAAGACTGTAGAGATGATCGTGGACTTCAGGAGGCATCCTTCGCCACAGCTGCCCCTCACGTTGTCCAGCTGCCTCGTGTCAACCGTCGAGACCTTCAAGTTCCTGGGAATTACAGTCTCTCAGGACCTGAAGTGGGCGACCAACATCAACTCCGTCCTCAAAAAGGCCCAGCAGAGGATGTACTTCCTGTGGCTTCTGAGAAAGCACGGCCTGCCACAGGAGCAGCTGTGCAGTTCTACACAGCGGTCGTCGAATAAGTCCTGTGTTCTTCCATCACAGTCTGGTTTGGTGCTGCTACGAAAAAAAGGCCAAACTCCGACTGCAACGGACAATCAAAACTGCTGAAAGGATTGTCGGTACCCCCCTACCCACCCTTGAGGACTTGCACGCTGCCAGAACTAAGACAAGAGCGTGCAAAATCCTCTCGGACCCTCCACATCCTGGTAACCGGCTCTTCCGGCTCCTTCCCTCAGGTAGGCGCTACCGATCAATGCAAACTAGAACTAGCAGACATTCCAACAGCTTCTTCCCTCTTGCGATCAACTTCTTAAACACCAAACCTACAATTCCATTACAACATGCTGGCAATTTTTTGACTTGAGTTCGTTGTCACATTTCTGTGGGTCCAATTATATATTACTCGTGCACTCACTGTAGTTGTCTCGCCACGCTGCACTATTTGCATATCTGTTGTTGACCAATACTAACCACTCATGCCAGAGTAGCATCTGCTCCATTTGCACACTGATTGAGGAGTATCTGCAACATTTGCACAATCAACATTGTCCCAGATTATCGCACTACTTGTCACTTTAAACCGCATACACTCCTTGAAATCTCAGCGCCCCTTGCACAATGGTCATTGCACCGGACTATTGCAATATTAGTCATTCGAACTGCTCTAAGTGCTAGAGGACTGTGCATCTTTTTGCACAATTGTCCCCCCCCAAAAAATCATAATAATGTACCGGCATTACCAGATAACTAGCAACCCTTTACTGCTCAGTGACTGTTTTTTTTTTTTTTGTCAATGTCTTTATGTCTCAAAAGTGTTCTCTGTCAATTGACTGTCTGTTGTCGTACTAGAGCGGCTCCAACTACCGGAGACAAATTCCTTGTGTGTTTTTTGGACATACTTGGCAAATAAAGATGATTCTGATTCTGATTCCGCGCGGAACACTGGGGTTCCGATTCCCCTATGGGAAGAAGGTTTTTGTCAGTCAAACAGTTTTTTTTTATATCATATTAAAAAAAAAAAAAAAATATATATATATATATATATATAAAGGCGGCATGGTGGATGAACGGTTAGAGTGTCTGCCGCACAGTTCTGAGGACCGGTGTTCAATTCCCGGCCCCGCCTGTGTGGAGTTTGCATGTTCTCCCCGTGCCTGTGTGGGTTTTTTCCGGGCACTCCGGTTTCCTCCTACATCCCAAAAACATGTATGGTAGGTTAATTGACAACTCTAAATTGCCCGTAGGTGCGAATGGTTGTTTGTTTGTATGTGCCCTGCGATTGGCTGGCAACCAGTTCAGGGTGTACCCCGCCTCCTGCCCGATGATAGCTGGGATAGGCTCCAGCACGCCCGCGACCCTAGTGAGGAGAAGCAGCGCAGAAAATGGATGGATATAATAAAAAATAAAACAAAACTTGTTTCCACCCAGTGACCTTTCACGTGTTAGAGGAATGTGGTAACCACTACACGATGGAAACAGCTGCTCCAGCAGGGGCTGTAACATGGACTAGCAAAACGTGTATCTTTTATTTTTTCGGGGGGAAAAAGTCAGTCACGCCCCCAAATGTCTACACCAGTCGCGAGCCCCAAATACTGACTTGGGAAAGGTGTCAATTCTGGTCTTGTTGGACCTCAGTGCGGCTTTTGATACAGTAGATCATAATATACTGCTGAACAGGTTGGAAATGTGGGTAGGACTAAATGGAACAGTCCTTAAATGGTTCAGGTCCTACCTGGAGGAAGAGTTATTTTGTAACCATTGGAAGTGTTCAATCTAATGGAATGGCAATGACCTATGGCAGGGGTGTCAAACTCATTTTTGTCAGAGAAAAAAAATACTGGACCCTGAGGTCTGGATACTTAAGGTGGCAGAAAAAACATTATAGAACCTGCAATATCCTATGATACTACCATTTTGGAAACATTTTACGCACAAAGAATACGTTACTTTATGTCGAGAAATTGAAACTGTTTAGTAAAGCATTCTCATTGACAAGAGCCAAAACAGAGAAAAGAAGTGAACCATTACGCGTTACGATTAGTGGTGGGCGGATCAATCTAAAATATCGATAACCAAGTTAGTATTGTATCGGATCGATACTAGCATGGAATATCGATACAGTCGTTTCATTTTCACTCTTGCATGCACTGCTTTGGTTTCATCAAACAGGCGATGCCAGACTCGCCGTTTCTCTCAGCGCGCTTTGCTCCTTACCCCCCTCTTTGTTTTGATGTGCCGTCACGTGACCTAGCAATGCTAGCTAGCAAGCAAGCAGCTGTCTCCGCATGCACACATAACGCAAGTGCAATTAGTTTCGTTCGTTACTGATGTATTGCTTCTGGAAAAAAAGTTATTTTGATAACAATGTGTGTTCTATTTACCAATGATTTTTGTGCTAATTCTGTCCTGTGTTTTAAATATTTAATAATAAAAAATAAAACATCACAAAAACACTTAAAGGTCATGAACATTAATTGATATTTACCAATTTCGTTATGCACATAGTTTCATTTTTTAAAAGTATCGGTATCGGCGATACTGGCCCTGTATTTACTTAGTATAAGATCGATACCAAAATATGCAGTATCGCACACCACTAGTTACGATGCCTCATGAAGCTTCATCTCGGTTTTTGGCAGTCAAGCCGTTTTGTTTTGTTTTTTCAACCGGGGACTTTTCGCGTGTGAGGCGAACGTGATAACCATTACACTATGGACACAGCTGCTCCGGTAGCGGTTGTAACAAGGCCCAAGAAAACGTGTACTCCCCCCCCCCCCCCCCCCCCCCCCCCACTCCCTCGCTGCGTGCGTCTGACGTCACAAACAGCGCGTCCGGACAGGGAGGGAAGATGGGCGGCGCTCCTCCGAGCCGACTGGTGCTATATTGCAGCGCGACTCTCTGCGTCTTCCTTCCTCTTCGCTCTTGAGTTTCGGCGAGTGTCAACCGCAAAGTGATCCGAGCCGGGAAGATATGGCTGGATATCTGAAAGTCCTCAGCTCTCTGTCGAGGTCTGCCGCCGCCTTTTCCAGAACCCCGGCGGTGCTCGCCCCGGCTGCTCAGTGCCAGACTTTGCAACAAAGAAACTGTGAGTGAGCAGAGAGAGGGGAAAAAAAGGTCAATTCGGGGCGAATTTGTAACGCAATGCATAGCCTAAGCTAAATGTGAGGCGACTGCATGGCGGTTTGACGTCAGCAGTTAGCAGCGCTAATTTACCAGAATACCTTTTTATAGCTTTTACCGCTTTTGTTTTAACCTCGAAGACAATACCCTCTTGAAGTATCACCGATATTTTGACATTAAAATCGTTGCTATTGTATGAGTGGCTTCGACTATCACTTGGTTGTTGGCACCGAGGGGAGCCTGTCTTTGTCTTCCCCATTCAAAGTTTGTGCGGCTTCGAGCTGGGGGGGGAAGAAAACGCGTTTAACGGCAAAACGGAGGCTGACGGTAACATTGCCACATCGGTATCCCTTCAAGAAGACATTACGTAGACTCCTGGCATCGCTGAAATGAATGCAACCCATTTTGCTAAACCTGAAAAAATGACAGTTGCCCTCCAATCTGGCAATTGTGAGCGACAAGACAAACTGGTTATCTGAATAATAATCATTGACGAACATTTTAAATTCACGGTCATCCTCGTAAGGTGCGACTTGGGAGGAAAGTTTCCCCAAGGTCAGGCGCCGCATACGAGGCTCCACCGTGGTCAGAAATGGCTGCCGGTGTCCTACATAATCTTTTTCCATCCACTCTCTTGGCTCGAGCTATTTAGTCACGTTGTTCCCCCGTTGATGGAATTTATTATTTTATTTTGGAACCGTCGAATGCAAATCGGCTGCTTGTTGTATCTGCACCATACAATGACAGTATAGAGTTTCCTGTTCTATTCTATATGCATGGCGACTGCTTCATTGTCACATGATCTATGCAGGCCACCCAAAAATTCACTGCAAGCTGACACTACTTGAGACCCCAAACCCAACCCCTCTTGTAGTTGCAGATCATACAGCAAAGCCTGTTATCAAGGTAAAGGGTCAGTTGAAGGACACCTGGCCATGTGTGCTGGTGTAGTAGTGAATGTAAGTTTAGTATTAACTGACAACAGGGCACGTTTTATGTCAGCGGCCCCCTTTAAAATGCTAAGAAAAACAAGACTGTCTTGAATGCAGTTTTCTTGCCTCTGCAATCTCCTTTGACAGATGCTACTGTTGCTGTACAAAGATCTGCCCTTAAAAAGATAGTAATGTAAGACTGCAACTAATGATTATTTTAACCATTGATTAATCTCTTTTTTAAATTTTTTTTTTTTTATTACACGCATTTTAAAAAAACTAAATTTTTTAAAGTCCACCCCTTTATTCAAAAACATGATATTTCAAATTGACTGGAGAAAAAGCACAAACATAAATTATTATTCAGCTACTGGTTTGACATGTAACATGTCAGAAAATAGACAAAAATTTCCACGGTAAAAGTAGATGTTTGCAAATGTCTTATTTTGAATAAACACAATCAGTCTCCTTTCATGGAGGATTACAGAAATCTGAGAATTTTTACCATTAAGAGGCTGAAATTTAGTATTTGGACAATTTTAAGTTAAACAGTCGCCCTAAATAATTAATTGATTATCAATATAGTTGTCAATTAGTTCAAATTATGTATTAATTTTTAATGTGCCTATCCATGTGTTGGGCATTGGAAACAACCGTCAATGGCTGCAGGATGTGTTTGTAAGGTGAAAGTGAACCAGGAAGGGCATTTAAGGTGACCGAGGTCATCTTGACGCTTTAAAACTTGGGCCTCATCTCAAGCAACGACAAATCTGTTGACTCTCATCGGCGCCGGGTGCTTCGCAATGGTTTGATTAGGGTTACATGATTATGAATAGTGTTTTATTAATCCTGCACTGCAGGTGGTGTGGAGAATGCACACAGTGGCAAGAAGGCCCGCATGACTTTGTAGCGCTCGCCCTTCAGAGCCCTCCGTGTTTATACATCCACAGTTACGTAACATACTCTGCTCCCACCAACTCCCCCTCTCTCCCCTGCATTGTGACAGCAGAGTCCCAGTTATAGTGGATTTAGTTTAGCTGAGGCCAGTGGTGTCAATCTAGGAGTTTTAATAAGGTCTTACCCATGATGCACTTTGCCAAATGTACAAACCCCAAGACTGATGAATTTGGGATGTCGTGTAAAACGTAAATAACAACAGAATACAATTATTTGCAAATCCTTTTCAACCTATATTCAGTTGAATACACTACAAAGACAAGATAATGTTCACACAGATAATTGTTAGATTTTTATTTTTGCAAATATTCAATCATTTTGAATTTGATGCCTGCAACATGTTCTAAAAAAGCTGGGACGGGCATGTTTACCATTGTGTTACATCATCTTTCCTTTTCACAACACCCAATAAGCGTTTGGGAGCTGACAATACTAATTGTTGAAGCTATGTAGATGGGATTCTTTACCATCCTTGGTGGATGTACAACTTCACTTGCTCAACCATCTGGGGTCTCCATTGTTGTATTTTGTGCTTCATAATGCGGCACACATTTTCAATGGGAAACAGTTCTGGACTGCTGGCAGGTCAGTCGAGCACTCACACTCTATTACTACGAAACCACGCTGTTGTAATACGTGCAGAATGTGGCTTGGCATTGTCTTGCTGAAATAACCAGCGACGTCCATTAAAAAAAGCCATTGCTTGGATGGCAGCATGTGTTGTTCCAAAATCTGTATATACTTTTCAGCATTAGTTGTGCCTTCACATATCTGGAAGTTACCCATGCCATGGGCACTCACACATGCCCATATCACCACAGGTGCTGTCTTTTGAATACAGTGCTGATAACAATCCAGATTTTCCTTTTCCTCTTTGGCCCGGAGGACACTGCGTCCATGATTTCCAAAAGCAATTTGAAATGTGACTTGTAAGACCACAGTTCACTTTACGTCAGTCCATCTCAGATGAGCTCGGGCCCAGAGAAGCCGGTGTTGTCTGGGTGTTGTTGATATATGGCTTTCGCTTTGCATGGAGTTTTAACTTGGATTTGTAGATGTAGCGACAAACCGTGTTGACTGACAGGGTTTTGTTTGTCTTCCTGAACCCGTTATACAATGATCCTGTTTTTAATACAGCGTCACATGAGGGATCGAAGGTCACAGGCTTTCAGTGTTGGTTTTCGGATTTGCCGCTTGCGTGGAGAGATTTCTCAAGATTCTCAGAATCTTTCGAGATTATGGACCGTAAATGATGAAATCCATAAATTCCTTGCAATTGTACATTGGGAAATGTTGGACTATTTGCTCACGCACAAAATTGTTAACCTTGCCCCATACTTGCTTGTGAACAACTGAGCCTTTCGGGGATGGTGCTTCTATAACCAATCATGTCACCTGTTTCCAATTGTTTACCTGTGGAATGTTCCTAATAGGTGTTTTGTGAGTATTCCTCAACTTTTGTTGTTTTGTCTTTTGTTTCCCCTGTCGCAGCTTCTTTGAAACGTGTTGCAAGGATCAAATTCAAAATGAGAATATTTTCCCACACAACAAAAAACAATAATGTTTGAACATTAAATATCTTGTTTGTACTTTATCAAGTGAATGTAGGTTAAAGGATTTGCAAATCATTATTCTCTTTTTATTTACGTTTTACACAATGTCCCGACTGCATTGGAATTGGGGTTTGTACTACTGATGGAGTTGAGATAGAATTATTTTGACACGCAAATATGTTAAGGTTTGTTTGTCATTAGGGTTGCAAAATTCCAGGAATTTTCAAAGTTGGGCCATCCAAATTAACCGTTTACGGGCATAAACTAGGAATTTACAAAATTGAAGGTTGGCTCTTTATAGGGAATTTAAGTAAAATGTTGGAAAATTTATTTTACCAAAAGCGCTACAGAAAATGGATTGATGGATAAACCTGACTTTTTTTTTTTTTTGTTTTTGTTTTTTTTAATAAAAGAGTCCAGTTGAATATGAAGAGGCCATTGCCTAAAAGGGTTTAGCAAAAATGCAGATGCTGAGCTTGAGAACTTTCAGGGAAAGTTTCATTTGTTTGTTCAATGGGGCTTTTAATTCATTTAATATTTTGAATGGGACTTGTTTGGTATTTTTGGAAGGGTGCTGCATTTAACTTTGTTCTTCAAAGGAAGACTTGATTCTTCAATGAGAATGTGAATCTTAATAATCCATCCATCCATTTTCTACCACATATCTGAAGTCGGGTCACGTGGGCAGTAGCTTTAGCAGGTATGCCCAGACTTCCCTCTCCCCAGCCACTTCATCCAGCTCTTCCGGGGGGATCCCGAGGCGTTCCCAGGCCAGCCGAAAGACATAGTCTCTCCAGTGTGTCCTGGGTCGTCCCCAGGGTCTCCTCCCGGTGGGACGTGCCCGGAACACCTCACCAGGGAGGCGTCCGTGAGGCATCCGAATCAGATGCCCCAGCCACCTCATCTGGCTCCTCTCGATGTGGAGAAGCAGCGACTCTCTCTGAGATCCTCCCGGATGACCGAGCTTCTCACCCTATCTCTAAGGGAGAGCCCGGACACCCTGTGGAGGAAACTCATTTCAGCCGCTTGTATCCGGGATCTTGTTCTTTCGGTCAGCTCGTGGCCATAGGTGAGGGTAGGAACGTAAATCGACCGGTAAATTTCGGCTTAGCTCCTTCTTTACCACAACGGAGTGATACAAAGTCTGCATCACTGCAGACGCTGCACCGATCCGCCTGTCAATCTCTCGTTCCATTCTCCCTCACTCGTGAACAAGAGCCCAAGATACTTGAACTCCTCCACTTGGGGCAGGATCTGATCCCCAACCTGGAGAGGGCACGCCACCCTTTTCCGACTGAGGACCATGGTCTCAGATTTGCAGGTCCTGATTCTCATCCGAGTTGCTTCACATCGATACTTGAACCCCAAGATACTTGAACTCCTCCACTTGGGGCAGGATCTCATCCCCAACCTGGAGAGGGCACGCCACCCTTTTCCGACTGAGGAACATGGTCTCAGATTTGGAGGTGCTGATTCTCATCTGAGCCGCTTCACACCGAACCGCTCCAGTGAGAGTTGGAGATCACGGCTTGATGAAGCCAACAGAACCACATCATCTGCAAAAAGCAGAGATACAATGCTGAGGCCACCAAACCGGACCCCCTCTAACCCTGACAAAGGGCAGCCTTGGCGGAGTTGGAGGGGAGGAGGTTTGGAGGTGCTGATTCTCATCCCAGCCGCTTCAGACTCTGCTGCGAACTGCTCCAGTGAGAGTTGGAGGTCACGGCTTGATGAAGCCAACAGAACCACATAATCTGCAAAAAGCAGAGATGCAATACTGAGGCCACCAAACCGGACCCCCTCTACGCCTCGGCTGCACCTTGAAATTCTGTCCAAGTTATGAACAGAATCGGTGACAAAGGGCAGCCTTGGCGGAGTCCAACCCTCACCGGGAACGAGTCCGACTTACTGCAGGATATGCGGACCAAACTCTGACTCCGGTCGTACAGGGACTGAACAGCCCGTATCAGGGAGTTCGCTACCCCATACTCCCAAAGCACCCACCACAGGACTCCCCGAGGGACACGGTCGAACGCCTTCCCCAAGTCCACAAAACACATGTAGACTGGTTGGGTGAACTCCCATGCACCCCTGAGGACCCTGCCGAGGGTGTAGAGCTGGTCCACTGTTCCATGGCCAGGATGAAAACCACACTGCTCCTCCTGAATCTGAGATTTGACTTCCCGACGGAGCCTTCTCTCCAGCACCCCTGAATAGACCTTACCAGGGAGGTTGAGGAGTGTGATCTCCTTGTAGTTGGAACACACCCTCCGGTGCCCCATCTTAAAAAGGAGGACCACCACCCCAGTCTGCCAATCCAGAGGCACTGTCCCCGACGCGACGATGCAGAGGCGTGTCAACCAGGACAGCCCCACAACATCCTGAACCTTTCGGAACTCCGGGCGAATCGCATCCACCCCTGGGGCCTTGCCACCGAGGAGCTTTTTAACCGCCTCTGTGACCTCAACCCCAGAGATAGGAGAGCCCACCTCAGAGAAACCAGACTCTGCTTCCTCATGGGAAGGCGTGTCAGTGGAATTGAGGAGGTCTTCGAAGTATTCTCCCCACCGACTCACAACGTCCCGAGTCGAGGTCAGCAACGCCCCATGCCCACCATACACAGTGTTGGTGGTGCACTGCTTTCTTCTCCTGAGACGCCAGAGGGTGTACCAGAATTTCCTCGAAGCCGTCGGAAAGTCTTTCTCCATGGCCTCACCGACCTCCTCCCATACCTAAGTTTATGCTTCAGCGACCACCAAAGCTGCATTCCGCTTGGCCAGCCGGTACCCATCTCCTGCCGCAGGAGTCCCACAGGCCAAAAAGGCCCGATAGGACTCCTTCAGCTGACACCAACAGGTTCGGGGATTGCCGCCACCTACGGCACCGACCACCTTATGGCCACAGCTACGGTCGGCCGCCTCAGCAATGGAGGCGCGGAACATGGTCCACTCGGACTCAATGTTGCCCGCCTCCCCCGGGACATGAGCAAAGTTCTGTCGGGGGTGGGAGTTGAAACTCCTTCTGACAGGGGATTCTGCCAAACGTTCCCAGCAAACCCTCACGATACGTTTGGGCCTGCCACGTCAGACCAGCATCTTCCCCCAGCATCGGAGCAAACTCACCACCAGCTGGTGATCAGTTGATGGTTCCGCCCCTCTCTTCACCCGAGTGTCCAAGACATGCGGCCGGAAGTCCGATGACACCTCCACAAAGTCGATCGTCGAACTGGGACCTAGGGTGTCCTGGTGCCAAGTGCACGTGTGGACACCCTTATGCTTGAACATGGTGTTTGTTATTGATCATCCGTGATGAGCACAGAAGTCCATTAACAGAACACCGCTCGGGTTCTGATCGGGGTGGGTCCGTTCCTCCCAATCACGCCCTTCCAGGTATCAGTGTCATTGCCCACGTGAGCATTGAAGTCCCCCAGCGGGAACGCTCTCCGGCACCCCCTCCAAGGACTCTAAAAAGGGTGGGTACTCTGCAGTTGCTTGGTGCATAGGCACAAATAACATTCAGGACCCATCCCCCCACCCGAAGGCGGAGGGAGGCTACCCTCTCGTCCACCGAGGTGAACCCCAACGTACAGGCGCCGAGGTGGGGAGCAATAAGTATAGCCACACCTGCTCAGCGCCTCTCACTGTGGGCAACTCCAGACTGGAAGAGAGACCAAACCCTCTTAAGAGAACTGGTACCAGAGCCCAAGCTGTGTGTGGATCTAGTCTGAACTTCTCGACCTCACCCACCAGCTTCTGTAGCCGGGGTTCGGATCGCCAAGGTCCCTGCCTTCGGCCACCGCCCAGCTCGCACTGCACCCGACCCCTATGGCCCCTCCCACAGGTGGTGAGCCCATGAGAAGAATCTTGATAATGTTCAACTTAAAAATAAATCTGAAATGTCATGCTTTTTAATTGTATTATATTTTGCATGGATGTCTTATGACAGAACAAAGTTTATTTATTAAATATAATACCGTTCCATTAAATTCCTCGTTAATTCCCTCAAATCCCATACAAAGTATTTTCAAAACTTCCCAGTTTAATTTTCCATGGAAATTTAACAGAAAATTTCCACTCCTTTGCAAACCTCATCAGAGAGAGGAGAGGATTCATAAATGTAAATGGGAGGTGTTTTTGTCTAGGAATAAGCATTATCATTGTTGAATTGGGATTGTTTATTTGGCAACATAGGCTGCACTACTTGGCAGCTGCAGTAAACAACAGTTAAAGTGATAGATGTCCAGTCCTTCTGATGATTTCCTTCTTCCTGTGACGATCTGACGTCATTTTGTTCTTGTGCGATTATTCTTCTCATCAACGCTTACAGTCTTTGCTGCAAAGTTATTTTTGTTACATCTGCCGTCCACTGAGGTTTGTATCGCATGCTGGCTGCCAGGGAGAAGAGCAGCGGCTGTTTGGACAGGTGCTCCCATGGCTGCAAATGGGTCAAATGTCTCTGCAAACCAACATTGGGGAGGTGGGAGAAGGGGGAGTGGGTGGGCATTAACTAGCCTTGAAAAGTAAGTCTCTTAATCCTCTGCTTCTTCCTCCTTTTTACTTTTTAAATTCACCGAAGCGGTTATGCTGGCTGAGCTGTCTCATACAGAAAGAGAATCAGAGCCCTCGTGGTTTATCTTTACTTTAGTCTGGGTGCAAAAATAATGATAAAGATGTCAGCATCTAAAGTAGGGTTGAATGATTAATCGAATAATGTGAATAAATCAACTACAAAAAATGTTGCGGCAAAATCTCTGCCTTGAAGCTACCCAGTAATCATTTTTCCACACGGACTAATGTTACTGCAGACTCGTGCACCACTCCATTTAGAAAAACGTTGGCCCAGTGGTGGCGAGTCAGGAGGAAAGAGTGTGGGAAAAGACTCATTTCACATTTTAAAACATTGCTTGTACAGTTATACAGCTTTTAGGATGGCAACAGATTCTATTTCCATTCTTTACCTATGGAGGGGGGTGGTGGGGGGGGGGGGGGGGTGTCTGTGTTCAATTTGGGAGATTCCACTCTGTGATCCTTATGGTTTTCTTGTGGAAGAGAAGACACATGCTGGAATGCGACACTACACTTTCTTCTAATAAGATTACCACTGTTAAGAAGGTTATCTTATCACCTGTGTCTGTGGATTTATTAGCCAGTCTCCTGGTAGGATTATGGCCAAACTACCTGATTCAATTCTAGGATGGGCCATGCTAGAGTAAATTCAAGCGTCACAAGTCTTTTTCTTTTTAAAACAAACAGTAGTCTGACGGTTCAAGAAGAGTGACGTCATACACAAGCAAAGCTGATTTTTAAACCAACAAACAGTTGCTGTTACGTCATGCTTGATTTATCAATTTAGCAAGGAAAAAGAAATTACAAGGGAGGATCTTTCATTATCCTCCCCTCTTTAGCGTATTTTCCTGACTGAAAGGCTGGTTCGACTCTGCTGCCTCTGTGATTGACAGATGCCGACAAACGCGTCAAAGTGGGGCAGCCCGTGGTGGAGATGGACGGAGACGAGATGACGAGGATCATCTGGGAGTTCATAAAGGAGAAGGTGAGAGTCAACACAGTACAACTGGTATGCGTCAAGCCTACACTCTCCTGACTCTGTTTATTTTTAAACCAGAGTGACACGTGGCTGTGAGTAGGCGAGGTAGATTACGTATGTGTAATGCGGGGTGGGGCGTCAGTGGTGATTCATTCAGTAACTTTGCAGGTTGTCGGGGAGACGGCAGATGGCGCATGAGCTCTGCATGAACATTTTCTTCCATGACCACAAACAGGAATAACTGCAATGAAACTTTGATATATTTGAACCCTATATTTGTATCCCAGAATGCCCAGCTTGAAAGGTTTGAGTTTAATGCGGATTTTCATGTGTGGGTGCTGCCCTCCTCCTGCAGCTCATCCTGTCCAATGTCGATGTGGAGCTGAAGTATTTTGACCTCGGGCTGCCGTACCGCGACCAGACAGACGACCAGGTGACCATCGACTCTGCCCTGGCCACCAAGAAGTACAGTGTTGCGGTTAAATGTGCCACCATCACACCCGACGAAGCAAGAGTGGAAGGTGTGTGATAAGTGTTTGAATCAGGTCAAAGTGCACATCACTTAAGTAATCAAATGCTTTACCGAACGCTTCTCTAAAGCAGTGAGCACGGAAATACATTTTTCAAGTTGACACCAACAAGGACCGTGTGATTTACAATTACCTTGCAGTAAATGGCTTTGTTTGGAATCCTTCGCTCATTTCCTACTTCCTAATCACTATACAGCTACTGCTAGTCGCGGGGGGCAGGGACCACAAATAGTGAAAATCCGCAGATAATTGATGCCCATTAGAATTGCTTTTTGGGGAGGGGGGGAATTAACCCAAGAACTTCAAAACCACCAATAAGCATTTTAGTGGTTGGTTCACCCCCAAAAGAAAAAAGAAAATGAAACATTCAAAAATAAAAAATCTGCAGCTAGGTGAATCCGTGGGTGTCGAACCGCAAGTATGCAGGGGTGGATAGGCAGTTTTAGATATTGCGCTCATCAGTGAAATGAAAAGTAGTTTTGGGACACTACTATTTACGCAGTTGCTATCGCCTGATTGCAATGTACTGGATCAACTTCAGATGGTGGACTTTCTGTAGTAAATACCAAACAAATAAATGAATTATAGTATGATAAATTTTATCTGTTTTATGCAAAGAATTTTACTGGCCTTTCCTTACTGACTTTTTTTTTTTTTTTTACAATCCAAGGTTCACCAAAGTGTTGTGACGGTTGACATTTAATAGAACGTTAAATTCACAATTCACACTATGAGCATGCCATATTTCCTCAAATAGTTTCCACCACGCAAATAAAAGCTCACCTCAAACCACACCTCCTTGCCCTTCATCAAAACTTTTGTTGCAATTACTTTACAATGGAATCTGGGTTTTGGTTGACTTCTTGTCATCTTGTTCTTTCCTCTTTCTCATCAGTCTACATTTGTTTTACTTTTAACAAATTTTTGCTTACAACTTAAGGCACATGTATAAATACAATCGGCGGGTTTTTTTTGTGCTGATTTTGCCCCTTCCCGACCAAGCACGTCAAACACCAGACAATCTTATAAGATCATCCTAAAAGATTGTCCGTAGGTCTGATGTGTGTTAAAAGTGGATTTGTCCTGATTTTATGGTTCGAAACAGGTTGAGGCCGACAATCTTAAATAATTGTGTTCAATATTTACAACTAAATCTCTTCGTGTGTGGGGAACGCAGACTTCTGTCGAGAATGGTGACGTGACACAAAATGCAGCAAATGAAAGAAGCACCCAAGACTGAAGTACACAGAAACAAAACCAAACACGTCTCACCTGATGTCGTTTTTTTTGTAGAAAAGTGGGTTCTCCGGACGGCAAAAAGTATTTTCCAAAGCAAGTCGTTTTTTAAAACATCGCCATTTTACAAGGTTCTCGTCGGGAACACTTGGGGAAACATCAGCATGTATCTGGAAGTGCCTCTTCTATTTTTTTTTTATTTATTTTTTTTTATAGCTCATGTGAGATTTCTAGATCGGTGGTATAACAGAATCTTTGTGTGGTGTGCTGTGTTGAGATTCTCTGAGCACAACAAAAACTGTTAAATGGATGATTTTTTTTAAATTTTTTCAAATTATATTTTTAGTTATTTATTAATTTATTGTATTTTGTGTGGGGTCTGTAGCAGATGATTAAAAAACATCTCTTTAAAAGTGGAAAAATCTTCGTGTCTACAAGGTCTAAGACAAAAAACAAAAAAAATCAGCCAAGCAACAGATCTTATCTTGGAAAACAATGTTGAGGTACCTCGGTATAAAATATAATGTGCTCTAACATGAAATAATAAAATGCATTTGTCCACACACAGGCCTCGCTCATAAAAAAAAAAACTAAACAAAAAAACCCACCTGGTACTCTACAGTTGACTAAGCCCTTGGCGACTGTTTGAGGATATAAGGTAATTTGCACAGTATATGCAGGCCTATATATGTGTGAGATTAATTTACTGCACACACCTTGTTTTTCTAAATCAACCCATTTGTCAACATGTTTTGATAAGGTCTATTGTTTGTTAAAATTAATATTTTTTTAATATTGACATAGAGTTTAGCCTGAAGAAGATGTGGAAGAGCCCTAACGGTACCATCAGGAACATCTTGGGCGGCACAGTCTTCCGCGAGCCAATCATCTGCAAGAACATTCCCAGGCTTGTTCCTGGCTGGACGCAGCCAATCACCATTGGCAGACACGCTTTTGGTGACCAGGTGACTCATCTTAGTGCAGAAGAAAATAAAGCAGAAATATACAGTATCTTCACTTGTTGAGTGTCTAATTCAAAAGTAATGCTTTGTATAAATGACATTTTTTTTTTTCTTTCTTTTGTTTCTGCTACAGTATAGAGCAACAGACTTTGTTGTGGACCAGCCTGGCAAATTCAAGATCATATTCTCACCTACTGATGGCAGTGCGGGCAAGGAATGGGAGGTGTACGACTTCCCTGCAGGTGGCTGTGGAATGGGCATGTACAACACAGATGAGGTGAGAGAACGGATGTCACGTTAATTGAGAAACGTTTGAAGAATCGAAAATGTTCGTGTCCCCGACCCCCTAATCTTGCAGCTAATCTCTTGAGCTTCTCACTCTTTTGATGTATCGCTTTGCATAGTATCAAGCAGTCACGACATTGCTCGCGGCAACTGCTTTGCTTCCGTACTCTTTACTTTCTGTGAGAGGTGCTGTGTTTGATTTCACAACATGAGAGGTCAGACTAGATAACTTTCAACCTCTCAGGAAGGAAGGTTGTTTAACCTCTTCAACTGATAAAACTACTGCACCCGACAACTGATTGCTTCTTTTTCTTTCCTCTCTCTCATCAGTCCATAACAGGCTTTGCACACAGTTGCTTCCAGTACGCCATTAACAAGAAGTGGCCGCTATACATGAGCACAAAGAACACCATTCTTAAAGCTTATGATGGCAGATTTAAAGACATCTTCGAGGACATCTTTCAGAAGTGAGTCATGAGTGGCCCGGATTTCAGGACAAGTTGAACACCACCCAACTATGAAAATGTATCACAGTGGAACCTCTGAGGTCGAATGCACTGCAGAAAAGGAAAATAGAATTTTGTTTTGGGGTTAAAACTATTGGCATAATAAAAGCTGTAACTGTGCAGGCAATTTTAAGGGTACATTTTACAATTCTTTTTTTTGGGTGGGGGGGGGGGGTGCGTGGCTAAAACGTTGCCACATGGCGCACTTTGGTCTCTGGCATGAGTCGCCCCTTCCTCATTCTATAAGAACTGAGCGCCAATGTCCGCATCAATGGTTAGCTGTTAGCGTGGCTACTTGAGAGAGCTTCGTTGTCGCAACGTGGAAAAGCCTTGTGACAATGAGGTGAATTTATTCCAGCCACCAGGAGCTTTAAGCGTATATATTTTCACTGCTCAAACGTAGTTACTGTAGATGTAGGCATATGAAAGATCCTACATGAAGTACAACCCCAATTCCAATGAAGTTGGGACGTTGTTAAACATAAATAAAAACGGAATACAATGATTTGCAAATCATGTTCATCCTATATTTAATTGAATTCACTACAAAGACAAGATATTTAATGTTCAAACTGATAAACCTTATTGTTTTTAGCAAATAATCATTAACTTAGAATTTTATGGCTGCAGCACGTTCCAAAAAAGCTGGGACAGGTGGCCAAAAAGACTGAGAAAGTTGAGGAATGCTCATCAAACACCTGTTTGGAACATCCCACAGGTGAACAGGCTAATTGGAAACAGGTGGGTCCCATGATTGGGTATAAAACGAGCTTCCCTGAATTGCTCAGTCATTCACAAGCACAGATGGGGCGAGGTTCACCTCTTTGTGAGCAAGTGTGTGAGAAAATAGTTTAAAATATTAAAATAAAAAATAGTTTAAGGACAATGTTCCTCAACGTACAATTGGAAGGAATTTAGGGATTTTATCATCTACGGTCCATAGTATCATCAAAAGGTTCAGAGAATCTGGAGAAATCACTGCATGTAAGCGGCAAGGCCGAAAACCAACATTGAATCCCCGTGACCTTCGATCCGACATCAAAAACCGACATCAATGTGTAAAGGATATTACCACATGGGCTCAGGAATACTTCAGAAAACCAATTTTAGTAAATACAGTTTGAGGCTACATCTGTGAGTGCAACTTGAAACTCTACTATGCAAAGCAAAAGCCATTTATCAACAACACCCAGAAACGCCGCCGGCTTCTCTGGGCCTGAGCTCATCTAAGATGGACTGATGCAAAGTGGAAAAGTGTTCTGTGGTCCGACGAGTCCACATTTCAAATTGTTTTTGGAAATTGTGGACGTCGTGTCCTCCGGGCCAAAGAGGAAAAGAACCATCTGGACTGTTATGGACGCAAAGTTCAAAAGCCAGCATCTGTGATGGTATGGGGCTGTGTTAGTGCCAATGGCATGGGTAACTTGCACATCTGTGAAGGCACCATTAATGCTGAAAAGTACATACAGGTTTTGGAGAAACATGCTGCCATCCAAGCAACGTCTTTTTCATGGACGCCCCTGCTTATTTCAGCAAGACAATGCCAAACCACATTCTGCACGTGTTACAACAGCGTGGCTTCGTTGTAAAAGATTGCGGTTACTAGACTGGCCTGCCTGCAGTCCAGACCTGTCTCCCATTGAAAATGTGTGGCATATTATGAAGCGCAAAATTCGACAACGGAGACTCCGGACTGTTGAACAGCTGAAGCTGTACATCATGCAAGGATGGGAAAGAATTCCACCTACAAAGCTTAAAAAATTAGTCAGTTCCCAAATGTTTATTGAATGTTGTTAAAAGAAAAGGTGATGTAACACAGTGGTAAACATGACTCTGTCCCAGCTTTTTTGGAACGTGTTGCAGCCATAAAATTCTAAGTTAAAGATTATTTGCTAAAAACAATAGTTTATCAGTTTGAACATTAAATATCTTGTCTTTGTAGTGTATTCAATTAAATATAGGTTGAACATGATTTGCAAATCATAGTATTCTGTTTTTATTCATGTTTAACAACTTCATTGTGATTGGGGTTGTAGAAGCCATTTTCCCACGTTGTAGTTGAGGTATTTGATTGACAGTTGCTTTTGAAGACCTCCTTTTATCCATCCATCAATTTTCTGAGCCGCTTCTCCTCACTAGGGTCGCGGGCGTGCTGGAGCCTATCCCAGCCGTCATCGGGCAGGAGGCGGGGTACACCCTGAACTGGTTGCCAGCCAATTGCAGGGCACCTAGGAACAAACAACCATTCGCACTCACAGTCATGCCTACGGGCAATTTAGAGTCTCCAATTCATGCATGTTTTTGGGATGTGGGGGGAAACCGGAGTGCCCGGAGAAAACCCACACAGGCACGGGGAGAACATGCAAACTCCACACAGGCGGGGCCGGGGATTGAACCCGGGTCCTCAGAACTGTGAGGCTGACGCTCTAACCAGTCGGTCACCGTGCCGCTGACCTCCTTTTATATAATTATATATTTTCTAAACATTCAAATTTGGCAGGGTTGTTGACAGCACTCTTGTCTGTGGTGTGTCAAATTTAGAATATATTTATTTTCCCTTTATAGGAACTTTAACTTTGATAACTGACAAGGGAGTCCTGGAGTTTTACAGCATTGAATTTCAGTCATCTTTACATAAAAAATCCACTGTACATTCATTATTCTTTTGTTCTTTTAAGGTTCCTTAGTGTCACAAAAAAAGCTACAAAAAGCACAACACATGAAGTTCATACAGGGGTGTTGAAAGTTCAGTCTGAGGGCTCTTTGAGGCCCGCCATCCATATTTTGCACTACTGCCTACACTAAAAATATTTAACATGACCCATAAGGTTTTTTGAAAAGTGGTTGGGTTGCTTCACACACATGCTCCATGGGTGCGACACAACCCTGACAACTACAATGACTACTTCTAATAGTAATTAAGAAGTGATAATGGTAATAATAAATCTTATTTTACATAATTTTCTAGATCTCCAAAGACTAAAATATAAACTATCTACACCTAAATTAGTAACACAATTTCTCTTCATCATGTCCTGGGGGATAAAGATGATAAATTTTTAAAAGCAAAAGCAAAATAAATGAATTTTCCCCCACTTTCTCATCTGATGTGTGAACATACCACATTAGTGATCCTCAAGTAAACAGACTTAAAGATTGTCAGACTGCTCTTGTTTTGAATGTAAAGCTGTGATGCGGCTGACGTTTTGTGCCGTTTTCGAGGCATATTTTTCCCAACAAATCTGGTCGTGTTGCAAACCAAGGAACATTTGAAGAGATTCCACTGTACTGCATTTGTATTTTCTAGGTATTTAGTTTTTCTGTGTGGAGGGAGAAAATTACCCGCCTAAAGGTATATTCCTTGTGCTTGTATTTCCCCCACAGGCACTACAAGCCCGAGTTTGACAAGCTGAAGATCTGGTACGAGCACAGGCTTATCGACGACATGGTCGCTCAAGTACTGAAGTCTTCTGGAGCCTTTGTGTGGGCGTGTAAGAACTACGACGGCGATGTTCAGTCTGATATCATTGCGCAAGGTGAAATGTTGTATATATTTTTATTTTTTATTTTTTGCTTGCTTTGACAACAAAAGATCTAATTTCGCCTTGCTGTATTTCAGGTTTCGGTTCTCTGGGACTTATGACATCCGTGCTGGTGTGTCCTGATGGCAAGACGATTGAGGCCGAGGCTGCCCACGGCACCGTGACCAGACACTATCGCGAGCACCAGAAGGTTTTTTCAACAGGACATCCACTCACTTCGTTGCCCTCCACCACCAAAATTCAGCTGCAAGCACATTGTGTATTAAGGAGCTATACTGCCACTGTGTGGCGAAATGAAGCACAGTCACAGATATAAATTCCATAACAGTTCAATGAGCTCCAGACTTATGAAGTAAATTTGTTCCGTGACCTTGCTTGTCAAACCAATCAAATCAAATCCGCTTTCCCCATAAAAATGTATGGAAATGCCAGTCTGCCGATTAATCTTTTTTTTTTTTATAATGCTTTAATATAAAAAATTGCACTGTACAGTGTTGTACAGTATTTAAAACATACTCAACTTTCACTTAAATAATATATATATATATATATATATATATATATATATTTTTTTTTAAAAACATATTTACTCTCTCTACTCTCTGCCGGTACGGTGGACGACTGGTTAGCACATCTGCCTCACAGTTCTTCAGGCACTCCGGTTTCCTCCCGCATCCCAAAAAACATGCATGGTAGGTTGATTGAGGACTCTAAATTGCCCATAGGTGTGAATGTGAGTGTTGTTTGTTTCTATGTGCCCTGCGATTGGATGGCGACTGGTGTACCCCGCCTCTTTCCCTTAAGATAGCTGGGATAGGCTCCAGCAGCCCGTGACCCTAGTTAGGATAAGCGGTATACAAAATGGATAGATGGATGGATTCTTCACTACGCTTTCCTCACTTTCAGCTGCTTCTCCATCTTTTCATTGACCGAGGTCTGGAGCTAATGAATTATTGTAACGCCCTTGGCTGGCGTTGTTGCCTTTATCGACAACTTCTGCTTCAGTATAGCACATATTGGAGAAGTAATATGCTCGGACTGTTTCTCCAAGTCGACTACATGCACACCTCACCCCCCCCCCCCCCCCCCAATGGTTTCCAGATTTAATTAAAAACTCTTAAATTAGGGCACTCGTAAGTGACTGTACATTTAAAATGATGCATGTGAGTATGTCAATAGTCCATAATTGACTTCTCCACGTTGATGTCAGGGAAGGCCAACGAGCACCAACCCCATTGCCAGCATCTTCGCCTGGACCAGAGGCCTGGAGCACCGTGGTAAACTTGATGGAAACCCCGACCTCATCAAGTAATAGATGTTAAATATCTGAAAAGTCTCAACCCACCGTGATACAATAGTTCCTTTTCCTAACAAGATATTTTTGCTTGAATCAACAGGTTCTCCCAGACTCTGGAGCATGTGTGCGTAGAGACCGTGGAGAGTGGCACCATGACGAAGGATCTCGCCGGCTGCATCCATGGCCTGTCTAAGTAAGTTCCTCTCACTTTAGGGCTCACAGCTTGGTTGAGGTCTTGACTTGCAAGTAGCTTTTTACACCATTAATTACGTTATTAGTTAATTATGCTTGACGGTAATTTAATGAAAACATATTTTTAGGCTTTTAATGACCCTCAGGTTTGAACGTGTTCCGACTTGCTTTTTAATCACCTTTGAAAATAAAGGATTGTTACTGTTATCTGATGTGATCAGAGCAATAAAATGCAGCAGTGTCTTGATCTTAAATACCTTGACAGAATCATCGCACAATGAGCTCTTTTATTGCATTGTCTTGCAAAGCATTTACTGTATTTTCCCTGCATCTGCTTTATCTCACAGTAGATGCATTGGTTGATGAAATATAATGCTTAACAGGGTCATGATACTGAAGTAAAATTACTCCTTTGGATCCTTTGGGTGGTCCGTCCAATTTGACTCATAAAACATCAGTATTGGTGTCAATGGGTCATTCTGTGGCTGCAGATGTCTCATTTAAATAATGACAACGGGGCCATGTGATGAGTCATGAAGGCGTATAGAGGGAAAATGTTGGATCCTCTGATCAGTGTCAAGAGTGTAATTCACTCTTCTGTTGAACTATTGATAACTTCAGAAAGCTGAAATGCGGCAGTGCCTTAATGCTGTAATTTTGTGACGCGTCTGAAGCTAAAACAAAATGTCGAAAATCATTTCTTTAACCTTAGCAACATTCTAGTTTGCCTCGGTGTTCTCTGAACCGTATTTCACAAGATTCCCCAGATAAAGTAACAGTACCTTTGAAAACAAGATTCTGCGTTTGTTGGAGGCATCCTTCTATGCAAGTAATGCATTTTGTTAATAGACGGCAGTACAAGCTATTAACTCAAGACCAACTGAAAATTGAGGCAAAATCGTTAATCGAAATCATATAAATCATTGTCATTTTGTTTTCTTGATCTTGACTTATTTATAAAATGTATTTCAATTTACATAATCTATTGGAGTGGTTTTATTTTCAAGGAGAGAATTTCATATCCAGTAAGCCCTTGGGCTTCTTTTCCTCTCCTGCGGAATTGTTTTTTCTGTTTTCATGGTGCATAGCAGGAAAAAAAAAAAATATAGGGCCAAAGGAGGTGTGGTGAAACTGTTGTTATTATACTGCATGCTTTTATTTTGTAGCCCTGACATTTGACAGGATGTCTTTTACCGATGTTTCCAGAGTGTTGCCAAGCACACCGGGAGGATTGTTATTAATAATTGTGGAAATGCCCCTTTCCGTCTCTGCTGAACCCTTTTTACACCGCATATGAAATGCTTCGTCTGAACGCGTTGGATGATCCTCACTCAACAAGAAGCAAAAGCAGACTGAGTCAAGGGCACGTGACGTGGCACATGGATTGCGGGAAATAAATGGCCAATTCTTTTTTGTTTTTTTTGTTTTTTTGTTTTTTTGTTTTGTTTTGTTTTTTAAATACAAAAACCAAGTGACTGTACGAAAACTGACACAAATTTTGACGAAAAAAGGGGTAAAAAAACAGATCGTATGAAAAATAGGGCATACGAAAACAGAGGTTCTTCTGTCCTAATACCGCTTGTGATAAGGAGGCTCCAACTAACGGGACATGAAAGAATTCTGCCTGAAAACTGCCCAAGTATACTTAAGTTGTATTTAACTTTTTTGTGCAACAAATTTACATTTAATCTTTCCGAAGTTTATTTAGATATACATTTTAAATGTTATGTGCAATACATTGAGTTATTAGGTACAGTTTAAAAAAAAAAATTCCTATATTTAAGCTCAATATTAATGTCTGAACTGCATAATGTTAGTGTCGTATGAAATACACATTTTACAACTAAAACTCCTGTCGGTTTTTATGAACACTTAGGCCTACTACACTGCTGCATTTTAATGTTGGTCATGATTGTACATGGAGAACGTATTTTTATTCAGGTGGTACTTGATATAAATGTTATTTGATACAAATCTTTACATTATCCCCTTGTAATTTTACCCCCGAATTAGATTTTGCTGTTTTGTTAAATAGAAATCCCATTCTGTCTTTCCCCCACAGCGTCAAGCTGAACGAGCACTACGTCAATACCACAGACTTCCTTGACGCCATCAAGACAAATTTGGATAAAGCCCTTGGCAAGTGAAGTACTTGAAGAGACTATCGTTAACAGGGCATTGTCACGCTTCTGTTTTTGTACCTCATTTTTAACTTAAAGGTCAAGCAATTCACAGACATTTTCATCTGAAGGACAAACATTTATGTTATCTTTAGAAGTATTTTGCTGTTCAATTAGGGGTTATTAAACGGTTGAGAGTTGCCCTACCACTTAATACCTCCCTTAACGTGTCCAGTGTTTTGCAAGGTTTTATTTTTGTAATGTGAAGTACTGTATTCAATACTGTGTAATGCCTGGGGCAAGACTGCAGCTTATTTGACAATAAAACCTTTTTGACCCACACAAGAGCTCGAAAGGTTCTTTGAAAACCAAAACACATCTTATGGAAAAGCCTTTAATCCCTTTCAGCCTGGCCAAAGAGCCAACAGAAAACGTTTTTAATAAAGAAAATAGCGCTCTGATATTTTACTTACAAAAGCAAAGTAAAATGTAAAGAATTAAACAATTTTTACATCACAATTCCTTGTGACTGCGCCGCCTCCTGGTTTGTGGGACTTGGCCACCTGGGGGCAGTAGAACACAGACTACATGGAGACCGTCACTACAGAACGCTGTAAGCTGCAGTAATATCATTTTTTTGTTTGTTTTGCAGAAGAACATTCCCGGTGAATATTATATTGTCTCTCCACATGTTGCCGCACTGTTCAATATCAGTTTCTTAACGGGTTATAATGCCGAGACACCGATGCTATGTTAGCCTGTCATGGTGTAGTTTGTTAGCATTAAGCTAAGTAGAAATTTCTAGAACAAAGCTGGAGTGGGTAAGGAAAGTATTCAGACCCCCTTCAATTTTTAACTTTAAAATATATTTTTTTAATATATTGCCGCTATTTGCTAAAATAATTTAAGTTCATTTTTTTCCACATTAATGTACAACCCCCAATTCCAATGAAGTTGGGACATGTTAAACATAAATAGAAACACAATGCAATGATTTGCAAATCATGTTCAACCTATATTTAATTGAATACACTACGAAGACAAGATATTTAATGTTCAAACTGATCAACTTTATTGTTTTTAGCAAATCATCATTAACTTAGAATTTTATGGCTGCAACATGTTCCAAAAAAGCTGGGACAAGTGGGAAAAAAAAGACTGAGAAAGTTGAGGAATGCTCATCAAACACCTGTTTGGAACATCCCACAGGTGAACAGGCTAATTGGGAACAGGTGGGTGCCATGGTTGGGTATAAAAGGAGCTTCCCTGAATTGCTCAGTCATTTACAAGCAAAGGTGGGGTGAGGTTGACCTCTTTTTGAACAAGTGCATGAGAAAATAGACAAACAGCTTATGGACAATGTTCCTCAATGTACAATTGCAAGGAATTTAGGGATTTCATCATCTACGGTCCATATCATCATCAAAAGGTTAAGAGAATCTGGAGAAATCACTGCATGTAAGCAGCAAGGCCGAAAACCAACATTGAATGCCCGTGACCTTCGATCCCTCAGGCGGCACTGCATCAAAAACCGACATCAATGTCTAAAGAATATCACCACATGGGCTCAGGAACAATTCAGAAAACCAATGTCAGTAAATACAGTTCAGCACTACATCCGTAAGTGCAACTTGAAACTCTACTATGCAAAGCAAAAGCCATTTATCAACAACACCCAGAAACTTCGCCCGGTTCTCTGGGCCCGAGCTCATCTAAGATGAACTGATGAAAAGTGTTCTATGGTCCGACGAGTCCACATTTCAAATTGTTTTTGGAAATTGTGGACATCGTGTCCTCCGGGACATCGAGGAAAAGAACCATCCGGACTGTTATGGACGCAAAGTTCAAAAGCCAGCATCTGTGATGGTATGGGGCTGTGTTAATGCCAATGGCATGGGTAACTTACACATCTGTGAAGGCACCATTAATGCTGAAAGGTACATACAGGTTTTGGAGAACAATATGTGTCATCTAAGCAACATCTTTTTCATGGACGCCCCTGATTATTTCAGCAAGACAAGGCCAAACCACATTCTGCACGTGTTACAACAGTGTGGCTTCGTAGTACCAGACTGGCCTGCCTGCAGTCCAGACCTGTCTCTCATTGAAAATGCTTGGCACATTATGAAGCGTAAAATACCGGACTGTTGAACAGCTGAAGCTGTACATCAAGCAAGAATGGGAAAAAATTCCACCTACAAAGCTTCAACAATTAGTGTCCTCAGTTCCCAAATGTTTATTGAATGTTGTTAAAAGAAAAGGTTATGTAACACAGTGGTAAACATGACCCTGTCCCAGCTTTTTTGGAACGTGTTGCAGCCATAAAATTCTAAGTTAATGATTATTTGCTAAAAACAATCAAGTTTATCAGTCTGAACATTAAATATCTTGTCTTTGTAGTGTATTCAATTAAATATAGGTCGAACATGATTTGCAAAACATTGTATTCTGTTTTCATTTATGTTTAACACAATGTCTCAACTTCATTGGAATCGGGGTTGTACACACAGCACCCATATTGACAGAAAAAAAATGGAATTGTTGAAATTTTTGCGATGTATTAAAAAAGAAAAACTGAAATATAACATAGCCTTAAGTATTCAGATCCTTTGCTCGGTATTTAGTAGAAGCACCCTTTTGAGCTAATACAGCCATGCGTCTTTTTGGAAATGATGCAACAAGTTTTTCACTCCTGGATTTGGGGATTCTCTGCCATTCCCCCTTGCAGATTCTCTCCAGTTCTGTCAGGTTGGATGGTGAACGTCGGTGAACAGACATTTTCAGGTCTTTCCAGAGATGCTCAATTGGGTTTAAGTCACGGCTCTGGCTGGGCCATTCAAAAACAGTCACGGAGTTGTTGTGAAGCCACTCCTTCGGTATTTTCACTGTGTGCTTGGGGTCATTGTCTTTTTTTAAAGTCAACATTCGGCCCAGTCTGAGGTTCTGAGCACTCTGGAGAAGGCTTCCGTCCAGGAAATCCCTGTTCATCTTTCCTTCGTTTGCAACCAGTCATCCTGTCCCTGCAGCTGAAAAACATCCCCAGAGCATGATGCTGCCACCACCATGCTTCACTGTTGGGACTGTATTGGACAGGTGATGAGCAGTGCCTGGTTTTCTCCACACATGCCACTTAGAATTAAGGCCAAAAAGTTCTGTCTTGGTCTCATCAGACAAAAGAATCTTATTTCTCACCATCTTGGAGTCCTTCAGGTGTTTTTTTTTAGCAAACTCCATGCGGGCTTTCATGTTTCTTGCACTGAGGAGAGGCTTCCGTCGGGCCACTCTGCCACTGGTGGAGGGCTAGAGTGATGATTGACTTTCTCCCATCTCCCAACTGCATCTCTGGAGCTCAGCCACAATGATCTTTGGGTTCTTCTTTACCTCTCTCACTAAGGCTCTTCTCCCCCGATTCCTCAGTTTGGCCGGACGACCAGCTCGAGGAAGGGTTCCCAAACGTCTTCCATTTCAGGATTATGGAGGCCACTGTGCTCTTAGGAACCTTAAGTGTGGCAGAATATTTGTTTTAACCTTGGCCAGACCTGTGCCTTGCCATAATTATGTCTCTGAGCTCTTCAGGCAGTTCCTTTGACCTAATGATTCTCCTTTGCTCTGATATGCACTGTGAGCTGTAAGGTCTTATATAGACAGGTTTCTGGCTTTCCTAACCAAGTCCAATCAGTATAATCAAACACAGCTGGACTCCAATGAAGGTGTAGAACCATCTTCAGGATGATCAGAAGAAATGGACAGCACCCGAGTTAAATATAGAGCATCACAGCAAAGGGTCTGAATACTTATGGCTGTGTGATATTTCAGTTTTTCTTTTTGAATAACTGCAAAAATTTCAACAATTCTGGTCAATATGGAGTGCTGTATGCACATTAATGACGAATAAAATGACTTTAACAAATGGCTGCAATATATCAGTGAAAATTTTAAGGGGTCTGAAAACTTTCCGTACCCACTGTATGTGACTGTTTTAAAAACCAAACGTAATTCTGTTTGTTTTATGTTTCAACTGGGAGTACCATTAAAGAGGTTGAAGCCTCTATTTTTTTTTTTGAAAGAATTGT
The DNA here is from genome assembly GCF_024500385.1 of Phyllopteryx taeniolatus. Lineage (NCBI taxonomy): Eukaryota > Metazoa > Chordata > Actinopteri > Syngnathiformes > Syngnathidae > Phyllopteryx > Phyllopteryx taeniolatus. The sequence goes on from NC_084506.1 coordinate 17,447,484, forward strand.
TCACTATTTGCCAAACCGCTGCTTGTTGTTAAGTTAAATATTGCCCGCAACTCAAAGCAAAACTTCAGCCTAATGACAGCGCATATCTTGAAAAGCTCAAGTCAGGTCACTTGTAAGTATGCCCGACATCATCGTCACACTGGTTTATGACAGAAAACTTAAACTTGGCATTCTCTCTTATGATTCATCACTAAAACCGATGGAATGAACAACGGCACCTCCGATTAGCATCTTTATTTTGAATGTATGATCGACATTGCACATGAATGAAGTGTTGTTTTTTTTTGGGGGGGTGGCCTAAGCTTTGGGAAAACTGAATCTATTGAAGGCTTCTTGAATGATTTTCCGCAAGGTCCGTGGCCCTGTCACACGGTGGGAGGTTGTCGTTCATCACTTGAGAGCGTCGCACATCATGATGGATGGCGCCTACCACAACACGCCAGGGCACTTAATATTTCTTTCTTGACTTTTTTTTTTCTTTTTTAAAGGACAATTGTTGTTGAGATTCATCCATTAAAAAAAAAAAAGTTATATGAATACCAGGTTTGCATTGCTTTTGGGAAATGTAGCAGTAATGCCTTTGGGTCTCTGGTAATCTTTTGAAGAGATCTACAGATGAGTTGGGGAAGGGAGCCTGAATGCAATTTCACAAGGTCTGAAATTGGACCTTAAGAAATCCAGTGTCCCGACTCAAAAAGACTCACGCCGCCCGTGGCGGCAAGATTAGCTCAGATTCTTTGGTAACGGGGCTCTGCTGTTTAGTTTTTCTTTTCTCATGAGAACATTTAATTCAAATAATGACATTCATAGACTACTAGCTTGACATAGTGGTGACAGTTAATGCAGAAACTGAAAAAGTAGACAGTGGTCCTCAATGCATTGCACCAGTTAGGTTACCAGTCAACATAAAACTGATACATTCTGTACAATAATATACAATAAAATGTAGCACGTCATTCCAGTGGTATTTAGATAATTTCGCAGACATTTTGATTCATCACAGTACAAACCAAAGTTGACCTGTGCAAAGTTAAGCTTTGGTGAGTGAAATGCACAATAACAAGAGTCCACTTTCTCCAACCTTTTCTATTTGTTTACATACAATAGAGAGATCAGGATTGTCTCAATGTGTAAGTGCAGTAAAACAACATCTGTGCATCAATCTTCAAATGTGCTTTTGGACATTAGGCTCAGATGATGTTCATATGACACTACAAAATCTTTCCCATTGTAGACAGTCCACTTGCTTGCAAGTATACCTCGTACAATTGTTTTTTGTGTTTTTTTTTTTCTCCCCCCAAATAATAAAAAAAAAAGAAATCGACTCACTGGACATTTCAGTAGGTACACCTGCATGCTATCTGATTCGATCCAATACAACAACCAAAGAAATCTGAATTTAATACTCATTTTGATCTTGACTGACAGAGGTGTGTATTTAACTACCGTATGTTTATTTTTGTGGTTGAGTGGTGTAGCACTGCGCTGCATCAAACTGAGAAGTGGTATTATGATTTTTATTACCTTAGAGCAGTGGTCCTCAAACCTTTTACACCAAGTACCACTTAACAAACTTTTTAGCTCTCAGAGTACCACCATAATGACCAGCATCAAAATACAGTAGTGTAGTATTCTTAACTGTTCATTAAAAACAAGACAGAGGTTATATTCTTGAAAAGTAAACTTAATATTGTAAACCAGTGTAACATTATGCTGTTTGAACGTTAACACTGTGCTTAAATACAGAAAAAAACAACTGTACTTAATGATGAAATTAAAATGTACGGTGCATAAAAGTTAAATAAAATTAGATAAATGTTGGAAAACAAACCGTTCTAAAAGATTAAATGCAAATATAATGTGCTCAAAAGTTAAATGCAACAATTAGAAGCAGTGCATGTTCTACACCAGTTATTTTCAAAAATGTGCTACAGGTACCACTAGTGGCTCCCTCTCATGGTAGGCGACAGAATCACAGCCTAAGTACAGTTCAGTTGTATTTAACTTTGAAGTTCAACACGTTTGCATTTAGTCTTGCGATTGTATTGTAATGTTGGTCATGATGGTGGAGTAATAAGTTTGACAACCACTGTCTTCCACCATTGCAGCTGTGCAGTGTACCTAATTGTGGCCAGTGAGTAGAGTCGGGAAAAGTAGTTTCGTAACATTGCAGGTGATTCCAGTGCATACGAATGTGCAGCTCTGCTTGGTTTTGTTGAAGAACAAGCCAAGCTCCTTAACAGCAAAAAAAAAAAAAAAAAAAAAAGTAATTTCTATCCTTCATATTCATTTTGGGGTCGCTCTCTTTGCTAACTCATGTGGCACTGCAGCGTCCTGCTCCTTTCCCATAGGTGCTGTAATACTCCATTGAAGATAGTTTCGAAATGTCCGGTGTATTGTTGTTGTTATTGTTGTTCGCCCGGTTCTCTCGCTCGCTGAATTCAAAGCTCTCCTCCTCATACTCTTCCTGTCCTTCTGTGTCTTGAGGTGGCTCTGATGGAAGAACCAAAGAGAAATATGATTCAACCTGTCCTCGGCAAGACACCCGCAGTTATTTCGAAAGACACGTAGCCTTACTGAGGACAGACGGGCGCGAGACTGGCTCTCCTCTCTGTGTCAGGCTCACTCTCCGGCTGATTCGGACAGGCGTGTCTTATCAAGACACTGCTATATTTGCTAAATACGCAGTTTGGGACTGACAGCGAAACATCAAAACACCCTGCCACGAGATTACAGTACATGCTGAGTCAAAGTGCATTAGCGACAGACACTGACAATAATGCGACGTGAAGCCCGCCGAAGTTTCACTCTTCTGCAGAGACGCCGCAACAGTACAGGCGACCCCGGCGAGTTGAAGGGGTCCAGAGATGGAATTGAACACTAGCATGCTTCTCAAGTCACCGCAGAAAGGCGATGGCAAAGAGGAAAAGTGTGAAGAACATAAAACAGGAAACTATTTTTGATGAAAGCAGTGCACACTGTGTCACTGTCCTGACTGCTCAGTAAAATAATTATGAAGCCATAATCAGGCAGTAATTTAACAACAAAACTCGTCTCCAGCCTGAGCTCTTTCTGCATGTTCGCCACCACACGTGCATCCATCACACATCATCCCAGTTCGAGGTGAGTATACAATGTATTGTTTTGATTTGTTTCAGTCTACAACAATTGATTTCTTTTAACATTTTTATCACAGTTATTAAAAAGCGCGATGCGTGAAGTTGACTAGCCTTCAGCAATCCTCCCTATCTCCACTTCCCTAGGGTGAGTACACAATTTGTTTTTGTCTTATTGTACAGCATTATCCAACTTCTGTTGACACTCGAATGATACATTTGGTAACCTATCGAGCCCCCGAATACACCACGCATTCGTTTATGAAATACAAGAATTGGTGCTTTATTGAGTGCAGTAAAAGAATAATCAGAAAATACGTGTTTTGACAGCTGGGACAGGCTCCAGCTCGCCCGTGACCAGAATTACAGCAAACTCTCCAAAACAGTGATTCCCAACTACTGTGATAATTAAGTGTGCTGTGGAAAATTATCAAATTTCACTAAATTGTTCCAGAAAAATGTATCTTTGTTCATCTATTTATGCCACCGACAGGTAGAACTATAAAATGGTCTTCCACTAGCTGGCAGAAGGTACATTTAACACATACTGTATGTATCTGTTGCCCCAGAAGAAGAAAGTAAGCGCTTAGTCTTCAACTAAACACTGAGTAAGACAATTTGTGACTAAATTGAGACGGCATCATCACCATTTCAGGTTTATTTTCTTTGGTTTAGAATAGTTTCTCATTTAAAATGCTGACTGGATGCAATTTAGGGTTCAGTCTTGCCCAAGGACACTTCAGCAGGGGAGCGTCAGAGACAGGATTCAAACCATTGACCCATCAGTCAGCAGAAGACCTGCTCTACCAACTGAGCAACAACTGCCCCATTTAAGATTAAGAGCTCCTCAGTGAGTCACTTACCGTGCCCCTCTATCGTGCCGTCCATGACGCCATGTTTGACCTTCATGTGTCGGCTGAGGTTGCCCTTCAGGTTGAACTTGCTGCTGCAGTAAGGGCATTTGAAAGGCTTGCTGCCGGCGTGGAGGTGCATATGGCCGAGGAGGTTGTACATTCTGTTGAAGGACTTGCTGCACACCTGCAAGACGAGAACGCAGACTTTTAGGAACCCCCCCTTCGTTCCCGGTCCTGTCTCCAAGTCGAGTCTCATTCACCTTGCATTTGAACGGCTTTACGGGCAAATGGACAATCATGTGGGTCTTAAGAGTCTGCTTTTGGACAAAGGTCTTGAAGCACACGTGGCACTGGAAGGGTCTCACGCTGGCATGGATCAGCATGTGTCTCTTCAGGTTGGCAGACAAGGTGAACTCTCTGGAGCAGACTTCACACTTGAATTCTTTCATTCCCTGTCGAGGGATTTAAAAAATATATTTTTTTAAAAAAGGGTCTGTGTGAGTATTGTAATCCAGATGTTGAGCCAATTTATGTGTGTACTGCTCTGAAACCTTTTTGGGTATTTTGACCATTTATCATTTTCTACAAATATATGCTTTCCATTACAATACAGTAGTGACTTGAGACACGAGTGCTTAACTTATGAGTGTTTCGAGATATGAGCCATCGCTTGGCGGATTTCTTTTTTCTTTTTTTTTTCTCTGAGATACAAGCAAAAATTTTAGATGGCGGCAGTAAATTCCCAACATCTGGCCACCATCAATTCACATTGGTTTCCTTGCAGTGGAAGGACAATATCAGTTGGTGGCGCTAATGGACCATTAACCTGGTTTGCCATTCACCTATTAACCCCACAGAAGAAGAACAAGGAAGGACACAACTTTAGGTACAGTCGTGTTTTGTGCTCGCATGTTCTGTGTTTGCAGGTTACCCATCCATCCATTTTCTGAGCCGCTTCTCCTCACTAGGGTCGTGGGAAGCTGGAGCCTATCCCAGCTATCATCGGGCAGGAGGCGGGGTACAACCTGAACTGGTTGCCAGCCAATCACAGGACACATACAAACAAACAACCATTCGCACACACATTCACACCTACGGCCAATTTAGAGTTGTCAATTAACCTACCATGCATGTTTTTGGGATGTGGGAGGAAACCGGAGTGCCCGGAGAACATGCAAACTCCACACAGGCGGGGCTGGGGATTGAACCCTGGTCCTCAGAACTGAGGGGCAGACGCTCTAACCAGTCCTCCACCGTGGCACCTGTTTGCGGGTTATGTGTAGAGCAAGTTTTTTTAATACAGTACAATACCGATGAGTGCAATTTTACGTATGACAAAAACATTTTAAAAAAACAAGTCTTAGTATTTTTTGTGGTGGGCTGTAATGAATTAAGTGCCTTTCTATTCATTTCACTGGGGAAATATTATGTTAAATACATGTGTTTTGTGATAAGAGCGTGGTCACTGAACAAATTAAACTCGTATCTCAAGGCAGCACTGTACTGGTATATGGAATTTGGAAGTTAGTTTGTCAGTAGTGGTACTGGTGGCCCAAACATTTCAAACCCATAATACAAACTACAAGATTTCCTCTTCAATGCGGGTCAGACGATCAACCAGCACGTCTACAAAGAGATGCTGTGGTGTTTGCTTTGTCATCAGGCAAGAGTTGTTGAACAATGCCCTGAGCAATTCCTGGCCAAAAAGAACGTCACCATGCTGGAGAAGCTTCCCACTCACCCAACCTAGCGCCGTGTGATTTTTGTTTCTCTTTACCAAGCCCAAGGGGGTTATCAAGGGGACTGGTTTTAAAGACATCAGAATGGCTGTGACGATGGAACTGCGGGGATCATAAACGGTGGCCAGAGAAGGCTGGCAAAGTGCGTTAGACTCCAGAGGAATTACTGTGAAGGCCAAAACTTGTAGTTTGTAGTTAGGACTTGAAATAATTCTTTTGTGACACCGGTCCTGGAACTTTTAAGACACACCTCGTTTTCTAAAAAATTGCAAAATCTGAGCAATTGATTATTTTACAGTAGTCTCCTAATTTTTTTCTAGCACTTTATATCACAGCCCTGCTGAGTGTTTAGATACCTAGTACAAAAAATGAAGTTATTAGTTTTGTTAAGTTTTGTTATTAAGTTATTTTTTTGTTGCAGCTTTAAGTTCTACAGATCTCACTCTGGAATAAAGCTGATTTCATTGTGAGCTAAAGAGTTTATGAGATAATTGATGTTTCAATTAAAAACAAAAGCCTTTTCAACAACTAACAAAACCAAATTCCCACTAGTAGGAAATTGAGCCAAACAGGAAGTTCAAGACTTTGAAGCTTAGCAATGCATACACTTGCTAAGCCGTAGATTTGTATATTGACTGTTAAGTGAATTGGTTTCTTTAAATCTCTGAGTAGTTTTGGACTGACTATTGTGTGAGCATGGAAGTCAGACTCAATACTGGGTATCAGTACCTTCTATCAGTATCATCTTATGGTGTTACCATCTTGTGGTGTTAGTACCTTGTGAGTGAGGGCGTGTTGCCGCAAGTGATGGATCTGGACAAACTCCATGCCACACTCCGGGCAAACGTAGGGACGTACGTTCTGGTGCTTCATCAAGTGGTTCTGCAGCTGACTGCGGTAAGCGAAGGACTTGTGGCACTCGGTGCACTGGTACGTGGTGGGGCCCTGGTGGCTGGTCAGGTGGCGCTTCAGGTGTGCATAAGTCGGGAACTCCATGCCGCACTGGGTGCAGACGTGGCACTGACCATTCTCGTGTTTGCTCTCGTGGGTCCTCAGCTCACTGGGGTAGGCGAAGCCGCGGCCGCAGAAGCGGCAGCTGTAGGGTTTGACATCGGTATGCTGCAGCATGTGCCTCTTCAGGTGGCTGGTCTGTGTGAAGGCCTTCTCGCAAACAGTGCACTTGTGAGGTCGAGTCCCCTGGTGGGTCAGTAGGTGAGTTTGGAGGTGGCTCGGCTGCTTGAAGAGCTTTCCGCAGTGGATACATTCGTGGGGCTTTATTCCATTATGGCCCAAGATATGAGTGACGAGGTTATATTTAGATGTGTACGACTTCTCGCACATCCGGCACTTCCATCGTTTTAGACCCTCGCCCACATCTACACAGTAAGACTCGTCGATCTGTACATTGATGTCCAGGCGGTCTATTTGCATTCGCCTGGCGAGGCCCTCCGGGTCTGACCACAGCATGGCCTGGCCGTTTTCCTCGTACTCCCCCGGCAGCGCCATGCCAGCAGGCTCGTATGCCACCTCGTTGGATTGAAAATATTTATTGTCCAGAGGTTCGGCAGTATCTCCACCGGTCTTTAGATTTAGCGCCTCCTCCTCTGGTTCCTCTTCCACCACTGACTCCTCTTCCTTCCTGTTAGTATTCACGCTTTCCTCTTGTTCCTGTCCTAGGGATCCACCTTCTTGTGGTAGGGAGGTTTCTCTCACACATGAAGAACAGTTTCTGCAAGCTTGCTCAGTCAGAGAGCTTTTTTGATTTGCAATGTGTTCCCCCTGCTTGGCGGGGATACACCTGCTGTTCATGTGAACGCACGCAGGAGATGTCGCAGACTCAATCAGTTCACCTTTAACCTGAGCTTTTGGACTTGATAGTTTGGGCGGGTAAGCTACTAACTCTCTGTCACTCCTGGGTCTCTTGGTCCTAGGTCCATGGGGGATAGGCCGTCTGCTCTCACTAGCGCTAAGCTGAGAGGCCGTGTCCCCAGCAGGCTCAGGCAGGTAGTCCCCATTGGCCCCGATCAGCTGGTCTGCATACTCGTACTCCATGGTTTCGGGTGGTGGAGGCGGGCCCTCTTTGGGCTCTCCTGTGTAAAAACCATTTGGTGCGATTGTGGCACCAAATATTTCATTTTGGGAGATGAGTCCGAGAACAGCAGCCTGGGCCAGAGATAGAACCACAACAGGTTCAGTCTGTGTGCCCACGTCCATTTGGCCTTCAGTCACCTTTGGGTAAGTCCGCACCATTCGGCCGCTCTCCTCCTCCTGGAAGAAATGTACAGTTTGAATCAGGAAAACTAACAGAAGCAGGAGTGTGCCTCTGTCTTTTTCAGTTAAATTGTTACAAAACTTGACCTTATGCAATGTTTCCACATTGAAACTCATTTCCCCTTTTTGGCCACATGATTTTGCTCACAGTTCTATTCATACAAACCAGATGGATTGTATTGGCCTCATGTAAAATGATTACATTATTAGGTTTTATGCTTGATTGTGCCAAATTGACCTCAAATGATGGCTGGAGAGTCTTTCTTAGGGTTCCTCCATCAAAGCAACTTCTTTCTTTGCTTTGAATTCAATCAACATTTGATGAAGGAGATAATATGACAGATATGCGTTAGCACTCCACTTCTGTCCTTGTCGTGCTGTAGAATAATAAATAACACAAGAAGGGATGCGGATCCAGCCAGGAAGTTGACTTCCGTGGACTGTCCCAGCACTTCCTGTGAGAGCTCTCAGCCTGTCTGGCTGACCAGAAAGTCTTCAAACCTATCACTGGCGTTACGGCGTCCCATTCAGCTACGGTAAAAAGCACCTTAGCTTTCCACTCAGAGACACTCAGCGTATAGGGCTTCACATTGCCTGAATGCCACACTTGGCCGTCTTAACAAGATGGTATATACCAGGAGGTAGTCTCATATCCATGACAGACATTTGATTGAGCTCCGAGCTCATTCCGTATTCCAGGCTGAAGCATAACTCTCTGGAAAATTATTGCGCGATTGCAGAGAGTTGTAGACTTGAAGTGAAACTGTATGCAATCCATGAATGCTACAAATTATAGGCCACTGGTTGTAGGAGGCCTTTCAGCGTATGTAGTTTTGATTGGCACGTAAATGTATGGCAGCAAGCTCTGACGTTTAGTTTTCTTCCATCTTTATAACATACATTTAAGAGTTTTCGGACAGAATACTGAAAGGAAAAAAATTAATGAAAGGGAAACAGTGGCAATAGAGAGGCAATAAGGACGTGTGGGGTGAGGAGAGTAGATGTGGATCTCCTGATAAGCACGTCATTTATAATTACTGCTTTTAAAGTCGTCAGACAGAGACAGACTGTGTGTGTTTGTGTGTGAAAGAAAAGGAAAGAGTGACTGGGTGTGTGTTTGAAAGGCGTCTGTGTGTGTGTGTGTGTGTCTGTGTGAGTGAGAAAGAAAAGAGAGGGAGGGAGGGAGGTATGAAGGGAAGAAGAAAGCTGTGGGTGGGGGAGGAGTGGAGGGAGGGATGTAGTCAGATGTAGAAAGAGAGGAATGAGATGGAGGGGCTGAAAGATAAAGAAAGAAGGGAGAGGAGGGAAGGGGAAGGAGAGATTGAGTGAGCATGTGAGAGGTGGGAAGAGAGAAAGGAAAGGGAAAGGAGGGTGGTGGCGGTGGAGGGGTGATGGAGGGCGAGCCGGAGAGACAGAAAGACAGAGTGAGTGAGACGGGAGAGAAAGAAGAGAAAGCTGAGCATAATGAAAGGCTGGCAAAATGAAAGAGAAAAAAGACAAATGACAAGGCGGAGGAGAGAGGAAGGCTTGGTAATTGCGCGAGGCCGCACTTTTGTGTGTAAAGTTGCCAGCGAAAACGACAACAGCGGACAAACCAGCGCAGCGCTGATGGAAAATGCGTTCGTGATAGAGCTGGAAACACTTGTGCACATGTTTTGCGACTATGCAAATACACTACAAAAGTACACACACCCTCAAAAGGCACAAAACTGCAAAAATAGTCCACCCGCCACCCAAAGCTTAAAACCCTCTTTGCGTTGGGAACTCACCACATTGTTCCTGGAGTGATGTTTGAGGTGTTTCAGGGATCTCATCCTTGAGGAGAAATGAGTGGAGTAAAACAATCCAACCTCCTTTTTATATCAGTGGGAGAGTGGGGCGGTCCCACAGCTCATCCTCCTCCTACTGTTGCTGTTATCAGAACTGACTGTGCCTGCCCCCCCCCCCCCCCCCATTAGCCCTCCGCCCCACCAAACACTCACACACACAGCATCACCCCATTTCTTTCTCTTCCTCCCACCCTCTCCTTCCCATCTCACTTCTCTTTCTCTCTTCTGTTCTCTTTACAAACGCGCACACACACATCTTATCTCCCTCACTCACCACATACAATCCAGCATGACCCTTCTGCACACATTTCTCTATGCGAACACACACACACGTATACACACACACACACGTGCTATCTTGACTTGACTTGACACACAGGACAGTGGTGTCCTGAGAGCCGAGTTTAATCCATTTTGTGACCAGGTTCGTGACTTAAAACACTCTTATCTCAAATCATCGCTCCCGATTGAAATGAGCCCCCCCCCACAAAAAAAAATTGTGTTTGTCTTAAGGAAAAAATAGCACTCTATAATATTATATTTTTAGAAAGTCATAGCGATGATTAAACAGAATGTTAAGAATTAAACAGTGATGAATGATCATGATTTAATGCTGCAATCCACTTCATTGTGCTGCTCTTTCTGGTGTGCCCACCTTGGCCACCGGGAGACAGTATAATAGTCATGCAGATCCAGTCGAAGAAGACTAGACTTTTTCTACTACTACAGTATGTGACTCAGTAAGATACTGTAATTTTTCGTTGCGGATAAAGAATAGATATGCCTGTGAGTATTGTCAGAATATCTGTCTAAATGTGTTACTCCACAACTGCAACTACAGATGCTAACAGTTACCATGTCAATAGCGTTTTACATTATTTTTTTAGCATTAAAGCTGAGCGGACTCTCCCTAAGGCAAAGCGATGTTCTCTTAAAAATATACAATGTGCAATTCTTTGTTTTATCTTTAGTGTGATAGTAAACTTTGTTGATTAATTGTTCACCATTTTCCAAACTTCTGCATATTGTGAAGTGAGTTGAATTGAGTTCACTAGCATCATACAGTACTCGCTGGTGAAAGCAAAAAATCGTCCGCACGACGGCTCGCATCTTGAAAAACCTGTAAGTCGGGCCACTTGCATCTCAAGACACCACTGTACTTTGCATATCCCTCTCTTGTCTGTGCACGCCCTAACTCACAAGTGGGGAACCCAATCAGTAGTTCTGCGGACAAACATCTTTGTGTGTGTATGTGTAAGTGTGTGTGCAGGCGCAACACAGGCACGTACGCACTTTGTCCCCGCACACACACACAAACTCACAGAGAACAGGGAGACCTTGGGTAGAGGTGCGTCCGTCACTAGCAAAACAGACAGACAGCTGATATTTTAACTTTTCCCCATGCTGTTTGTCAAATTTCAAGATCCAAACCCTCTAACTAATTACCTATTGAGACAGCCCAAAGTGTGTACAGTGGGAGAAAAATTAGATGTAAGAGTGACAAAAGACACAAGAAAGAGAAAGAAAGGAGAGAAAAGCAGTTCGAAGGGTGGGAGGGAGGGAGGGAGACAGGCGTATTGGGAAAAAGAATAAGAAAGAAAGAAGCAGAGGCGGGCGGGGGGTGACGCTGAGTGGAGGAAGAAGAAGAAGAAGAGGGGGGAGGAGGAGGAGGAGGGAGGAAGGGGGTGCATGAAAGAGAAAGAAAAAGGGTAGAGAGGAAAGAGTGGGGGGAGGCAAGGAGGGAATGCAGCAAAAAAAAGGAGGAAGGACGGAAAGGAGAGACTGGTTTTTGGTGGTGGTCATGTCAAAGAGAAAGGAAGGAGAAAAGAAAGAGGGGGCGGGAAGAGATAGAGGGAGGCTTGTGAGACTGCACTGAATGAAGGAGAGAAGACTAAAAAAGGGGGATGGTGAGGTGTGAAAAAAAAGAAAGGAGATGAGTCCATCAAGAAGGAGTGGAGGGCTGCAGAATGAGTGAGGGAGAGCTAGCGGAGGAGGGAAAAGGGGGGTAGTGTAGTTTGAGAGCAAAGGGAATGGACAGAGGAAAGGAGATAGAGAAGAAGAGACTGAGGGAAAAGGGAAGACATTAACTATTGAACTTCCAGATTTGCTCGCAGGCAGCCTTGTGGATCACAAACGTACCTGTGGGGGGGTGGGGGCAATGGAGTCCAGATAGCGGCCTTACGGGGTCAGCCCGATCTTCGTAATTGGACAGGTAAGAAGCCTGCCATGGACGAGGGTCCAAACGTGGGGAAGATGAGTGACGTGCGGGCACAGGTGAGAGCGATCACTGTGCGTTTGTGTGTGGACAACATGGCCAGTTGCCACGCTGCATGGCCGGCGTTGTGCATAAACATTCCCAGCTAAATAACAGCAAAGGGCAAACCTTGAAAACCTTGATCAATCATCAGTGGCTGGGAGTGCTGCGAGAATGAAAAAGATAGAGAGAAAGGGGAGTGGAGGGGGGAGGGGGGAGCGATAGGGAATGAGAGTGAGCGCAAGGGAGGGGAGGGAAGGAGTGAATGTGTGTGTGTGTGTGTGTGGGGGGGAGTGTGTGTGGGGGGGTAGATAGCAGGAAGTCGAGGGAGAGAAAATAGAAGGAGAGCGAGGGAAGAAACAAAGAGATAAGAGGCTGAAAGACAAAGAAACCACATGGAAGAAACAACAAGGGACACGTACATAAAACAACACAGAGCTAGCCTATGGGGAAAATGAAAAAGACAGACAACAAAAGTTTGTGGAAGAAGAAATATACTGGCTCCCTTCCAGGCCGAAATCTTTACAACAGTACAACCTGCTCGCTTGGCCGTTGACTTTGGGTAGCTGAAACTAACGCCCCTTTCCACCTCGCAGTGCACTTAAGTTTCAGTCAGTATGTAATTTTCCATCCATTCATTTTCTATACTGCGCGTCTTGTTCGGGTTCAATGCAGGAGCGAGAGGCTCTTCCAGATGAATACACCCAAGACAGGGTGATTGTGAAGAAAGCCAGTCAGCTATGTGGACCACGACACTACCGAGACTGTAATATGGGATCGGCTGCCTTGTCAAAAGTTGTGAGTAGCGCCAAAGAAACCATACTTCATTATGCTTTCAGTAAAGCGCAGTACACACTAGGGATGGAACCAGTTAGTCGACGTTTAAAGCTTGAAGTCGACTAATCGCTAATCACGTGTTTTTGGCATCTCGTCTTCCAATCGGCCAATTTACAAAGGACTTATGACTCGCCCATCTGCTGCCATCGCCGGACTATACCGCTCTGTGGAGGAGTGAAATGTCCGGCCAACAAGGCGTCGCAGTCGTTATTCTTTTATACGGGTCCTAGAGGACGAAAATAAGCTTGTTGTGGATCAGAAGAGCGGTTAGCCTTGCTAAATTAGGTTATTCCGATCACTGCCGGTCTTAAAATATTCATACCGGCAGGACCAGGGGACTGGCAGCAAGGAACGAGGGCAGCGCCGTGGAGTGCAACTCTTATCTTCGTCGGAAAAATTGTATGTCCAAAAATGTGTGGGCAGCAACTGTGTGAGAACTTCGGATAACAAACATTAACCAAACAACATCACAACATTTACAACACTGTGTCATAACACTGCATACGGCAGTACTGTGCTACAAGCGTGTGCTAATATTTTACCAACAATGAGACCATTAGCACATTCACTTGCAAAATACGCCATAAATGAATAATTTTGCCTGCCTGGCGACGATGGCCTGTCTTAAAACATGCTATGCGATGGAACGCAAGGTGATACTTGTTGGCTTTTTAATGAGAAATACATTTCTCCCACTAATTACAACAACTACATTCAGCGTAATGTTGATTTGTACTGTTAATCATTTGTTTAGATTTTTTTCTGTGCCGGTCCGTCGAAATATGTCTTCACGCGAAACGAATCCATTGCACGAAAAAGATTAGGGGCCGCTCTACTGAGCTGAAAAAATATCATTCACATTCTCGATTAATCGACTTTGTTGACTTTCATCACATTATAGTCGATTATAAAATCCCTAGTTACTAGGGCCTAGTAAACACATATCTGAAAATGTGGGCGAATTTGTGCCGGATATGACCTGAACGATGAACTTAAAATCAACACACATACCTAAGTGTAATTTTTGACGTACAGTTACACCCCTAGCAATTATACATTTGAACGATTTCACCTTTATGACTGGACCCCTAAGGGCACTCATAATCATGATGTGGTCTGCGAAACAAGTTTGACACCCATAAAAAAGTAATAGCTTGAGCAGAGCATGTAACTCACCAATGGGGTGTGCCAACATTATCCCCAAACAAGAAACTCAAAACAGCTTTGACTTGTCTCTCTTAATCTCGTGTTTCCCAACCTTTATTTAGCCAAGGCACCCATTTTACATTAAAACATTTTTCATCTTACGACACACCACCCCAAAAAAGTCACAAAAAGTATGAGTACAGAAATAAATATTTTTTCTTTGATTTACTCACAAATTGTCTTAGTGTGAAATCTGGGCTTGTTTATTTGAACACAAAGCTATTATTCTGTTGTATGAATGGCGACAGGTGGATACACAGGTTTATCGGACCTTCTGACATCTAATGGAGGAAAATTTTATTATTCTTTCCGTCACTATATGTCGCTGGCATAAATAGATGAACAAAGATATGTTTGTAATAACTGATCTTTTCGATAATGTATTATACAGTTTCAATGTGGGTAACACCGCAAGAGACTGGTGCCAAAAAGTGATATGGCATAAAAATTCACAACTTCTAATAATGAAAAAGCAACTAAATATTAATACCATAACAAATCTGTCCAAACATGTTACTGCTTGGTGTGAATGGGGTGCCATTCCATTAGGGTTGCATTCGAAGTGGTGGACTTGCTAAAGGGTGAAGCTAGACATAGAGAATTGCCATTTTTGTGTGAAAATGTGCACGGGAATAAAACACAAAAACTTACATTTTCCTCTTGTAATAAACAACCACAAGAAAGAAGAAAATTCAGGATGTCCTCCATTATCGCCCTTTTGTTCACTGTATCATATTTCTCCTTTCTTTGTTAAATTAATTGGCGGGCTACACTGTGGGTCGCCAAGTTTACATGTCCTGCTATTTCCAAAGTGTATGGTGCCAAGATGAGCTGAACTATACTGCTTGATGGAAACAGCTTGAGAGTGGCACAATGGCCAATGAGTGCAAAAGTGGATCCTCAGCTCAGCTTTCGCCTATGAGTGTCAGTGTCCAGCTCTATAGCTTACTAAACCTCAGTGGGGACTTAAAATGCACGTCTGATGTGTAGAGGTGGCAAAAGTATTATCTGGAATGTCAGTACTTAAGTAGAAGTAAAAAAAAGAAGAAAAAAAAAGACTGGTAAAAGTCCAGTTCGACTCCTTTACTTAAGCAAAAGTAAAAAGCACTGACTCTGTAATGTACTTGAGTAGAAAAGTAAAAATTATTTTTACCCGTCTACCCGTTTTGATAACTCAGCACAACGGAAAAGAGAAGAAAAGAAGCAAAATCAAGTTACAGGTCGCATTTTGTTGTTTTTTAGCTAAGAGCTAGCAGTGGCTCGACCTTTGGATATCAGTTTTCAAATGAAGGCATTGAAAGTAAAAAGCTGCCAGAAAAATAAATACTCAAGTACAGATACTGTACCTGAAAAATCTACTCAAGCACGTTAACAAAGTATTTGTACTTTGCAATATGGATCAGGAGTTGTTTCTGTTGTGTGCACGCCTGTGAATTGGCAGCCCATCACAACAGCTCTGTTAATGTTCTCCTTATTTTGTGCTTTCTGCCCTTTACTCTTTATGCATCGTGCTAAACCATTTGCACTATTACAAAGTTTTAGCTGTGGTATTTTTTTAGCGTAGAATATCTGTTGCACTTTCTTCTGGCCATTTGTTTACCATGCCACAACCGTGACGGGTTTCACCCCAACTTGTTGCATGGCTTTGGTGAATGCATCCCGCAGGAACTATGGAGATGGACGAAAGGTAGCGCTAAAATGAAGTACAGTAAACACTTGTTTAGCAATGGGGTTATATTCCAGAAACCCCCCTCGCAATAAGTGAAATCTGAAAAAGTATTATTAAATACATTATTATATTAATTTATGTTTCGTATATTCAATCCAATGCCAATACCTGATACTTTATTGAGGTGCAGATATTTTATTTGTCCACTTGAGGTTACCATCCACACACTCTACGAAAGCACAGCCGTTTGTGCTCTGCTTCAGTGAACAACAGCCTATGTGGACATGGTGTGAACGGGTGATTTTCTGATTTAAGCACGGGCACCGTTGCTCACATTGACAGACCTGGCAATGTAGTCAGCTAAAACCATTATAGGAACCCAGAATTCATTGCAGTGATGTTTTTAACTACACTACTGTACTTGTAGAAAATCAAGCTAAACATTGCACTTTACTTGCATTTGTTCCTGTGGATATTTTCATGTTTGTGTGCATTAGCTATTCGTCAGGCTAAAGTTGGTATTTGTGAATTTATTCAATAAAACTCTGACTGTGGCTTGTGTTTTAAACAGTGACTTTTCGGTCATGTTCTTTGTGTCCTCAAGCAGTTTGGTGATTTATCAGGTGTATGAGTTGAGATTACTCAGTAAGGTGTTGTTTTCTGTTTCAAATAAAAGCCCAACTGACGTTATGTGAGTCATTGCTGCCACATAAAAATCATATAGCCAATAAAGCTAACTGTGTCACAGATGTGCCAGTGAGTAACTTCACTACACTAACCTTTAAAAAAATCTGCGATGCACTTAATCTGCAATAAATGAACCACAATATAACGACGGATTACTGTAAACTGTAGCGTGAGAGATGACCAAATGGAACAGGAGATTTTAAACATTCCTTTTGTAAATAATTCTGGAATAAAACTCACTTCACTGGCTCTCTTTTTCATACCGGATCAATACAACATTTCTGCTGCTCATCCATAATTGTCTCTATGGACACGCACCTTATACCTACAAGAACTCATCACTCCACAATCCTTCACCCATGCCCTCAGATCTGCAGGCAGTCTCCTCTTTCGAGTTCCCAGCACCAAGCTCTGCACTATGGGAGATGGAGCCTGCTGCTCAACTGCACCTCGCCTGCATTCCCATCCAGCTGAGGGCTGCACAGAGCCTGTACTCTTTTAAAGTTGGCCTAAAAAACTTTTTTTTTTTTTTTCGAAAAGGCCCTTGACTGCTCAGGTGATAGTGATCTGTGTTTTTTATATTATGTTTTAAACATGCCTTAAACTTGTAGCACTCTGAGATCCTTTAGTTGAAAATTGCGTTACAAATAAAATGTGTTATTATTCCACCCATCCATCCATTTTCTGTACCGCTTTATCCTCACTAGGGTTGCGGGCATGCTGGAGCCTATCCCAGCTATCTTCGGGTGAGAGGCGGGGTACACCCCGAACTGGTTGCCAGCCAATCGCAGATGTGTTATTATTATCAACTGGAATCAAACGTTTACTGCCACCGACGAATACTGTATATTCGTCAAGTGCTTTTTTCAGCGGGTAGGTGGGGGAAGAGGGTGTCGTCCAGGTTGTCTGTAAATTTCAGGTTTGCAAACCATTGTTATGACTAACAGATCCTCGTAGAGGGCGACCTTGCATCTCTTTGGATTTGAGATCAGCACAGCTTTTGAGTAGAAAATAAAGATTAGGGGCTGAATCTCGGTGCGTCACGTCGATGGTGAGGGAGAAAATTGGCAACACGTTGGTAGTCGGACTAGTTTAGGCACCTCACACTCCAGAGTATGTATGTATGGTATGATCAGAAGATGTGTTGTGGTAGCTAGTAGAAAGTGTGTGTTGTGATCGTGAGAAATGGAGTGAATGATGAACTGAATGTAAAATAGCTACTGACGTTCAACTTGTGTCACGGTCGCTCATGGTTAGGGTTGGGCATCGAGAATCGAGAACGGATTGGAACCGGGACTAACATCACGGTTCTCCCGGAATCGTTCAAATTTAAAAATGTCGGTTCCTAGTATGGATGCCTACATTCTGCCGACCCTGAAGAAGAAAGTGGCAAAAACCAATGAAGAAGAACGCGCACAAAGACGTCATTGTGCCCAATGGTGGCGCTGAACAAAAGTGTCTTAACTTTGTTAAAATGAATGACCAGTCGCCTCAGTGGAACACTTGGAATAGGATTATATTGTGCAAAGGAGGCTTATGAAATGTGTAGAGGTCTGGCATGCTCCCTCCCGCTACGAGCCTCAGCCTACACCGCAGGGAACTTCAGTCAACTCAAATTGGGTGAGTAAAACAATAAAATATGTCTATGCCAACATTGAGACAGCTAACAAGTTAGCTCTTGCACTGATGGTTTGAAGCGTTTATTTTAGTCTTCAAACCAACGTAAGAGCTGATGACAGACACAGAAATAAAATATAAATTACTTTACCATACTGGAAAGAAAGTAGAAACAGTCACATTACAAGCTTAACGTTGAACTAAAACTTTATCAAAGGTCAAACTAGCAGGTTTACATCACAACGAATTGGGACAAAATTCACAAAAACGTCTCACAGTATTACAAACACTAACCTCGTGTCTCATCAGTGGGTAGGTAAAGGAATCAATGTTTTTCAGAGCATTTGGTCACATTCATTACTCTTTTTCAGGCCGTCTTGTTTTACTTTCGTTGTGTAAAGTTACCTTTTGTGCCAAAATGTGAGTACCCTTCAAAATAAAAGGCTACAACATGCTTAAAACAGGAAGTCAAGTTAAAACTTGCACATATAAACCATTTGACGTGACAAAACAGTCACAAATAATTTTAACAAGGATATATTCAACTTTTTGCTGAAACAATAATTAATAAATGTCAATTGGGTTAGTTGCACCCACATTGCCTTTTAGTTTGTCGGTTATAAAGAATCCTGAGTCAAATCTTCATTTTAGTCTATGCTGCGGGCTTCTAAGAAAATGGATGTTTATAATTTGGACACCGCTTATTTAAACCATGTAAACCTTTTAGACCGAGCCCCCTAAAAGAATCGGAAGCGAAAATCGTTTGGAACCGGAATCTAAATGAGGAACCAGAAATGGGACCGGAATCGCTCAATTTCAAACGATGCCCAACCCTACTCATGGCGCATTTCTTAGTTCAGAATCAGAATCATCTTTATTTGCCAAGTATGCCCAAAAAACACACAAGGAATTTGTCTCCGGTAGTTGGAGCCGCTCGAGTACGACAACAGACAGTCAATTTACAGAACACTTTGGAGACAGAAAGACATTGACAAAAAAAAAAAAACAGTCACTGAGCAGTAAAGGGTTGCTAGTTATCTGGTAATGCCGGTACATTTATTTTATTTTTTTTGGACAATTGTGCAAAAAGATGCAGAGTCCTCTAGCACTTAGAGCAGTTCTAATGACTAATATTGCAATAGTGCAATGACCATTGTGCAAAGGGTGCCGAGACTTCAAGGAGTGTATGCGGTTTAAAGTGACGAGTAGTGCGATAGTCTGGGACAATGTTGATTGTGCAAATGTTGCAGATACTCCTCAATCAGTGTGCAAATGGAGCAGATGCTACTCTGGCATGAGTGGCCAGTATTGGTCAACAACAGATATGCAAATAGTGCAGCATGGCGAGACAACTACAGTGAGTGCACGAGTAATACATAATTGGCCCCACAGAAATGTGACAACAAACTCAAGTAAAAAAATTGCCAGCATGTTGTAATGAAATTGTAGGTTCGGTATTTAAGAAGTTGATCGCAAGAGGGAAGAAGCTGTTGGAATGTCTGCTAGTTCTAGTTTGCATTGATCGGTAGCGCCTACCTGAGGGAAGGAGCTGGAAGAGCTGATGACCAGGATGCGGAGGGTCAGAGAGGATTTTGCACGCTCTTGTCTTAGTTCTGGCAGCGTGCAAGTCCTGAATGGTGTGTAGGGGAGTACCGACAATCCTTTCAGCAGTTTTGATTGTCCGTTGCAGTCGGAGTTTGTCTTTTTTTGTAGCAGCACCAAACCAGACTGTGATGGAAGAACACAGGACTGATTCGATGACCGCTGTGTAGAACTGTCTCAGCAGCTCCGGTGGCAGGCCGTGCTTTCTCAGAAACCGCAGGAAGTACATCCTCTGCTGGGCATTTTTGAGGACGGAGTTGATGTTGGTCGCCCACTTCAGGTCCTGAGAAACTGTAATTCCCAGGAACTTGAAGGTTTTGACGGTTGACACAAGGCAGCTGGACAACGTGAGGGGCAGCTCTGGCGAAGGACGCCTCCTGAAGTCCACGATCATCTCTACAGTCTTGAGCGTGTTCAGCTCCAGGTTGTGTCGGCCGCACCACAGCTCCAGCCGCTCCGTGTCGATATGCAGACTCGTCACCGTCCTTGATGAGGCCGATGACAGTGGTGTCATCTGCAAACTTCAGGAGTTTGACAGTCGGGTGCGCTGAGGTGCAGTCGTTCGTGTAGAGAGAGAAGAGCAGCGGAGAGAGGACACAACCTTGGGGCGCCCCAGTGCTGATGCTGCGAGTGGATGAGGTGGCCTCCCCCAGCCTGACCTGCTGTAAATCCACTGGCAGATGGCAGGTGAGACGCTGAGCTGGAGAAGCTTGGAAGAATGGAGTTCAGGGATGATGGTGTTGAACGCTTAGCTGAAGTCCACGAACAGGATCCTCGCGTAGGTCCCTGCACTGTCGAGGTGTTCTTGGATGAAGTGCAGTCCCATGTTGACTGCATCATCAGCAGACCTGTTCGCTTGGTAGGCAAACTGCAGGGGGTCCAGCAGGGGACCTGTGACACTCTTGAGGTGGTCCAGCACGAGACGTTCAAAGGACTTCATGACCACAGATGTCAAAGCGACAGGCCTGTAGTGATTTAGACCCGAGATGTACCTATATATCTGTCTGTAAATAAATTATAATTTTGTTACCGCGGGAAATTGGTCGGCTGGTTAGCACATCTGCCTCACAGTTCTGAGGATCCAGGTTCAATTCCGGCCCCGCCTGTATAGAGTTTGCATGTTCTCCCTGTAACTGTGTGGGTTTTCTCTGGGTACTCCGGTTTCCTCCCACATCCCCTAAACATGTGTGGTAGGTTGATTGGAGACTCTAAATTGCCCGTAGGTGTGAATGTGAGTGCGAATTGTTGTTCGTTTACATGTGCCCTGCAATTAGCTGGCGACCAGTTCAGGGTGTACCCCGCCTCTCACCCGAAGATAGCTACGATAGGCTCCGGCATGCCTGCGACCCTCGTGAGGATAAGCACTACGGGAAATGGATGGATGGATATTTTGCCACCAAAAAGCCCCTTTTCAGTCTCGTTTTTGTTGGTTTATAGTTTGGGGTGTCCCAAAAGCAAAACATTTTAACGTCCAAGTCACTGTTCTGCTTGACATGATTCTTTTCACAAAAAGCTGGTTTTCTCTGCTTTTTTGTGTGTGTCAAAAACCCGTGTTTTTGGCGAAACCAACTGAAAATCTGTTGCTGACTAGATACTAGAAAACACTTTTTATCCGGTGAAAGAAAATAGTCTACACTTTGTTTTGGTAGGTTTGGTGCTTGTATTGTCACAAAACACTATATTCTGTGCAGTCAAAATCCTCTAAAACGGCTGCAAAATGGGGAACTCTACTTTGAAAATGGCTGGCAGTGAATGAATGAAAAGCCCCCTAACCCGCTAAACATGTCGTTTGGACTCTGACACGTACTGTATTTGGAGCGCCGGCTCCACTTGTCCACTTCTAAACACAACTGTGATTCCTTGTTGTTTATCTTTAGGAGAAGAACCATGTAGTGCAGTGTCACATCCTCCTTGTGATGTAGGTCAAAGTTTTCAACTTTTTTTCCCCCCCTCTTCCTCTAGAAAAAGGAAGTGAACAGCCCCTTAAAGAGAACAGTTTGAAACATTTAATGTTAGGTACACATAGAAAGCAACTTTCATTCATTTTTCTTACAAATTAATATAAAGTGAAATATTGTTTGTAAAGAGACAATTGAGGATTAGTAGCATACATTTACTGGCCACACCATTAGGTACACTTACACAATACAAGACGTATGATAATTTTGACCTTTACAAAGCTAATACGGTAATAAGGGTTAGGTTCCGGACCACCCCCGCAATAGGTGAACTCCGTGAAATAGTTACCATATATTATTTTGATTGTTTATACATATTTTAAAGCTGTATGAACCTGTGCCAACGCTTATTAATCTCTCCCACACTACTAATAACCTCTACCGTAGTCTTGTAAACCCTTTCTATACTGTTAAAACACATTTTAAACTGTTAAACATACAGTAATAATGACATTTTATTCCTACTAATGTGTTTAATTTTTTTTCTTTAGTTTTTTTTTATATTTTTATTTATTTTTTATTTTTAAAAAAAAATTTTTTACTGTTTGAATGTTTTAAGCCTGAAAGTGTTTCATTTTTTTTTACCCCCCAAAAAAGTACAGCAAAAATCTTTAAAAAGTAAATCAAAATCTTGTGATATGAATATGAAAAGAAAAATCTGCAATGCACTCCATCCGCAATAGGTGAACCACGATATAGCAAGGGAACAATCAGTTTTATTGACACTGTCAGAGATGTAATATTCTAAACTATATTAGGGGCACACAGATGCAATAATTTATCCACTGTCAATTTTATTTCGCGCTTGTCCTCATTAGCGTTACGGGTGAGCTGGAGCCTATCCCAGGTGACTTTGGGTAAGAGACGGAGTACGGCATTTAGTGAATGCCAGCCAGTGGCATGGCACATACAGTGGGTACGGAAAGTTTTTAGACCCCCTTAAAATTTTCAGTCTTTGATATATTGCAGCCATTTGTTAAAATCATTTAAGTTCATTTTTTTCCTCATTAATTTACACACAGCACCCCATATTGACAGAAAACAAAACGTAATTGTTGAAATTTTTGCTGATTTATTAAAAAAGAAAAACTGAAATTTGACACAGCCATAAGTATTCAGACCCTTTGCTGTGACACTCATATTTAACTCGGGTGCTGTCCATTTCTTCCTTAAAACGGTTCTACACCTTCATTGGAGTCCAGCTGTCTCTGATTATACTGATTGGACTTGATTAGGAAAGCCACACACCTGTCTATAGTAGACCTTACAGCTCACAGTGCAGGTCAGAGGACTCATGGAATCATGAGGTCAAAGGAACTGCCTGAAGAGCTCAGAGACAGAATTGTGGCAAGGCACAGATCTGGCCAAGGTTACAAAAACATTTCTGTGGCACTTAAGGTTCCAAAGATCAGAACCCTTCCTAGAGCTGGCCGTCCGGCCAAACTGAGCAATTGGGGGAGAAAAGCCTTGGTGAGAGAGGTAAAGAAGAACCCAAAGATCACTGTGGCTGAGCTCCAGAGATGCAGTTGGGAGATGGGAGAAAGTTCTAGAAAGTCAACCATCACTGCAGCCCTCCACCAGTCGGGGCTTTATGGCAGAGTGGCCCGACGGAAGCCTCTCCTCAGTGGAAGAAACATGGAAGCCCGCATGGAGTTTGCTAAAAAAAAAAACACCTGAAGGACTCCAAGATGGTGAGAAATAAGATTCTTTTGTCTGATGAGACCAAGACAGAACTTTTTGGCCTTGATTCTAAGTGGCATGTGTGGAGAAAACCAGGCACTGCTCATCACCCGTCCAATGCAGTCCCAACAGTGAAGCATGGTGGTGGCAGCATCATGCTGTGGGGGTGTTTTTCAGCTGCAGGGACAGGATGACTGGTTGCAATCGAAGGAAAGATGAATGCGGCCAAGTACAGGGATATCCTGGACAAAAAACTTCTCCAGAGTGCTCAGAACCTCAGACTGGGCCGAAGGTTCACCTTCCAACAAGACAATGACCCTAAGCAGACAGCTAAAATACCGAAGGAGTGGCTTCACAACAACTCTGTGACTGTTCTTGAATGGCCCAGCCAGAGCCCTGACTTAAACCCAATTGAGCATCTCTGGAAAGATCTGAAAATGGCTGCCCACCAACATTCACTATCCAACCTGACAGAAATGGAGAGGATCTGCAAGGAGGAATGGAAGAAGATCCCCAAATCCAGGTGTGAAAAGCTTGTTGCATCATTCCCAAAAAGACACATGGCTGTATTACCTCAAAAGGGTGCTTCTACTAAATACCGAGCAAAGGGTGTGAATAGGCGGCACGGTGACCCACTAGTTAGCACATCTGCTTCACAGTTCTGAGGACCGGGGTTCAAATCCCGGCCCCGCCTGTGTGGAGTTTGCATGTTCTCCCCATGCCTGCGTGGGTTTTCTCCGGGTACTCCGGTTCCCTCCCACATCCCAAAAACATGCATGTTAGGTTGATTGAAGACTCTAAATTGTCCGTAGGTGTGAATGTGAGTACGAATGGTTGTTTGTTTATGTGTGCCCTGTGATTGTCTGTCGACCAGTTCAGGGTGTACCCTGCCTCACGCCCGAATATAGCTGGGATAGGCTCTAGCACGCCCGCGACCCTAGTGAGGAGAAGCGGTGAAGAAAATGGAAAATGGGTCTGAATATTGCTGTGTGATATTTCAGTTTTTCTGTTTTAATAATTCTGCAAAAATGTCAACAATTCCATTTTTTTTTCTGTCAATATGGGCTGCTGTGTGTACATTAATGTGGAAAAAAATGAACTTAAATGATTTGAGGCAATACAACAAAGAGTGATATATTTAAGGGGGTCTGAATACTTTCCGTACCCACTGTATATGCAAACAACCACAATCACACCTACAGACACTGGTGAACCACTTTCAATAATTGTGAAAGTTTTCTTAATTTGTGTCTGGACAAGATTATTCTTTTACTCATTTCAATGAGGATTTCAAAGATGTTTTGAGTGTTTTGAGTTCAAGGGGATAGTTGCGGAACAAATGATCTCAAGGCAACACTCTACCTGGAAAAAAAAAAAAAAAAAAGCAAAATCACAGAAAGGGATAATTTTGCAGCAGTGACAAATGTGCATGATACTACAGTATAGAACTGTGACCTTATTAGTCACTGCACTAGTTTATCTGTATGTTACACATCTTTAGCTTCTTCCAGCGCAGTGAAAGCCCAGTGTGTGTGTGTGTTGGTTATAATTCAACATCCTTCCACTCTAAGTATAGCGGGTAGCAGTGTGGGTTTGTGTTTCGCGTTGTTATGGCTACAGCACTCAGGTGAGTGTTTTCTTCAGATCAGAGAGAGAGAAAAGGAAGGTCAGGGTGAGTTTGAACTTTGAGTAATTGAGCCAGTGGTTTGGCTTGATGCTCAAAGCATATGGAATGTATTGAAAGAGGTTCACTTTGTCTTCACACTTTTTTTTTTTTTAATATTATGGGTCTAAAATGAAACGCATAATAAGAAACGCAGGTATTTACAGTGTTTTTGATGTAACTTATGCTTCTAAAAAGTTATTTCTTTTTTATTTTTGGAGGGGGGGCGGGGGGGGGGGTTTAATGGATATTGTGGTGCTCCTTCTGGTGTGTGCGGCTTGGCCACCTGGGGACACTATGATACAGACAGTGAGACACACGAAGAAGTGTTTTATAACGGACTCAATAAGCTGCTTTATATTTGTCGTTTTTTGGATGAAGGATAAATGCCTGTGAGTATTGTTATATTGTCGTGTGTTGGGCCACCATTTGTATTAAAATATTCATTGTTTAAAGGGAAATAACACTGAGACACCGTGCATTGTTTGTTAGCATTAAGCTAGCCTTTCATATATGTGGTTATTTTAAATACACAGTACACTGTACTTCGTTACTTCCCACCACAGCCATTCACGTGAGTAGAAGGGCTCAGTGGCCCCCTTCTCATGAGCTCAGTGCAGGCCGACATCCCAAAAAACCTAAGAACGAGGCAAATGGAATATTATGAAAGTGAATAAAAACAGACACACCCTTGAGTTAGTTGCGCGCTTGCAGCGCCTTGAAGATAAGGTCAGAATGGACACCAGAATAGCCGACGTGGAAACAAACAAAAAGAAAGGGGAGGGAAAAAAAACAACCTAGGCCTTAGTTTTTAATCAGGGATGCTTCACTCACTGCTGCTGCAATTTCAAACGTGAGGTGAGGCAGACTTCGTATAGATGGACCACTTGCGGCATCGCTTGTAAATAAACAATAATCTGCGGAAGAATCTCTCATATTTGGATTGGTGGACCCTCCACCCCCCTTCAAATAAACTGTCCACCAATCATTCTCGTGCAGACAGGATATAGAGAGGACCAAAAGAAATATTTACATTAAAAAAACTAAATAAAAGACAATCCTCCCTCCATTTGTAGTGAGGCACTAACTGGAAACACAGAGTATTACACCAATGAAATAGCTCTGCTTGGAGACAACATTGGAGAAAGGAGTGTGCGGAGAGCTTGAAAAAAAAAGAATCACTGTGAATATAAAGGAGGAAAGACAGAGTTGAGGGAGGAGAGGAGAAGAGCATTCAGCAAGGAGGATATAAAAGGAACGGATGGGAGGGTGCGGAGAGGGAGAGAGACAGCAGAGAAAGAAAAGGGAGAGAGCAACGAGAGAGCAAGAAATAGATGGAGTGGGGGGACAGGAGAGAGAGATCAAGAGCAAAAAAAAGGAGGGGGAGTGAGTGAGTGAGAGGACGAAAGAGAAAAACAGAAGAGGAAGGAAGGGAGGAGGGGGCGAAGGAGGGATAGTCACAAGAGACTCAAAAACCACAGGATAAAAAAAACCCTCTGTCTGTCTCCAACTCTGTACGGAGATGTACAAATAGCAATCCCTTAATATAGTGGAGGGGTGCGTTGCATTTTCTCACCTGGAACGGATCGTGCGACAGCCAACAAGTTCATTCAATAGGTGGACAATGTAACACCAGTTCCTCATTCGCTACTTGACTTGCTACCTCTATTCGTCTCTTTCGTCTGGCTTAAGGATGTACTGTACGCTTCACTTCACTGGTCCCTGTACATTGAAAACAAATGTGTATGAATAAGAGTGTTATTAACAACCCTGCCAAATAGGAATGATTAGAAAATTATATAAAATGGGGCTTAAATATTGTGAAAAATCAGGTTGTCGCAAACGCTATGCACATGTTCGCTGAATGTGTGAATCCACGGCCCACCCAAGATGGATGCTACTTTGGCTAGCATCTTTCTTATGCCTACAGATGTGTAACTACATGTGTGAGCTGGGAAAATAGGTCTGCTTAAAACTTCCGTTTGGTGGATTGTATCCTACCGGGGGACACCTTCACACGACGCTTATCAGTAGTATTAGCAAGCCTACAGTGCAAGCCTAAAGCACGGTAGCCTAAGTAACATGCTAGCCCACACTGACATGACATCATCATTATTATTAATCTTGTATCTCAAGGCACCACTGTACGCACACTAGCACTTCACACAAATGGCATTAAGTCATCGAACTTACCTTTGGCATCTACATAAAATAGATGTTAGGTGAACGCAGGCAAAGTGTAACGGCAAATTAAGTAGACTACATGGGCTATTTCGTAGCTCAGTCAGCAGAGAAGCAATAAACTACTTTCGCTTTTAACAGTGCAAATGGTGCTTTGAAGAACCCCCAACAAAACAGGACGGCTCAAACACAGATGAAAAAACAAGTCTCCATAAAGTGAAAGTAAATGTCTTGTAAATTAAACACACTCTCGAGAAGAATGTTGTTAACAACCCTGCCAAATTTGAATGAAACTTGAAAATCGTGAGAAATCAAGCTGTTGTCTCTGTTTTTGAACACTACCGGCGTGTTCACAGAATGTGCTGAAACTACGCCCTGCTCATCTGTCAACTGTCAATCAAATGCCAGTGCTACGACTTGGAAAAATGAATGCTATTTAGTCGAGCATCTTTCTTATGCCTACATATAAATACATGTCTGAGTTGCAAAAATATATCCACTTAAAGCCTCTGCTGGCTGGACTATATCTCACTGAGTTGTCATGGGGTTTTTCCATACTCAGACAACGAGCCACTCGAAAGCGGCCGTGCGAGCCCAAAGCCCGGGGTCCACGTGATGGCTTTCATGTTGGATTAAAAACAAAAAAATTGCCCCTCCTCATTCTTCCGCCTTTCTCTAGTAACATGCGTGCACTCAGGGCCAACGACAAGGCGTTCTAAAGCGACATGCCAGTCTGTAGCCCTGGTCTACACGCTAGCTGCACGCTAGCTCTTTTGTATTTTTCTCCCTGACGTGTGAACTCTAATTTTTTATTATTTTTATAAACCCCCCAAAATCTTGAGTAAGATTGAATAAATGGCCAACAAGTGTTTTTTTGGGATTGGCTGTCCCCTAAAAAAGAAAAATAACAAAAAGAAAAACTGAAAAATAATCGGAAAAAATTGTGGGGGGGTGGGGGGTGGAATCTGCAAATAGTTGAATGATCTGCGGGTGCCGAGCCGCAGGTATGCGGGGGGTCCACTGTATCCCCAAAATTCAATACCACATAGTTGTCAGACTTTTCTTCAAACAGGTTTTATGGACAGTATTTACAAAACAAAGGTCTGACTACACTTTGCAGGGTGTTACGCGGATGTGTCCTTCATGGTGACACAGATGACACAGATTTACTGAAGGTGAGACCGACGGTGAGCCCCCCAGAAGCCCATTAACACTCGAGATCACCGGAGTGCTTGTGAGGGGGACAAATTCACACTGGGAGTGTGGACACGTCGCCGCCTTCCCTCCTTTTCGAATAATTCCTGCAGCTGGCGCTAACAAATCTCAGCCGGAATGACTTTTCTTTCTCCGAAGTTTCATTCTTTTTAAAATCAAACCCTTTGTCTATCTCTTCTTTTGTACCTTCCCCTTGTTTCCATGGTTACCTCTCTCTCCGCTGCGTACACTATCTATCTCTTCCTCCGTTTGCCTCTCTGTCTCCCTCACTCTGTTCTTATCTTTCTCATTTTGCTTTCATCTCTGCCTCCCTTCCTCCTGCCTTATCCCGCACCCTCCTCACTCCGCCTTTTATCTCTCTTCACTTTCATCTGTCTTTCACCTTTCTCTCCCCTTCAAGCCTGCCATTCCATCATGCTGCCTTTTCTGCTTCTTACTTATATAGAGGAGGGAATGGGGGGGGGGACTTTTATCGGTTTGCCTGTCAATTCTACATTTTTAATCATTTCCAATTCATCCGAGCCCACTTTCAATGCCATGGAGTCATGCATTAAATTGTCTCAGTGTGGAATGTGTGGCTGCCAAAGTGCAGGCTGCTGTAGTCTTTTCCTATCATAAAGGCTGGGGAATGATTTCCGTCATGATATCGGGAGATTAACTGGCTGCCGTGGTTTTGTCTTCCAGTGATGGATTTTTCCTTGTGTGTCCCTCCCGAACCCCTCCCTCCATTTCCATATACCATCAGTTACTGTACACGTGCAACAAAAAGAAAAGCTACAATCGTATTATTTTTGATTTACTCCGATTCAACCCCACCGGGACCACAGCCGGTGTGCGGAGGTAGCTTCCGTGGTCTTCCCCCTGCAGAGATGAAGATGTTTCTTGCCTGCCCTTTGCGCACCTTAGCTGGGAAATAATTGTATTCACACACAGCTGTGAGTGGTTTAACACCAACTCATCGTGTGAAACTCACACAGCGGAGTAATGCCGCTTCAACGGTGAGTGGGCTTTTTCCACGACACGGCCCATTGATATCCATGGGGACAATCGTCGCTACTGACCTTTCACATGACGTATTTCCGGGTGGCCAAAGCTCAAGCATTCTCATAGTAAACAAACATGTCACTGGAGGAATAAATGGTTTGAATAATCATTTAAGCTTTCTTCTCTACCGCCGTAGTATGAATGTGTGCTGTGTCAGTGGAAAAGAAGATATTATAAGAGGTAAATTGCTTCCAAGGGAGACAGAATGCCGGCCGTCATTTACATTTCAGTCCGTAAGTTGATTTGGAAATGGACGCATTGGAAACTCAGACATTAATTAACATCTTTAATGAATGAATGTTTTGCGTAACTCTTCCACTGATGTTTATGTTCATCAACTGGAATCCAACCGGTTGCTGCCACTGACATATATATTCGTCAAGTAAATGTTTCACCTGGTAGGTGTGCCAGAGGGCCTCGCCTAGCTTTACTGTGAAATTCTGGTTTGTAACCACTGTAATGATTAACGGATCCCTAGAGATGGCGGCGCTTCGATTTGAGTTCAGCGCGATTTTCAAGTAGAAGATAAAGATTTGACGTTGAAGCTCAGCTTGTCACATTGATTACGAGGGAGAGAAATTACAATAGGTTGGAAGTGGACAAGTTCTGGCACCTTCCACTCGAACAGAATGTGTATGTATGCAATAAACAACATATGTTGTGGTAGAAAGTGTGTGTCGTGATCATGAGAAGATGATGCAGTTCATGGAATGAATTACGAACGTCATGTAAAATAGTCACTGACGTTCAACTCGAGCCGTGCTGTGAGTCAAGCGTCGTTCATGGCGTGTTTCTTAGTTTTTATATCTGGATATAAATTACAATTTTGTTTAATAGTTGAAGGTCTCACAAAAAAAAAAAAAAATATATATATATATATATATATCTTAGCATCAAACTAACTCTTCACTCCTCGTTTCCTCCACTTTTTGGTCAGAAAACCGTGTTTTTGGTGAAACCAACCAAAGTTGTACTGATGACTACTAAAGAATGGAAAGTGGTAGAAACAAACATTTTTCCTGGTGAAAGAAGAGAGTCTCCTCTTTCTGTTGGTAGGTTTGGTGCTTATATTGGGATAGAACACACAATTCTGGGGATCTTGAAAGATCAGTCAAAATGCTCTAAAATGGCTGGCTATATGAGGAACTGAATGAGTTAATTAGTCAAAAACAAACATTTTATATACACCGGTGAGCACTGACGCAGCAAAAATCAAATCGTTAATGGTGGAGGTGGTTGGGCGTGCTAATCAAAGTTTTTGCCCCCTTGAAATACGATCGTCAACCTGGGAAGGAGGGGGCGGATCTAACTTTGAGCGGAAAATAATTCCCTGATTATTCCTGAGACGTGGGGTTTGGCCGTCGGGGTGGCCGGTGAAGTGACCAGGCTTCAGTTTAGGGTGGCCGCAGCCATGCCTGGCCAGCACGTAGCTCCGACCCTGCCGGTGAGAAAATGTCTCCCACATTTTCCAGTGATGGCGGTTTGGTTCCCAAGGTGGTGACTTAAGGCCTCTTTATACTCCCGCGGTCACGCGGCCGACAACACCCGCATTGCATCACGTGACCGACGAATTGGCCCGCGCGGCCCCTCTGCGTAGCTTGACGCGCACACGGCCAAAATAGTTGCTGCGCATCGACCGCCGCGGAGATGATCTCTCGTGATTGGTCCGTTTTAGTCACATGCTATGATGATGTAATTAGCGTTCCTCCCGGTCCCGCATAGCACCTACACCGCCGCCTTCTCCATCGATTTTGCAGCATAATTAAACGTATCATCTGGTCATCTAGGTCCATTTGTTCTAGCAGACACTGTTCCACGGTCGCCATTGATGTTACTTTGTTCCTTGTTACTGAAAATAAAATATAAACGGTTCCCGGAAATGGCCAAAAAAATGCAGAGGAAACTCCACCCTGTGGTGTCCTAGCCAATACCAGCCGTAGCGACACCCCCGATTTGGAGGTGAACTGCAGTGCATTTTCAAAACTGCGCGCGTGGGTTGCGCTCGAGTATAAAGGCAAACTGCGTGCGGGACAGCCGCAGTGACGTCAGCGCGGTCACGGCCCGCGCGAGTATAAAGAAGCCTTTAGCCTTCGGACATTCTTGTGATCTTTGTACAACTACAGTATTTACGACATCCGCTAATTTAGATCCGATTCAAATCTGATTTTAATCTAACAGCAACCCCATACACAAAAGGTTTTTGTCATTATTTTCAGTTTAATCAGCAGTAGTTAACCACTTTTGAGAAAACAGGTTAAATGGCTCGAATGTTCATTTGAGCCTTTTGCTCTACCGCTGTAGTTGGAATGTGCGAAGTCCATCCATCCATCCATTTTCTGAGCCGCTTCTCCTCACTAGGGTCGCGGGCGTGCTGGAGCCTATCCCAGCTGTCATCGGGCAGGAGGCGGGGTACACCCTGAACTGGTTGCCAGCCAATCGCAGGGCACATAGGAACAAACAACCATTCGCACT
The DNA here is from genome assembly GCF_024500385.1 of Phyllopteryx taeniolatus. Taxonomy (NCBI): domain Eukaryota; kingdom Metazoa; phylum Chordata; class Actinopteri; order Syngnathiformes; family Syngnathidae; genus Phyllopteryx; species Phyllopteryx taeniolatus. The sequence continues at coordinate 17,479,378 of NC_084506.1, forward strand.
CACAGTCATGCCTATGGGCAATTTAGAGTCTCCAATTAATGCATGTTTTTGGGATGTGGGAGGAAACCGGAGTGCCCGGAGAAAACCCACGCAGGCACGGGGAGAACATGCAAACTCCACACAGGCGGGGACGGGGATTGAACCCCGCACCTCAGAACTGTGAGGCTGACGCTCTAACCAGTCGGCCACCGTGCCGCCAATGTGCGAAGTGTCAGTCGAAAAGATGATGTTCATGAGGTAAATTGCTTCGTTTCAGTTCACATCAGTGGTCGTCAATCACTTTCCTCCCACCCGCCTATTTCTTACAGACATTATGAAATTAGAAATTAGAAAATGTGCATGTTTGTTGGCTTATATCAATTCACGGAGGCCTTGTCATCCGTGCTGGTGCACATAGGAGGAGGAGGGCAGCGCGTCTTCAAGTCCAATGACAAACTCACGCCAAGAGACACTGCATGTGCTGTGGGAGGAAGTTTTATTCCACAGCTTTGACTGAAACTAACCTCTCCTCCTTCTTTTTCTCTCTTTCTCTTGCTCCCTTTTGCTCCCCCCCTCCCCCTCAACCCTCGCCTTCTCTCTTCCACGGAAAGTGCCACCACGATTCAGAAAAGAGAATAAAGAAATGCTGAATAGAGGAAGAGAAGGGGGAAAAAAAGCAGGGTCCCTAGGCGAGAAAGAAAAGGAAAACAATGAGAGAAAACGAAAGGAAAAGAAGCCGGAGAGGAGAGATAAAAGGGAAGAGAGAAAAATATACACAGGAGCCCTTAAAGAATGATTTGAAGCTCGAAAAGACAAAAACATCTCAGTCGCAACAAAATGTGAGCAGAGAGGCGTCGTATTTGTTTAGAATTAGCCACAATAAGACATTTTGCTGATTGAAGATGACATGATGTGCTGCTAAAAAAAACAAACAAGGAAAACTATTTCAGTCATTTAAATTGATAGAGTAATTTGATGTCCTTGTTATATATTATTCATTTCTTTCAAACAAGATAGAAAGAATTCGGAAGATGGACTTATTAAATGTGAAATGAAGCACTAGTTTTGGAAGAGTAACAATAATTGGGCTGAGAGATGTTTGGTTTACGTCGGTTACCGTATTAAATATTAAAAGCATCTCATAGCATGACGTCATGTACTCCTGCAACGCTGCAAACTACAACCTTAATAATAATCGTGCCAAATCAATACTTCATGGTGGATACAGATGTTGTTTTGGAGTCAGCACGGTGTTCGACTGTTTGGCACATCTGCCTCACAGTTCTGGGCACAGGGGTTCAAATCCCGGCCCCGCCTGTGTGGATTTTGCCTGGGTGGGTTTTCTCCGGGCACTCTGGTTTCCTCCCACATCCCCAAAACGTGCATTGGTTGATTGAAGACTCGAAATTGCCCGTAGGTGTGAATGTGAGTGCGATTGGTTGTTTGTTTCTACGTGCCCTGCGATTGGCTGGCGACCAGATCAGGCCCGCGAACATAGTGAGGATAAGCGGTAAGGAAAATGGATGGATGGATGGATGGATGTTGTTTTGGATCTTAGTATTGGGGGAGAATTATTATCAGAGGTGGGTAAAATAGTAATTGGACTCAAGTAAGAGTAATGTTACTCTGGAATAATATGACGCAAGTAAAAGTAAAAAGTAGTCCCCAAAGTATTGGAATTATTAGAGTAAGTGTAGTAAAAGGAACTACTCAAGTACTGAGTAACAGGTGAGTAATTTGTTTTATTTTAATTAAATCAGAGCACGAGCGTCAAATAGACACAAATTTAAAAGGAATCTGCAACTTCATGCTACGGTAATTAGAGATGTTAAAACAACTGCTACTCGAACACACATGGAGCAGCAACACATACAATAAGACCATACAACAATATTCACAGGCATGTAGGTCAAAACCACCTTCATAAAAAACAAATAAAAATTGACTTGCCTCTTGTTTGGCGATTTTGTCATTATAACATTATCCATCAGTGGTTGAATCAAGTGCATCTGGCGGTTCTTTGGTGAGAGGCTTTTTTCTTTTTTTTTCAACTTGAGTCACCTCTCCCTCGCTAACATTAACTGCCAATCTGCCCACTAAATGACATTGCGTGATGTCATCAGTGTCACCGCAGCAAACACACAACCGGGCTCGGCATCTCCCCTCAGCCCTTCGCAAAGCTTTCTGGCGGGTTTCAGCTCATTGTTTTCGTGCACTGCCTTACTCAGTACTTGAATGTTTTGGCTTCACTCGCGCAGCTCTCACAATGACGTTTCCAGCAGATACGGAACAATGAAAAACACGCAGTACTGTACAATCTCTGCCACTATGTTATATCGTCAAAATGAGCCAATATGGATAGATTTTACTTTTTCACTCTTTTCAGTTTTAGCAGTTTTGCAGTGTTGTCTTCCCTACCCTGCTACAGTTCAACACCCTTTCTTTGGAAGTGCCAGTCACAGTACTATGGAAGGATTACTCACTGCCTGGCGCTTCCCATTATATGTTAGCAGTAAGCTAGTGGAGGCTATGTGTATTTCTCTTTTTTTTCTGTCAGACAGTAACTTTTGGGTGAAAGAAACAAAATCAGCTAGAAGCCTGTTTTTTCGAATAGTATTTACTAATTATATCTGCCAAACTGTTACTTGTTGTTAAATGATATGATCGACCGCTCGTATCTCAAGGCGCCACTGTAAATCTGACGGTTCAAAGGTTTTATCAGCATTCTCAGTTCCAGTCATCAGTAGTCAATCATTTTCTGCCACCTGGAAGTACCCATGTGCCTATTGTTTCCAAATACTCTGAAAAGGTCCATTTGAAACTAGACTGCACACAAACCAGGAAGTCAGGCTGCCTTGAGACGAACTGCAACGGATCATGTGGTGTCCTTGGATACTCCTTGTAGACACAATGAAACTGCAGCATACAGAAGAAGCGCCGGACAACATTCAGCTCGAGGACAGACCCTGAGACTTCAATGTCTGGAAGACCCTGAAAGTATTTGACAAACATTGATGCAATACCAGATTCATCTCTTTTTTTTATCATATGAATGAGGAAGGCAAAAAACTGACCTTCGTTCCATTCCTCAAGATGGTCCTCTGATTCTACACCCAAACAAAAACATGGCAACTTGTTGACTACCTTGACAAGGAAACACAAGAAACTACAGAGGGAGTATTTTCATCCAGAGGGTTAGATGACCCTTCAAGAATGATGAGAATACAGACAGAGCTGTGATAAAAGTTCTTGTTTGACCTTCCAGGGTTTTTCAGACATCACTGGGTTAATTGTCTTAGAACTGTACGGCTGGCTCGAGAAACCGAAGTCACGCTTTCGCACGAGTATGGACCAGCATCATGGGTGACCTCAGGGTGAAAGACCGAGACCGGAATTGAGATAGGAGAGACCAAAGAGGAGGAGCTCTTAGTGGGGGTTTAGAATGCAACTCTGAACCCATCAGATGAGAAGAAGCCAAAGAGGAAGGAAAGGAAATAGCACAGCCTTCCCTTCCATTTTGGTCGGAGACAGGAATTTGAATTACTTCAGTCACACCCAAATACAGTATAGAATACTGTACATGTTATGTATTTTAGATTTGTCATGCAGCACCCTGTTATTGATCAGAGACTCACTTCTTTAGGTAACTACTAGAATCAACATCCAGTCAGCCTTTAAAAAGATAGTAAGAGAGCTAGATTATCACAATTATGACAAACATATATCATTCCATCCCCCCCTCGACTGCCCATCCCTCGGACCTCAACAATTCAATGAGGAAAAAAAAACCTCAAAACAAAACAATAGAAAATTGGACAAGGATAGCTGTAATAAGGTGTGCCAATTTTAAGTTCATCTTTCTTGTCTGGCTTTAATTTGATCTGCTGCCAGATTCCAAAATGAAATATTTTGGTGTTTTGCATCATACTGTGGATTTAGGCTGTACATATTGGTAAGCATGTGTGGTGGTTTTCATCTCACTGCAATTTTGTTATTATTTTTGTTGCATTTAGGCCAGCAACTAATACTAATTTTTGACACAGTGATGCATTAATTGTGGGTAGGTTAGCTAAAATAAGTCTTTGGGGGTTTTTGTGCTGGTATTGAAGATAATATAGATTTTAGAGGGACTGAAGCCCCCCCAAGATGATTTGGTGTTATGTGGTTAGGCCAAGGTTTTAGTGTCTTAGCCGCCTTAAAACCAATCTTAAGCCCCCCAAAATGATTTTGTACAGTAGTTCCCCAAAAATACCTTCTACAAACTCTCCAAAAGAGGGCCAGGGCCGCCATTTTAACCCGGGAGGCCAAAAGTACCATCCTACACACATTTTACAGCATTGCGTTTGAAACGAGCTAAAGCTCATACACTGTCGAGGAGAGAACTGTTCTGCGCTTAAAAATACTTAAAAAGAAACGCTGCTGAAGGTAAATGCTGCCTGATGCTCACCCAATCATGAGCGCATTCACTTAATTAGCACTCAGCCAATTAGCGATGCGGCCAGCAGCCTGAAATCAATCCTTCGCTCGAGCGTGCGCGGCTCCTTTCATAATACGCAATCGGTGTTCAGACACTTATGAATCATCATCATGTCACACCTATGAGACATCTCAACGGATGATAATTGCCACATCTGTCAAAAGAGATGTAATGACCCCCGCTGGAGTACATGACGTAGTTGTTGCTGTGGTGGGGGTTTGGGTGGGGTAGGGGGGGGGGGGGCACACTTCACTGTGGGAATTAAATATCTGCAGGCTGCTACTTAATGTAACGTACACATCTAATATCACTTTTCTTGGTCATTCTATTTTGGCGCAGTATCACCGTCTACCATCTTCTGCGCTACAGTCACATGACACGTCCTCACAGTGCTATACTGTGCCACAAATATACGGCTCACAAGTTTGGACAGATGTTCCTACATTGGCGGGCCCCACTATCACATCGCATACTATACAAAAACGCGATGTAACAGCATGCTATTTTGCAAAATATACAACCCCAATTCCAATGAAGTTGGGGCGTTTTGTTAAACATAAATAAAAACAGAATACAATGATTTGCAAATCATGTTCGACCTATATTTAATTGAATACACTACAAATACAAGATATTTAACGGTCCAACTGCTAAACTTGATTGTTTTTAGCAAATAATCATTAACTTAGAATTTTATGGCTCCAACACATTCCAAAAAAGCTGGGACAGGGTCACGTTTACCACTGTGTGACATCACCTTTTCTTTTAACATCATTCAATAAATGTTTGGGAGCTGAGGACACTAATTGTTGAAGCTTTGTAGGTGGAATTCCTTCCCATTCTTGCTTGATGTACAGCTTCAGCTGTTCAACAGTCCGGGGTCTCTGTTGTCGTATATTACGCTTCATAATACGCCACACATTTTCAATGGGAGACAGGTCTGGACTGCAGGCAGGCCAGAGTGCTAGACCTGCACTCTTTTACTACGAAGCCACGCTGTTGTAACACGTGCAGAATGTGGTTTGGTATTGTCTTGCTGAAATAAGCAGGGGCGTCCATGAAAAAGACGTTGCTTGGATGGCAGCATTTGTTTCTCCAAAACCTGTGTGTACCTTTCAGCATTAATGGTGCCTTCACAGATGTGTAAGTTACCCATGCCATTGGCACTAACACAGCCCCATACCATCACAGATGCTGGCTTTTGAACTTTGCGTCCATAACAGTCTGGATGGTTCTTTTCCTCTTTGGCCCAGAGGACACGACGTCCACAATTTCCAAAAACAATTTGAAATGTGGACTCGTCGGACCACAGAACACTTTTCCACTTTGCATCAGTCCATCTTAGATGAGCTCGGGCCCAGAGAAGCCGACGGCATTTCTGGGTGTTGTTGATAAATAGCTTTTGCTTTGCATAGTAGAGTTTCAAGTTGCACTTACGGATGTAAGTTTTCTGTTTTCTGAAGTGTTCCTGAGCCCATGTGGTGATATCCTTTACACATTGATGTCGGTTGCCACCTGAGGGATCGAAGGTCACGGGCATTCAATGTTGGTTTTCGGCCTTGCCACTTACATGCAGGGACCTTTTGATGATGATATGGTATGATATTATGATGAAATCCCTAAATTCCTTGCAATTGTACTTTGAGGAACATTGTCCTTAAACTGTTCGACTATTTTCTCACATACTTGTTCACAAAGAGATGAACCTCGCCCATCTGTGCTTGAGAATGACTGAGCAATTCAGGGAAGCTACTTTTATACCCAATCATGGCACCTTTTCACCTGTGGGATGTTCCAAACAGGTGTTTGATGAGCATTCCTCAACTTTCTCAGTCTTTTTTGCCACCTTTCACAGATTTTTTTGGAACCTGTTGCAGCCATAAAATTAATTTAATTAAATTAAGTTAATGATTATTTGCTAAAAACAATAAAGTTTATCAGTTTGAACATTAAATATCTTGTCTTTGTAGTGTATTCAATTAAATATAGGTCGAACATGATTTGCAAATCATTGTATTCTGTTTTTATTTATGTTTAACACCATGTCCCAACTTCATTGGAATTGGGGTTGTATAATCTGGAGCGGTTCATAATTAATATGTATTTAATAGCATGACAAAAACAGTTAAATAAATGACATCATACTCACCACATCATACTCACCACCAAATATAATGTATGAAGATCGCTACTGAATGTGTTTTCCTAGTTAAAGTTAGCTGTAAGAAGTTTTGCTCTGATCAATCAATCAGAGGATGGAAAAATGCTGACATCATGGAGGACCAGCGCCCTGGCCCTGAGAGGATGAATTTGAAATCTGATTGTTTAAAACAAAAAAAACAAAAAAAAAAGTCTGACTGCTAATTTAATTGAAGTTAACTCTTGCCAGCACTACTGATTCTGCAGCTCTGGGCAGATTAGTTTGGCATGGCAACACAGAGAGGCTGAAATCTGAATGGACAAAAAAAAAAAAACTAATCTAACATACTGGAAGCAGTGCAGCCAAGAAACATGCCCTCAGTGACTGCTGATCATGCTTTTTTTTTTTTTTTTTTTTTTTTTTATAAATCTTTCAATTGTGCCTTCCCTTGACTGCCCTCAGGCTCCGTATCAAAGCACTCTCAATTGAGGAACAATTCACTTGTACAGTTAGATTATATCAATCAGGTATTCAAAATTGGATTGCATCTTTGCTTAGCACATGGCTACGGTTGTTTGGTGTTAGAATTTGTATAAATAAACAGACGATAATATCCATCCATCCATTTTCTGTACCGCTTTATCCTCATATTTGATATATTTTTTATATTTATATTGATCTATATGAAGCATTTATTTTCAAGTGTATATGATCCATATCACATGGAGAATAAACTATCATAATAATAATAGTTAATTGAATCCTTTGACTATCACTCGTTTGCTTTGCTTTTTTAAAGTGTGATTTCAATTTGTGACCACTAGATGGCGCCCGGTTGTTGTTAAATTCTAATCTGCATTTAACAAGAAAGCTCGAAAAATAACGCTCTGTAAATGCTTTAATCAAACTATCCCCAAATGAAGCATTAAGTGGTACAGATGATATTGACAATAACAAGCAACAATCATTAAAATTGAAATGATGTACAATATCTTGAACTGATCTCATCCAGCATTATTGCATTGAATTCTTTTTTCCAGACGTGAAAAAAATAGAACCACAAAACAAAGTAGATTTGAACAACAAATAAAAAAGTTAAATTACACATATTCGAAAAGGAGTAGAAAATGTAAAACTTCTTTACTCCTATCCCTATCTCTACTTCCTTATAATCCTAAAGAACATCAATATCTTACTATAATAATATGATAATAACAATAAGAAGTCAGAAATATTAATATATGTACACATCCTTATTCCTGTATACACTAATTCAATAATGCAAATGATTATATCAGTAGCAGCATCATCTTTGATTTCAATAATAAATGAAGAAAAAAGATCAACTCCAACAAACAAAACAAAAGCAACCATAAAAAACACCTAGACCTATATAATTTACATGTAAATTTAAACATTTTTTTTTTTTCTATCTCCACGTCTGGAATAGATTATATTGGATTTATAAACTACAGTATACACACATCATACATCCTGACAATCAAGAAATACCTGTCACTCAAAAATGAGCATTATTACCACCTGAATTGAATCTATATTAGCATAATTTTAATTTATATGCTACCCCGAACCCCTGTATAAGCCTTTTCTTTCCAGTTTTGTGAGGTGTCGTCAAGCGTGAGGTGAGTAATCCAGTCAATGTATGTACACAGAAGTCAATCCCTCTTCTGACTCTTGTGTATTGCACCGATGTCATTGCCAAGTAGCATCGCTGAGGTTGTCGACTATGTCAAAATGAGTCTGTTTTTTTTACACATTTTCCTCTCTATTTTTTACTTGAAGCGTTCCACTCTGTAATCGTCATCATGCAGTCATTTTGGGATGTACCCTGGTGCCAATTGTTTACAAACATTCTGAAAATGTCTATACATTTTTTGTGATAAATCAGCTCTACAAAGCACTTTCATGCTGCTGGTGTTGTGTCGGGGAGGGCGTTAGTATTGTGTTACCCTGCGTGATTTCATGGCCTGCAGCAACCTGCTCACAGGTGCAGACTTGTCTGGACTGGGACTTTGTTGTGGATTCACTGTCTTTTGTTCCAAGAAGAGGCCATGCTTCAAAGCTGAAAGCGGTGCTCGCCATCACGGGGTCAACGACACACACGAGCACTCACCTGCCGGGAGGTCAAATAAGCTTGCGGGTCATTCTAGAATTAAAGGACATTTTCTGCCTCCCCCCCCAAAATACATTTCAAATAATCCATGCACAAAATGCTGAAACATGATTTTGCTGTCTAAATTGTATTTGTCCTGCTGCAGCAAAATGTAACTGCAGCTGTTGTTCGGCCAATTCTTTGCTTTGGTTTGCGAGCAAAAATTTTAGATACGAGCACTGTATGGTGGAAGTGAACACAACTCACTTCACAACAAGCAACAGGATTGGCAGATAGTCAACAATTCTTCATAAAAAGAGTCTTCAAGCTGTTTATTGCTACTCCCGCTTGAAATTTACTGAGAATTACCCAACACACAATTCAAAATGCCATAGACGGGCTAACGAATAGCATCGATAGTTGCAGTTTAAGCAATGGATATTTGAACACAAACGGTCAAGCAACACATGTAGACAGACTATAACAATACTCACAGGCATATATTCTTTATCCTCTGCAAAAAACGACCAATATTATAGCAGTTGACTGATTCACTTACTGCAGTTGTGAAACTATTCTTCATTGTTTCTATGTTCATGACTGAATTATAGTGCCCCCGGGGGCCAAGGCACACATAGCAGAAAGAGCCGCAATGAATTAATCATGATGCATAAACTGTTTTTAAAAAAAAACGTTTTTTTTACATTCTATTTAATTATGTATTTGTATAAAGTGCAATATTATAGAGTGCTATCTTTCAGTAAAATACCCATTGCAAAATAATAATAATAATAATAATCATTACCGCTAGCGTGTTTAATTTGCAGCAAATCCGGAAGCTCGGTGAACATTGATTTGTATATATTGACTCCATGTTGTTGACACATTTCTGAAGTGACTCGAATGTCACAATGAGATGACATTGAACGACACAGCGTCCATCTGTTCAACGCCCTGATGATTGATTGATTGATTTTCATTTTGGTGGAAAAGATTGTATTAAATGGTTTATTTCACATTCACCTTGGTCTGCTGGTTCTCATCAAACACAGGGAGCGCTTTATGGTTTCAGGCGCTTTGACCGGACTTCTGTGGTGACCGGCCAAGTAACAGACACTGTAAGCTTTTGTCTTCAGCCCTCTCATTTAATCTAGCACCTGTTGGCTTTGCAAAGCCTCAAGAAGGGCTCTTTGATATGTAGACGTGTGTGTGTGGGTGCTCATGCACATGTGTGAGATGCTATCAGCGATGCGCGCTCGCTAATCTGTGCTCCGACGGTGGCCACGAGTTTTTGGGATTTTTCGATTTGGTCAACAAAAAGAGCAACACACTTGTTTTTTAAATGTATTTATCTTTTTTTTTCCAGATCAACCTGATGCTCATTCCAAGACACAATCAGTACGAAATCATATTAAAAACGCAGGATGTGAAGTTTAACAGATTGTTTGTAATTTTCCACATTGAACTAAGAGGGGTCGTCAGGGACATAACTAAGGACTGCAGCTCACACACTACTTAAATGCTGTCACATGCACTACTGAAATCCACTCACATGCACAACTGAAAGCGTTTTCACATCATACTGAAATACATGTCCAGTATACTGACATGTCCAGTATACTGACATGTTTCATAAAATATACTGAAATACCTGTTTTCGTAGTGTTTTAGAGAGTGTCTTAGTAGTGTAAGACAGCAAAAAATAAATCAGTAGTGCGTGAGAAGGTTTCTCCTGTGTGTAGTGGGCACTAGAGCATTTCAGTCTTGTGTGAGAGTGTTTTAGTAGGTTCTATGAGAGCAGTCGAAAATGAGAGCATTTCAGGAGTGTGTGTGAGCAAAGAAAAATCAGTAGTGTGTGTGAGAGCATTGCAGTTGTGTGAGAGCGTTTCAGTAGTGTGCATGTGAGCGTTCCAGTAGTCTGAGTGTGAGAGTGTTTCAGTAGTGTGTGAGAGTGTTTCAATGGTGTGTATGAGAGAATGTTTCAGTAGTGTGTGAGAGTGTTTTAGTAGTGTGTATGCGTGTCAGAATGTTTCAGTAGTGTGTGAGCGTGTTTTAGTAGTGTATGTGTGTCAGAATGTTTCAGTAGTTTGTGAGCGTGTTGCAGTAGTGTGTGTGTGTCTGTGTGTGTGAGAGGGAGAACATTTTCAGTAGTGTGTGAGAGTGTTTTAGTAGTGTCTATATGTGTCAGAATGTTTCACTAGTGTGTGTGTGTGTGTATGTATGTGTGTGTGAGAGAGAGAGAATGTTTCAGTAATGTGTGAGTGTTTTAGTAGTGTTTTAGTGTCTTAATATTTCGACCGAGAGTGTTTCAGTAGTGTGTGTCAAAGTTTCTGTAGTCAGTGGTTTGAGAGTGCTTAAGTTTCCTGTATAAGAACATTTCAGTAGTGCAAGTGAGAGTATTTTAGTAAGGCAATGCAGCTTTATTTATACAGCACATTTCATACACAAGGTAACTCAATGTGCTTTCCATGAATAAGAAGTAAAAAAAAATAAAAATAATTAAAAACAAAGTACAGAAGTGTGTATGAGAACATTTCAGTAGTGTGTGTGAGCAGAAAAAAAAACAAAAAAAACTCAGTGGATCATGAGAAAGTCGATGTTTGTACAAGAAAAGTACTCAACCTGCATCAGGAGATATTTCGATTTCACTTTCCTTTGAGTACTCCCCAAGAAAACAGAAGACCGCTTCCAAAGCCCACAACTAGTCGAGTACGTGCTCATGTGTTGCACTCATCTGCACCTTTGTACAGTGATTGTCTGTAAAAGTTGGTCACAAGCTCCAGGCTGCTGGATGTCAATAGAGCAAAATGTCGTGTGGCCTAAATCCTTGCTTTGATAAGCGCTTCAGTTACCTCTCCCCCGATCACTGTCACCCTCCGTCATCGCTGAAAACCCCCCCTTTTTTTTTTTTTTGAAGGTCATTGTTATTCATCCGCCGTCTTCACCATGACTCCTCCGTGGTCTTTTTTCATAGTAGAAGACCTGGAATGAAGAGGGTGAAATTGTAGTTATTTTATATGGGTAATGTGAGATTGATAGCCTGAGGCCATGAGAAGAAATGAAGGTTTGCTTGAATGCAAGTTATGTAGCAACACAGTCCACTTAGGACTTTGATATTTGACACAGTACTTTTGATCATGTGTACCACCCGCATGGCATCCCATGACTCGGTCGACCACCAGTTACAGAGGTCCGCAGCTTAGTAATTATTTTAAAGGCCTTAGCGTTAGCCTTCTGCTTCAGTATAGTACATATCGTAGAAGTACTATTGTACTACGCTCATACTGCTACTATAGTTTTTTTTTTTTTTTTGAAATAATCATCCGCTTCTTCTTCTCAGCACTCACTTTATTAGGACACATGGTTAGAAAAATTTATTTGCTAAAATACCTGTACAAAAAAGTGAAAATGTGAGCAGGTCACACTAGTTACCTGTAATTTCACTTTCACAACTGATGGTGGCCGGAAGTTGCGAAGTTTGCGACCGCCATCTAGTGGCAGAGTGGCTAAAGCATGCAAATCTTTGCTCACAACACATCCATCCATCCATTTTCTGAGCCGCTCCTCCTCACTAGGGTCGCGGGTGCTGGAGCCTATCCCAGCTATCATCGGGCAGGAGGCGGGGTGCACCCTGAACTGGTTGCCAGCCAATTGCATGGCACATCCAAACAAACAACCATTCACACTCACATTCACACCTACGGGCAATTTAGAGTTGTCAATTAACCTACCATGCATGTTTTTGGGATGTGGGAGGAAACCGGAGTATCTGGACAAAACCCACGCAGGCATGCTGAGAACATGCAAACTCCACACAGGCGGGGCTGGGATTTGAACCCCGGTCCTCAGAACTGTGAGGCAGACGCTCGAACCAGTCCTCCACCGTGCCGCCTGCTCACAACACAAAGCAAAAAAAATACAAAAATAAAAATTGACCAAGCTACGGCATCATTGTATTTTGAAAAACTCAGAAGTTGGGGCAATCGTAAGTCGAGGTTCCTGTATAGGTACACCTGCACTTGATCTATTAAAATCCCAAATAGCGGCCTCTAAATTGCCCAGTCACGCTAATAGATTGCGCATGCTCATGGTGGTTGTGCATGATCTGCTAAAATAGCAGCGCAATTGGCAACAGGTGTAAAATTGAGAGACCTGTCATATTTTAAAAAAAAAATAATGTTGTGCTTCATGTAGCTTTGATGGTTTTCAACATGCAAAATGGGGAGCATCGCTAGCGCAAAATAAAGTTTGAAGTGATGGAATTGGAAGTGTCAGTGGAAGACAAACAAAAATATGATAATTTGGGGGAAAGCAGCTACCACATTCTGCACATCCTGTGTAACATTGCGTTTATAACCTGGGACAGCACACCCAGAAAAAATGCTCTGGGGGAGACCAACACCAATTGCAACGGTGCGCGAAAATGACCCAGATGCAAGGAAATGCAGAGTTGAAAAGAATTTTGTCAAAGACAGTATGGCATGACTCCTTCTTGTGGAGTCATGCCATTCTCCGAGTCAGCTCCTGGATCATTCAGAAGCGCCAAACTGCATTGCCAAATACATGGTATGTCGCTGTAATTTTGGTTTCTGGCATTTCAAAAATAGAGAAATAAATCAGTTCGCCCCGTTAGAAGATCTGTTTGCAAAGTCCACTGAGACTGAACAATATTGATAGGGATCAATAGTATGATTCTAGGGAAACTTTTCCTTGCATCAGGTGATTCATCAAGTTTCCACAAAATCCATTCATTACAGTATTATCCATCCATCCATCCATTTTCTGAACCGCTTTTCCTCACTCGGGTCGCGGGCGTGCTGGAGCCTATCCCAGGTATCATCGGGCAGGAGGCGGGGTACACCCTGAACTGGTTGCCAGCCAATCGCAGGGCACATACAAATAAACAACATTCACACTCACATTCACACCTACGGGCAATTTAGAGTCCCCAATTAATGCATGTTTTTGGGATGTGGGAGGAAACCGGAATGCCCGGAGAAAACCCACGCAGGCACGGGGAGAAGATGCAAACTCCACACAGGCGGGACCGGGGATTGAACCACGCTCCTCAGAACCGTGAGGCTGACGCTGTAACCAGTCGGCCACCGTGCCGCCACAGTATTATCAATTCCGTTTATTATTATTATTATTTTTTAAAGGAGGCTCATTGTTTCAGCGTGACCTTAAAGGTTGAAGACAATCTATTCTGAGATAATGTTCAAACTCCAATTTGCTTCGGGTTTTGGTTTTAAAATCACCTTTTCCCCATTTGGGATGATGACAATTGGGTTAATTTAACTGATAGTCAAGGGGTCAAAACTGGTCTGTGGCTTTCCTTTGTGGAGTTTACATGTTCTCCCATCTACTCCATTTAAAAATCATTGATGTTAGTGTAATTGAAAACACTCAATTGTCTGTAGTTGTGAATGGTTGTTTGTCTCTACAGTATGTGCTCTGCGGTTGAAAGAAAACCAGTCCAGGGTGTAGTCAGTTGTGATAGACTCCAGTTTGCCCTTGATCCGAAAGAGGAGGACAAGTGCGCCATCGAAAATGGATGGATGGATGAACATTAAGAATGTGGAGAAGTTTTCATGCTGGGATCACCAAAATAGTAATATTTTATACTATGTAGGCTATATCGCACATATCAAGTCAAGTCAAATCTATTTGTATAGCCCTTAATCACAAAACAGGGCTTCATAATTGACAAAGATCGCCGATTTCCACTGATCTAAAATCCTAAAAAGGAAAAACTCCCTCCAAAAAAAAAAACATTTAGGGAAAAAAAAAGAAATCTTAAGAAGGGATTTAAAGTCACTATTCAGCATTTTTGTACCTCTTGAAAGGAATAAGTATAAGTTGCCGACAAAGGATCTCTCTAAAATGATCTATGCAGCCCAACGTACCTTGCAGGTTAAGTCTTGTCAAATTCTACAGCCTCATGTCATCATTAAGTCGTCTTTGTACTCACAGAAACTGGGGGGAAAAAAGGGAAAAACAACTCACCAGCCTAGTTTGCAGCACGCACCCGCTCAGGGTTGAAAACATCTGACGTGCAGCTTTGCAGCTTCTCCTCCGTATTCTTCTCTGTATGTCGATGTTTTATTCCACATGCTTGAAGCAGAAACATCTGTGAATGACATGCCAAACTTGGATAAAGGGCTGAACTGTCAGCTCTCATCAATCTCACTTCAGTTTTCATCTTTTTTTTCTAATTCGAAGTTTCATCTTATTGGCGGCCCCATGTGCTGTGAATATTTGTCTGTGAGTCATGACTTATTTTGATTTTAAAATTGAAAACAGTTCCCAGGTGTCTTCATAACACCGCTGTGATATTCACACTATGCCCGTGCAAGTGAGCGACTGGACCTCTGACATTTGGATTTTGGCCTGTTTTACTGCTGCTACCCCCCACTTCCCCCGTCCCTTTCCCGCTCAGAGAGGGAGCTAAAGTGAGGCTGTTACTGTAAGGATTCGACCACCGTGTTGACTTCTTCACAGAGCAATCAAGTATGCGCCTCTTATCAGAAGCTAAAGTAATTAGCGGATGCTAATCTGTGCATCTAACAGTCAATGCAGCTCTGTTTACCAATCGGATTTGAAATGATAGCAGGGGTGTTGCACACATAGGGTTGGAGGTTTCTTCACGGTTGTGTTTCAGACAGTATAGAATGGTGGCCAGACTTCGACCATCACTCGAAAGTGGCTCTGGATCTTTACCCACCCTAGCTGACAAGTTATGGACGGTAAAACTCAGTATAGCTTGTGTTTATTATGTAAATGTCGCACTGTTACGTAGAGATATTTTCAGAAATTGGTCGATACCAAAAGATTTATTTGGTTGTTTAATTTCACACTTGGTCCCAACTATTTCTAAACAAACAATTAAAAGGCCACTTTTACATAATGCAGTACATATGTCGGTCTTAAGCAGCAGTCTGTAAAGAACAATACATTTTGTTTAATGCGGGATTTCACTTACTGTTGTGAAGTACCATTTACTTGCAAAACAGTGGGATCAAATCTAATTGGCTGCAGAAAATGCACATTTTTAGGTGTGACAAAAGCATGGTTGAGTCAAGTCAATGAATGTTTGCGCTTAATACAAACAACATATGCCCATGTTACAACATTAGGTCTTATATTAAAAAAAAACAAATATATATATATATATATATGTATATATATATATATATATTTTTTTTTTTTTTCGTGTGGAAAACTATTGTGAACCGGAACACTAGTGCTAACGCCACATATGAGGTGTCCTGGCTGGCCCACCATTATTATAGAACACTAAAGTAGGCTATCCATGGTTGTCATGGCAATGACAGAAATGCAATTCTATACACTACAAGAACAATTTTGCTTCTTTAAGTTCAAATGACTACATATTATGGGTTTAAAACACTACATGTCCATTCCATTTTCCTATTTACTTGTGTTACCTCTTTCAAATTGATTTTAGCAGCAGGAAAAAACAAATTCTGATCATCAACCTCAATGTTCACACACATCTTTTTCCTACCGTTCTGTGTGCCAAACAAATTTGTCCACTCTGCCACTGAGTGATCAATCCTGCTCAACAAAGCGTCAGCCAGTAAAACAGCCTGCAGCTGGATCGATGCCACACGCCAGCAATGTACAGTGTTTATATGAAAAGTGACATTGAAGCACTTTAAAGTGTTTTTGGGCTTTCGGCTCGATTGACCTCGATGGCTGTAATATTTGTGGGATTAATCCACTAAAGTGTTGGGAGACAGGATTGAAAAAAATGACATTCAGGTTTTTGTTTTGTTTTTATTTCTTGCTGTTGAATTTCAAATCAGGTCAAATTTGACTCGAACAGTATGTACCGGTATGTAGAGTATGTATGCGGACGTACACCAACAATCCAGATCCACATTCCAAAGTATCACACTGTATCCCCCTCGTACTAAGATTTCGTCTGAGGCTCGTCGCTATAGTGGTCCTAGTGGAGGGGATTTAAACTGTTGTCGCGGTTCCATGTCGTCGCTCGACTATGTGGAATGTGAGCAGTTGTCGCATAATGTATATTTGACCCAGCAGCAGCGGGTACCGCTGATCTGCATTGGGCTAATTTTGGCACTCAACTGGATGGTTATTGACATGGACTAAAGGCATCATTCACTGAACTCCAACTGTGAAGCTGTTGAGGGCATTACTAGCACATTTGATAGAAATCGTATGAAAATGTTTCACGAAGTAATGTTAGCGTTTTTGTTGACGACTACATGCTAGCTGTGTTAGCTTCCATACAAACTGGTCAACACCAAACTTCGATATCAAAAAACAGAAGAGAAGACTTGCCTTGAATTTACACATGCTTGATTTAATCATTGTAAAGTAATTTCAGCTGAGTCATCTCGCGCACCTTTTTTTCTCTTCCTCTACATAGCTAAAAAGTTTCTAGTTACAGGTTAACATCACAAAATGTCATTCATTTCTGGAAGGACCCACAAGCTACATTTTTTTAGATAGACCTTTAATGTTGTATCGTTATAGTTTTGTGATTGTGCGCTATAGTTTACGACCCTAGATATCATTGTAACTGCATGTTTGCCCCCCCCCCCCCCCCAAAGTAATAAAAGGATCTCACAAATCTTGATTCAGGCTCATGCTTACCTTGAGGAGGTAAAGGTACGTTTTTTTGTTTTGTTTTTTGGAATCCCTCTCTGTCATTAGTAAGATGTTTTTAAAGTTACCTGCACCTTTCCGTACCTGCCCTTTAAAGAGAACCCTCAGATTATGGCAAACATTAGGCAGGCAAGAAAGAAAAACAGAATAATGTGGAGGAGGAGAGACTGAATATGCAGTCTTCATTTATGTCCTATCTTATTGTACTGCAGTGGATTTTAATTAGTCGAAGCCACTGTAACATTATGCACAGTCTAAACATTTAATTCAGTGAATAGTCACGTTCCACTCGCGTACCGCACTTTGAGAAGCGCAATTCCATTAAATATAAAGACCAGGCGCAAGGAATATTTACATAGTAGAAGAAGCCTTTTCAGTTGCCTTGGGGACTATAACTTGTCTTTGCAATGCGTTTTGGGACCGCTCATTGGTTTGTAGTCAACATTTTTTTCCCCATTACAAACAATGAAAATAGAAATAATCCTTCCAGTAGTCCAAATGTAAAAAAAAACCCAAAAACATTTTAACATTATATACTGTCATACAAATGGACTACTTTTTTTCCTACTGCAGTGGAATAATTACTCCCCGTTTAAGACACTGTAGTAGACCGACTACTTTTGTCTACGTGGGTTAAAAGGAGATTTTGGCAATTTATATCAGACGAATTGTAATTTCTGACTTTTCTGGCTTTTTAAAAATATTATTTTACTATTGGAATGATTTAATAGGATTTGTTTTGGTGGGCATCAATATGTCTGGAAATTCAGGGTTTTTTTTTGGTGTGGGGGGGAATTATAGTAATACTAAAAATATATAAGTATTCAAATAAAATTCAACTTTTCTAACTAATCATAAAGGATTTATTTAGAAATATTTTAGAAATACTGTATATGTATTTCAGGTGCTTGAGTATTTGAAACAGAGTTGCGCCCAACACAGTAAAATATATGATATGACAAATAAAATAATAGTATTCAAATGAAATTCAACTTTTCTAACTAATCATAAAGGATTTATTTAGAAATATTTTAGAAATACTGTATATGTATTTCAGGTGCTTGAGTATTTGAAACAGAGTTGCGCCCAACACAGTAAAATATATGATATGACAAATAAAATATCTCATAAAAAGTGTAGTTATTTTTCAATTAGATGATGAATTATTACCTGTGTTCTTGAAAACATAAGAAACTTGAAAATAATTGCTCTGCTTGACAAAAATGATGGCACCTAAATGTCCTTCAATTCTGCAATAACTGATAAATCTACACTATTTTAAAATACTGAAGGTACAACAACAACAATACTTAGCAGTATTAGCCATATTTAAAATACCTTCTTCATGTCACGTGAACTCTTTGAAGTTGATGGGGGGGACTCTTGGCTTTCTTTCTATCATGCTCAACAATGCGTTTTGTTCTCGGCCGTGCTTTGTCAAGGCGGCGTGGTGGCGAGAGGAGCTAACGTTTCTGCAGAGAGGCGAGGAACATAATCGGGTGGTTGCCGCGGGAACGTGAAACGTGATCGTTGAAACAAGTCAAGGTGCCTGGTACCTGCAGCCTCTCAACTCTGGCAGATGATTAGCCCTGAGTGGGGTATTACGCCAAGATCAGGGGAGAAAAGTTGACAATAGGGATGAGGAAAAAAAAGTTTTAGCCTATCCCGGTTCTCTCTTCATCTTTTTCTTTTCTTTTTTTCCGCCACTGACAGCAGCATCTGCGCTCAAGACATTACCCTGCCTTTTATGGATATGTTTGAGCGAGCGGAAATAAGTTTCATATTGTTGTTCCCTCTAAAGTGAATTTGAAATTCAGTCTTTATATATGCCGCCCTATTACATGTGAGCAATTGTGTGGCAGATCTCATGAAAAGTACAAGTATGGCAACTCATGTTGATCAAAAAGCGTAAACTGTCTACGTCCTATAAATCATTGCTGTTGGGCAGAAACCAAATCTATGTCCAAAGTTGGTCAATTTCATATTAGTAATTATTACATAACGTGACAGTATGATGATGAACCTAAAACTGCAAATGGAATGCAGTAAGGATCAAGAATGGAAAGAAAATTATTATTTATTATTATGAATTATTACTGCTGAGTACAATATTAAATCTCGTAGGTACTGTGCAGGATATATGATAATTATATTCATACTGTGTGTCTAAATTTAGCTAATGTATGTTGACTAACTTCATCCATCCATTTTTTTTATAGTGCTTGTCCTGGTTACCATTAATCACAGGGAACATATAGACAAACAATCACAGTCACATTCATACCTGTTTATTAATTTAGTCTCCAGTGAACCTAACATGCATTTTTTTTTTTTATGTGGGAGGAACCCGAAGTCGACAAAGAAAACCCACAGAACATGGAAACTTTCCAGAGGAGAGCTGAAGCTGAGATTGAGGCAGATATGTTGACTGCGATACTATTGGACGGACCTAGATGAAAATACATGCAGTGGTCCTCTGAGATGGATGGAGAAGTGACCTGACATACAAGGTTTTCGAGATATGAGCTGTCTTTCGGATGATTTTATTTGTGTGTGTGTGCTTTGACTTGAAGCAAACATTTGAGATCCGAGCAGCGTGTGGTGACAATCAAACTCACTTCTCAACAAGTAGCAGTTTACCGATAGTGAACAATTCTTTAAAAAAGAGACTTCCAGCTGCTTACTACCACTCCCAGTTGAAGTTTATTATTATTACTACCACATAGCTTTACATTAAGAAACTCCACTTAGCTTAATGGTAACAAACAATGCAAAACGCCATAATGAATAACGAATATTAACGAAAAGTGTCGGTGTCACAGTGTTAGAACCCTTTAAGCAACACATTTTTGAACACAAATGGTGGAGCAACACAATGTATACAAATAGTATAACAATACTCAAAGGCATATATTCTTTATCCTCTCCAAAAATGACTAATATAGCAGCTTACTGTATGTCTGTATTATAATGCCTCCAAGTCGCCAAGGCGTACAGACCAGAAGGAGTACTACAATGTCCATCAACTGAAACAAAAATTGTGGCAAAAACGGTTTAATTGTTAACATTTAATTATTACTGTATGTTTTTATAAAGTAAAACATAAGCGCTATTTTTCTAATTAAAAACACAATTTCTGGGCGGCGGCTGGAATGGATTAATGGCATTTCCATTTATTTAAAATGGGGAAAGATGATTTGGTCAAAGAAGGAATTCAACTCAAGGCACCACTGTATACAGTCTGGAGCTATTATGAGGACGTACGGAGGTGATGATTTTGCTATAATGGGCTCACTGTGTGTTTTTCCACAGCATAGGTGCTCTTGCTATTTAGTGTGATTTATAATTGAAACCGCAGAATCGGCCTCTTGTATTGCCTCTCCAGTTGGAAGGTGTCAAGTCAAGGTCACCCCCCCCCTCTCTCTCTGTCTTTCTCAATAGTGTCATTGTTTTCTTTCTGTGCAGCAAAGTACTCAAGTCTGTTTGGCAACTTAAAACAGTGTAGCTTTGCAGGGAGCCTTCTCTCTCATGAAATCGAGGCACGCAATAGTATTTCAAGGCTGTCGTGCCCTGCAGTATCAACGGGTTGGTCCATCTGGAGCACTGTTTACATTGCGGAGGATCCCGCTCCTTCCTCGGGCGTCGTCTGCTGAATGGCGTGGCGGACACTGGAAGTCACACTCGTCCCAGTACAGTCCGCATTCCAGCCAAACTACAATAATCGGTACGCCACGAATGTTTTACGCTGAATTTTAAAAGTGAGGAATAGCATTTCTCTGCCTTCACGGTCAAGCTTATTAACCTTTATATGTTGTTAATTTTCCATGTACATATTGTACAATATGTTCCGGGTCAGTTTTGATCCAGGCCAAGAACATCCTCATAATAATTACCTATATGAAATTGTGAAGCAGATATTGTCAAGTTGTATGAATAGACTGTCAGACATTCATAAATGTTTCAGAGAAAAGGAAAAGTGTTTTTATTTGCTACATTGCTGGTACTTGTCTTTGCAGGTGCAGATCATGCACCTGTTTCAAGGCACCTTCTGACCTTTATGTGTTCCTTATGTTTAGTATGTATGACTTTTCTTATGCGGTTTTGAGATTCCCCCATGACCCTTCAAAGACAAACAGGTGCATGTTTCTGTGCAAGCCTGTGCAAATGACAGTTCTCTCAACTTCCCTCTTGAACACAGCTGCGACTGTCCCATAAAAAAAATAAAAAATATATATATACAGTTTCAAGATTCCCTCTATTATCACCATATTCTTTGATTTAACATAGGTTGGTAAATCTAGAATCCATTTTAGTAGACATGGATCAAATTTGACATTTTTGAATGTTTTTATTTTTTTGTGTTTTGGGTCACTTTCCAAAATGATGACAATTTCAGGGTGAAAGAATGAGATTTAGAGCCCCATTTTCATGACTGGCGCAAATCCAGCGCTGCGAGGAGGCAAGGCTCGACTCGATTTGATAATTTCGTGGACCAGTGTACCCCCAGTGCATTTAAAAGTGAGACACCTGTGCTGGTGTGGGCGTGTTCACAGCCGATTTCCCCAATCATTCTTTCATTCCCTTGAAAAGCATCACAATATGGAGACATCTCTATTATGTGGAAGAGGACACGGCGATCAGTACTTGACGGGAGCATTGAACATTAGTACCTTTATTAATTACAGAATGAGCTGGTGAAAACCGCTGGTGACTTACTTTAAATACGAGCCCGCATACCTTGTACAATATGAAAGGGTTAAAGTCCATACAACACATGCAGTGTTTGTTGGTTACATGACTGATCCTTTTAAGGGTCAAATCGGCATATGATAACGTCACATTTCTATTATGCACTTTCTAGACTGGTTTCTGGACATTTGGATTCAGTAATCTTATTTGAGAGGTCTTATTTAAACATAATTAGTTTTGACAACCCCCCCGCTGAGTCTTAGAAGGAAACAGGATGGCAGACACGTGGCAGATGTAAGATGTCCATGTTTCTTATAAAGGCCTAGCCTTATTTATTTCAAATTACATGTCTCTGTGATTTGTCGCTGTTGTTTCATCCAGTCGGCCAGCATCGTTGTGATTCCGGCGTCTGGATTCTGAATAACTTTTGTTATTGCAGATTAGTACAACAGAAAACAACTACATCGACTCATATGTAGTAATAGTGCCATGTAATAGATAATTGATTCATCCCGATGGGAGCGATGGGCTTCAAACACAAGCCTCCGAAGAGACTGGAGCCTTTATCCAGCGCCTTAGACCCCTTGGCCACACTACCCATAGGAGTTTGAACCCGGACCGGACATTACATCCACACAATAATGAGTTCCAATAGGCTGGTCAGAAAGTGATCAATTCAAGTTTAGTCAAGTTTATTCACAGAGACCCCAATTCACAAAAGAATCTCCGAGGGCTCAGAATCAATGACATCCGTGGTCTAGACCCCTCCATCCGGGCAAGGAAAAACTCTCAGAAAACCCTTTTGGGGGGGGGGGGGGGGGGGGGCCTTGAAAAGGGATAACAGCTAGAGGGAGTCCCCTTCAAGTATGATCAGGGTACAGTAGATGCCGAGTGGGGAGAGAGGAGAAGCGGCAGTAAAACAGGCCAAAATCCAGATTTCCAGGGGTAAGGCAGTGCAAGAGACTAGATACGTACATACTTAGTGTGGTTAAACCAGAGACAAGTCTTAAGTTGAGAATTCAAAACCATGTTTACTCTTAAGGTTGTAGTTTGCAACTGAGTTGCATCATACTGACAGCTGTTTCTAATATTTTGTCCACCTCTAGGAAATGAAGTACAATATAACAACTTTCTGACTGTGTCAATCAATTGAGCATTTTCCTTACGAGCTGGCACAATTTTTTACTGCTAAGTTGATTTTAGGGCGGCACGGTGGGTGACTGGTTAGCACATCTACCTCACAGTTCTGAGGACCGCGGTTCAAATCCCGGCCCCGCCTGTGTGGAGTTTGCATGTTCTCCCCGTGCTTGGGTGGGTTTTCTCTGGGCGCTCCGGTTTCCTC
Source organism: Phyllopteryx taeniolatus (assembly GCF_024500385.1). Taxonomy (NCBI): domain Eukaryota; kingdom Metazoa; phylum Chordata; class Actinopteri; order Syngnathiformes; family Syngnathidae; genus Phyllopteryx; species Phyllopteryx taeniolatus. Next base: position 17,502,776 of record NC_084506.1, read on the forward strand.
CCACATCCCACAAACATGCGTGGAAGGCTCTAAATTACCCGTAAGTGTGAATGTGAGTGCGAATGGTTGTTTGTTTCTATGTGCCCTGCGATTGGCTGGCGACCGGTTCAGGGTGTACCCCGCCTCACGGCCGATGATAGCTGGGATAGGCTCCAGCAGCCCGCGACCCTAGTGAGGAGAAGCGGTAAAGAAAATGGATGCATGGAAGTTGATTTGAGATATTAGTGTTTTGAGTTAAGAGTGTGGTCAGAAAATAAATTAAACTCGTACGTACCACTGTATTTGTATTTGATCACATTAAATTGTTCAGGTGTCCCTAATGTTGTGACTGGTGAGTGCACCGTGTAAGCTTTACACAGTGGGTTACTATCATTTGTTAAACAAACAGTGATCTCGTTGACCCGTGCATTAGCGACACTATTAAAACTGCTCAAGTGCTTCATTGAAGCTTACTTCTGCCTTGGTATGAAATATGAATAAACAGATAAATGCAAATGAGCGCTCAGAAAAAACAAATGTTTTAGCTTCAGTTGACATACTGTTTGCTTTGTGTTTGTAACCTCACGGGATACGCTGCCCATTACGTGCATATCGTAATGGTTTGTAGACCATGCTGTAGTGACAATCAAGCCAAATTTAAGCATTTTCCCACCCTTGTGATCGAAGTCGGCAAAGACCCGATTATCAGATGTCTCTAAAAATGTATCCTGAGCGATTATGGTGCGGTGTGGGGTGTTAAAAGCAATTTTTCATCCTCCGTGATAATAATCGTAAATATTAAATGTTCAGGCGGCACGTTGGACAACAGGTTTTCACATCTGCCTCACAGTTCTGAGGACCGGCGGTTCAAATCCCGACCCCGCCATGTTCTCCCCATGCCTGCGTGGGTTTCCTCCGGGTACTCCGGTTTCCTCCCACATCCCAAAAATATGCAGGGTCGGTTAATTGAAGACTCTAAATTGCCCGTAGGTGTGGATCTGAGTGTGAATGGTTGTTTGTTTCTATGTGCCCTGCGATTGGCTGGCAACAGGTTCAGGGTGTACTCCGCCTCTCGCCCGAAGATAGCTGGGATAGGCTCCAGCACGCCTGCGACCCTAGTGAGGAGAAGCTGAACGGAAGATGAATGAATGAATGAATTAAATGTTCAATATTTAGTTGTGAATTCCGCAGACTCTGTGATTGTGACGCGAAATGGAATGATAGCCAATCAGCAAGACTTGAAGGTTGAATCCCACTTCGGACTGACCTTTGGGCAGCAGTAGCTAAGCCTGTAAAAACCTGGGCTGTGGAGTTGGAGGATTCGAGTCCCACTACAGAAAGAAAATGTGTGAATGACTTGGACTCGAAAAACAGCAACTTGTTATTAGAGAGATGTTATTTTCCCTGTTGGCTACTGTCGAGGTCCCCTACATCTTACAGGTCAATGTGCTGTTTCTCCAGTACACAATCCACGATAGCCCTACTTCCCGGAGGTAGAAGCTCGCGATCTCCGATGGCGCGAGTGCACAAACCCTTACATGTCGTCTGACTGAGGCAGAGTGATTGAAAACACAGGCTAAATGGCTCAAATGACAATTTAGCCTTCTTCGCTACCGCCGTACTTTGAATGTGTGAAGTGGCAGTTGAAAAGATGATGTTGCGTGGGGTAAATTGTTCGCAAGGGAAACGGAACGTGGGCCGTAATTCATATTTCAACGGTTAAGTGAGACTGTGAGTGTGACAGCAGTGCCAAATATACTAACCCCTTACAACTGTTCTCCTTTGCTTGCTGCCATGGCAGGAGATCTCCAAATGACCTTATTCAGAGGTTGATTATCTGCATGCTTTGCGAGCACTACAAAGTAACCACCGGTCACGCAATGATATCCCTTGTACACGCATCATATGAAATCCATTGTGACAGCAAACCTCACAGGTGATCTAATTCATCCACTGGTCCGCTTATGCCCACTGAGGGCATTTCACAGTTATCAGATCGCACAAATTGAATTTGGAGCGGCTCCAAAGGAGTGCCTCCTCCTGTCCTCCGTCCACTCCTCTCCCCGTCCTTTTGCTGAGCGCAGCCTATGATGTAATGCTCTTGCTGATGTTCCAGCAACCCCCACTCCTGCTTCTTTTTGCTTTTTATTTTTTTATATATTTCCTCCCCTCCCCATTCCAATCTGCTGCTCTGGCTGCATGTGTGAGACGGCTTGCCGGTTCAGCAGCATCCTTCGGGCTTCTCACGGGGATCCCTGCAGGAGCTTCTTCGCCGCTTGTCACCGCCTGAAACGAGAGCCTCAAGACCTGTTCTGCTAAAAGGTAATTGTTTGAGAAAACAAGACTGTGTGCAAAGAATGTGAGGAGAGGTGATGGACACCGGCTTTGAGATTGAGAGTACAATTTGCTGCTGATTCAATCGGTGTGGTCGCAGGAAGCTTTTGGTCGCCACGGCGTTGGCTGCCATGGCAATCGCTTCCCCTGTGTGTGTGTGTGTGTGTGTGTGTGTGTACGTGTACGTGGTTTTTGCTTTCCATGGTAAAAGAGGAGACATACTCGCTCATATTGCAACTACTCTACTGTGTAGTATTGTCTGCATTTGCATATTGCAAGCGCACACGGATAGATGACATCATTGTCCAACACTTGAAAGATTTTCTAAGTGAGTCCGCTGCTATCTGATGATCTCCAATCCAAAAATTGGGCATGTTCAAAGAGAAGTCCAGCGCCTGATGGGGTTGTGTGGCCTTATCTGCATGCAATTTTTTTTTACATCCGCGCAAAAGAGGGGACGCTCTGTGGCGCATTACGTCAACTCCCGCTCGCAAGTCCTGCACCGACTGGCAGTGTGTATTGCTGGCAGAAGTGTGCGCTTCTTTCAGCCTCGGATCGCAGAGCGTTTGACTCGGCAGGAGTTGCCTTTGCCTTAAAGTCAGATGCTAAGTTAATATTTCATGTCTCGCCTGCCCCACATGTAGATAGCGGTCATGACTAATTCATCCTCAGGATTTTCCCTCTTTGACATCACTCTTTTTTTTTAAACATCCTTTTGTTTGAAACCACCAGTGTAACTGATTGGTTTAGACTCTCTCATGTACTGAGTTGGGCAAACCACAACCTTTCGGGGGTGAATGTGCTTCTTGGAAACGATAAGGGGGAAACCCATTTGTACTTTTACACTACAAACACCACGGTGGTTATTGATCTTTCCAGTTCAGCGTGTTATCCTCCAGTTGCAGACCAATAATGTAACCGCAGCTGTCTGTAATGAATATATACAAAAGGTCACTGATGGTGTAATGGTTCATTCGCCTGACTTCTGTGCAGGCAGCGATGGTTCAGTTCCATCTCAGTGATAATGTGCGTGTAAGAGCTAGTGTGATGTGATTGACTGGCAGCCAGTCCAGGGTATAGTCTGCCCGTGAGCTCCAGCTCCCCTTGACCCTGAACAGGATAAGCGGCAGTGCTGGGAAAGTTAAGTTCACCATTCCGAAAATGAACTAGTTCATAGTTCTTTTTTCCCCCTCAATATGTTGCTGCGAGCGATTACCCTGAAAATACTGGCATTTCCCCATTTTTGCCACCCATTCAGTCATCTTCCCAAACTCTTTTTCAAAGGTGAGCGATGCAATCAATACAACATTGCGCTGAGAAAACCTGTCTACTGTATATAGGTGGAAATTAATCTGCACACACTTAACCTCACGCGCTGCCTTGCTTCTGCAATGAAGCATTACAGCGATCGATTTTAACAAAACAAGCCTACTCAAATGTATCTAACCTCACTATTTTCGCTCGTTATTGTCTTAAAATAACATCCAGACTTTCAATATACTGTAAATGACAATTAAGCTGCAGAACATGTACTAGGCCGTATCTCTTTCGCTGACGTCAACAGGCCCAAGGAGCTTTGGACCTTAATGCGGGTGGGTGGGGGCAAAATCTGGCTGAAAATCAAATATGTCATCAGAAAACAAGCCTAAAATTACAACTGAGTCTATTTTGGGCGGAATTTGTTCTGCAGACATCATTTCCATCATCATCCACATCAAGTCCAGAATTATGGAATTAGTGGCAATGTTCACAGCATTGGAAAGGTCCTTCAACTATATTCATAATTTCATATTGTGAACCTAATGGAATAATTATCCAAGTCATTTTTAACTTACTGTCCCAAAAAATACCGACGTGGTTTCTAAAATTTTTTTATTTTTCTTTATATCTATACTGATAGCTTTCTAATTAATTACAGTGCGGACTGATAGAAGTGTTTTACTATTACTACTCTTTTCAACTACTGTACTGATTAATTTTACTGAATGGAGAATTTATTGTTCACTTAATGAGTCTTCATCAAATAATTAAAATTGGAACAGTCTAAAAATCCCACTTTGCCACTTGAGCATGATAAACTACTTAATTGATATGATAATTAATACTTTTTTTAAACAGATGAGTTAATTGCCTTGGCACTACAGTAATACTAAATGAAAGGAAAGACAGCAATTGTATCATCTCACTATTCAAAAAGATCACATGGGCATCTTGTATTAAAATCCAATTTGCAGTTTATAGATCTTTGACACGGAGAAATGTTTGGCAATGGTTTCATTACTGAATCCATTTTTTACCCCCCATGAAAATGCTTGATTAAATTCCCCCCCATGTCGGTCGTCTGTTCCTGTACGTGGTGGTGCTGCGTGTACGCATGGGGGAGGGGGAACCCGACACAGACCGTACAGGCAAGTTGATCCGCTGCCATGGACTTGTTGGCCCACCTGAGGAGAATCTGGGCTTTTCCTCCTGCATAGTTTGATGGCCTGTTTTGGAGCGGCGCCAGCGACTTGTTTAACAAATTGTTAATCCAATTAACAATTTGGCACTTGGCTGTCCAAATGTTTGTCTCTCTCTTTTTTTTCAAGAGAAACACAGATTAGAGAGGACCAAAGGGCATAAACTACCATTTGACAGTGGTACATTGACCTACGAGTGACTCAAGTTTTTCCAGATGCGAATCATCGCTTTGCTGTTTTTTTTCTTCTTTATTTGCTAGCAAAAAATCTGAGTTGCGAGCACTAGCTAGGATGGCAGCGAACGTCACAACAAGCAACAATTTGGCAGATAGTGAAGTTGTTCAAAAAAGGCTTCAAGCTGTCCATTGCCAGGCCCACTTGAAGTTTACTGTAAAACTAAACATAAAACAAAGAGAATTACACTTTGTGTATTCAACCAAACCCCATTAACTTTGTCTTACGAAGGTCTACTAGCTTAATGCTATACACAATGCAAAACACAAGAGGTGGGCTAACGAAACTAGCTTTTATGTCATATTAAACCTTTAAAACAACCTACATTTGAACACAAGAAGTAGCAACACATGTAGACAGACAAAATAACACTCTCAGGGGTACAGTATATTCTCTATCGCTGCAAAAAACAACTGATATTACTGCATCTTGGTTTTCGAAGGTCTTCTGTGTTTCATCATCAGATCTACATGTAGTATGTTTGTATGTAACATACTGCCCCCTAGTGGCCAGGGCGCACACACAAACTGGATTAGCACAATGCCCATTGAAGTATCCCGATGCAGAAAATGTTTAATTCTTTCCATTCTGTTTAATTATGTTATTATTGTATGCTGTGCGAGTTTTGTTTGTTTGTTTTTTGTTTTGGAACGCTGTCACGGATCGATGGCATTTCAGTGGGGGAAGATGATTCGAGATATCAGTGTGATCACTGAAAACTCATAATTCAAGGCACCATTGTATCAACCTCTCATTCGACTGCTGTTCCCTGTAGTGGTTAAGAACTAAATTACCAAACTGTCAAACTCTGGTTCAGTCGAAACACAATGACAGTAAAGAATACAGCAAGTAGCCAGATAATTAAATGTCCAATGGTGAGACAGGTCAGAAAAAAATCAGTAAAAACAAGCTTATTGCACACAAAATGGAAGGGAATTGAAACCATTTTGTTCTTTTTATTATTTTTTTTTTTATTATTATTTGATTATTACTTTAAAAAGTCAAAATCCTCAGATTTCAGCCTCTCAAAGTGTGAATGCTTTCTGATTTCCGTAGTCCCCCAGGAAAGCAAACTAGTAATCTTTGCGAACACGACAAGCATGGACATCAGCTGACTTAGTAAAACGAATCAATATTTTTGCTCATTTTCTAAAATGTTTTTATTTTTCACAACTATGTACACAGTATTAGCAAATGAAGTTGGGCCTGTCTCCCCACCAAAACACACACTGAGACATGTGACTGGCAGTGCCGGGAACTCCAGTAGCAGTTTCAGCCTGCTGAGTAATAGTCACAGTGAAAATGAGCATGTGCGCACCAGTCTAATGAAAGGCCCCAAGGTGAGTCACATGTATGTATTACCTCACTGCCAGGGTGGGTGGGAGACGGGCATCCGGGATCTTCTGCCACAAAGGTGTCAAGCTGAAACCGCACAGATACATTTACTCCCTCAGAGATATTGAAAAAAATAAAATAAAATAAAATCCAGCGGCACGGTGGAGGACTGGTTAGAGCATCAGCCTCACAGTTCTGGGGACCGGGGTTCAATCCCCGGCCCCACCTGTGTGGAGTTTGCATGTTCTCCCCGTGCCTGCGTGGGTTTTCTCCGGGCACTCCGGTTTCCTCCCACATCCCAAAAACCTGCATGGTAGGTTCATTGAAGACTCTAAATTGCCCGTAGGTGTGAATGTGAGTGCAAATGGTTGTTTGTTTGTATGTACCCTGTGATTGGCTGGCAACCAGTTCAGGGTGTACCCCGCCTCCTGCCCGATGATAGCTGGGATTGGCTCCAACACGCCCACGACCCTACTGAGGAGAAGCGGCTCAGAAAATGGATGGATGAAAATAAAATCCTCCATACACCAAATCATCTGAATTTAGCATGATGGACCATATGTGTTTCTTTTAGGCTGGATTTACACTGCAGGTCCCCAGTGCCTAATGCCAATTTAATGCCTTATATGGGGTTTTAATGTATTATATATTTAAATGTCTATTTCCATGTACCTTTCAATGTACATTTCACTCCCATATTGGATATGGCTGTGTTTATACTGACGGAGCAGATTTTATGCTGTTGGAAATACATATTGGTTAAGCTTCCATGCTTTTAAAAAAATAATAATAATAACTACAAGCAGTCAATGTACATGCAAACAGCAAAATATGTGAGCTTGCTGACAGGGTGGACATTTTTGGCTAATCTTAGCATTTAATGACCACATGGTGGACTTTCACTTTGTAACAACATTTGGCAAACTGAGTGTGTACTGTTCAACACATCTCTTTTAAATTTCTAAAATCTTTTTATAGCAATTGATATTTCACTATGTGGACATGCAAAGCTTGACAACCTCCAACTACACACATAATATGAGGAAAATTACGAAATACAAGTATAAATATTTACTGTATTCTACAACTATCCACTGTTTGAGCCTACATTCAAGAAAGACAAAATGCTGGCCGTAATGGCACTGAAAACATCCGAAGGTTTCTTAAAGGGGCAGCAACCCCTTAATGACAGTGGACAACAATTTCAGGGACAGATGCAAAATGTTAAATATGATTATGAAAATAGAATATACGCAATAAAAATGATTTGATTTAGCAAATAATTTGTCGCGGACAACAAAACCATCTAATTTTTAAAATGATATATTTTGTATCATTTAACATCTTATTTCACACACTGTAGTTAGCATAGCAGTGTGTGGGACATGATACAATCATGTGCATCCAATGGGGAAGAAAAGGTATAAAATGAAGGAAACACATTTTAAGAGACTTATCATTGTATTGGTATGTGTGCAAAATGCAAATAAATCTTTGTCCACTTAAGAGCTCAGAGTTTGATTATTCTGTTACATTTTGATGAAACCTAAGTGATTCTGATGATACCAAAGGCACTTCCTAGTCATACTGACCTTGATCTTTCTTGTAAGCACTAAGATAATGAGGAAAAACACTAAAGAAGAGATACACATGTGATGTATCGCCTTTTACTGTTGCGTTAAATCCCCATTGAACAGAGCCCAGCTTACGCGGTTGAGCTGTAAACCCACAATGAATCTCAATGACACAGCCAAGCATTATAACGTGCAAGAGTAATGGCATGATGCTGTGACTTGGCGGCGATTTCGGCCTCTGATAGTACAGTCTGGTCAGTTTTCACTGGCTGTGAAAAAGGGGGCACAGATGGCAGCAATGTGAGATGCGTCAAACTCTAGGGCGTCACATTATCTCCGTTAGAGGGGTCACAAAGCAGTGGAAAAAACAGTTATGCGTTGTTTGGTCTGCACTGTGTGTTTAGACTTCTGGAGGCGATCTGTGTAGCAGGTGGTCATGCTCAAGGAGAGTTGTGCTAACAGCGGAATAAGACGTCGCCCGTGGCCCGTGACAGCCAGTGACAGGACGCAGGCTTTTGTGAATTAGCACTAATTCAAAATCCCGACGCCGCCACCCCCCCTTGAACTTGTCTTTGCATCTTCCTCCACAGCACATGCCTAAAATGTATAATTAGCATCTGCTATTTTAGAAACAGCCGTGCCCGTCTCAACACCCTGCCAGCCCACACTTCTCTGTTTACCCGAGAAATATTTTCTGGAGAATGAATGACTTGAAAAAAACTTTTTAACAAGTTGCAGTACTGTCGGAAATTTCTTGTGAATGTTGTGAAATGTCATTTATCAGGCGAAATTATGATGATTTGAAGACTATGTACTTCATTGTCTTCCTTTATGGCGGTGTTTCCTAACATTTATTGAGCCAAGGCACATATTTTACATTTAAAAAAATCTCATGGCACACCACCACACAAAAATATAGATAATATATAATATAGTATATACCGTATTCTTAAATAGTAAAGATTTCATGTCAATTTACTCACAAATGTACTTACCGCTACTCAGTTTGAAATCTGGGCCTGCTTTGTGGAGCACAAAGTTATTATTCTGTTGAATTGGAATAGGTGAATACACAGGTTAATTACACCAATGGTCAGAGCAATTAACTTGATGATGTCGTTTCTGCTGAGATCAATGAAGATTACTTTTTTTTCTCTTCCTCTACATGGCTAAAAACGTTTAAGTAACAAGATTGCATTGAAAAACACAAATTATAAGCATAACTACTACTAGTATTTGAAATGATGTACTGTATTTCTGCATGTGTAATTGTTTTAAGAGTTACAAGGAAGACCCCTATGATGAAAAATATTAATGGATTGAGGTTTCCCTTGCTCGGACGTGGGTCACCCGGGCCCCCCTCTGGAGCCAGGCTTGGAGGTGGGGCTCGAACGCAAGCACCTGGTGGCCGGGCCTGCTCCCATGGGGCCCGGCCGCGCCCAGCATGAAAGGGTAACATGGGTCGCCCTCACCACCTGTGGGAAGGGCCATAGGGGTCGGGTGCAGTGCGAGCTGGGCGGTGGCCGAAGGTGAGGACCTTGGCGATCTGATCCTCGGCTACAGAAGCTGGTTCTAGGGATGTGGAATGTCACCTCTCTGGCAGGGAAGGAGCCCGAGCTGGTGTGTAAGGTCGAGAAGTTCCGACTAGATATATTCGGACTCGCCTCCACAGACAGCTTGGGCTCTGGTACCAGTCCTCTCGAGAGGGGTTGGACTTTCTTCCATTCTGGAGTTGCTCACGGTGAGAGGTAGGTGTGGGTATACTTATTGCCCCCTGGCTCGGCACCTGTACGTTGGGGTTCACCCCAGTCGACGAGAGGATAGCCTCCCACTGCCTTTGGGTGGGTGGATGGGTCCTGACTGTTGTTTGTGCCTATGCACCAAACAGCAGTTCAGAGGGGGACTCCATCGTTCTGCTGGGGGACTTCAACGCTCACTTGGGCAATGACAGTGAGACCTGGAAGGGCGTGATTGGGATGGAAGATTAGGAAGACAAAGGCAGAGCAGAGAACCATGTGGTGGAAGCTGAGAACACAGGACGAGTGTTGTGCAGCTTTTCGGAAAGAGGTGAGACAGGCTCTCGGTGGACAGGAGGAGCCTCCAGAAGACTAGACCACTGCAGCCAAGGTGATCAGAGAGGCAGGCCGGAGAGTACTTTGTGTATCTTCTGGCAGGAAAGGAGAGAAAGAGACTTGGTGGTGGAACCTCACAGTACAAGAAATCATACAAGGAAAAAGGTTAGCTAAGAAGAAGTGGGACACTGAGAGGACCGAGGAGAGGCGAAAGGAATACATTGAGATGCGACACAGGGCAAAGGTAGAGGTGGCAAAGGCCAAACAAGAGGCATATGATGACATGTATGGCAGGTTGGACACTAAAGAAGGAGAAAAGGATCTATACAGGCTGGCCAGACAGAGGGATAGAGATGGGAAGGATGTGCAGCAGGTTAGGGTGATTAACGATAGAGATGGAAATGTCTTGACTGGTGCCAGCAGTGTGCTAGCAAGATAGAAAGAATACTTTGAGGAGTTGATGAATGAGGAAAATGAGAGAGAAGGGAGAGTAGAAGAGGCAAGTGTGGTGGACCAGGAAGTGGCAATGATTAGTAAGGAGGAAGTTAGAAAGGCATTAAAGAGGATGAAAAATGGAAAGGCAGTTGGTCCTGATGACATTCCTGTGGAGGTATGGAAGCATCTAGGAGAGGTGGCTGTGGAGTTTTTGACCAGCTTGTTCAATAGAATTCTAGCGCGTGAGAAGATGCCTGAGGAATGGAGGAAAAGTGTGCTGGTGCCCATTTTTAAGAACAAGGGTGATATGCAGAGCTGTGGGAACGAAAGAGGACTAAAGTTGATGAGCCAGACAATGAAGTTATGGGAAAGAGTAGAGGAGGCTAGACTCAGGACAGAAGTGAGTATTTGCAAGCAACAGTATGGTTTCATGCCAAGAAAGAGTACCACAGATGCATTATTTGCCTTGAGGATGTTGATGGAAAAGTACAGAGAAGGTAAGAAGGAGCTACATTGTGTCTTTGTGGCTCTAGAGAAAGCCTATGACAGAGTACCCAGAGAGGAACTGTGGTACTGCATGCGGAAGTCTGGAGTGGCAGAGAAGTATGTTAGAATAATACAGGACATGTACGAGGGCAGCAGAACAGTAGTGAGGTGTGCTGTAGGTGTGACAGACGAATTTAAGGTGGAGGTGGGACTGCATCAGGGATCAGCCCTGAGCCCCTTCCTGTTTGCAGTGGTGATGGATAGGCTGACAGATGTGGTTAGACTGGAATCCCCGTGGACCATGATGTTTGCAGGTGACATTGTGAGTGAGAGCAGGGAGCAGGTGGGGGAATAGTTAGAAAGATGGAGGCATGCACTGGAAAGCAGAAGAATGAAGATTAGGCGAAGTAAGACCGAATATATGTGCATTAATGAGAGGGGTGGTGGGGGAAGAGTGAGGCTACAAGGAGAAGAGATAGCAAGGGTGGAGGACTTTAAATACTTGGGGTCAACCGTCCAGAGCAATGGTGAGTGTGGTCAGGAAGTGAAGAAACGGGTCCCAGCAGGTTGGAACGGGTGGAGGAAGGTGTCAGGTGCGTTACGTGACAGAAGAGTCTCTGCTAGGATGAAGGGCAAAGTTTATAAAACAGTGGTGAGGCCAGCCATGATGTACGGATTAGAGACAGTGGCACTGAAGAGACAACAGGAAGCAGAGCTGGAGGTGGCGGAAATGAAGATGTTGAGGTTCGCTCTCGGAGTGACCAGGTTGGATAAAATTAGAAATGAGCTCATCAGAGGGACAGCCAACGTTCGATGTTTTGGAGACAAAGATAGGGAGAGCAGACTTCGATGGTTTGGACACGTCCAGAGGAGAAATAGTGAGTATATTGGTAGAAGGATGATGAAGATGGAGCTGCCAGGCAAGAGAGCTAGAGGAAGACCAAAGAGAAGGTTGATGGATATCATGAGGAAAGACATGAGGGCAGTTGGTGTTCGAGAGGAGAATGCAGGAGATAGGCTTACATGGAAAAGGATGACGCGCTGTGGCGACCCCTAAAGGGACAAGCCAAAAGGAAAAGAAGAAGAAAACTGGCAGTTCAATACATGTGACAACAATAACCCTCTAATTCATATGTCTGCGCTATGGCGTAGGGAGGCAAGATGGAGGCCTTATCCTACAAAGAAAAAACATTTAGCAAAAACACAATTGAAATTTCCCAATACGTGTGGGAAAACAAAGTTGAACTTTTTGGCACACTGCTCATGATCAAAATAACTCTATTACTGTGACGCATGATGATGGCAGAATCATGCTTTGGGGATGCCTTCCTTAAGATGGAACTGGAGAATTAGTTAAGATGGATGGAATTATGAACAGTTGGAAATAGCAGTCAGTGTCAGCACAAAACCCTCAGGCTTCTGCTCGAAAGCAAAAAAAGAGAAGAAAACAGTCAGGAAAAGTCTACTAGAACATCTGAACTTTATTGGATGTGGGTGTGTGCTAACTCCCATTTTACATTAGTTCTAATGTGATTTATTTATTTATTTGAGTTTTGCAGGTTAAAGTTACCATTAATGTTCGAAAATGTTTCAAGATGATTTTATCTTAGTCTTGTTTTGTACATCACAAAACCTTGCATTTGCACATGGGTGTGTCGACTTTTTAATACACACTGTATTTGGTATTTAAAATAACATTTAATAATATTTAAACAATATTTATAACACTTCCTACAGCTACAGTTACATTTTGTCACGGGACAAGTGTAATTTACGCAGCAAGTGCATGTTTTTGTATTTTGTGCGTTGGAATCTTTGAACTGTCGTGGGTCGGGAAATGTTTCAAAATCCCGGACTGACCCCTGAAGTGTTTCTTCATTTTGTGTTTCTGATTTTGGTCTGGGCGTGGCCACGGGCAGCCTGACTGAGTTGAGCTGGAGTAGTAACTCGCTGGCACACCGTGTCAGGCAGGCGAAGGGAGAGGAGAAGACACTTGTGGACCTCCTCCGTCTCTCACTGATCTCCCGTCGCTTTCTGTGGATTTTCCTTTTTTTGAGCAATTGCGTTGGTTCTTGACGAAGCGTAAGTAAATACCGCTGTTCTTTTTGAGCGACCTTGTGCTCGTTACGTGAAGCGTGCTTGTGGCTTCGTGAATCATTGATGTGACTGACTGCTCTCTGGTTACCTGTTGTTAAAATGACGCCAGGTTATAGCCACTTCCCTCCGAGTAAATGTGTTTTTTTTTACTGTATTATTATGGCCGAGGAACAATATGCAGCTACTTTGTTGTGAGTTAAAGTGGGTGTGATGTGACATGAAGCAGTCTACTACAAGGGTGACTTTATCACGACAGCCTATTACAGTAAATGTTTGGCATCGTAGTTGATTGTTTTTTTTTGGGTGGGAGGGGAACTGAAACTTTTTCTCACTTTTTGTGATATTCTAGACTGCAGTTAGTTTAGTGTTAGGGTGTGTTTGCAGTATGCACATTTGGTCAGTATATATTGCTTTCCATTCTGGATGGATGGTACTCTATTGACTGTTTTCTGTTTGTAATTATTATTATTTTTTAATTAAACGTTTATTTTTCCAGGTAAGGCCAGATTCTCATTTGCAATGCCAACCTTGCTGAAATCAGAACGAATAGTGGCAAGCAAGTATTCTGTATAGGCAACAACTATTGTCCAATTTATGTTAAGAAGGTATTTGGTGAAAACAATAGGTGCTTGTGAAACTGACAAAAAACGTTGCAATGTAGGTATAGATTTTTTGCCCAAATGAAAAGAAGCCATTTAGAAAGAAACATGAAGTGAACACACTTGATTTGCCTTAGTGGGCCACTTAAGAACCCGCATCGCCAGTCCTTCAAACACCTTCAGGATGAACTAGAAAGGCGATTACAACATTCCAACATCTTGTTGAAAGTCTTTCCACAAGAGGGGAAGCTGCTTTAGGTGCAATTGTTGTGGGGACCAACTATATTGTCTTAAATTGTTACCTTCTGTCGATGCAGTGCCCCCATTGGCCAATACTTTTGTCTATATAGTGTATGTCATAAATGAATAGAAGCACCATGGAGTAGACACAGCACCCACACTCATCCTCAGGGCGAGTGGGTGGAAGGCTTTTGGTAAACTGTGCGGATGCTTATAGGTAAGATCCAGTTTGGTTGAAAATATTGAGATGATTGAAACCATCATTCAGCAATCATGCCAGCATCTACATGTTCAACATGTTGAGCAAATATTGCAAATGGCATGCAGGTTATAAACCGCATTTCATCCTGATGTTATTAGTTTGGGCAGCAATTTAAATAACATGAAAAGTCTAATTTTAGATGTTCAAATGCTTTTAATTGTATCAAGCCTGATTATCGTATATTAATACTATCCTCCATGGGCAGAATGAAATTATTATATAATATATATTATTATAAAAGTGGTTCCCAACCAGCCAGGTACAATAACCGGAGTATCTACAGTACCTCATATCATTCATACAACATAATATTACCTTTGTGTTCATCTAAACAGGCCCAGATTTCACACTCAGTAAATGTGTGGGTAAATTGAGACAAGATTATAATTATTTCAGTATATATACAGTTCTTTTTGAGACATTTTTATTTGGTAATGTGCTATGAGATTTTTTTAATGTACAATACAGTTTGGACCAAGTCCATTTTTACGTGCACTTTTTATCTTTGGGGATTCTCCCTTCCAGACTTGTGACACACCCACCGCATGTAAACTGGGATTGAACACAGGAACACCAAAGAAGAGTGATTCACAGGCAGTTGAGGCTGGTTCCAAATAATGAAAAAAGAATCTTTCCTGAGACTTGCGAATGTCTTTGGAATCCATGAACAAGATAAAGCACACTTTAAATTTAAAAATGCCTTTTGCCGCGGATGCAGCATGTAGTCGGCCAGTGGGAACGTCCGGACTGCTCTGGCTACCCATTTGAAGGGGAGCCTGTTATATTTTTTAAAAATGATTATTCCGTATGATATAAAGCCAATAAAAGTAATTTATTCGGAATTCTATCCTTATGACTGAATGCATTTTTGGAGGTCGATCAATAAAAAAGACGATGTTGCCGACCGTGCTTTCGATCAGTGGTCTCCAACCTTTTTTGGACCACATACCTGTTTGACAGTTGTTATTTCGGGTGGACATATTTTGACGGACCAGCATGTAAACAAATAAAAACAAATTATTCAAAATACAACTCACCATTATGCTGAATGTAGTTTTTGTAATAAGTGGCAGTCCTGCCCTTGTTTGTCTTCAACAAACCGGTTCCAACTTGGGTTAGTATTTTTTTCTTTCAAAAAAACTAAAAGTCTTTTAATGCTGGCAGGATTCATTTTTTTTCCCCAAAAGTAACTGTTTCTCAAAGTTGTAGATATGCTTTGTAAACAAATGGCGGGAAAAGCTCGCTAGTGCCGATATAATCTGCCTATAAATATCATAGCTAAAGCACTTTGATAGTTGTCTCACAGCGTCTCTTCGAATAAAATATGCTTTGTTTAGTCTCTTACATTTGATAAGACATTCTGGAAGTGTCTTTTACAATTTTATTAGTGCTTATGGCGTATATTGTAACTGCATTTAGACTGCAAGTGCAAAAGGAGTCTTAACCTTGCTTGACTTACTACAACCTCCGTCACTCGTAAGAGGAAAATTGCTTAAATCGACCGTGCACGGCTAGATTTGACAGGGAACGCCCACATCTTAGGGTTGCTCCCACCAGGGTATGGAACTGGTTGACGGGTTGGGAAACACTAATTATTATAATTTGAACATTAATTGTATGCAGCTTTGGTAGGATCTGTTGTTTGTCCCGCTAGAAATTTTTTTTTTGATTCTGGATGAACCTTTTGCCTCCTTTAAGCAATTTCGATGCTCCATCATTGACTAAACAAGCGACAAATGCTCAAGCCTCAGTGAAAATGGGCACTTTCCGGCTGCTTTTGTTAGCGCGTAGTTCAAAAAGAGGAGACTGAGCATTAGTGTCATCGTCTATAGAGGACAGAGGACGGCTTGACATCCCTCTCAAAGCCTGCGGTGCGTGAACCTTGGCGATAACACTGGCAAAACATCCTCCAATGCTCCACATCGCCACCAGAACCGCATAAACACATGCTTTAGTGAATATTCGGGAATGGCAGATGACTCCACGAGAGGGCTGGAATAACGATGTGGCTTGTGACAGAGACTTTTTGTTTTAGTTCCCCGTGGATGGAGCGTCGTTGTCTGCTGCCGGAGAAAAGCCAGTCTGTGCTGACCTTGGCCTGCAGTTTTCCTTTGCTCGGAGCCACAAAGAAAACAGCTGGCAGTTGCATTCTGGATGCCGGCGGCCTCCACAATGAGCTGCCTGTGTGATGCTGTCAGAAAAGCTTTGGCTGGTTGGTAAAGCGTGCTGCCTGTTATATCAATGCTGGAAAATCCGGGCCTCGGCGGAAGGTATCGCATGCCACGTTCGCGGCTACTTGTGGGCGATTCCCTGTGTTGAGTCAGTCTTCGAGTGGAATACCGAAGGGTTCCTTTGTAGGAGGGGGAATGGGGTGACACCGCTCTGAATCAAGTCCGCTGCAAGTAATAGAAGCTCAAGGATAAGATTAAATTATGCATCTGTGTAGCCAAGTAGCTCAAAGCGGTAGACAACCTGTTGCACATGACTAAATCGGTCCACAGGATTGGAAAAGACAAAGAAGACTAAATCATGCCGAGTTTCGTCACAGCTTAATCCCATATGCTGGCGCCATATGCACATGTTTCCATTTTGTCAGCGCATCCCAAGGGCACTTCCCCAGCGTGCCGCTTGTACTGTCATCTTGACTCTAGGAGAGATCATTTTAGAGTAGTTTTAAAACTAAATGCTATATTTTACCCCAAAGGCTTTGAGAGCACGTACGATTAAAATTTCGGTACTACAATCGAAATCCCTTCTGAATTGGATTGTGTCATTTGATTTTATCGGAAACATCTAGGTGCATCGTTCAGTAGACAAAATAGAGAGCAATTCTAACCACACGTCCTAAGCCAGACACGGAGTTACCTCTTTCTTCTTAATGGAACACGGCTCAGCACTATTCAAATGTTTTATGTGCTGCTTACTACAGTTGAACCTCAAAATACACTACTCTGAAAAAGTTCAGGACATTGAGCTTTGGCGTAAAATTTTAGGATGTACCTAAAATGCACTTTAACCTTTACAGGTGAACTTAAGTTGACCTTCTCTAAATGTTGGTCCAACTCTTTTAAGGTTTCAGTACTTTTTGCACAACTTGCTGTTGTCTGACAAGGAGATGAACGAAAACCTTCACAACAGGTCTTTCATAAATGAAAATTTCCATGGACATCTACTTCTACAGTATGCCTTTCTGTAACTCTTCCAGTCTCTCCACATCTCTGTTGCAACCTGCTGATGACAATCCTGTTGGGAGGCTTCAAACAGGATGTACTGTATCTGTTGCCGGGTTCGGACAATTTGGAATTCAACCAACATTTTGGGGAAGAAATATGGCTTTACAGTTCAAACAGACGTCATGCACGATGTCACACAATACAAAGGATTTGCTCTTTTACTTCTACTTTGAATTGTCATCTTTTTTTACGTCTTTTTTTCACGTTCAACTTCAAGTATGGCTGTTTATAACGTAATGTGTCATCTTACACCTATGTCATTCATCGTTTAAGTAAGAATGCTTTATAGTATTCCATTGTTAATTTGAAGTGGTTAAATTATTTGTATACTTGTATGACGGTTAGGATTTTATCAGTGTAACTTAAAACATCGCCTTACAGTTAATGTCTCTCTAAAGTGACGAGAAATAAGTCTTCAAAATTTGACACACCCCAGAGAAGTGTTGTTAACAACCCTTCCAACTTTAAATGATTCAAAATATTGCCAATTATATAAAAATTGTAAAAAAAAAAAAAATCAAGCCTGTCTCTCTACTCTCAAACGTGATGGGCATGTCTGCTGAATGTGGTGAAATCACGCCCCACTCAACTGTTAACCAACTACCAGTACTATAAAGGATGCTACTTTGTCTAGCATCTTTCTTATGCCTACACTTAAATACATGTTTGAGTCACGGAAATACAGTATATCCCTTTAAAGCCTCCAGTGGCTGGAATATTTCCCACCGGGTCGTCGCGGGGCTTTTCAACGCCATCTCTCTGTGATGTGTGTGCCGACAACGAGGCGCTCTAAAGTGGCCACGCCAGCAGTCTATTTGAAAGCAAGAAGTATTTTCCGAGTGGCATAGCTAGCTAGCTAACTGCACATCACAATTGTGCCTAATAACCATTGATGGAATGAAGGTGCTCAAGTTCTTACATAGTGGGGGAAGGGCGTCTCATGCTGGGGCCGAATTGCGCCACGGGGCCCCATTTTAGCCATGCCCAAAAAAATCAGGAAAACTGAAATGTTGAAAAACAATTTACCAGTATATCTCCACAATTGAATACTAAATAGCTTTGCATGTTTTCAGCAATTATCCTCAAACGTATAATGTATCGAGGACTAAATCTCTGAATTCAATTTACAGAGTGTTTGATAAAGGTTTTATGACCAGATGACCCTCGAGAGGAACTTTACAAACTATTACATGTTACTACATTGTCATGTACGTTATTTTAAGCAGAGAGCAGGAAATCAGAGCTTGACAGTGTAAACCGGTGGCCAAAGCATGGTTTCCATCAGTCACTTGTAAGTTCTCGTCTCCATGGCAGCAGTTATCTTAGATTGGTTGTCAGGTTCACCTAACACGCGAAAGGTCTCCGGTTCGAAACCGGGTGGATACAAGGCCTATTGGGGTTATTATTTTGCCATGAAAGACAACGCCAGGAAAAGGCGAAGCTCACAGGTACTGTCCACTTCCACTATGCTAATGAGGATTGCTTTCACTCAGCTTGAACGCATTGATAATGCTAGCTCGCCAGCCGGTTTGCCGGTCCTGTGAACAGAAAGCGCAGCAACACCGGTTTCCATAGCTTAGAGGCTTCACTTGAGTTTAGTTTTGAGGGCCAAAAGAACTTATCATCTGCTGTCCATTTCCTGTAAAAAACTACAAAAAAAGAAATGTATAGTTCCTTAGGACTTTGAAAACTGCAGCTGACAATTTAAGTGTCCTTAATCTTCTGCTTTTTTTTTTTTCATGTCACACAATGTATACTGTCTTTAATGTTTCAGTGTGCTAATGGAACGCAATGATAGAGGAAAGGGTTAATTTGCGAAGCAGGCTGTGCTGTGCTGCCGAGTGGCCAGGCACTTGTAACCTAAAGGTTAAACACAGGCCTTCAGGGAGTCCTATTACTGTGTACTCTCTGATGGGAACTCTGGAAACATGCATTCTGGGAGCACAGCGGGCTCCTGTGTTTATTCCCACTCCAGGACTGTGCGCGATGTGGGAAAGGGCCGTGAATGTGGAACCGGCCCTAGCACTGGGATATCTCTTAGATTGG
The DNA here is from genome assembly GCF_024500385.1 of Phyllopteryx taeniolatus. Taxonomy (NCBI): domain Eukaryota; kingdom Metazoa; phylum Chordata; class Actinopteri; order Syngnathiformes; family Syngnathidae; genus Phyllopteryx; species Phyllopteryx taeniolatus. The sequence continues at coordinate 17,522,161 of NC_084506.1, forward strand.
TCTTTTTAAACGTGACTGCAGTGGTAGGAAGTAACGAAGTACAAAAGTATGAGTACGTCGTTACTGTACTTAAGTGGATTTTTCAGCTAGCTGTATTTTTCTTGGGTGCATTGGTGCCTTGAATTATGAATTTGTTGCATGACCACATTCCTAACTCAGACCACTTGTATCTCAAATCATCCATCACCCCAGTCAGGCCCGGTACCATTCTGCCCTCGAATAGCAAACATATACAAATAATTGACACCCTGGGATATACCGGCAATAAACTTTTTCCATGAAAAATGGGTGTTTGTTCTGCACTAATAATAGTTGTGTTTCGCAGAGGATAAAGAATATATATATCCATCCATCCATTTTCTTTACGGCTTATCCTCAATAGGGTCGCGGGCTGCTTGAGCCTATTCCAGCTATCTTCGGGCGGGAGGCGGGGTAAACCCTGAACCGGTCGCCAGCCAATCGCAGGGCACATAGAAACAAACAACCATTCGCACTCACATTCACACCTATGGGCGATTTATAGTCTTCAATCAACCTACCACGCACGTTTTTGGGATGTGGGAGGAAACCGGAGTGCCCGGAGAAAACCCTCCCAGGCACGGGAAGAACATTTTGAACCCCGGTCCCCAGAACTGTGAGGCAGATATGCTAACCAGTTGGTCACCGTGCCGGCCATTTTATATATATATATATATATATATATATATATATATATTCATCCATTCTCAACACGGGTTATCCTGTTCAGGGTCGCGGGGCACTGGAGCCTATCGCAGCTGACTTCGGGCAAAAGGCCGACAACACCCTGAACTGGTCGCCAGTCAGTCGCAGGGCACATATAGACACGGACAACCATTCGCACTCACATTCACACCGTCACTAACTGGGAACTGAATCCACGATGCCTGCACCGAAGTCAGGTGGGTGTACCACTACAGCATCAGTGACATATACTTGTATATCAAGTATCAGTATCAATCTGTACTTCTACTTAAGTACAGAGTGTGAGTACTTTTGCCACCTCTGCATGACTGCAGCTTACCTTTAACAGCATGTCACGTGTTTCTAGGAGGAACTCTGTCTTATTTGGAATGAATTTTGAGTGCTGTGAACCAGCGTGGGGCAACCATGCGGCATATGTTTGCACGTGTGTCGGCGCAATGAGAGAATGGCAATGCTGTCTTTCAAGGGCGTGTTTGCATAACCCCTTTTTTCTCACACCTGTCCCACTTGTTGCATGTTTAATAATCAAGGTCTACTTTCAAGTGCCTACGTTGACACTTGACCTTGGGGGAGAGGGGGGGGACTTGTTGTATAAGGTGTCATAGTCAGCACCGCGCTGTTGTTAGTAGTCGAGCTTGTTGTGCGAGAGCAGGTCTGATTAGTGGATGAGCCCTCTGGGCGGGCCCTCATTTAGCAGCTGATCGTTGTGATTTTTATATCATGGAGCATTCCATGATGCGCCTTTTACTTTGCTAATGGTGCTACTGACCCTTTCCCAACATTCCAAGTGTAACTGCAGTCACAGTTGTCCGATAGCTTCGCTGCAAACAAGACACACGTTTGGAAAATGGGAAATATTTGATACAGTAGAACCTCGTTCTGGGATGCTTGACCTACAATTGGAAGCACATTTTCAATCCTTAATTTATATAGTAATTTATACTTAAAAAGCAAAACAAAGTGCTTTACAGAGCAGGTGATAAAATACAGAATCGATAGTTGCTTGAGGAAGCGAAAAGTATGCAAAGGAGCTGTGTCCCTGGCATCTCATTATATCGTCCAAGATCCATAAACCGTGCAAAGAGGACGCATGCGGGGTGCACCTGTTATCAACCTCCCAAGCACCCCGAGCGCAACCCTCACCTTGCCATCCAAAAATGTGTCCTGCAAGGTCTCCACGGGGTATTTGCTACCAGAAATAGATGTGTGCTGCACGGTAAAATTTATTTTGAATGAAGGAACAAACCTATGAAATTGACATTGTACATACGTAGATAACGTTAATCTTTAACACTGGTCATTACGATGTATTCAGTTCTGTACTACTAAATTGTTATCTTTGTGAAGGCAAAAGGTTTTGGTGCAGCACTCGTGTAGGAGACATGGAGCTAAATCCCTGTTACGTATCCAACGAGAGATCTCGTGACTGCTGAGTCCGTAGCATATGATTCACAGCCTTCAAATGCTCCAACCACTTCAGCCCGCTCGCTTGATGGACTGGGTCCAATTCTCACCCGGTTTCTTGTTTATTTTTGCCTGTAATAAACAGCTCAACTTCAACCTCCAAGCACTTTAAAGATTTTATTTTATTTTTTTTTAAATCAGAGTTGCCAAAGTCATGAGAGGCCTGAGGTTGTTTTGCAGTGCAAGTAGGCATTGAGGTGATAACTCCAAATCATCCCCTCGATGAAAGTGTTTTCACACTTATTTAGAAACACTTCTGTAAGTCTGTCAGTATTTTCGGCTATTTAAAGTCTCTGTAAAGTGATAATAAAAGAACGTCTTCTAAATTTGACATACCACAGAGAAGTGTTGTTAACAACCCTGCTAGATTTGAATGATTAATAAAAAATAAAAACAAAATCACAAAATATCAAAGATGAACTCATGAACAGTCAAGCCGTTCTCTCTGTTTTTGAATAATCTGGGCCATTCTCTGCATGACGTGCGTACGCTCACGGCCGACAATGAGGCGCTCCAAAGCGGCCACGCTCGCAGACTATCCGATGGTAAGTAAATTTCCGTGGTGTCGGACTAATTAGCTAGTTAACTGCATGTCGCAATTGCACCGGTTAACCGCAAAGCGAACGAAAGTGCTCAAGTTCTTACATATTTGGGGAGGGGGGACTCATGCCAGGGCCCAAGTGCGTCACTTGGCGCTGTTTTGGCCACGCCCCAAAAAATCCGGAAAACTGAAAACATTATATAGTTTAGCGCTGTATGTCCATAGTCGAGTACTGCATAGTTCTCAGTCTTTGCTTGTTTTCAGCAGTTATATTAACAAATATTTAGCGTATTTAGAAACAAATCGGCGGCACGGTAGACGACTGGTTAGAGCGTCAGCCTCACAGTTCTGAGGATCCGGGTTCAATCCCCGGCCCCGCCTGTGTGGAGTTTGCATGTTCTCCCTGTGCCTGCGTGGGTTTTCTCTGGGCACTCTGGTTTCCTCCCACATCCCAAAAACATGCATTAATTGGAAACTCTCAATTGCCCGTAGGTGTGACTGTGAGTGCAAATGGCTGGCAACCAGTTCAAGGTGCACCCCGCCTCCTGCCCGATGACAGCTGGGATAGGCTCCTGCACGCCCGCGACGCTAGTGAGGAGAAGCGGCTCAGAAAATGGATGGATAGATGGATAGATGGATAGAAACAAATCTCTGAAATTATTGAAATCACTTTACAAAGTCCTGAAATATATGTGTTCAAGAGGTTCATAGATGAGGTACATACATGTAAAATTTTGGGCAATTTTTCTACAACACACCACATGCTATAAAACATCCATTACTTCAATAATTTGTCCAGTTTCACGAGTCCATTTTTGTGTTGTTGCTGCACTTGAGTAATGTAGTCCAGACCTCAAATCTTCTGCACTTCCTTTTTCCAAAGCGGAAGAAGGCACTACGCCTTTTGTTGATCGTATCTAGTGTCCTTGTGATGGATTTCACTCCACTTCAAATGCACTGATGTCAGGTTATAATGTACAGTGTGTTCCTTTTTTCAACAGTATAACACAATTTCTTTTTCCTTACTGTTATCAGGCTCCATTCAGAGGGCTAGAAATAGAGATGGATGTGGAACTACACAATGGAACACTCCTGTACAGCAGTGCCCTAAAAGCCTCCAGCGGTAGAAAAAGGACACAGTGCAGATCTGACAGACAGGCCAGCAGGGCTCATGTTTTTGGAAGAGAGGCACAGTAAGATAGCAATGTCTGAATAATTCATCCTGTCGGCTCGAAGATGTGATATTTTAAGACGCGGTGTTTCGTGTGCAGTGTGAGTGGCTCCCGGGCTTACGTCTGCTTCTTTCTTTCTCTTTCTGGCACTTCTCCACCAGCCAGGTCCAGCTCACAGTTCTGGGCGCACTTAAAGACTCGCAGTGAGGAGCATTTACCCTTCTAGGTTATGAGCAATAAATTTAGGATCCAAATAACAATCAGTTCTTTCTATTTGAAGTGAATGAATATTAGCGATACACAGGATGTAAATCTGACTGCTTTAGGGTGGATTTTGTTATCGCTGTAAAAAGGCCTGTGTTGTGGTCGCTCCTTATAGGATGAAATCTTCTGATGACGTCATTGTACTGATACAGTGTAAAGTGCACATCAAATCTCCTGTGGGAACCACTCAGCTTTTGTATACTTAAGCTTTTATGTGGAGGTTTTGTATAATGACATTAGATTTTTCAACCACCTTATTATGAACAGTTCAGAATGTCTGAGTGTTAGCGCACAACCTCCAGGCTTCTGCTAGAAAGCAAGGGGGGAAAAAAACAAGAAATGCATACGAGAACATCTGAACATTATTTGGGGTTAATCAGAGGCCCGTTAAATGATGGCATGTATATGCTGACTCCCATTTAACATGAGTTTGAATGTCATTGGTTAATTCTTAACACAACTATATCCAAGTTATAAGAGGTTGTGCAGGCGGCACGGTGGCCGACTGGTTAGAGCGTCAGCCTCACAGTTCTGAGGACCCGGGTTCAATCCCCGGTCCCGCCTGTGTGGAGTTTGCATGTTCTCCCCGTGCCTGCGTGGGTTTTCTCCGGGCACTCCGGTTTCCTCCCACATCCCAAAAACATGCATGAATTGGGGACTCTAAATTGCCCGTAGGCATGACTGTGAGTGCGAATGGTTGTTTGTTCCTATGTGCCCTGCGATTGGCTGGCAACCAGTTCAGGGTGTACCCCGCCTCCTGCCCGATGACAGCTGGGATAGGCTCCAGCACGCCCGCGACCCTAGTGAGGAGAAGCGGCTCAGAAAATGGATGGATGGAAGAGGTTGTGCACACTTTAGTGACCACTTTTTTTTTTTTCCTGTTTATTTGTACTTTCCCTCTTGAAAATGTTTTTTTCAGTTGAGTTGTTCAGGTTACAGGCCACATTAATTGTGGAAAAAGTTTAGAAATTATTTATCTTTATCTTATTTTTTTCTATTACATATGTGGCATTTGAGCAGGGGTGTCTAGACTTTTTATATTCACTGTTGCAATTAAGTCAAATAAAAAGCTAGTTATAAATAGAGTCACCTTTAGTTTCCACTGTCTAAAGTTTCCTGCCTTGGTTTGTATCACACAAGATCACGTATGAAGTTAAAAAAAAAAAAAGATTCATAATTCATCACTTCCTGTTGGTGTGGCCACAAGGTCCACATCCTGTACTGACACCTCATGTATGAGAAGCTGTCTGAGCGCATGTTGCGGTACCTGCCTAAATGTCACTGTGAGGCTTCTCCACTTTCCCGAAACAGATAATTTCACCGCCATCTCTCCGTGACATCAGCTTCTACCTACGTGCCTCGGGTCGAGGGGGCTGGAGTGCGGTGTGGACACTTTACAACTGAGATTGCATCTCAAACCCACACAAGTGGGTGGGGTTTCTTGCCACAAAATAAAAAAGTACATACAGCTCTGAGGGCTGTTTTTGAAGTTCACACGCTAATCTCTTAGCTTTGGCGTGCGATTGTTACAGCAAGGAAAATAACTCTCAACTTTTAGGACTTAATATTACCTTTTTTGTACCGTATTTTGAATGCACCAAATGATTTATGCATTTGCACAATGATCATCTCATCGTGTGATGTTGTGAGGTCTGTCCATATACCCGCAGCCTAGCGCTCTAAACTCTTACATCTGATAGGCTGCTAATCCACTTATTATGCTTGTCTGGTTAAATAGAACAGCCAGCCAGCCTTTAAATCATCTCGCCTGAGGATCAATGCAGGCCCCATAATTTTGTTCTGTTTCCGACTGTGTCGAATGTGACTGAAAGAGGAAACGGGGTGTAAAATCATTGGGAATTAAAATGGCACTCAGAAGAGCGCGGACCTCTGCCAAGGTGGAAAAATCTCTATCAATATGACACTTTTGGCTCCTGCCTGTAACTGTAAGGCAAGGCAAGTTTATTTGTAGAGCACAATTAATACACAAGGCAAAAGTGCTTTACAGTTACATTAAATTACAAGAAGACAAATAAAATCATTCCGTAAAACATAAAAATAACCATTTATTAATTAGATTAAAAGCCAAGGGAAGATAAAATACTTTCAGTTGTCATGTAAACCTAAGTAGAATTGTTTTCAGCCTAGATTTGAACACTGTTAGAGTTATGTCTCACTGTCATAACAAAATGGGTCCCAGGATTGACCCCTGAAGAACGCCAAAGGTCATACCCATTTTGACCTGTAATTGGTAGTTCATACAGAATTTTGCAATAGAAGAAAAGTACTTAAGAATTAATTATAGTTACTTATAGTTGAGGCGGCACGGTGGTCGACTGGTTAGAGAGTCTGCCTCACAGTTCTGAGGTCAGGGGTTCAATCCCCGACCCCGCCTGTGTGGAGTTTGCATGTTCTCCCCGTGGCTGCGTGGGTTTTCTCCGGGCACTCCGGTTTCCTCCCACATCCCAAAAACATGCATGGTAGGTTAATTGAAGACTCTAAATTGCCCGTAGGTGTGTGTGCGAATGGGTGTATGTTTATATGTGCCCTGCGATTGGCTGGCAACCAGTTCAGGGTGTACCCCGCCTCCTGCCCGATGATAGCTGGGATTGGCTCCAGCACTCCCGTGACCCTTTTGAGGATAAGTGGCTCAGAAAATGGATGGATAGTTATAGTTGGGCAGCTTGGTGGATGAGTAGTTAGCTCTTCCGTCAAACAGTTTTGAGGCTGGGGTTCGAATCTCAGCTCTGACCTTCCTGTGTGGATTTTGCTTGTTCCCTGTGTGCTTGCATGGGTTTTCTTGCGGTAGTCCAGTGTTAAAATTAAAAGTACTAACTATCTACGAGACCTGGATTATTTTAGAGGAACAACTACATAGCAAAAGGAACATACAGTACACAGTGGTTGTTCCAAGAATACTCCTCAGAGCTTGTGTTTTATACATTTATAAGTCACACCCTATTATTTTCACTAAACATGGACTATTCTGTATCTGACTAACATTGTTGTCTTACATCCAAGGAAGATGTTACATCTGACTTCGTCCACCATTGATTTAATTGAACAGAAACTATCCTGCCAACCACAAACGTATGCAACAGTCAAATCAGCCATGAGTCAATATTAAGTATGTCAACGAATGTGAGACATACAGTTATGTAAAAATGTACAGAAATAATCTATGTTTGTCTACATTTTCCATTAGCCGGCTTCCTCCCACTTTCCTAAAACGTGTTAAGTTCTTTGAAAACTAAAGTGTCCCTAGATGTGAACGTGAGTGTGAATGGTTGTTTGTCTATATGTGCCCTGGGATTGGTTGGTGGCCTGTCAACGGTGAACCCTGTCTCTTAAGCCGCCAGTTGGCTCCAGCTCACAGCTGAGGAAAAGCATTGTAGAAAATGCATGGATTGTTATAGTTGGAGAAGTTGTAGTTGGATGGGTGAAATCACCCGACAACACTATGCCTTTGGAAGCACTATTAGAGCTGGGAGAGAGGTGGGATGACACCTGTGTGTAAGGGAATGTCGTAATGCTGGGACAGGGGTCTGCACTCACTTCTCCCGGGCCTGTCGTGTTGAGAGCAAGTTGTTCATGTCATACCAGAAGCTAGAAGAATCTCATTACCTGATTACAGAATGAGGCAATATCTCCAAACTTCACTGGGTTCTGTGTAAAAGGTACACACTGATAAATGCTGGCATCATCTGTGATGGCCGACGCATCACTTTTGCTAAATCTCTATGTATCTCAGACTGTGTGCTAGCATCGCAGATGTCTGGTTAATCAAAGTGACTTTGTGCTCGTTTGTCCATCCAGTAGACCTACTATGTTTGATTCTCGTGTTTCTCAGTTTTCATCATTATCAATCAGAAAAGGAGAAAAGGGTGTTGAGCAGGCTACTTTTTGGTTGTCTTGACTGACAACATTAGCTTGACTGCATTAGCCTTGGCAATTGAGGGGCACACTTGAGTGACAACAACTCATCTGCCCCGTATGGTTTTCCTGATAGGCGGGCCTCACGGGTCACATCTGGTCGTCCGGGATTCTGGATATCAATGATTGGAATTCACTCTACATATCTGTCTACTAAAAGATTCACACAAGGGCTCAGATGACTGGGATGCCAAGGCCTGAGTGTGACTCCAGAAGACGGAGGAATGCGCATCCCCGCTATTGATCCTTACTAAGTGAGGTCAGTGAATGTGGGGGGCGGCTGGCCCACTCACAGACCCCACATAAAGGAGACTGCCTTCTCCCACAAAGTGAATTCAATGTAGTCTGAATATGAAATAAAGAAGGAGGACTTAACTTGTGCTTTTGACATTTTAAACTCGGAAATTAGGATTGGATTAAGCAGAAAAACTGCATATATAAATAAACATGTATTACCTGTTTGACACAGATTTAGTTTGACTTTTGTACACTCAATGAGCAAATAAATGTAGTATTGGCAGAATTATCTTATTAGCAGGAGTGCTTAATGTTGTCAGGTGTGACTGTGAGGTCACATATTGAGATCATCCTTTCGTCAGCACCGCCTCCATCACTGTCAATATTCCACTCCGGTAAATGGGTTTATAAGGTAAACAAGCGGAGACGTTCAAAGTGGGAGAGTTTCAACAGGCCTGACCTACTTAAGAGTTCCACCTGGCACACACGTGACCCTTCACAAAAACAAAGATCTCTGATATCTCAAAACACTGTTCTGTGCAGTTGATACCTGTGTATCTTTTTCTTTCTCTCCAAAAATAGTCCAGGTCAGCAATCAGAATATGCTACATTTGCTGCACTGTATAAGGCTGTCTTTGCAAAATTCTCTCATGCCATATCAGGTGTCCATGACAGGCTGTGAGGTGATGTGGCTTCTGAGTCTCGGAGGCTCAAAGGCGCACTACGTTTCGGCCTGCGGTTTACCACGGATGACAGTTCACTTCTGATGCAGCCCCTGATGTTTGTCACGTTCCGTCAAGCCATCCCATCTCCCCGTGTTGTCTCACAACCATCCCGTTTTGTCCACGGGGGCCTGAAATGGGGCTACCATTGCCACCGGGAGCGTATTGAAAATGTATCTAAAGTTTCACAAAGTACAATCCAAGGCCCAAAAGTGCAATGACACACACAAATATAGAAAGATTTTCCTTAAAGTCAACATAAAGTCAGCCGACTTCTGATAGATTCCGAAAGTGTTTTCTCCATTTGGGTAATGGAAACGGCAAATGGAAAAGACTCTTATGACAAGCTCATCTGTGCATCTCATCACAGCCCACTCTAATGGGCTTTTCCGTCTCGCTAGGATACTTGGACATGTGAACGTCCTCACAAATGTCACTTCCAAACATTGCCGCACTATCCTCTTCAAGGTGAGTTTGATTGTGCTGAGAGCAGCGACGCTCTTTTCTTGGGCTTTTTCATGATGGCCAGTGGTGGAATATTTTCCTTGCAGCCACTTTGAGTTTTTTAACATCCATTTGCAGGCCGTGGCAGATTCATCAGCACATGTTACACTTCTGTTTTGCATGCGCTTGGAAAGGGATTAACAAGGTAAATATGTGCAGTCGTGTCCAAATCTGGCTTTTGCAACAAAGGGATCATGGTTCAACCCTTCAAGGCAATAAAAAGACTCATAAGAACCTGCGGGCTTGCCATAAATGTCATTGAGCCCCCCATGTCTGTTAGGAGCTGCATTGCAAACATTTTTTCACTAATTTACTGTATGTGTGAGGAAGCTATTAAGTAACAACAACTCTGAAAGATTCGGGAGTCCCCTTCTTATTTTTCTCCAAACAGCCGCTGGTCATTGAATAGGTCATTTCAGCTCAGTCAGCCTCCGATGGCTGGATCACTTTTCACACAACTGTGTCACAACTGTGTTACTGGATAATGACTCATGCCAATTTCATGCCAGAGTTTTTAATCCGAGTTTAGGTTTAATCTGATGCATTTTGACAGGGACCTTTACTTGCTTGCTAGCAACAAAAGTGCACAAAGTACCGTGGTTGGATTAGTTACTCTCAGGTGTTTTTTTTTTTTATTTTTATTTTTATTTTTATTTTATCCAGACAAAAAGTCAGACGAAAACCAAAGTTAAATCAGTGTAAGTTGTGAAGCTTGTGCTAGTTGAAAGGCATCAAGAATTTTAAGGCCCTCTCAGACAAGTACCCTTTGGTTTACTAGAATCCAACTATAGTTCATTATTTATCCCCCTGGATGAGACTCTTTTGATCATGTGTGAACACGTTAACGAAACACAGGACTCATACCAAATGGTTGTTGATCCGATCCAACGTGCAAATCAGGTTTGCCCTCGAATGGCATAATGGTGAAAGTAATTAAAGGTAGTAAATAGCAAACGAAAACCGCTGTCACCGAACACATAAAATATCTTCTCAGTTAATCGTGGGTGTCCGCCCCCAAACCAGACGTCTGTCAAGTACCAATACTGACCTGTGAGAGGCAGCCACACTACTGGAAACTACAAAGAAGAAAGAAGAAGCTAGGCTAACTGCTAGCTGATCTGGTAACTACAATGTGGTTGCAATGCTTTTCCTTGTCATTTTTATCGTGGCGAATGACTTGTGAGACATGTTTTACAAACACTTAAGACAATCAGTTGCTCCTCGATTCACAATAACCGAGTCTGTGGCTGGGTGGAAGGATTGGTGATGGTAACTATTGAACAGGTCGCAAGTGTTGGTGTGACTGTTTTTCGAGCAAATCGGGGAGGAAAAATCACTCTTAACATACTCCACACCACACGATAATTGTTCATGATAATCTTTTAGAGGCATCTGAGAATCAGACATGTGCTGACTTAGATATGAAGTTTGGAAAAAACAAAAAATCTAATTCAGCCTGATTACTGGTGCGTGTAACCCGCTTTGGTTGATCATGTATGCAGGTGGTTTTAAAACTTCTTACACAAAGTACGACCTAAAAACACTTTGCGCTTCAAATACCAGCATCATGACCAACTTTAAACTACAGTAGTGTCGTGAGTGTTCATCAGAAACGTGCATTTATAACCCCAATGAAGTTGGGATGTTGTGTTAAACATAAATCAAAACAGAATACAATGATTTGCAAATCGTGTTCAACCTATATTTAATTGAATACACTACAAAGACAAGATACTTAATGTTCAAAGTGATCAACTTTATTGTTTTTAGCAAATAATCATGAACTTGGAATTTTATGGCTGCAATAGTTTCCAAAAAACCTGGGACAGGGTCATGTTTACTGCTGTGTTACATCACCTTTTCTTTTAACAACATTCAATAAATGTTTGGGAACTGAGGACACGAATGGTTGAAGCTTTGTAGGTGGAATTCTTTCCCATTCTTGCTTGATGTACAGCTTCAGCTGTTCAACAGTCCGGGGTCTCTGTTGTCGTATTTTACGCTTCATAATACGCCACACATGTTCAAAAGGAGACAGGTCTGGACTGCAGGCAGGCCAGTCTCGTACCCGCACTCTTTTACTACGAAGCCACGCTCTTGTAACATGTGCAGAATTTGGTTTGGCACTGTCTTGCTGAAATAAGCAGGGGCGCCCATGAAAAAGACGTTGCTTGGATGGCAGCACATTTCTCCAAAACCTGTATGTACCTTTCAGCATTAATGGTGCCTTCACAGATGTGTAAGTTACCTATGCCATTGGCACTAACACAGCCCCATACCATCACAGATGCTGGCTTTTGAATTTTGCGTCCATAACAGTCCGGAGGGTTCTTTTCCTCTCTGGCCCGGAGGACACGACGTCCACAATTTCCCAAAACAATTTGAAATGTGGACTCGTCGGAGCACAGAACACTTTGCCACTTTGCATCAGTCCATCTTAGATGAGCTCGGGCCCAGAGAAGCCGGCGGCGTTTCTGGGTTTTGTTGATAAATGGCTTTTGCTTTGCATAGTAGAGTTTCAAGTTGCACTTACGGATGTAGTGCTGAACTGTATTTACTGACATTGGTTTTCTGAATTGTTCCTGAGCCCATGTGGTGATATTCTTTAGACATTGATGTCGGTTTTTGATGCAGTGCCGCCTGAGGGATCGAAGGTCACGGGCATTCAATGTTGGTTTTCGGCCTTGCTGCTTACATGCAGTGATTTCTCCAGATTCTCTTAACCTTTTGATGATGATATGGACCGTAGATGATGAAATCCCTAAATTCCTTGCAATTGTACATTGAGGAACATTGTCCATAAGCTGTTTGTCTATTTTCTCATGCACTTGTTCAAAAAGAGGTCAACCTCACCCCACCTTTGCTTGTAAATGACTGAGCAATTCAGGGAAGCTCCTTTTTATACCCAATCATGGCACCCACCTGTTCCCAATTAGCCTGTTCACCTGTGGGATGTTCCAAACAGGTGTTTGATGAGCATTCCTCAACTTTTTTGCCACCTGTCCCAGCTTTTTTGGAATGTGTTGCAGCCATAAAATTCTAAGTTAATGATTTGCTAAAAACAATAGTTTATCAGTTTGAACACTAACTATCTTGTCTTTGTAGTGTATTCAATTAAATATAGGTTGAACATGATTTGCAAATCATTGTATTCTGTTTTTATTTGTTTAACACAACGTCCCAACTTCATTGGAATTGGGGTTGTAATATTAATGTAAGTCACTGTATCATCATTTTTAACATTGACACTGTGCTTTGAAACAGGAAAATAAAAATAAAAATGTCATTAAAGTTTTCATTTAATTGCATTGCATATAAAAGTGAAATAAAAATTGTACCTAGATAAAAGTAAAAAAAAAAAATAGTTTCTTAACTATTAAATGCAGATGCACCGTACTAAAAAGTTAAATACAACTGAACTGTACTGAGGCAGTAACTAATTATTTCTCAAATATTTGGTGTAGAATTATTAAAGTTATCAACAATTTTGCTTCACATTGCATTTGTGAGCAGACTACTATAGTGTTTGACCTTTTTCATTTATTTTCTTTTATTGCACTTTTCTCTCGCCGTCGCTCTTCTTTCACCAACTTGGGGCCCTAATAGCAAAAACAGTCCATAGGTATTTTACATTTCATCAGTGAACTCCTTCTGCCTGCTCCACATCTGTTACTGAAATTTGCTCCGAGGAATGAAATGAAAAATCATTAAGGATATTTGCACTTCCGCCACCCGCCACTTGTATCAGTTTTCAGAGACAGGTGATAAAATATACCCATTCTCCTTCACAGCTGCATTTGACACAATTTTGTCAATGCTGCTTGAAATTCAGGATGTTGTGCCGTGATCGTCTTCACAACCTCTGCTTGATTGTCACGTGTCCCTGTGGAGAAGCGAGCTTGATGAAGTTAACTCCCCTGAACCTTCAGTTCAAACTGTCCCCGTCTCTGTTATGGAGTTAAATAAGATTTTAATGAGCCAATTAAAAGTCTTTGGGATAGCATATGGTCATAATTACTGCTGTATGATTCATTCGGGGGGAAACGAGCTATTAATTACGCTTAGGGTCTGGGGATTGGACTTAAAATGGGTCGGGAGGAATATGTTCTTTCTTCCGACGCCTCACTTCCTGAATCAGAAATGCTAACTTTACATTTCTATTCATGGGATATGGAGGCTGGCCACCACTTGAAGGTGTAGCCCCCCTCTAGCCCAAAGTCAGCTGGGATAGGCTAGTGAGGATAAGTGGTATTAACAAAGGGATGGATGGGATAGCAGGAGTTTTTAAACACTTAAAAGACTTCACTACTTTCTTTGCCGTTTTCAAAGTGGTGCTAAAAAATTGAGAGGGCCATTGAAACTGAAGGAACTTTCTTGCTCACTCTTGAGAGGGATTTGTAAAATGATTTAATTCCAGGTTATTAGGTCTAATCTTGCCATGATAATCGTTTTGCTACGATTCAGTGAAGAAACCGTTTGAGCTCAGAGGTTTTTGGTGTGTATTAGCATGGAGGCTACAGTTGAACTTTGCAAAAGCGCACAGGATAATGGGACAATTTTAGGATTACCTCCAAATTGCTCCATAATTGCCTTTGACCTGATTGTATGGAAATGCTTTTGCATTACTCTTAAGACATGTTTCCAGAGGAAAAAAAAGAAAATAAATTTGGTTCAGTTCTGCATGCGATTATTCTTTTTCCATTGTCTAATCCCTGGTTGTAATCTCACTGATGGTCTGCTATCTGAAGCTCAAAAAGAAAAAAAAGAAAAAACTTGCAAGTTGAGGCACTTGTAAATCAAGGTACCACTGATGCCCTGATGAGGAACCAGTTGATGTAAACACTACGATCGATGTGACTCATACGTCAGTGTTGGAGCAGTTGACAAATAACGTGAGCGATGGTTGTAATGGAGCAGAAACACATGAACACCCCCGCACGACTCGCCCTTTAGAATCAGTCTCTTGGTCCATCTACACTGTGCACGTCACTCAAGCCTCGCCTTATAGGTAGTGTTGCAAAATTCTGGGGATTTTCAAAGATGGAAACTTTCCATGGGAATTAACATGAATAAACTGGGAATTTACCCAATTGAAGGTCCGCTCTTACTAGGGAACATAACGAGGGAGTTTGCAGTTAAAAAAAACAAACAGTTTTTGTCGTATTTGTTAAAACTGTTAGTATGACCTCGTAGACGGGAGTACATAAGTAAAATGATCTGTGGGGGGAAAAAAAACAAAACTGACTCCATCTTGTGCATCTAAATCAGGGGTCACCAACGTTTTTGAAACTGAGAGCTACTTCCTGGGTACCAATTTGACACACACTTCTGAAATAACAAATTTGCCCAGATGACCTTTATGTGATGACACTAATGGTTTTAATGATTTCTCACAATAATTGGCAGACATAAAAATCAACACTTTATTTATATAAATCTATGCCAGTGTTTACATTTTCCAATGATCACTTGTACAACATTCCTCGAAAATCACAATGTCCCATCACTAGTGACTAGTGAGCTATTTTTAGAACAGGCCCGCGGGTCACCACCACGTTGGTGACCTCTGCTCTAAATTGATTTGCGTGAAAACAACATGCTCGAGGAAAACAACCAATCCGAGACAGAATGCGAGACTTACAAGGGTGTCAAATATTAGTCATGTACTCACAGGCACACTCAAAGGGGCCACACCTGCAGCCTCTCGCTGACCTGTTCCTTTGTTACCCCAGAAAAGCACCGTATTTATAAGGGAGTGTTACTATAACACTAGATGTTTTATATTTTGTGAGGCTGCGTGGGTGACTGTGTGTCCGCGAGTGTACAACAAATGATCAGTTGTTCTGCCTCGGGCGTGGGTGTTTCTTGTGCAGTGGTGCCTTGTGATACAAGTTTAATTTGTTCTGTCACCACACGTATCTCAAATGATCTTTCCCCATTGAAATGAATGGAAAGGCCATTAATCTGTGACAGCCCCCCCGCAAAAAAACACCCAAAATACACTTTTTAATGTGGTTTTCGCAAGGAAAAATGCACTTAACTGCAGCATACTGTATAAAAACATACAGTAATAACATTTGCTCGCTGCATAACTTGCACACACAGAAATTGCCAGCACAAAACACGACTGTACCTAATATTTTGTCCAAACCAGCGTAAAGGCGCATTACAGACGATTGGGGGTTAAAGGGGGAAAAATTTTAAATATTAGGTGGGGGGGGTGGGGGGCTTTTAAAAAATTTGGGAGGGGGGGGGGTGGGGTGGGGGTTTTTTTTTTTGTTTTGTGGGTGGTTTTTTTTTGGTTGGGGGTGGGGGGGGGGTTTTTGTTTTGGGGTTTTGGTTTTTTGTTTTGGGGGGGGTGGGGGGGGGGGGGTGGGGTGGGGGTGGGGGGTGGGTGGGGGTGGGGGGGGTGGGGTGGGGGGGTTGGGGTGGGGGGGTGGGGGGGGGGGGTGTGTGGGGGGGGTGGTGGGGGTGGGTGGGGGGGTGGGGGGTGGGGTGTTTGTGGGTGTGGGTTGGGGTTGGGGTGGGGTGGGGGGTGGTTGTGGGGGTGGGGGGGGTGGGGTGGTTGGTGGTGGGGGGTGTGGGGTGGTTGGTTTGGGTTTTGGTTTTTTTTTGTTTGTTGTTAGTTTTTGTGTTGTTTGGGGTTTTTTTGTTTATGTATTGTTATGGAATTAATATTTATTTATGATATATGGGTTATGGTTGTGTTAATTTGATTGAGGAGAATTGATAATATAGAAGAAAGAGAAATTGGTAATTAGATAAATGGGGGTTGTAGGAAAGAAGTAAATTTTAAAAACAATCCTTTTAAAATAAATAATAAATATTTTTAATAATAAAATAATTTATTAAGATATTTTTAATACTCACCATAAGTTGTACTCTCATTGGTGCGTCCTCACCGTGTGATAAATATATTGTAAACTGATCGTTTTACAATGGGATAGCAGCAGCTGCCTTTCAGGAAGTGCTGGCAGTTACTGCTGGGAGTTTACCCTGTTTGGGTGAATATAATGTTCATTTCCTCTTGGGACATCACCATATTGTTACCACACAAGATAGATAATGTAAAAATATTTGTTATCATTTTCTATGAAAGACATGCTAATGGGAGTTCCAAAGACTGAGCTTGTTATTCTGAGAGCTTTCCGTTGATAGCTGTCAAATGTCCGGAGTTTTCTTCATCAGAGCCACATGTGTTAATGAATCAGATCTGAGCTAATTGGGGATTCACGCCCATGTCTTTTTTTAGACTTCGCACACCGCTCCCCACCCTTGCAACACATTTCTCCACGCAGACTGTCAAACCTAATGCTGTCAGTCCCTGGTGACTGACTGAGTAGTTTTCGGTTAATCAATAGTGACCGGTGTTGCTTGAAAGTTGAAGATGGTGATGTCTTTTTTCACTGGTTTCTAGTTCTACATATTTTCATAGGTTTCTAGTTCTACATATAGTACATATCATTTACACATGCAAATAATTTTTTTTGCGCCCTTCCGTTCAATAATGAAAAATCACTGAAGCTGACAAAAGTAACTTAAATTTACATAAAATGGCCTCATGAAAATCAGGCATTGATTTATTTTTTTGGTGCAACAGAATTATTTAAAAAAAAAAAACTGGCCTGAACAAAACTTGGTAGGCTTAACTTAATGCAGTGGTGCCTTGAGATACGAATGTAATTTGTTCTGTGACCACGGTCGTAACTCAAAACATTTGTATGTCAAATCATCTTTCCCCACTGAAATGAATGTAAATGCCATTTTACGCCATTCCAGCCTCCTCCAAAAACCCAAGAAAAATGCTTGTAATGTGTTTTTTGATGAGAAAAATAACACTCAAAACATACAGTGATTACATGCAGTAAGAAAATATAATGTAATGAGTTACATTAATCCCTCACTATATTGCAATTCACTTATTGCTAATTCAGAGCATCGCAGATTTATTTATTTATTTTTTATAGGTCAGTGTAGTGCAATTACTCACCTGCATATTTCTGGTGCAGCTTTTTTTTATTGGTGATAGGATTTTAATATGGCAGGAATGGCTCACATAACGTCTCTCGGGCTCCTTACTGAGTAATCTCAACTCAAACATTTGGTAAAACACCAAATTGCTTAAGAATACAAAGAACATTATCGGAAAGCCACTGCAACACAAATCAAAGACAGAGTTTTATTAAATAAATACACAAATACCAACCTTAGCCCGATGAATAGCTAATGTACATGCTCATAACCATATCGACAGGAGCACATGCAAGTAAAGAGTAACATTTAGCTTGATTTTCTATAGTGCTGTAGTTACAAACATCACTGCAATGAATTTCGGGTTCCCATAATGCTTTTCGCTGACTACATTGCCAGGACCGTGAGTGTGAGGAATGGTGCCAATGCTTAAGGCAGGAAATCGTCTGTTCACATGTTTACATGTTGACATGTTGTTCATGTCACTCAAGCAGAGCACACAGCTTTAATAGGCATATGCTTGTGTAGAGTGTGTTAATGGTGACCTCAATTGGACAAATAACATACCTGTGCCTCTCTAAAGTATCACACATTGGTATTGAATTGCATTTATGAAATGTAAAAATTTATCTAAAAACACAGTGGACCCCCTGCATATTTGCAGCTTTGGGGATTTATTTATTTTTTTCTCCAAATTCTTCTTAATTTATTATTTTTTTTTTTTCTTTTTGTTTTTTCTGGGGGAACCAACCCCAAAAACTCTTACTAGTAGTATCGTGCATATACTGTGTATCTACTAGTATATACAATACTTCTAGTATATACACTGCCTATACTTTTTGTGACATTTTTGTTTGGTGGTGTAAAATATCCCTATGTCGAACCGATTAGGCAGATGTTGGTGTTCGTGGAGGGTCTATATAGGGTGGCATCGAAGACGGGCCAGCGTCATCTATAGCCGAGCACACTATCAAGCCTGTGTGGAGAGTGAAAGGGATGATTCAGTTTATGCATGATGCGGGAGTGCAGAGTTGCATATAGATTGTTATGCTGTCAGAGGGATCCTTGTTCGCTCTTTGGCTGACTCCAGCTCTCCTCTCAAAAGTAGCGATGCACCAATACCACTTTTTAAATTTTTTTTTTTAGACTGGGTGGGACTATAGTACTTGCATTTGACTACTCACCGATACTTGATAATGCCGTTGCGCCTTGCAGTTGTGATAAAAATGTCTATAATTTTAACCAAATATTGTTTAAAAAAAAAAAAATAAAACTTTTCTTGAACAGTTAGTTTATCAGTGTTTATTGATGCCTGTGTAACGTCTGTGTCTCCCTAGCCGGACTCTCCGCTGCACTATATCACCAATATCATCTTCCGCTTCAGACGTGGAAATGTCTGTGTTTGCGTCTCATAGTACCCCCAGAATAGCTTCTTTGCTCGCTCGCCTTTCGCTATCGATCGTCACGTCTCGCCAAAAACCAAATCTCCTGTCAGTTGCATTTAATTAGGGCCTCCCTGAGGCCGCTGTAATGGTGTGTTTGCAGTTGTAACTGGGATATGTGTATTGAATTTCCTTCCACATCCAACTGCTGCCAGTTAATCAACGTGTGTGAATTGCCTTGTAAGTCCATTACTGGTGTAGGAGTTGTGGACAAACATAGCAGACAACTAGAATCAGTGGCTATAATGAACAGTGGTACCTTGACTTAAGAGGTTCATTCGTTCCGTGACTATGCTTGTAACTCAAATAAATCATTAAAAAATACCAACATTTGGAAATTGTTCTGCTCCTTCTGGTGTGTGCACCAGGGGCCAGTATAATACATACATCCATACGCACATACTGAATAATACATCCATCCATCCATTTTCTGAGCCGCTTCTCCTCACTAGGGTCGAGGGCGTGCTGGAGCCTATCCCAGCTATCATCGGGCAGGAGGCGGGGTACAAAAAAAAAGAAGATGAAGCTAGGATCCAACATCGATGCTAGTTTTGTTAGCCCCCTCTATAATTCTCAATTGTGTGTTAGCATTAATGTAGTGGACTTCCATTAGGCAAATTTACCATAATTTCTCATGTATAATGCGCACTCCCCCCCCCCCCCCCAAAAAAATTGTCAAAAGTCAATAGTGCGCATTATAATTTTGAGGTCAACTTTGGGGGTGCGTATTAACATGGGTGCGCATTATACACTAGAAATTACAGTATGTGATTTGATTAAATACACGATGTGTAATTCTGTTTGTTTTATGTTTAGTTTTACAGTAAACTTAAACTGGGAGTGGCAATAAACAGCTTGAAACAAGCACACGTGGCATCTATTGTCAGGAGTTGTTCACTATTTTTCAAACTGCTGCCTGTTGTGAAGTTTGCTTCCGCCATCTAGCAGTCGTATCTCAACTCATTACTCGCAATACAAGCCAGAAAATCGTCCAAAAACTCGTAAATTGGGTCACTCGTAAGTCGAAGTACCGCTGTGTTTGCACAGTCTCTTATCCCTCAACAATGTGCAACCAAAAGAATGCCAATGCTGTGTTGTGTGTTTCACTCTTATCTGAGTGAAACCATTTTACGTTGAGATCAGCAAACATTTCCCAGAATTTGCAGATTTCTTGTCTCTGCGTTGAGGTGCACAAAAGAGCAGGTAGGAGCGATTCAGATACGCAGATAAGCGCCACTGGTGGCATAAAGCAGTCAGCAGATGACTCTATCAAATGACCCTGACCTTATAAGCACCCTGTAGCCATGTTTTACCATCTGTAGTATTCTGAAACTTATCACAGCAGTTATATTACTTTAGTAGCCCTCTGAGAAGGAAGTGGTAGCAGTATGACCTCGCATCTGTTGCGTGTGATGAGAATGGCAGCTTGACTCGAAGCCTGCGGGCCAAATCTGGCTCTCCACATATGTGGAGAGGCACATTTTATGTGGCTTGCCATGATATTACCTTGACTTCTCTCCGAAACTAGTTACTCATCATAAAAAACAACAACAACAAAAAACGATAAATATGCTGGGGCTATCATATTACATATTAGGAATGGGCCTTTTTGTATTATTCTGAAATGTATATTATTTTTCAGTTTGGGGTAATGGTGTAGTTTTTTCCTCAAGAAGTTAACCACTTAGAACTACTTGACTTTCAATAAAAAAAAATAAAAAAAGGAACAAATTGGCGTGTTCTAAAGCATTTGACTCATCAAAAGCCACAGTCTCCAGATTTTAACTTTAAACTGGACAAAAGAGTGAAAGCAACTTAACCTACAAGTGCCACACAGTTATTGGAATTTCCACAACAGAGTTGGGAAGAATTTTCTGAAGAATATTTGACTTCCACTTAGAGATAATGCCACAAGTGTGTTCAGCTGTTATAGTGGCCCAAGGTTTAGAATAATTTTTTTTGTAGATTTATTTCATAATTTATTTTGTAACTTGAATAGTTGATCTGTTATGTGCTTTCATATCAGAGTAAAATGATAAATTCAACTGCATAAATTTCAATTTTAAAAACTGCTGGAAAAATTGGGGTGCTCTAAAACGTAACCGGTAGTGTATACTGTATAGTTGCCAGAGGCAGTGTGAATGAGTTAAAGGAGCAAATCCATTTAGCAAGAAAACCAAAGTAGGCAGAATTTACTTGCTTTAGTGGGCCTTGTAAAATGATGTGGCGGGCTGGTTCTGGGCCACGGGTCTTGAGTTTGACGCCTGTTGTTTAGCCAATACCATATGGATGCAAATATGCAAAGTAATAAACAAATAAGG
This sequence comes from Phyllopteryx taeniolatus, assembly GCF_024500385.1. Taxonomy (NCBI): domain Eukaryota; kingdom Metazoa; phylum Chordata; class Actinopteri; order Syngnathiformes; family Syngnathidae; genus Phyllopteryx; species Phyllopteryx taeniolatus. The sequence continues at coordinate 17,543,455 of NC_084506.1, forward strand.
ACAATGCAACTTCCTTGGTAATTTAACTTACTAGATAATAATTAGTGGGAGGGTGGGCCTGAAACAGTTTATTGATGCTTAATCGATAAAACCACAAATTAGCCCTTGTTGCTCACTAATTCAAATGTTTCTGTTTCCTTCTCCGCAGTTCTCAAAGGGAATGAACCTTCGTTGTTGTGTACGCATGGAGACGGAGCGGACAAGGCTAAGGTGCAGGCCGTCCCCGCAAACCAGCATCACTTGCCAACACCAGGGTGTGCCACGAACAGCATAGAGCTTCCTTTCAAGGCGCCTTGATCCTCAAGGGGGGAAGTGAGGTAGAAAGAAAATAAACAGGGCTTTAAAAAAAAAAGAAACTTGATGAATTCCACCAATACGTGAAAGGCAAACAGTTGACTGCCTGTCCTCAGGAGATAATGTGGACAATGAGTATGGCCCGCCTCTGTTTCCCTGTCTGCACTCTTTTTCTTGTTATTTTTCTCTGCTTGGCTGCTACGGAGCATGACGTCACACCTCGCCTCACCTTCTCCTACAGTAAGTCATCAGTTTTGCGCAGCGGTTTCCAGTCAGACACTGTTGTTGATGTTGTGACATTTGGCTTGTCCCATTAGGTCACTCGGATGATTTATTTAGCAGTTTATTTATTAATTTTTTTATTTATTTTTTATTTTTTTACACTGGATCCCCTGCAGTCAGACACTAGTGTAAATAATACCAATGTAAATAAACAGGAGCGTCATTTGGTCTCACTTTAGGGGTTATTGAGTTTCTATTTGTGGACTAGTAGTTGGCAAATTGGCGCTTCCACATGGAAGGGCTGAAAGTGCAGCGGTAACATTATGGCTTTAAAGTAAAGACTATTTGTGCTGACATTTAATGCAACAGTCTGTCAGAGGTGGCAAACGTTTTCACACGCTGTACTTAAGCAGAAGTACAGATACCTTTTTGCAAAAAAAAAAGTACTGAAAGCACAAATCTAACATGCTCATCTGCCACATCCGTCCTTTTTAAAAATCAAATGTACCCTTCAGCACAAAATTTTGCCTACCCCCTGATTTAACAAATGCACGTTAACCACTCTCCATTTTTAGTCACCGAAAGTAGAATAAAAAAAGTTGTACAGGTTGAGAAACAGTACAGTGTTTCCTCAAAAGTAGAACACAATTCGTTGAGAGAGACTAGTTGAATCAGTTATCCCCATAGAATAAGGTCAAACTGTGCCCATGAAGAACTCCCTACGCCTACAGGCATGATATTTATCTTGGATGTATATAAATTAGGAATTGTGAATTTTATTGAAAGTATCAGTTTTGTTGAAACTATGACTTTTATTAATTTGTGGGTTTAAAAACACCACTACAGATAAATTTTTTTCATATCTATCTATCAAGCTAGCTAGCTAGCCATTAATCCATCAATCTAGTTATCCATACATTATCTATCGCCTATGCCTATAAGTCTTAATTTTGAACTTCACTGCATGATTTGTCTTCTTGGAAGCCATTCAATGCCCCAAGTGAGATGATAAACAGGATTAAAAGGTTTAATGTGCTTTCGTATGGCTTTAGGAAATGATAAATTGAGACATCAGCGCGGGCCTTTCAGTGTTTGCACTGCGGTTAATGACTCAGGCCTCATTAGAGTCACCTGCGTTCGTCGACTTTTATGGACATGGATTACATCCAGTCTTAGCTTGTGTATTTCCTCGTTTCCAAGCCCCGCGCCAACAGGTAATCTCTTTTACAACAAAGCCCACAGCTCGGCCCCGGCGGAGCATTTTACAGCAACACACACCATTAATCACTCAGTGAATAAGGGCAGACATCTCACTTCTCGCGGTCTTCGTAGCAATATTTGCTTTTAGGGCATGCAGCCAGTGCTAAACACCGTGAAATATGCAGAAGCCTCATGTTAGAGGAGTAAGTGGAGATGCAGCACACAGGGAGGATTGTTATATATACATGTTGTTGACCAATTTAGCAATTAATCTAGTCAGTAGCATTCTTTGTCTTGTTTGGGAACCATTTTCAGGTGCGGTCATGCAGTAAGTAGTGCAGTTTTACCAAACGATCTGGTTACAATTCTCATTAAAGCAGTGGCAGGCCGTGCTTTTGATTTGGTACTAGGGCCTTCCGTGGGGATTTACCCCACTTAATCCACCTCTTAATACTACCACTATAATGTCGCAATTATGGAAATCATCAGTACTATACAAAAACGCAATATAGCAGCACGCAACTGTGCCACGTACAGCGTCTGGAGGAATTAAGAAGCAATATTTATCTAAAAACTTGACGAAAACATAAATATGTAAACGAAATGCATCATTATTGTTAGTCAAAGTTGACATGAACAAATTTTGCGATAACCAGCAGAGGACAGAAAAATGCTGACGTCTTCGAGGGCCAGCTAGTTGGTCTGTGAGGATGAATTTGAAATCTGATTGGTTAAATAAACAGTCGCTGTGCCATTTTAAAATTTTTTATTGGACTTGTGAGCAAACATTTGTGATACGAGTGCTAGATATTGACAGCAAATTCAACTCACTTAACATCAAGCAGCAATTTGGTAGAGTTTAATTTGGTTAAACTAAACATCAAACAGAGAATTACTGTTATTATACTGTATTTAAACATCCACACAACTTTAAAGTAGGAATGTTTGCTAGTTTCACGGTAACACACAATGCAAAACACCTTAGATGGGCTAAAGAAACTAGCATTGCTGTTACCTTATTATCCGTTATGGAAATGATATTTAAACAAACGATGGAGCAACACTTGTAGACAGACAATATAACAGTACTCACTTATACTGTATTCTTTATACTTTGCGAAGAACGATTAATATTACTGCAACTTACCGAGTCACTTATAAAACTTTGCATCTCTATGTCTGTATTGTACTGCTCACCCGCCACTGTATAAAACCCAACAATTACCCATTTTACTGGACTTTATCATAACACGCTGAAGCGTTCATTGCCACCTGATGGCTTCTGGAGTAAAAAAAATAAAATAATGCTTGTCAGTTGTGTTTAGATTGTGGGATACATAAAACATGCAAAGTTGGTGTAACCACACTGACATTTTTCCCAGACTGCCTTAAAAAGGAGCGCTTTTTCACATGGTGTTTACAGTATCAAAGGGAATGGAGAGTAGCAAGCCCTTGGGACCTCAACTTTAAAACCGCCTGGTCTCCTCGTGGCTTCTGCTTGCCTTTAGTTCCATCCGGAAGCCGGTTACCCCTGACAACCTGGGTAGTGTAAGTGGCTGCTTGTCATCTGGTAACATTTTTGCACACTCCGTTCCCCTTCTGTTCAAGTTGTCCCCCGGTTCCCGCCTTACCCTTAATAAGGAGGCTAATCTGCCATTAATAATGAACGGAGATTTGTGTGTTATGGTTTGAACGCTTGTCTGATTCTCATTATGCACACAGAGGACAGGTTCAGTGAGTAAAAGGCCTCCATCTGTTTTTCTCCCGCTACAGTTGTGGGCTTTAATGCAGATCATGACTTAGAGTGAAACGGCCATCAAGCATGCCCCTTAAAAAACACTTTTTACGACTCGTGTGAATGGTTCAAATTTTTAAGTCTCACTGGAAATGCAGCTTCATTAATTATTCAAAAATGGTCTCGTCTCGACTGGTTGGTTCAACCAAGAAATTCAAAATGACACCGGTGGCGAGTGAGATCAACAGCTTTTCAATACTGTGGTTATGACATAGTGGTTGGTTGATGATTGGGAAAATGTTGTTCTCTACACCCATTATGTAGTGATTGACTGGTTTTTGTTTTACAATCATTATATTTGTTGGGTGCCAGATAAGTATCCAAAACATTTACACGTAGCATAAATCATACTATAAAAACATGTAGGACAACTCAATTGGTTTTCTTCAGATTCTTTGCTTGGCCTCTAAATTAAAAAAGCACATTTGTCTCAATTTTCAAACTTACTATTAATACATTCAAGATAGAGCCAGCTCGGCCTTTTGGCAATATAGGAAAATGCTAATCTATTTTAGCTGATTTACACCCTGGAATGATCGCCAGTCATTCGCTGTATAGACAAAGGTTTAGAAAGCCTACGCAATCATGGTGAGAACATGCAAACTCGTTTCCAGGAAGGCCAGAGCTAAGGTTCAAACCCCGAACCTCAGAACTGACCTGCTCTTTTCATTCCAGCATACCTCGCGTTTCCTGAGGTCCTCTGGTGCAAGTCTTTCAATCTTTCCAAGAACTAGAACAAAAACCCACGGGGAGGCTGCGTTCAGCCATTATGTCAGCTTTTGCGTTTGGAACTCCTCAATTGATTTTCTACTTCAACATACAAGTTATTTCGGCATCACTTTCACGATGAAAAGAAAGCACAATGGCGTTATTTGACATGGGTCATTTCAGAAAAATGGAGAGTGCAACAAGTGATGATTTTATGACGTCTGTGCAGACCATTAATCCCTAAATTGTTTGACATACATTACACCGTCCCAGCATTAGGATAGACAAACATACATTACACTCAGCAGAGCCTATAAAAACACACATCACTCTGCACTTTCATTGCTTCTCAGCATCTTGGCACTTACTGTACATGCACAGCGTGGCGCGGGCGAGTCAGACATGGAGTGCTGTGCTACTGTTAGAAACAGGTCATCACCCCATGTTACATTCTTGCTGCCTCCGTCGTGTTCAGAGCCAGGCGAAGGGTCATGGCGAGTTCCAGAAGAGCGAGCAGCTGCTTTACATTATTGTGCTCAATCTGAGGTCGGCCCTTGTTTGCTTCCTCAGCAGCACATTATCCTTTTCATGGAGGAAAAAGAAAGGAGAAAAAAAAAAAAAAAAAAAAAAGATTCCTGAGAGCAGAGGTGCTGGTTCTTTCACAAGGTAAAGCACATAAACACATTTGTTTGTTGCTATTTCCCCACAGGTTGCACCTTTTAACCCTTACGTGCTGTTCATTTTCCACGCACACAAATTATGATCTGGGTCAGTTTTGACTCATAATAGAAGAATATTGTATAATAATTGTCTCCATGAAATTATGGACTAAAGATCTTTTCAAAATGTATAACATTGTGAAATGGATTATTAACCCATAATTAGTGTTTCAGAGAAAATGTAGAAAAAGTATTTTTTAATGTTTTACACCACTGATTTTTAGATTAAAAAAACATCTACGATCAGCAGTTTTTAGTATTTAGTATGTTTGCTCATTCTTGCAGCTTTACTCTTTCACTGTTTTGAGATTCCCCCGTGACGCTTTAAACATGTAAGTGCGTGTTTCTTCCTGTGCAAATGTGGCGAATAAACAGACAGTTCTCACGACTGTTTCAAGCTCCCTCTTGAACACTGTTACCACTGTCCCATAAAAAATACACATATTTAAGGCATGCACAGTTTCACCATTCTCACCTTTTTCCTTGATTTAACACACATTGAAATCTAAAATCTATTTTAGTAGACACGGGTCAAACTCCACTCTTTTTTTCAAATATTTTCATTTTTGTGTTATTTGAGTCACTTCAGGAAAATTCATTGAATTTCGAGGAGAAGGAATGATAATTAGGGTATTTTTATTGCTGTCAAATGTCAAAACGAGCCAAATTTGACCTGAACAGTATGTAAGGGTTTAAATCCCTCACTGCTATGTTCGCAACAATGTAATCATTTCTTTTGCAGTAAATCATTTTGATGGCACAGCAGTTTACAATAAGGAGACTAGAATCTCAGGAGTTGTCATGGTGACTGTGGAGTCTTCAGTTTAGTGGTCTGCAATAGTGCAGGAGCAACACTGCTATTTATTTTTGTGCAAACCTCACCAAGACATGGTTTATTTCAAGACATGGGAGCAATCAGTGCGAGTCATTTGGGTTGCCCATTTATGGAAATGTACTTTTACCTGCAAACTATTGGTCTGAGGATAGAAATTCTAGTGTATATGCAACGTAAATAACCTGTTTCTAATAATCCATCCATCCATTTTCTGAGCCGCTTCTCCTCACTAGGGTCGCGGGCGTGCTGGAGCCTTTCCCAGCTATCATCGGCCAGGAGGCGGGGTACACCCTGAACTGGTTGCCAGCCAATCGCAGTGTTTCTAATAAGATTTTCATAATGTTTCCCCCCCCCCCCCATTTCTTTTTTTTTTTTTATGCTAAATGCTGTGAAATCTGGATCAGTACTGTAGTAAAGGGAGTTTGAAGAATCCTGATATATTCATACATGGTAACAATTTATTAATTCTTATTTTTATATTGAGGTTTTATATACATTTTGCCACATAGATACCTTTTGCTTTATCAATATCCTAAACTGAAATGTGTTTATGACATAAAATAAAATCTGCAGATGGGTTGCTGTTGTTGTTGCCCGGTGTGGTTAGTAAAATCAAAGCGGTGGGACGGTCATTTCATTAACCACACCGGGCAACAACATCAACAACACCCTATTGTTGACCACCCCTAAGGACCACGACCACATCTAAAATTCAGAGCTCAAGAAGCCTTTTGGATTAAAGTTGAAACCTCTTCAACTAACAAGAACAGTCCAGTTGCCTTGATTCAACCTTTGCGGATTACCATAACCTGGACCCGGATGAGAATCGACAAACACTGTACTTAACAATTTATAATTTATTATGCCCATCGCTGGAACAACCTTGGAACAATATTTACCCAGCATTTAATAAAAAAACAAAAAGGAAAAGACTTCAGACCTCAGAGCCGAATAGGAGGCCTGGTAGTCACCAAATTAAAAAAAAAAAAAAAAAAAAAAAAAAAAAAGTCCGTACTCTTACTGTAATGACCCTCATTTTCTCACCATTTCCTGAGTTAACATCTTTTACAATATGGCTTTCCAACCTCTAGTTCCTGAAGTTGTGTTCACAGTACCCCCAATCTGTAATCCCACTAACAGGATCTAATAACAAGATTCAGCCCCACTAATAAGCAACCCGAGCAGCGGGGGCAGCCCCAACTTACACCGTGAATCTCCCGATGGCTTGACCCTCTCGCTTTGTTGTTTTGATGCATCCCAGACACTTCGACATTGGGGGTCTGGTCTCCCCACGTGTTTACCCACTGTGCTCTGTTTTGTGTCTTGACGACACCAGGCAATAGTGGCACTTTTATTGTTGCTCTGGCACTGACCCAGTGCCCTCATTCTGAGCACACGTGACGTCTCTTAACCCAGCTTTTCTGGCACACCCGTGTGTCTTTAAACTTATATTGCTTATATTTTCTTGTGTCATTTCCAACTAAATGATAGCCACGTGCCAAGAAACAGAATGAGTGAGACTATTTATCGTCACTCCCATCCTTTTCCATGTCCTTATAAGATGACCGATAAAGACAAATTCATGCCCCTGAATTTCCTGGCTAACATGACATCATAGTTCAATGAGCTCTCGTGATTCTAATGGGAAATCATATATGATGACCACTTATTTGGCAATAATATACTGTGCATTATCTTCTTTTGTGACGATCCTGTAGTTATCTTCAATGAACCTGCTGATCTTTGCAGCCACAACTGTGAAACGTGATAAAGGGAAACCATCATACACGAGGGCAATGATTGACTCAGCCTGTTCTAGCTATTAGTACAAAAGAAAGCACTTAGTGCTCTGTCACCAAAGGACAAATGACTCTCCAGCTCCTCTCCCGAGGGCATGTTTTTCAACCTTTTTAATTTGGCCCGTACATCTGGAAATCGGCTTCAAGAAGTGTTTAAGGATTCCTTTAAATAATTAATTCCCCTCTCGAAATAGTTCAGCAAAGTGTTCAAGGCAACTATTTCAAAGGCCGTCATTTGCAGAAATGACTCTTAATTACATAATAATGGCAATGATCGCACATTGTTGACAGCTGCCGGAGGTTGAGCCCTTGAGTGTACTTGTTTCATGCTCTTCCCTGAAGGGTCACGCATGTCAGAGTCACATAAAGCAGCTCTGTCACTCTCTGCGAGGAAAGTGTGATATATGGAGGTGGGAGTCCCTCCAGCTCTTACCTGCTTCTCACCTCGTTTATTTTTTTATTTTTTTGTGTAGTCCTACCAACCGGATGCATTCACAGACTTTAGTTCTGTTCAGTACCCCTTGCACCTTGAAGCGTTTGCATTTGGTTGACTTGCAGTTTATTTCCTGCTTTTACAGTACCGTATGTTGTACCTCAGTTGTCGAGATGCGATGACCTTTTGACAACCTTCTTTCACGCTGCTCGTAAGTGCCTTGCTCTGTCCATTTCCATCTTGCTGTAACATTTCTGGGACGTACGTTTCCACAGACGGCCATCCCAAGAGAATTCAGGTCGGCAATGCTAACTACGATGCAGTTTTCTTGGAGTGCGAGAAGGAAGGTTAGGATGAGTTCAAGTACAAAACTGTCATCAATTTATTGGCTTGTAATTCAGCTACTGTAATGTATCCTGGTTGTTCCTAAGCAGATCGCCAACAAGAATTCCCAAGCTCATTCATCCATCCACTTTCTGTAGACCTTTTTAACCCTGATGTCACACGTACTTCCAGGTGCCGAAAACTATGATGGCACAAATAGTAAACAAACCCTGACACGTCATCTGACCAAGACACAGCAAGTGAGAAAGCACAAATGTTTGAATGATGATTTTAGCCTTCTTCTCTACCGCCGTAGTTTGATTGTGTGTTAAGTATCAGTAAAAAAATAAACGCTGTTACTTGAGGTAAATTGTTTGGAAGTGAGACCCGAGGGTGGCCATAATTCACATTTCAACAGGTAAATTGATTCAAAACTACTGTAGATGTGGTGGAAATTCAGACTTAGTTGAATGATAATTGAGGGACTGGCTAATTACGTGACTTTTCCGTTGCTCTGATTAATTGCACAAATGTGCTCTTTTGATGGTGAAATGGATACCGTGCTGTAGTGCTGACATTAGCCAGTAGGCTAGCCATTACGTTTTGCTAAATTACTCAATGACAGACATCCACCTCCAGGTTCCGCTGGATTATTTTTTTCATCTGAAGGAAATAAAAAAAAAAAAAAAAAAAAAACCTAAACCTTTTGGGGTATATCTGGGCGGTGCAACCCCAAACATGGTGAGGTTCTGTCTGTTTTCCGTTCAAGTCAGCGGTAGTCAATCACTTTCGACCACCCGGTCGTACCCTGGCACCTATTGTTTACAAACATTATGACTGTCTATACCGTTCATCCTGTTGAGGGTTGGGGATAGCCACGCCCAGCTGACTTCGGGTGAAAGCCCTGGACTGGTCGCCACTCAATCAAGGGGCACATATAGAAGAAGGCGAACATTTACTTACATTCATTCCGCCTCGGAATGGAAACCTAAACTAAAAAAATACGCATCTTTTGCTTTTTGCTCAGCTTGACCTTGCAGAAATGCTTGACTTCAACCTTTTGACACCTCGACCTTTTGACAGCTCAACCGTTGAGGTGATGGTGGCGTGTAATATGTTAAATACATACCAGTGCCTTAGAGAGACAGTTGTTGTGAGGCAACAAGTACCCATAATCATCTCGGATAGACTCCTGCTTCCCCGTGATCCTGGAAACCGTAGTAAATGTTAGAAAATGGACTGTTGGCTGGTTGGCCAAAGTATTTGCTTCTAAGACGGTCCTGGACCTCTCACCCATCAGAAATTCCCTGTCTGGCAATAGTTTTGTATCATGTTGAACAAACCAGACAATACATTTATTGACTTTCATACCTATAAACAAGTATAAGGGCTTGATTTTTTTAAATAAAAAAGGCATATTTTAAGAACAAAAAAGCAATGTAATGCTTCTGTCTGAGTCAAGCAGCCACTGGCTTCCTCTGGATACTTCCACATCTTTGCTGGATGAATCCATTCCTTTTTTAAAATGTTTATCATATAATTTTATCAACCTGTCACCTCTTTAAACATTCCGTCGGCCAAACCTGCTGGGTAATTATCCCGTTAAACACTTAATGACCCCCTCAAAGGATTAATGCATTGGCCAGTGTGTCCAGGCAGCCAGATGATTTATGTTTCCTGACATAATAAATGTTCAACTATGTGCGGCTACAAGCTCGTCTCTCTAACAATCCTCACTTAGTTGCCCTCTGTTGTTTTCGCCCCTGTCATTTTTCAGTACCGGAACGGAATTTACGTGCTGTAATGATAGTGAAGAGGAGATGAAAGAGAGAGAGAGACATAGTACGGCCTCAATAGAGCCATGACCAGTAGGCAGAGCAGAGCCTCTTGAGATTTTATACATTACTGTAACTGCGATAAGGGGATAAGGTGTGGTGATGAACTGCTTTTAACATGTTGTTTCCGGGGAAAGGAAGTTGCTCACCCTTCTGCAACTAGTGACTGAGGTGAGGTAATGTCAGTTCACACACAGTCTGATTTAATGGCACCAGCTAAAAGTTGTAGTACTTGTAATTTTTGCCAAGTATGTTTTGTCTTGATCCAGTATAAATCTGTCACAAGTGTCAGAATTGCCTTACAGGTCTCATAAAAAAACTATCCAACTTTGTTTGATTTAATGTATTAGTTGCCTCATAAAGTGGAATCTCATTTTTTTTTCATGTTAACGAGCGGCTTTCACGGTATTTGAGGCATATACAGTATATAAAAGGAGAGATTTTGTTTTCTTTTTTTGTGGCAAGATGAGGAGTGTGATTTTTATTTATGAATTAAACTCAGTTTTTTACAAATATTACAGCTGGCTGTGCCTTTTAGTAATTTAAATGTATTTAAACATAACTCTTAGCTTGTCCGATAACCATCACGCCATCCGTGATTCGGCTGTCGTCAGTGTTGACCACCCACATGAGGATTTGCTGTGGTAAATATTGAACACTGTTGTCGGTCATTATTGTTTTCCGAACAGATTGGGGAGGAAAAAAATCACTCTTAACACACACTGCACCGCACAATACTCGTTCTGGTTAATCTTTGAGAGAATTTCAAAAATTGGGCCTTTGACTTTTATCATAAGGGAGGGAAAAATGCTCAAATTAGGGACAGTTGTCGGTATGTGTGTACAGTACTTCACTTTCGTAGAAGTCAATGAGTTATTTCAGCTCTTCTCCATTGTCTTATTGCACACTCGCAGCACTGCCGCTTCTGTTTACAGTGTATGTTGGCACGCAATTAAGGCAGGTTGTTTAAGATGGGCAGGCCCAATAGAAAAAAAAAAGAGAAGCTGCAAATCTCAAACACATGAACTTTTAAAGTGGTGATTAGGGGAATCAATGATTTAACCCCTGATTGTAGGCAGGAGGCGCTAATGTGCTTGGACCAAAGCCAGATACCCACATGGCAGAAATATGACCCGTTTCCTTGTATTCAAGGTGAGTTTACACCCAAAATAACCTGATGTCCCATGAAAATCCTAACCCATAGATTAATGCTGGATTAATGTTTTTTTTTTTTTTTTTTAAGAAAATCTAAATAAAAATTAATAAAAACATTTGGGGCACCATCATCTTGTGGTGCAACGCCAAACAGGTTTTTGTCATTGTTTTGTGGTTGTTTTTCCAGTTAATGGTAGTAATGGTGGTCGCGTTCTGCCATCCGGAAGTACCCTGGCGGGACAAAAGTATTGTGTGGGGACAACTTGCCCTTCCAGTTAACCCCCTCCAAAATATTGAGTCGATTCCCCTTGGCAGCAATAAGAGCATGCTCCCATTCTGGGAAGATGTTCTACAAGATGTCATACTGTGTCTCTTGGGATTTTTGTAGATTCACTAACTGTTGATCCTCCACAGATGCAAAGGAGAGAACATGCAGAAGTTTCTCGGTGGGCGGGGTCTTCAACTTCACGTCACTCCTGCTCAGCAAAGAGGACAACATGCTGTACGTTGGCGCTCGCGAGATTCTCTTCGCTCTCAACCTCTCGGACGTCAGCGCACTCGAGCTGCAAAAAAATGTAAGGAGGTTGAAAAACGCAGCATGGTAGTCATGAAACGCAGCATGGTAGTCATGAAATATTCAGTTGGATGAGTTTCCATGAGAATGAGTGGGAATTAACAAACTGACAAAAACATACATACTGCAATAATGATATTTTTTGCAAACTTTTTCCCCACATTTTTTTGGTTTGTTTAAACTTGTTAAACTTTGATACAGTGCAATTGTACATGGCCAATTCCTACTTTATATATAATTTTAAAAAAATAATAATAAGAAGAATATAATAATTATTAAGAATAATAATATAATAATTATTATTATTAATAATATAATAATAATAATATAATATAATTATTATTAAAATATAATGAGTCGGTCGGTGGACGACTGGTAAGCACATCTGCCTCACAGTTCTGGGGACCGGGGTTCAAATCCCGGCCCAGCCTGTGTGGAGTTTGCATGTTCTTCCCGTTCCTGCGTGGGATTTCTACAGCCACTCTGGTTTCCTCCCACATCCCAAAAACATGGATGGTAGGTTAATTGAAGACTGTAAATTGCCCGTAGGTGTGAATGTGAGTGCGAATGGTTGTTTTTTTCTATGTGCCCTGCGACTGGCTGGCGACCCGTTCAGGGTGTACCCCGCCTTCTGCCCGAAGATCGCTGGGATAGGCTCCAGCACTCCGCGAACCTTGTGAGGATAAGCGGCTCAGATAATGGGTGGATGGATGGATGGATTATATGACTATGTTTATATAGCACCTTTAATAATACATGTTCTCAAAGTGCTTTGACAGACAGTAGAATATAGTACAGAAGCATAAAACACAATAACATATCAAACGTTGTGATCATATCACATATAACAAATGCATGCACACACAACAAAAACAAAACAAGAAAAACCAACAATGATAAAGAAGGCCCAACAATGCAAGAACCCAACAAACCCAACTGAGACCAAGACGTTTGATATGGGATGATAAAAATAGTTCAAATATAGTTAAATAAATGTTATAAAAACAATCAAAGACCAAAAGATGAAATAACGTCCATAGAGAATATGAATACAAAATAAATAATACGAAAATCTAATCAATAGATACATACATACACTAAATAAAAAGGGGGAGAATAGGACATCATATAAGAGCCAGTCTGTAAAACTGCATTTTGGATCTTTGCTAATGTACAGTGGACCCCTGCTATTCGTTGGGGATATGGACCGAGCCTGAAAGCAATGAGCACATTTCTGTGAATAATTGATGCTTCCCCAAAAGTAATTATAATTGCTTATATTAATAGTTTGACTGCACAGCAAAGCGCTGGAGTTACAGTACATGGATGGTGCCTGTGCTGGTCAACAAACTCTGTTGCTTCATAGGCGACTAGGTCCAAGCGACGTAGCATTTAGCATTACACTGGCAAGCGCTACAGCGTTTACTGACCCAAAATCGCCAAATCTACGCAGTGACAACACGAACTGGCGGAGCTGAGCTGTTGTTACAGATTCCGCTGGTTTTGTTTCCATCTTTGCTCCTAGTATGGCAAAACTAACATGTGCCAAAGTAGACATGGTTGTCACTATCCTCCGTTCCTCGCCATCCTCTCCCGCTGACTGTCAATCAATAACACGGCTGCTGACTCGTTATTGGATGCGGAAGCCAGGGGCTGGGAGCGAAGCGAGTGAGCGTTTGTGGCGGCAGAACTTCCACCTAAGCACAGAACAACCTTCTGTCTTATGCCAGGTACTTTTGACGAGTTAGATGTTTTTTGTTTTTTTTGGGGTGGATACAGCCGGCAGTAACCATTAGTTGTTTCAATTAAAGAGACACTACAATACAATAAAACTCATGCATACCCTAAATTTGTTTTTTCTTTTTTCGCCACGTTACAGTAAATCATGAATAGGCAATTTTTCTGTGAATAACAGAACTCCCACTCCCCCCACCCAAAACAAAATAATTAAAAAAAATTGCAATAGGTGAATTTGCAAATGACAAACCACAAATATGTGTGGGTCCTCTTTATTCTGATTTAAATTAATTGAGATTGTGAATTTTGGGTTTTCATTAGCTATAGGCTTTACTCACCAACAATTATAAAAAACATAATAATAAAATGTCATTTTATGTGCAGTGAATCCATATGATGTCTAGTACGAGTTTCAGTTGAAGTACTGACATAAATACATTTTCCATATTGTTATTTTTTTTTAGATGCTTCTTTACAGTGTATACTGTACCCCAGTAACCAAGAGTATAGTGCCTTTACCGAACTTTTATGAATAGAATGACATTCCCATTAATTTTCCCAGGTTTCCATTTATTCCCATGCATTATGCATGATAATACAATCACCCGAAGTCTTTGAATCAAAGCCACATTTTCTTTCTGACCTGTCCTTCAGCTCACATGGAAAACCCCGGACAAGAAACGAGGCGAGTGCAGTTTCAAAGGAAAAGACCTGCAAGTGAGTTGCTGAACTCAAACACTTGAGATAATGTTTGCAAGACGATGATACCTGCCGTGGAGAACTTTGCGATTGGGACAAAGCCATGGAAATTTCCTGGCAAGTTGTAACTTTCCATTGGACCGCAGTATATTTGTATCCATCATCTGCACCATATTAAGTAAACATAATGGCCTTAGGCTTTGTTATACTGTTGGTATTGTTAACATGTAAATACCAGAAGGTTTTGCTTTACTCTACTATCATTGGAGTGAGGCTGAATGTTGTGGTTTGGAATGGTATGTACTCAAATTCAACAGAATGTATCATTAATGACATATTTTGCAATTATGGAGACTGTGAAGGCATTTAATGTGGTTTTATTGACAGGAGATCAACTTCCTGTAACTGTTCATGACGAAGCAATATCACACGAGAGGGAGTGTACTGTACTGTATATCATCACGGCTGTGATTCGATTGTAGGCACGAGGCCGCAGGCCTGACGAACCCAGGAATGGCAAAAGTGATGCCATTTGTCCTTTTGTTGCAGATATCTTTATTTCACTTGTGACTAGGCAAGACTGAATTGCATACATCTCCTTCTGTCATTTCGACTTGTCACCTATAACGTTACGGATAGTAATTCCAACGATTCCATATTTAATTACGACTAGTCAAAAGGACGATGTTGATATCCACAATGTTAACTCTGGAGAGTCAAACTTAACTTTTAAATGTTGAATTTACTTGATGTTTGAATATCTCCAGGCTTTTCTCCTTGCTTTGAATAAAATGTTATTCCTGGATATATTTCCATCTTCGCAAGCCAATGTTTTTAACAACCCACAGTAATGTTAGATAACAGTCACTATTGTATAATGTAGAGTATTTTAACTAATTCATTCTTCTTTTGTGTGTCCCCTTACAGACGGATTGCTTCAACTACATCAAGATCTTATTGCGAGTGAACAGCACTCATCTGTATGTGTGTGGAACGTACGCCTTCAGCCCCATCTGTGCTTACATTGTAAGTGTTGAGCCGCTGCTGCTGTGCTGTTGCCGTAAAAGTAGAGTACAGAAAGAACGCAGGTTGTTTTGGAAATGTTTGTTTGTCCGCGTGAGCTGAAGAAAACAAAAAAAGTACAGGATTTAGGACGAGTCCTTAAGATTTTTTATTTTCCAGTGAGACACAAGTTAACAGAGTGCGTTGAGCAAAGCCTCCCTCTCATTTTTGACTCACTTCATAACAGTCCTTTTATTATACCTTGACTTTAGAGGGGAAAGCCCCTCCCTGATTAAAGTGCCAAGATAAAGAAACCGCTTGTACTGAAAAAACAAATGAGAAAACCCACTAAGCACCTTGCTATCTTGATACAAGGAACGGTTTTGCAGAGCAATCTCTTGCATCTGCTCCAGATCTTCGGCATGCTGATAGGACACTTTGTTGAGATGGGTTATTACACCTAACACCTCGCCTTCATCACACGGTTCTCTTTTTTTTTTGTTTTTTAAACAATTTTTCCATTACAAGGTACAAAAAAGAACAAGAACAAGAACAAAAACATATTCAATGTTTACTTTTGGTGGCACCATTTAATCTAATAAAACAATCAGATCCAGCTGCTTCTTAGATAGGTGCTTTCATTTGTCACTGTTTCTGCTGGTAAATGAATCCAAATACACCCACGACATAATTTATTTGGTAAACAATATAAGGATGCTTAAAATCATAAAAATGCTCACTTATGAATGGCATTGTCAGAGAAGTATATATATATATATATATATATATATATATATTTTTTTTTTATGATATGCAGTTCAGTTCTAATAATTGAAACACATTTATGTGTTAAGTTATAGTATGATGTACTACAGTTCTATACCACTGTAATCTAAAACCACAATAATAAATACAGTATATTGTTAAATGGTTAAAAGCCTCTGACAAGATGTTGTCGATTTGATTTTTTTTTAAATTTTATTTCTTGCTTTTTTTATTATATATATCTTCTATTTTAATGTTGTTTTAAAAAAAATATATATTTATTAATTTTTGTTCATTAAAAAAAAGTTTTTGATTGATTGACTGACTGATTGGTTCAATATGTTTGTAAAGCTTTTGTATTGCAAGTGTATCTAAGGTTTGTGGACGCACAGTTTATTTTACAATTTTTATTTACAATAACTGTGGTTCTCTAACATTTTACTCCAAGCACCACCTAAAAAAGCCACTGAGCGCTCCAAGTACCACCATCATGACCAACAAAAAAAATATTGAAGCATAGTAAACCCAAGTGTTAATCAAAAACAAGATTGAGGTTTTGTTCCTAAAAAGTACATTTTATATTGTTTTGTTGTACACCACTAATCTTATGCACAGTTTGAGCATTAAACATGTGCTTAAATATAGGAAATAAAACATTCTTAAATAATGATTCAACTGAAATTTATTGCACATAAAAACTTGGATAAAACCTACTTAAATAAATGTTTGAAAAAAAACAGTTCTTAAATATTACATGCAAATGTACTGAGCTTTATAGTTCAATACAACTAAAGTGTACTTAGGCATTGAGAATCACTGCACTAAGAATCCAACAAGAAATTGAATAAAGATAGTCCAATAAGGAACATTCAACTAACATTGTAATGTGTTTATTTCTAGAACACTGCCAACTTCTCCTTCGTCAGAAGTAACACAAGCGAGATCGTCACCGAGGACGGACGGAGCCGTTGTCCCTTCAACCCTGAGTACAAGTCCAGCGCTATCATGGCTGGTAAGTGAAATAAGACCTGGCTTTTATTATTGAAATGTTTGGATTCATTGGAAACTCACGCGTAGATGTGTCAAGCCACAACACAGATGTGATTGTGCTACGCTGTTTCTCTTGTTGTGCCGCAGATGGCGAGCTGTATGCTGGCACAGTCAGCAATTTCCAGGGAAATGAGCCCATCATTTACAAGAGTCTCAGCCAAGGAACCGCTCTCAAAACGGAAAACTCCCTCAACTGGCTTCAAGGTGGTTGCACAAACTGTTTTAATTGTTTACATTCCATTTTATTTTTTTTTACTGTATTTTGTCATACAGCGCCATACTGTAGAGACTCAACTACTGACTTCACAACAAGCAACAGACTGGCAAATAGTGAACCTTTTTTTTTTTTAAATAAAAGAGGCATCAAGCTGTTTAATACCAATCCCAGCTGAAATTTACTATCACATTGAACATAAAGCAAAGACAATTTCACATTATGTATTTAAAAACGCCATATAGCTTTGCCTTAGGAATGTCTGCTTAGCTTAATGGTAATACACAATTCAAATGCCGTAGACGGACAAACAAAACTAGCATCGATGTCGCGGTAGTTGTAACCCTTTAAGCAACGGATATTTGAACCCAAACGGTGGAGCAACACATGCAGACAGACCAAATGTAAAATATTCACAGTCATATATTCTCATCCTCTGTGAAAAATGACTTGTAATACTGCAGCTTACAGAGGAGTTGTGACCATCTCAATTTTCAATTATCTGTATGCTGTTCCCTCCAGCT
The DNA here is from genome assembly GCF_024500385.1 of Phyllopteryx taeniolatus. Classification (NCBI taxonomy): domain Eukaryota; kingdom Metazoa; phylum Chordata; class Actinopteri; order Syngnathiformes; family Syngnathidae; genus Phyllopteryx; species Phyllopteryx taeniolatus. Next base: position 17,561,339 of record NC_084506.1, read on the forward strand.
GGTCAAAATGTGCCGACCAGAGGCCGGAACAGATTGATGGAACTTCTATTAATTTCAGTGAAAGATGATTTGAAATACTAGTATTTTGTGTTTCAAGTGTGGTCACGGAACAAATTACACTTCAATTGTGTTATACATTCTTCCTTTATCACTTCAGTAGTTTTTGTGTAATCCTGCTAATTAGCAAACAAACAGCCATGAAAATATAACCTCGGCAAAGGTAAAGATGCATGAATCTTACTGCAAAGACATAAATCCTCATGAATTGTGCATGTGAAAGTATACAATTATCAACCTCCCTTTCTCAAACTATCATTCATTTTTGTTGCTCCTCTCAGATCCGGCCTTCGTCGGCTCCGCCTACATCCAGGAGAGCCTGCCCGAGGGCAACCTGGTGGGCGACGACGATAAGATTTACTTCTTCTTCAGTGAGGCGGGAAAGGAGTTTGATTTCTTTGACAACACGATCGTGTCGCGCATCGCTCGCGTGTGCAAGGTGAGTCACGCTCGAAGGCAAACAGTCAAAATAAAGGAGCTGTTCTTTTGGCTTTCCGTGAGATCTCACTACTCACATAGGTCGGACAGGGTGTGTTTAGGATAATTACAGGGTTCACGCTATACATCATAAACTGAACATATACTGTATGCTGCAGGAATGTGACTATGACAGATAAAACATAATGCAGGCTACAACTGGGTGGAAGCAGTTGAAATTCAATTCAGTTTTTTAAATTTACTTATTTATTTTATTATTATTTGCCATCCTTTATTGAGCCAAGGCACATATTTTACATTAGGGGGGGAAAAAACAGAACAAAAATGTCATAAAAAGGTGGATACAAAAGTTAATTGTACCTTCTGCTATCTTGTGGGAGAGTATTTAAGTGTTCTGTCTGTCACTATATGTCACTGGCATAGATAGTTGCGCACAAAAAAAAAAGTAAGAAATAAATAATTGTCAGCTGTTTTGAAATTTGACACGCTCATCGATATGTGAGTAGCTCGTTTAAACTTACCTGTCCATCTGCTAATTCCACGTCGGTCCTGAATCCTCTCAGCTGCCTGTGGCCCCTCCCACTCTGAAAGGCAGCTTCTTTGTTCACCCTCGTTTTGTCTCGGTATCTCTCCAATTCCTTCTTTTTCACTTTTTTTGCTCATCGGCGGTGGATATTCTGTCATAGTTTTAGCAAAGTTCCTGAAGCCCGAGGAAACAAGTCAGCGCGAGGCTGCGGGGGGGTGCCCGTGAGTGCACGGCATATGATTGACACCTTCTTTCTCTAATTGGTTGTTTTTCCACAGGCGTGGTGCTTTCCTAAAAATCCAAATTAGAGCTACAAGATGGCGCCTGAGAGAGCTGATTTTTTTTTCACAGATTGTTTTACTCGTGCGTGACTGTCAATTTTATCCTGACAGTTGTAACAAATACGACTAGAAGTTATTCTTTTTGAACATTTTAAACTTACAAGCTTTATTACTTCTGCAATGTTTAAACTAACATATTAATACTCCTAATTGTCATACATACAGTATGTAAAGAGAAGTTAAAACGCAGGAAAGGGAATTTTTGGAATATGTGTTCAGAAAGCACATAAGCGTAATGTATCACGACCTTACTACCAACACTCGCAGGTGTTTATTTTTTCAAAATGTCGGATGAAATGGGTCATTTTGTGCACAAAGCCAAAAGAGCACAGTACAAACTCTCAGCTATTCATTCACTGCTGTCAACATGAAGCCACAACATGAAGCCACCTATTAATTAGAGGAAATGGCACCACTCTGGGAGAGGAAGTGACACTTGACCTATTGGAAGTTTTATTTAGCCAATCCCGACAGATTATAAGCATTTTACAGCATTTTCCCTTGACCTCCTGACAGGACAGTTTGATCGCTGAATATGTCGCTCTCATTTTAGAAATTGGTTAAGATGTTAAAAATCGGTTTTGTGTGCATATTGTATTAAATGGTACCCGAATAAACATTAAAAAAGTGGTCTAGATGTGGCTGGAATTCGCATGTCTGGGAGCCAGAGCACAGAATCACAGCATTGATATCAAGTGAAAAGGTTATTGTTGTGTAGCTTTGGCTCTGACTTTTTGATTTAAAAGTAATTGCCATCCTCAGAGAGTATTGTTAATCCAAGCCAAGTTGTGATGTGTTTTATATATACGAAGTCCAAGTTTTCTCCCGTGTGTTGTAGTTGTAATCGGCGCAGTTCTCTTTATGGCTTTGCTGAGAGCTATTTTTTAACTGTCCTATTTGATGCTGTTTCTCAGCCTGTTATGTGTCCTCATGTCACTCTCCGTGTGTTCTTCTTGCACACACTACTGGCCAAGACGTTACACGCGCCAAATCTTAATTGAACCTGTTGTTGCAGGGAGATCTGGGCGGTGAGAGGGTCTTGCAGAAGAAGTGGACCACCTTTCTCAAGGCGCAACTTTTGTGCTCGCTGCCAGATGACGGCTTCCCCTTCAACATCATCCAGGACATGTTTGTGCTGACGCCCAGCCCGGAAGACTGGAAGAACACTGTATTTTACGGAGTCTTCACTTCCCAGTGGTGAGAAAAAATGCATTTACAAGCACAGTTTTTTAATGAACCAACAGGGTGAAGCAATACATGAAGACAGATAATAAAACAATACTCAAAGGCATATATCTATGCTTTATCCTCTGCGGAGAACCTCTAATATTAGTAAAGAAAATGGATGGATGATAGAATGCTACTTTTCATATTAAAAACACATCACAAAGATTATTTTTTTTGAGGAGGCTCGAGGGGATTAATGGCATTTTCGTACATTTCTGTTTTTGAGTTACAAGTGTGGTCACAATGAATTAAACTTGTTTCTCAAGGCACCATTTTATTGCTCAGGTGAAAAAAAAATAAATAAATCACAGATGCATTGCAATGTTTAATTTTGAATCCATGAAATATAAAAGCGGCGAACATATGTGCTTAGTGTGTATAGCTATGGATTTTCCTGCATGCAAGACCACCATAAAATTGACTTAAAATTGAATGGTGTATGTATTACAGATGAAATTGTAACTAACTTCCTCACTAGGTAGCACAACTGCACATATTGTCGTTCTGAAAATATCAGATGAAGACTACTCTGTTAGTCTATAGCCATGTTTTCGTAGTTGATAATAAAGGTCATTTTGGCGGGGTTGTCAATGTGTTCATTGCTTTTTTATTTATGTTTATAATGTGATTTATTGTTATGATTACGACAAAACAACCAACGAGTGTTAAAGGAGCGACTCAATCTTGATTCCAGGAAAGTACACATCAATAGGTACTGTGGGTACGGAAAGTATTTAGACCCCCTTAAATTTTTCACTTTTTTTTTTTTTTTTTTTTTATATTGCAGCCATTTGCTAAAATCATTTAAGTTCATTTTTTTCCACATTCATGAAAAAAAAGGAATTGTTGAAATTTTTTCAGATTTATTAAAAAAGAAAAAGTGAAATATCACACATCCATAAGTATTCAGACCCTTTGCTCAGTATTTAGTAGAAGCACCCTTTTGAGCTAATACAGCCATGAGTCCAAAAAATGTTTTTCACTCCTGGATTTGGGGATCCTCAGCCATTGCTCCTTGAAGATCCTCTCCAGTTCTGTCAGGTTGGATGGTGAACATTGGTGGGCAGCCATTTTCAGGTCTTTCCAGAGATGCTCAATTGGGTTTAAGTCAGGGCTCTTGCTGGGCCATTCAAAAACAGTCACGGAGTTGTTCTGAAGCCACTCCTTCGTTATTTTAGCTGTGTGGTTCGCGTCATTGTCTTGTTGGAAGGTGAACCTTCGGCCCAGTCTGAAGTCCTGAGCACTCTGGAGAAGGTTTTCGTCCAGGATATCTTTTCTTCGATTGCAGTGATGGTTGACTTTCTAGAACTTTCTCCCATCTCCCGACTGCATCTCTGGAGCTCAGCCACAATGATTTTTGGGTTCTTCTTTATTATTATGAATTATTATTAGGATTATGGAGGCCACTGTGCTCTTAGGAACCTTAAGTGCAGCAGAAATCTTTTTGTAACCTTGGCCAGATCTGTGCCTTGCCACAATTCTGTCTCTGAGCTCTTCAGGCAGTTCCTTTGACCTCATGATTCCATGAGTCCTCTGACCTGCACTGTGAGCTGTAAGCTCTACTATAGACAAGTGTTTGGCTTTCCTAATCAAGTCCAATCAGTATAATCAGAGACAGCTGGACTCCAATGAAGGTGTAGAACCGTTTTAAGGAAGAAATGGACAGCACCCGAGTTAAATGAGTGTCACAGCAAAGGGTCTGAATACTTATGGCTGTGTGATATTTCAGTTTTTCTTTTTTAATAAATCAGAAAAAATTTCAACAATTCCTTTTTTTTCATGAATGTGGAAAAAAATTAACTTAAATGATTTTAGCAAATGGCTGCAATATAAAAAATAGAGTGAAAAATTTAAGGGGGTCTGAATACTTTCTGTACCCACAGTACCTATTGATGTGTACTTTCCTGGAATCAAGATTGAGTTGCTCCTTTAACACTCGTTGGTTGTTTTGTCGTAATCATAACAATAAATCACATCAATCGCTACTGACAAGTTGGAAAAATTGCCAACAACAAAAACAAACATTGAGTAAAATAAGGAAGGAGTGGAGCAAGGAGGAACACCAGGAAAATTTCCGAACTTGAGGTGAAAAAAAAAATTAAATCTGTCATTGGGGAAACATAAAAATATAGGAAGTTACAAACAAATGGGCAAATCCATGACAAATCTGTTTGATATTGATAATGAGTAATTAATCGAGCTTGTTTATGTCATTCACAGGTACAACGGTGCCTCGGGAACCTCTGCTGTGTGCTCCTTCACAATGGAGCAGGTGGAAAAAGCCTTCAGCGGTCGATACCGCGAGGTGAACAGAGAAACCCAGCAGTGGTACACTTACAACCATCCCGTCCCAGAACCCCGGCCTGGAGCGGTGAGTCCCTCTGTTGGAGAACAGTAGACCTGCAGTCATGTCAATTGCAGAATTGCAGTAAATATGAATAAAACACACCTATACTGTGTTATTTTATATTACTTTTACAAAAGGCAAAATGTGATGAACAAGAAACTAATCTAAATCACCACATTTCAAATATTTTTTTTTCTAAAATGTCTAGTCAATTTGAGTCATGCCTGTGTGAGCAAATTCATATTCTGTGTACAGCACTTTATTCCAGCTGTGGTTGTTTTGAAAGTTGAGTCGAGTAATTGCGCAATGACATCATCACACAACAGCAACGTCATTTAGTGGGTTTTAGCAACAAAATAGACCCACCTTTGGCAGCATCCCCATGAAAATATGTTTTAAGCACTGTACACTTGTCATAACATTATGTAACATGCCAGGTTCCATGAGAAGGTTTGTGTCTGCTATAAAAAGATATTGGCAGGCGTCTGTCAAATGGGCGCAGTCACTTCCTTGCTTTGTTGTCGTCAACACGTTCCCAGGACCAATTATTATCATTTTTATTTCCTGGTAAGAGCTCAAACAGGGGATGAAGACAGAGAGTGGTGCAGCACGCCTCCACTTCATTACCCGTGTTGTGTCCGTGTATTGGTTTTTCCACACGCTACTGAAGTTCCGGATTGTTAAAAGAATACGTTGTTAAATTGTCAATACGTCTTGTTTCTTCAAACTTCAATTATCCAATCCAACAAACAAAAGTCAATGGCACCAGCACTAGTTTTGCATGGGGAGAGAAGAGTTGCAAATGTTTCTTGGCTTCAACCCACATACAGTGGTGCCTTGAGGTACAAGTGACTCAACCTGCGAGTTTTTCCAGATTATTTTTTTTATTTTTTATTTTTATTTTTTGCTTTAACTTGCGATACGAACATTCTATGGTGGCAGTGAACTCAACTTGACTCATGTCACAACAAGCAGCAATTTGGGAGATCAATGAACAGTTCTTCAAAAATAAGAGGCTTCAAGCTATTTATTGCCACTCCCACTTAAAGTTTACTGTCAAACTAATCATAAAACAAAGAGAATTGAACCTGGTGTGTTTAAACCAACCACATAGCTTAGACTTTCAGTCCGCTAGCTTGATGCTAATGCTAATTAGCATCTATGTTGCAGTGCTATAAACCTTTAAGCAACTCATTAAACACAAGCATTCATCAACACGTAGAAAAACAATGTCACTCTCCTTTAAAACCTCATGCTGTTTCAATAAATATCCATCATGATACAAAGAACCACAGTGGCAGTGTAAAAAAAAAAAAAAAAAAAACTCCACTTTTGCGCAGTAAAGCCGTTCCACCATAAAAGGGATACATATTCTCTATCTTGCTTGACCTAGCAGAAGAACAGGACAGGTTATTAAAAAAAAAAAAAACTAATCACAGTCATTCATTCTTTATCCTCTATGAAGAACAACTACTATTAGTGCTGTACTGATGAGCTGTTGAGTTGAGACATCTCAATGAACAGTCTGTTCATCTGTCTGTCTTATACTGCCCCCAGGTGGCCAATGAGGGCACACCAGAGAGCAGTACACTTGCCATTCAATTGATACAGTGTGACAAAACAGTTTGATTATTTTTAATTCCATTTTATTATGTCATTGCTGAATGCTTTTTTTTTTTATGAAGTACAATATTATGGAATGCTATTTTGCATCATTGAAATACATATTACAACAGTTTTTTTGGGTGGGGGGGAGGCTGGAAAGTCTTAGTCATATCCATTCAAGGAACAAATTCAACTCGTATCTCAAGTCATCACTGTGTGTGTTGTTTCTTCAAACTATCATCCAATACACCAGCACCAAAACAAGATTCAACCGTAATCGCATAATTGTTTAGCATTAGTAAAATTTTTCACTGGCCCAACGCACATACTCAGCGCACTCCTTCCAAATATGACACAATTTAAAGGGTAGATTTACTTGCGTAATTTTTTTTGATGTATGATGGTATTTATTTGTGTATGCAGCTGTCCCTTGCTCCAGGACAAATTTCTCCAAAGCCAGACGCCTAAAGAGAAACCTTGACCCTTGTTGTTTTTTCCTCACAGTGTATCACGAACGCGGCCCGGAAGCAAGGCGTCTTGTCATCTCTCCACATGCCGGACAAGGTGTTGAATTTCGTCAAAGACCACTTCCTCATGGACAACGTGCTCCGCAGCCAGCCCCTGCTGCTCAAACGCCACGCTCGCTACACGCAGATCGCCGTCCATCAAGTCGTGGCGGCGCGCAAGGCCTACCACGTGCTCTTCATCGGCACAGGTAGATGCACAAGACACCGTCAAAAACAGCTATAAAAGCATCATGTAATGGCACTTTTCATGCGCAAGAGGTTGTGGGACACACTCAAGAACAGTGATTCTCAAACAGTTTAGGATTTAAGACGTTTATTTTCATGTTCACGAAAAAAAAATGTTAAACTTCACATGCTTCCCTGTAGAAGAAGCAAAAGATGAATACATTGGTGCCTTGAGAGACGAGTGACCCGACTTGCCGTTGTTCGGCTGATTTGTTTGATTTCACAAAATTTGAGATAACGTGTGCTGTTGAGCGGCAGTGAACTCAACTCACTTCACAACAAGCAGCAGTTTAGCAGATAGTAAACAATTCTTCAAGTCCGTAGCTTATTGCTGAGACAAAATAGGAAAGTCCATTGACGAATAGTGTCTATGTGGCGGTGTTATAATGCTTTAATCAGTAGATATTTGAACACAAACTGTGGGGCAACAAATTTAGACAGATAATACTGTATAACAAAACTTAGAGGCATATATTCTTTATCCTCTGCAAAGAATGACTAATATTACTGGAGCTTACTGAGGAGCTGAGACCTGCTCCATGTACTTTATAGCCATATGTCTGAAATATGCTGCCCCCGGGTGATCAAAGCACACAAACCAGAAGGAGCAGCACAATTTCCATTGAATTGAAGCAAAAAAAGTGACAAATTTTAATTTCTTTGTATTATTTTATTTTGTTATTACTGTATGTTTTTATAGTACAATGTTATAGAGTGCTATTTTCTTATTAACACATCGTCACGGAATTAATTGAACTGATATCTCAAAGCACCGCTATAAGGTAAAAAAAATAAAAAATAAATAATAGAGTACATGAGAAAAACAACCCCAAACACAACAGGTTTCTGTCATGGTTTTCAGTTGAGGTCTGCGGTAGACACAGGCATTCTGTACCCGGCACCTATTTTTTACAGAAATGCCGCAAACGTCTACACAAAAATGGATGCCATTAAATTGTAGAAGCTAACCACATTTTATGGCTTCCTTTCAAGTTGAACTCCGTCTTCTTTCTAGATGATGGACGACTCCATAAAGCCGTGAGTGTGAAGAACAAGATGCACATCATTGAGGAGCTGGCGCTCTTCCGTGACTCCCAGCCAGTGCAGCACATCCAGCTGGACTCAGAAACGGTAACGCTTGCGCTCGCTGTTGCAGAGCTTTCTCGTGGTGGAGCGCAATAACAAGCGTACCGAATGCATTTATCGGCAATTTAGGTGTTCTAGTTCTATGAGGCATGAGAGATGACAACCTCAAGGAGAACTTGTGTTAAATGAGCTAAATACGTGCGGCAGTCCCTCGGGGGGGAACTGCAAACAGCTGGGGCTTTAACAGCTGGATCTGTGAAACTTCCTGAATGATGGCAAGTTGGATTGAAGACAAAACGTAAATCTTAGAGCACTGCATTTGGATACAACTCAGGCAGGGAAGATGTATATCGTCATCTAGTACAGTGGATTTAAGAAGTCTACACACCCTGGTTCAAATTCCAGGTTTTTGTGATATAAAAACAAGAACAAGATAAATCCTTTCAAAACTTTTTTTCGACCATTAATGAGACCCATTACCTGTACAACTCAATTGAAAAAAAATATATATATAATTTGGTGTGCAAGTGTGCACACCCTCTTATTTCTGGGATATGAGTTTTCATAATTTACCAATCACATTCCAACTCATGTTAAGTGGGAGTCAGCACGCACCTGGCACCATTTAAAGAGCCTCTGATTAACCTCAATTAAAGTTCAACTGTTCGAGTCGGCATTTTCTGACATCATAGGCCAAAACGTTCAACCTTGGTTTCATCGGACCGTAACAAAATCTCCCGAACCCATGTTGCCATAATTCAATAAGAAGCGTTCAGTGCAAACATATCACCATAGCGGCATTAAAGCGTGATGGTGTGGCAGATCATGCTTTGGGGCTGTTTTTCTTTTCTTCAGCTGAAACTGGGGCCTTAGTCAAGGTGGAGGGAATTATAAACAGTTCAAATACCAGTCAGTTTTTTAGCCCAAAAATTAGCTAGCTAATTTAACCAAATAGATTTCTGCTTTTTAGTAGGCTTGTCATTACTTTTTTGCTTTCTCGCAGTAGCCTGACGGTTTTGTGCTAACACTGACTGCTATTTGGAACAGTTTATAAATCCCTCCATCTTGACCAAGGCCCAAGTTCCAGCTGAAGAAAAACACCTACATCCATGTAGCCTGCTAACCGATTATGCTTCGTCACCTTCACAGGGTCTTCTTTATGTTTCCACTTTCTCTGAACTGGTGGAGGTCCCACTAGCTAACTGCACTAATTACCAGAGCTGCGGGGAGTGCATCCTCTCCAGGGACCCGTACTGTGCCTGGAATGGCAGACAGTGTGTTGATGTCAGACAGGCTCCGCTAAGCAAGTACGCACCCTTCTGTTTTAGTTGTTTTGTTTTTTTTTACCCCTCAGTTCACGCCTTTAAGGCTGACATTTCCATGATAAGTATTAATAAGAAGAGTAACAGGAAAGTTGAGTTTTGCTGTTTTGTTTTTCCAGTCAGCTGCAGCAGGATGTGGATAATGCAGACGCTTCAGCTATTTGCAACAAGTCTGTGATGAGCACACGGTTTGCCAAGTCTGCACATGCACGTAAGTGAGCAACAGAGAAAGAGTCACACCCTGTGACAGTTTTTATTACCTCATTGGTTTATAAACATCTGGATTGTCATGTACAATAAAACTCCACCATTAAATTAAATTTGACTTTATGCTTCACTACCTCAAGAGGGTCGGATTTGTTCTTTCTTCGGATAAAACCCCATGCATTTTAAAATCCTTCTTAAGAGTATGCATACTGATAATAATCTTATCCATCATGACTCAAGCCAAGCATAATGTAGAATTTAATTGAATCGTGTAAAATAGCCACACTCTTGCTTCACAACCCTTCTATCATTTCACGTTGCCCGTTTATCTCTTGAGGTAGCGTTGTTCCTCATTGACGAAGTGGAGGGGCACGGAAGGCTGCCATGGTTGGCTGCCACACTAACTATCATATCTTCAGTTCAGGTTATAATGGGAAAAGATATTGTTATAACAAGTGATGCTCTTTCCCCAGAGTATTTATATTTGAGTATTTGCCGGTACCAAGTACTGATACTTGATAATGCCATTTACGTCTTGCAGTTTTGATGAAAATTTTTTTATTTTAATTGAACATTGTTCAAAATTACAAACTTTTATTGAACATAGCATACATTTCACTCAAAAATAACCTATAACTTACTCCACTTTCTCAGGAGGTATATGTTGTGCACGCCTTGGCCTCAGTGTGGTGCACATGTGCAAATAAAACATGTAAACTTGATGAAAATACCTGAAGAAGAGAGTTGCGATTGCGCTTTCACCATTATAACTTGTTTTTCGCAGTGTAGAAAGAATACTTGAGAGTATTGTCATATCATCTTTCTGTGTAGGTTGCTCTGCAGTTTCTGTTCAAAGGTCATTGTTACTCAATTGCATTCTGGCACTTGGAAGTACCCTGATATCTAATTTTTACCAGCATTCTGAAAAGGTCTACTTTGAAATATAAACCAGTGTCGGTCTCTCCGCAGGAATGTCGTCTTGCCAGGTGATCGTTATCCCCGCCAACACTTTCCAAGTGTTGCCTTGCAAGCTGCGGTCCAATCTGGCTGAGAGGTTGTGGGTGTTCAGTGAGACTTCGGGTCACTTTCATTACCCCAGCCCAGAGGGGGGATTGGTGGTGGTTGCTCAGGCAGACAGGCAGGAGACCTACGAGTGCTGGTCCGTGGAGGAAGGCTTTCGACAGCTGCTGTCCAACTACTGCGTGCGGGGCGAGGCCAAGCGTGAGAGCGTCACCCAAACGGGCCGTACCCGTACCCCAGCCGCCTCGCAAGACCACTTTGTCATCCTGCCCGGCGAGGCTCACTCCCCGCAGATCAACACCAAGACCTACTGGAATGAGCTCATCGTGGTGTGCGGCCTCCTGGCCTTCTCCCTGCTGGTCTTCTCCCTGTTTGTAATCTACAGAAACCGCGACCGCATGAAGTCCATGATCAAGGAAGGCGAGTGCCCCAACATGCAACCGAAGAAGCCCAGAATGGTGCCGAAGCCCGCCGAGAACTTGCCGCTCAACGGCAACGCCGTGGCTGCCTCCGTGGTGGACCACAAGGGCTACCAGACCCTTCACGACAACTACACGTGCGGCACGCCCCCGCACGAGGGCTCATCGCCCGAAAACAGTAAGAGCTTCTCCGATTCGGAAAAGAGGCCTCTGGACCTGCAGGAGAGCCGTGTGGAGATCTCTCCCACGAGCCCGCGGCCTCGAGTCAGACTGGGATCTGAGATAAAAGACTCCGTGGTGTAAAAATTCTAATAAAACTAGATGAGCGTCCACCTGCTGACAGACACAAACTCCTCGGCGAGAAAGAGAGAAAGAGAGAGAGAGAGAGAGAGAGAGAGGAGTATCTTCATGGGAAAACATTTGGTCACACACGTTTTGCACTTTGTCCTAGTTTGTGCCATTCCTGTGGTCCATGAACAATTTATTTTGTGCGTTCAGAGCGCACTGACCGCCTTCAAATATTTGGTGCTCTGGCATACAGCTCAAAAACAGAATGTAAGTTGTGTGTGCAGACCTCCGCCAAGGCCAAAATAAGGAAGTGAGAAAAAAAAGTGACACTCCTTACAGCGGTAACACGATCTCACAGATGAAAACATCACACACACGCACCCACACACCCACACACCCAGGAGGAATTAACAAAAGCACAGCTTCACACCGTAGTGTTGCCTCTCAGTCCGTCCATAATCGTTTCGCTTTGAAGACAGGTCTTCGAACATGTTCACACTCCGAGATAAAGATTTTTCGTAGTTTCTTTTATTTGTCAGTCTGTCTGCCATTAAGAGCCTACCCTTCGGCTATGCACTATCTACTGTACTGTAGCAAGGTCAACTCCCGCCAGATCATGTAAAGACAGCAAGCCGGAGGCAAAACAATAAAAAGCCTCTTTCAGTGTCTTCATTTTTGCACTTAGGCTAAAATGGAACATTGGTTGTATGCAAGTAATTCAGAGACAAGTTTTGCTGTGCGTAGGCATGGGCCGGTATCAGATTCTGACGGTATGATAACCATGAGCATAAATATTGCGGTATCATGGTGATGCAATTACAGTTCTAAAATGTTTTAATTTGAACTGTTTGAATAATCAACAACTGATATCCGTACAACAGCAAAAGTGGTGCCTTGAGATAAGAGTGCCGACACGATCAACTTCCTCCTTTTGAAAAGGAGGAATTTGATTTCCATTAATTTCAATGGGCAAAGATTGTTTGAGATACAAGTGTTTCAAGATACGAGCATGGTCATAGAACAAATTAAACTCGTATTTTATAGCACTGCTGTACTTATCTTTCAGAAAATGAGTAGCTAATTCTCTGCTTTGTGAAGTAACGTCAACGCGGAAAGGAACTGATGTTAGCTATGCTAGTTAGATGCCTCGGTAGCAATTTCTATAGTATTTATTTCACCAATTGTAGACACGCTAACACTCCTAGCTGGTTGCAAACTTTCATTTCAACACAGTAATAGTTAGGCTACCTCGAATTTCTCAAAGAGTAATAGGTGGCGCTCTCGTAAATGTGAGATTGTATTGGATGTGTTGCCTCCTATGGCAGCCACTCTTCGTGAGCATGTTTTGCATATCCTTCCTCTACCAAATTGCAGTACCTGAAAAATTCCCAAGGCGAAAATTTGTTGTGCTCACTGACTGCTCACAACAACAACTGGAGAGGGAGGGAGTCACTTTGACTCAGGACCCCCCCACCCCTCCTAAGCTCGTACCGCCGATTAAAGGTTTGAGAACCTTTGAAACCATGACATCTTAAAAAAACTGTTTATGTTGAAACTAGTAAACGGCCCATGCCTAGCTTGAACTTAAAAAATTGCCCCAACGGGATCAGCAAGAACATCCACCTCATACCATACCAAAAATACCCATTGTATAAAAATATCAAAACTATAGCTTTTGTTTGTTTCCCCCAAGTTTTCCAAATAATTACACAATAACGAAGGGATTATAAGCGTGTTCACGTATCGAGATAGGCAGTCTATGCAAAAGCACATCATGACAAGTGACGTGATGGAACAATGTCTCCTTGAGGTTAAGCACAATTATGCTATCACTTTAGGGTCAGTGGCACTGCGAACACACACTCGCTCACGCAATAATGACTGTATCTACTGTATGCAGATAACACATGATTATATTAGGGTCCAATACAGTCATTCTTATTCTCAGCCTCTATACATGGCCAAATGGACGTTTTTCCAGGTTCGCAAAGGGAAATAATACACCTGTTGTGTATTCATAATCTGGTTGCTTAAATGGTCTTCAACCTATGAAAGAAATAACTTCTTATACACACAAAGGTATTTCTCTAATTAGCTGTCCCATTATGACATTAGTCAACCATGCAACATTTTATTTCATTTGTAGATGGGCATCGTTTGATTTTTATTTGTATTTTTTTTTAATTGACAGAGAAATGCAAAGAGTATTTTGCACAAGATATTGAGAAGCCTTAGTCATGGCTTTGACAATAAGTCTGCCTTTTGGGGGGAATGCATCATGCCTTTTCAGGACTACAATCGAGAGATGTGCCTCTTGGGATCTTCAAACTAACCAGGTAACGACAGAGCTGTAGAGTCACTGCTATGACACAAGAGTGAATATGTTAATATTGTCACCATTGTACAGCATTGGCTAAAGAGGTGTGTGTTTTTTATTTTTTTTTATTTTGTATTTTTCTTTTTTTTTTTTTTAAATGTGTCAGAGGCTTTTGCCTCCATCAGGGACTCAATCTATGTGGTGTTGCAAACAAATAACCACCGGCTCGTTTTTAATGTCAAACACAGATAAGAATAGAATTACATTTCTCTTTTTATTTTATTTTCTTTTTTTCCCTGTGGTCTGCCCCTGCCCTAATCAATCACACAGACGGAGCTCATGCTTTGACTGTTATGGCAAAGAAAATAAAAGGCAGCTGTGGTGGCTCGGGCAATATTACCAATGTCGATTGCAGAACAAAGAAAACAAGTAGCAGAGCTAATTTAGTTTAAATGTGTGCTGGTAAAAACAAAATTCTAAACACCCTTAAAAACCGCAGTCGGTGTTTCAGTATTTTATCGCCATTATTGAGGCACATATTTTGCGTCAGAAACATTTCATGGCACAGCACAAAAAAATTATTTACGGTGGTGCCTTGCAATACAAGTAATCTGAATGAATTTTTCGAGATACAAGCTATCGCTCGGGCGTTTTTTATTTTTGCTTTGATTCGAGAGCAACTATTTGAGATACAAGTGCTGTATAGTGGCAGTGAACTCAACTCACTGTACAACAAGCAATAGCTCGGCATTTGAAGTTCACTCTCAAAACAGAGAATTGCACATAGTAAGTAAAAAAAAACAACTTTGCCTTAACATCCGCTATCTTAATGCTAACACACAATGGGAAATGCCAGAAAACAGGGTAATGAAACTAGTATCGGTCTCGTACAAGATATTTGAACACAAATGGCACAGCAACACAGACAATATAAAAACACTCACAGGCATATATTCTTTTTCCTCTGCAAAGATTAAACTCCTGCCATTTGGTTGAGACGGATACACCAGAAAGAAAGCACAATGTCCATTGAATACATTTTTTTGGGGGGGCTGGAAGGGATTAATATAATTTTCATTCATTTCAATGGGGAAAGATGATTTAAGGTGCTAGTGTTTTGAGTTGCAAGCATTAGTCACGGAATGAATTCAACTTGTATCTCAAGGCACCACTGTATAGTGAAATAATGATAATCATCACTCAATTTACTCACAAATTTACTTGGTGTGAAATCTGTTTAGTTGAACATAAAGTATTCTTCTGTTGTATGAATGGCAAAAGGTTAAGTGTACCTTCTGCCATCTAGTGGAAGAGCATTGAAGTGTTCTACCTGTCACTATATGTCGCTGGGATAGATAGATCAACAAAGATACATTATTTGCAGTAAATAAATAATAATTTTCGGACCAGTAAGTTAAGTTGGATAATTTCCCATGGCACACCTCAAGGCACAGTGGTCAGGCCTTTCAAATGTGACATGTATTGTAACTAAGAAGTTCTTTATGTAAAAAATGTTTTGTAAATTCAGCTGCCAGTGTAAAAACAAACAAAAAATATGGTGAAATGTATTATTTTTTTTTTGCATTATAATTCACTGTTCTCCATTTATTTTGTATTGCATATAAAAGGCACTTTATTTTGATTTCCAAATAAAGATCAAACCGATACTTTCTTAAAAGTATTCATGTGGAGTGAAACTGTGTTAAATAATGCGTGGTGGCGGAAAGAATGAAAAGAAAAGTTGTAAGGCGTCATACACCTTGAAGTTGAATAGCAGCTGCGGGCACACTTCCCGATGACGTCACACGAAAGCCCCCCCCCCCCAAAAAAAGGTTGTAACCGGAAGCGGAACTCCGGTTCGTTTAATCCTGAGAGTTCCCTCCCACGTGACGTTCATCGGACCAATCAGGTGCTCGGGGCTCACCTACAAGAAAGTTTGTGAGTAGGTGTGGTTCAGAGGATGTGAGAAGCAAATGAAGTAGCCACTTGAGGTTTTTAATATTTAAATGTGCTAAAAACAAAATCAAAAAATGGAGCCGAGCAACCTCCAGAGACTCTTCTGCGCCTGTGACATCAACCAGTCAGGTAAAATTGAGTTCGAGGACTTCACGCTGGTGTGCCGGGAGCTCAACGTGCCCGACGCCGAGGTCCAAACGCTGTTCGGCAAGTTCGACGTGAACGACGAGGGCTCCATCGACTACGGCGGCTTCTCGTCCAGGTTTCAGGAGGTGTTCCAAGCGCGGGGCTTGGCAGCCGCTCCGGGGATGGAGTTCGCGGCCCGGTTCGATGCCGAATGTGTTCTGTCTGAAAGGTGAATTCGGCTCCCGTCAGGCGGCCATCGTTTGGTTACAGCATTGGGTCATGAATACATCGCTGTATTTATTAACAAAGTAACTGCGACTGGTTGCTGTACTCGAGTAGATTTTTAAGGCGCAGTGGTGCCTTGAGATACGCGTTTAATTAGTTCCGTGACCGTGCTCTTATCTTAAAGTGGATTTGACAATTGCAGTGGTCTTCTGACTGGACTCCCCAAAAAGAGTATTAAACAGCTGCAGCTCGGGTTCTGACCAGAACAAAGAGGTCTGAGCATATTACTCCAATTCTAAAGTCTTTACACTGGCTCTCAGTCAGTTATAGAATTGACTTTAAAGTTCTGCTGCAGGTCTATAAGTCACTAAAGGGTTTTGCTCCTGAGTACATGAAAGAAATGCTAACAGGCTCGGGTCAAATAGAGTCCAAAGCAAGCATGGGGAAGCAGAATTTAGCTATTATGCTGCACGCAAATGGAATTAGTTTCCAACAGAAGTCAAGTCAGGCCCAAATGTCAAAGTTACAAACGATTTTTTTTCTTTCCTAATGCTTATGACTGAGCGTTTTCCATTTCTATATCTTTTGTGCACTGTACGTTTTTAGTCATTTTCATTTTTTTGGTTTTAAAATGATTTTGAGCTGGGTTTTTTGTTTTGTTTACTTTGCTGGACTTTTTTTTGCTTTGTTTAAAAATGCTTTTAATTATGTAAATCACATTGTTACCTTGTGTATGAAATGCACTATGTATATAAATTTGCCTTAAAACAACTATCCATTTTCTGAGCCGCTTATCCTCACAAGGCTCGCGGGAGTGCTGGAGCCTATCCCAGCTATCATCGGCCAGGAGGCGGGGTACACCCTGAACTGGTTGCCAGCCAATCGCAGGCCACATACAAACAAAGAACCATTCGCACTCACATGCACACCTACGGGCAATTTAGAGTCGTCAATTAACCTAGTATGCATGTTTTTGGGATGTGGGAGGAAATCGGAGTGCCCGGAGAAAACCCACGCAGGCACGGGGAGAACATGCAAACTTCACACAGGCGGGGCCGGGCATTGAAGCCCAATCCTCAGATGCTCTAACCAGTCGGTCACCGTGCCGCCGCCTTAAAACATTCATATCTCAAAACATATTTCCCCATTAAAATGAATGGAAAAGTAATTAATCCATTCCAGCCCCCCCCCCCCCCCCCAAAAAAACGACAATTTTTTATTTTTTTAACATTTTTAATCAAGAAATGTAGCAGTATATTGTAAAATATAGTCATTAAAAACATAAGAAAATGTAAAGATATTAACTGGTTTTATGAAGTGTATTCAAGCCAAAAGTCCCGCACATACACATGGCCTCAAGTAGGGGTCACCAAGACTGGTACCAGGTGGGCCCCATGGACCACATGAGTAGCCTGCAGGCCTGTTCTGAAAGAGCTCACCAGTGATGGGATCATGGGACATTGTGATTTCCTAGGAATGTTATAAAACTGATCATAGGAAAATGTAAAGTGTAAAGCATACTAATATATTCATCTTTTTTCTTCCTTTAAAATCATTGTTGATAATTATTTTGAGAAGTCATCAGTGATCAGTGTCTTCACATAGATTCATTTGTTAAGGGTAATTTGAGCAAATGCTATTTCAAGATTAATTGCAATTTTCACTTTCTTGGGAGCCATACTGAGCGCTAATTGACGGCAAAAAAAAAAAGCAGCTGAAAGAAGCGGTGTGCGTCGTGAATCACATTTACGCGATGTGAGAGATGCTGACGATCCGCATGGACCCAAGCAATATTTGTCCAAAATTTTGTTTGTGAACTGAGGTTCTACCAAGAGGTTCCGCCATAATTGCTCCCCTTTTTCCTTTTTTTTTCCCCCACTTCACTGGAGTAGTGGAGAGGGTCTAAAGTGCAACTCAAGTCATTCCTCGCAAGTTAAGGCAAAAAAAGTAAATACAAATCGCCCAAGCAACGACTTTTATCTTGAGAAACTCGTAAATTGGGGCACTTTTAATCTACTTTCTACTCTTGACTTTGTCCAAATAGGATTGGTACTTTTTTTTTTTTTTCTCCCAACCTTCGTGGATGATGACAACATAAGAACATGAATTGAGAGAGGTCAGTTTGCAACATTAGCAAACATTATTGCTTTTAGTTCTACCAGAGTATATTTGTTTTACACAAGTATCTAATTGTACTTTTGCTGCCTATGCATTGAATTGTGAAGGAAATTAATTACTGTCATTGTTAAAACGGTTGTAGTGATTGACCTGATTAGAAGAAGACGAGGGCTACTGTTTTATTATGCGACATTGTCAGCAGCATTCCAAAACAATTCAATATTTCATCACAGCTAAGTACCAATTAATCTGAATAATAAAAACATTGTTAAATGGATACCTCTGTGACCGTGTCAATCAAAACTCCAAATTATCATCTCCGTAAAGAAAGAATATTCAAATCTGATCTTAAATTTATCCGTTCATTTTCTATACTCTAGCTCTTTTCCACATTATAGTTGCGGGTGAGCTGGAACCTATCCCAGCTGATTTATTTATTGTAACATTATGGGGGCAAAGTCTGATATTCAAATGCCTAACTCTGCGTTCTCCGCCTGTCGTGCAGTCTGAGAGAACAGCTGGCCGACCTTCACCAGACCCTTCAGGCGTGTGCCAACACAATTGCGCTGCAGCAGTATGAGCGAGTCATCTTCTCTGTGGTCAGCCAAACCCTGGACAACAGACTGGAATGTGACCAGCTGGAGGCCAGTTTGAGGCGGTGAGAACCCAACATGTATCAGTAGGTTCCTCAAAAATGTGGCTGTTTTGTTGGAAAAAGTTATTTAGACCGTGTTGTACTGTGTGCAAGGTTGCAAAATTTCAGGCATTTGGAAATAACAGGAATGTATAGAAATAAAAAAGACATTTGAAAAGTTGGTTGGCTCGGAATAAGGAAGTTAAATGGAGTTGGGGACACTTGCATTGAACACGTCAGTCAGAACAATGGAGGAGAAGTATGGGCTACTGCGTTTACTTCTCTGCATGTGGCTGCCGGTCAAATTTTAGTCGAGAGGAGACGAAGGGCAGCAAAAAAATTAATAAAATGGACCACTGCAGCAAAGTGGAAGCTGTAGACTAGCGTTTTCCAACCTTTTACTCAGGCAAAATCTCATTGCGCAACACTGAAAAAAGTAAAAAGTCAATAAGTACAGTGAAATGATCAGGAGCTTTTCTCAATTTATTCACAAATATTTACTCGGTGTGAAACAAAAATACAGATGATAGATCTGCCCAGTGAGATTACAAACACCATTCTCATATTTAGCTATTATTTCCTTCCTTTTTTCAAAGTGTTGGGTAATACGATAAGGCATTTTAACCACACTATAACTAGTAGTTTTCAGTTTCTTTGGAACCATACGGGTTGACATATGCAGCAAATTATCTTTACGCCGCATGAAAGCTACCAGCACAACCCTGCATACTTGGCGACAGTTCATTTGCGTTCGGCCGCAACGCTTGGTGTGCGGCAGACGTTAGTAACTGTTTTGTTTTCTGTCAATGGAAAGCAGAGCTGTAGAGTGTCTCAGTGGTCATGTGATGACCCACGCACAGTAGACGCGACCGTATCGGGTCACTCTCCGCTGTACACTCGGTCGGATGACGCGTGTTTGTTTTACCGTTTTGTAAACAGTAATTGCGCTGCGATCGCTTTTATTATGAGTTGCCAACATCCTGGTTAGTATTTCCTACTTGGCTCTTGTGATCCTGTTTTGTCAGCAGCGTAAAAGGCCAAGTATACTGGGTGTCTAACAAATGTATTCACACGTGGATTGGGTTTAACTTGTACTGAGACATTCCAATGTTTATGCAAGTCCAATTGTGTAGTTTACTACTCTAAAAGAGTATTTCTCAGCCTTTATTGAGCATACAGCATTTTACATGATAAAAATCTCACAAAAATATATACAGTACACGGAAAAAATGATGATCCCGTCTCAAGTTACAGTTCTCACAAATTGTCAAAGCTATTATTCTGTTGTTTTAATGGCAACAGGTGTAAACACTGTTTAATTGTGCCGTCTAGTGGAAGCGCATTTCATTGTTATGCCTGTCTAAATGTTGCTGACGTGGATGCATTTTTGGACCAATTAAGTTAAATTGGATATATCCTGCGCCACATTTGTTGCGATAACTGTTTTGTTTCATTTATTTTCCACGACACACAACTCTACTGAAATACTCCCACAAATGCGAACTATTATCATCTTCAGAACCAATGAATTTAATGTTGTAGTGTCACGTTTCAAAGGGGATGTACTAATTTATGTTGAATACTCTTTGCATACAATGGCCTGCGCTATAAATAAAGCCCCCAACCCGTAGAAGGCACTCCACCCTTTTCCGACTGAGGACCATGGTCTCAGATTTGGAGGTGCTGATTCTCATCTCAGCCGCTTCACACTCGGCTGCAAACTGCTCCAGTGAGAGTTGGAGATCACGGCTTGATGAAGCCAACAGAACCACATCATCTGCAAAAAGCAGAGATTCAATACTGAAGCCAGCAAACCGGACCCCCTCTACGCCTCGGCTGCGCCTAGACATTCTGTCCTTAAAAGTTATGAACAGAATCGGTGACAAAGGGCAGCCTTGGCGGAGTCCAACCCTCACCGGAAACGAAAAGTCCGACTTACTTCCGTCAATGCGGACCAAACTCTGAGACTGGTCGTACAGGGACCGAACAGTCCGTATCAGGAGGTTCGGCACCCCATACTCCCGAAGCACGCCCCACAGAACTCCCCGAGGGACACGGTCGAATGCCTTCTCCAAGTCCACAAAAGTCCATGTAGACTGGTGGCCTTGCCACCGAGGAGCTTTTTAACCACCTCTGTGACCTCAACCCCAGAGATAGGAGAGCCCGTCTCAGAGACCCCAGAAGGCGTGTCGGTGGAATTGAGGAGGCCAAAAAGGCCCGATAGGACTCCTCCTTCAGGTTGACGGCATACCTCACCGCAGCAATGGAGGCGCGGAACATGGTCCACTCGGACTCGATGTCCCCCGCGACGTGGGTGAAGTTCTGTCGGAGGTGGGATTTGAAAGTCCTTCTGACAGGGGATTCTGCCAGACGTTCCCAGCAGACCCTCACAATACATTTGGGCCTGCCAGGTTGGACCGGCATCTTCCCCCACCATTGGAACCAACTCAACACCAGGTGGTGATCAGTTGACCGCTCCGCCCCTCTATTCACCAGAGTGTCCAAGACATGCGGCCGCGTGTCCGATGACACGACCACAAAGTCGATCATCGGACTGCGACCTTGGGTGTCCTGGTGCCAAGTGCACGTGTGGACACCCTTATGCTTGAACATGGTGTTTGTTATGGACAATCCGTGATGAGCACAGAAGTCTAATAACGGAACACTACTCTGGTTCTGATCCAGTGGGCTGTTCCTCCCAATCACGCCCTTCCAGAGCTCACTGTCATTGCCCACGTGAGCATTGAAGTCCCCCAGCAGACCGATGGAGATCCCAGCGGGAGCGGTCGCCAGGGACTCCAAAAAGGGTGGCTACTCTGAACTGTTGTTTGGTGCATAGGCACAAACAACAGTCAGGAGCCAGGACTCTTTCTGGCTGTGCCCGGCCGGGCCCCACGGGTGCAGGCCCGGCCACCAGGCGCTCGCCTTCGAGCCCCAACTCCAGGCCTGGCTCCAGAGGGGGGCCCCTGTGACCCGTGCGGGGCAAAGGAAAATGTTTTCCTCTGTTTTGAATCATCAAAGGGGTATTTAGAGCCGTGCTTTGTCTGGTTCCTCACCTAGGACCTGTTTGTCATGGGTGACCCTGCCAGGGGGATAAAGCCCCAGCAACTTAGCTCCTAGGATCATTGGGACACACAAACCCCTCCACTACGATAAGGTAACGGCTCAAGGACTTTTTTGTTTGTTTGTTTGTTATTAAATAAAATAATAAACATTTTTTTTAAAAAATGTCTGAAATAAAATATAGCAGACATTTGAAATTGTATTTTAAAGTATTTGGTTGTGTTTATTAGAATCAAGAAGTTGGATATGATTTACAAGTAGATTTTAATGTTTTAAAGAATATTTTAATATAAAATACACGTGACTTACAAGTAGATCTATGTATAAAATCTTTGTTTCTATTGGATTTTAAACTTTTTCAAAATTAAATTAGTTCGCCAAGTCGATGTTAAATAGTAATGACATTTTTTTATTCCCCCCCCCCCAAAAAAAATGCATAATGTTGCTTATTAAAAAGCAAGCGAGCTACAATAAAAACCAAACGTTGTTTCCAGCTTTTGTAGACAGTAGCTTTTTCTTCCAAAAACCTTTTTTGAGATGTTAAACACTAAAATGGAAAAAAAAATAAAAAAAGCAAGCTAGCAACTCCTTACTGCTGGTGCTTGTATAACAAATCACCACGGATGTTAATGTAATAAATCATTGCTCATCGGACTGCTGTCAACACAGATGAATAAACACCTTTATTCTTATGTATTCAAAGTTCCTGTCATTTGCATTTGGAAAAAAAAATCGTAGCATTAATTTCCAGATACTTGTGTTACCAAAAAGCTTGTCAGTTGTGTGATTATGAAAAAGCATACACAAAGCAAGTTTTAATCTGACGAGTGCGGCTTCGTATGCAGTAGATTAAACCCACTTTTCACGGTAAACACAAGCCCGGGTACAGAGAGAGAATTTTTCGAGCCTCCGTCATCGGCGTCAAAATTGTTCTCGTGCCTCAGTGACCTGCCGCTATGAGGCACAGAGGAGTGACATTCCTCGCTCCAGGAAGTAGGTCGAAACAAATGTTGCCTGCCTACCTGTTCTTTAATATGCTCGCCGCATTGCATTCACACGTATATTTTTACCACTCTGCTTTTCACTTTGGAGCAGGGTCGTTCATCTTTTAAAAAAAAATTTTTATTTTTATTTTTTTTTTTTTGTGCCTTTTGTGTGGAAGCAGAGTGGGGGACATGAACAGCAGTCAGCTGTCCGAACTGGAGGACGACATGCAGAAGCAACTTGCGGGCACTGAGGAAAGGGCGAGGACTGAGGTGAGTGCTGGATTTGAATAAACATTTGATGATGACCTCATACTAAACCATTGGTTTTCAAACTTTTTATGCTATTTATTAAAAAAAAAAAAAACACAAAAGTAGCTCGCCAAGTACCACCATCATGGACAACAATAACATACAGAAGATGTGTTGATCACAAATGAGACAGATGTATTCCTAAAAAAAAAAGTATATTTAACATTTACTATTTATCATAATTGATCTGACTGAGTGAAAAGTAGCAGCATGTACAACTATGCTGTTGGTACTAAAAATTTATTGCAATAAAAGTATAAAAACACTTAACACATTTTGACTGATCTTTCAAGACCCACAGAATATTGCGTTCTGTAACAATATAAGCGCCGAACCTACCAAAATAAAGAGTAAACTCTTGTCTTCATCTTTTCTCACGATCGTGACGCAGACTTTCTTTTCTACTACTTGTATTACCATTGCCAACTTCCAACCTGTTGGCATTTTTCTCCCTCATAATCGACACGACAAGCTGAGCTTTACCCCCTACTTCTTCTACTCAAAAGCTGTGCTGATTTCAAATCCAAAGCGATGCAACACCGCCATCTACAGGCATCTCTTAGTCATTGCAGTAGTTTACAAACCTGAGTGAGACCCTTGTATACTGTTCAAGTATGAATACTCAGTAGCTGCTGTGAGCCACATGCACACAAAGAAGCTTCTGTGATGTCAGGTGAAAGATCATGTTTCTCTGAGCGCTTGGCTTTTGTGTCCAAAGGAGCGCAAGAAAATGGAAGAAGTCTTGTGGAACATGCAGAGAAAACACGAGAACCAGATTGCAGACCTGCAGGCCACCGTGGACCGGCTTTTACAGGTACAGTAGGCGCCAGTCTCACCGCTCTCTTCGTTCAGTGTAAACACATTGGATAACTACGTGTTGCATAATTGACATGCATAGTACTGTAGAGTTTAATGTAGTTTTTGCATTTCTAATTGAAGCTGCATGTTGGACTACTGTATTTTTTATTTAAAATTTTTCTTTATTGGGACATCTAAAAACACAACACAGATGCATATCAACAGACGTGGTAAAAGTAGAGGTGGTCTACTCAAGTAGAAGTACAGATACTGAAAATAAAATACTCTGGTAAAAGCAGAAGTACTGATTCAACGACAATGTAGTTGAGTAAAACTAAAAAAAAAAAAAAAGGTTTTGCAAGTACAAAAGTAGAAATACATTTTTGCTGTTAGTTATACAATATACATTTTGATAATTAATATTAATTTTTTACAGAAGAAAATTCAGCCAAAAATAAAAATCTCACCTGAATGTTTTTTTTTTTTTTTTCAGATTTATTTTTTTTTAATGCCAGAAGCTTTTTTAAATTTGTGCACTCACTTTCTGGTTTGGTTACTATTTTTCCCCACCCAATAAAAATTTCATGCGTAGGAAACAATGAGAACAAAATGTGTGACAGACATTCTTTGGCTCAGAAATGTGAACAAAAACAAGGTTTGCTCTACGGACGACTGAGTGAAACAATAAAAGGACAAATTTGATAAATGATCACAAATGATCCTCCATGTGATGAAAAGAAGCTGTACAGAGAACCAAATACATTTCAATTGAAGTTAAATCCCAATTATACGGTTATGTGTCCAAACTGATTGGCTCTTTCACTAGACTGAGATTGGATCAATTTCTCACCGTTACCAAACGACTCTTAAATTGATAGCACCTCTTCTCAGTCAAGTGAATGCGCAATTTGCATGTAATTTTCTGCGTTCCCGAACCACAGGTCTGTCTTTTCCGATTTTGAAAAATGCCGTTATTCTACACACAGTGCATGTATAGTGTATAGTATTAATTAAAGTAAGACCATAAACAGTTAATTAAGCAGACAATGTATAATATTGCACACAACACTGTTCATGGTATTGTTGCTGGTGATTTTGGAATGAAATTTATAAGGCTCATCCTGCTGTTAACTGGAGATTAGGAAGGAGTAATGTGGCCATTTCATTGCCAGTATATTGCGCCAATTTACAGAATTTACAGTTACCTGAAGGCACGTTGAGCATTTTCAAGAGCCACACGCCTCATGCATTATAACAAAACCAACTGAAACCCACATTACCAAGCACTTGGCAACGGAGGTAATAATTTAACTCCCGCTAAGGAAGAAACCTTGCACAGAATCCAGGCTCTGTGGCGCAATCGTCCGTCAACATTAGAACATTAAAAAAAGGCATTACGGTTTAGCCGCACAATTCTGCCAATTCTGGTGTTTGGATAGCTTCCAGCTCTCCATCAACCCTAATGAGGAAAAAAATTAAGTTCTGCTTAGAAATCAATGGTGCAATGGTTGTACAGAATCTCGCCTGCAGATGGCGCGTGTTGACTGTAGACGAGAGAGCCGCAGGACCAGTTTGTCTGCTTCTAAATTTGTCTCAAGACTCACTCATTCATTTACTGTAAATGAAAAGCTGCTCACAAAAAACTGAAATGTAGATTATGGGGGGAAAAAACCTAACCCTAGCTTTACGGAAGTCGCAAGCTATGTTCATTCTTTCAATTGTTTTTGTTTAGAGCCAAGCGGCGTCTGAGTTTGCGCGTTCCAAGGAGGAGGAGCTCAGTTTCAACCAACGCGTGGGCAACCTGTCACAGGTTAGTTTAGTTGCGGGAAGTTGAGGACGTCCCGGCCGCACGCCTCGCTCAACTACGGCGCCGTGAAATGTTCCCTCAGGAGAACGAGCTGCTGCGCTCGTCTTTGCTGGAGTCACAGACAAACGTCGGCGTCCTCCACACGGAGCTGGACAAGCTGAAGAACATGTACGCCGACGAACGGGCTCAGCACGAACGGTGAGCGCTCCCCTGCCAGCCCCACTCACCGGATTTGCATTTTCTTCTCATTTGAATGTCCTCTTCACACCTTTTCGTATTTGTGTTGACAGAGAAACAAACGAGTTAAAGAGGATGGTGATCGAGTATGAGTCTTACGCCAGTCAAATTCAGATTCTACAGTAAGTTTGTCTTTGTTACACAGCATCAGGAAATGATGGCTTCTTATTACTGGCCTCACCTATTTCTACAGCTCCTCTTTTTTGCCAAGCGAGTTCCCAAAAATGTTGACATTATTTGAAGTAGGAATATCTGAGAAAATGTATTCACATATAAAGTTGATCAGCCATTTCACAAATGTTCATCCATCCATCCATCCATTATCTGAGCCGCTTATCTCCACAAGGAGCGGTGGAGCGCTGGAGCCTATCGCAGCTATCATCGGGCATCAGGACATCCTGAACTGGTTGCCAGCCAATCGCAGGGCACATAGAAACAAACCACTCACATTCACACCTCCGGACAATTTAGAATCTTCAATCAACCTACCACGCATGTTTATGGGATGTGGGAGGAAACCGGAGTGCCCGGAGAAAACCCACGCAGGCACGGGGAGAACATGCCAACTCTGGGGATTGAACCCCGGTCCTCAGAACTGTGAGCCAGACACTCTAACCAGTCGTCCACCGTGCCGCCCACAAATGTTCAGACACTCATTTTCCTTTTTGGTCGCTTTAACTCTTTGAATTCGTTAGCCTAATACTTTATTTGTTGTGCTTTTTCAAAAATGTTACTTTAGCAATAAAGAGTCCAGTTTGAATTTAACATTTAACTATGTTTTTACACATCCCATGAAAATTTGAGATCTTTTGAGCCAAAATTTGCTACGTTATTAGACCAAGAAATTATGTCAAATGTTACACACAATTCTTTGCAGTCTTTGTCACTCTAACATAAAAAAAAATGTATTTTAAAAATGTGTTCTAAAAAGTCAACTATGCTCTTGGGTTTTTTTGAAACCGAAAGTATCAATCGATGTTTCTTGGCAGGGACTTGAACAAGCAGTTGTACGACAGCAACGACGGCTTGCGTTCCGCTTGGGCGTCAGAAGAAGCTAAACGCGAGGCGAGTTTTCACTCGTACAAATTGCACAATTCAACACAAACAATGACGAGAAGTCGCCCGTTCCGTTCTCTCGTCCGTGCAGCTCCCGCAAAAGAATGAAGTCCCAGCACGGAGGATGAAGCCCATGAGGCAGAGCACACTCAAACGCAGCAGGTGAGGTCAAACCACAAATTGTTCAGGAAGTGCACACATTTTGGATTGAGATTTAAAAAAAAAAATAAAATAAAATAAAATTGTATTAGTTTAATGGCAAGAAATGACATTTGTTAAAATAAAAATAACAAAGTTATACACAGTCTTATCTGCCATTTTGTTTTATTCATTAGAAAATATATATATATTGACTTAATAAAGTGTAAGTTGTTTGAGATATGAACTGAAAATATATGGCAGTTTTCATTTGGATATATAAAATATATATTTCTAAATGCTTATATAAGACCTAATGACTATTTATTTTAAAAAAAAGTTTGACATTGTTAGATATTAATGAAAAAAATATCTGCCATTTTATTTAGTAAAAACAAATATCCCATTTTCTTGTTCATTGAAAAAAGAATACAAATCATCAAAGAGTGCAAGAAGATATGAATCGAAAATGAGTCGGTTTCTATTTTTTATTTACAAACTATTTTTGAAAAAAGCAAAATTTAGAAACCTCAAAATATTAGAGCTAATGACTAAGTGTGTGTTAGCCGTTACATTATGAATAATGGAGTTGTTTTTGTGTTTCGCAGCTTAGAGTCGAGCAACTCGACCATGTCCAACGTGTCCTTGTGGGCGGAGAGATACCTGGACAGCGGCGTCTCTCTGCCCTTGGACACCACCGAGAGCTCGACCAGCGACATGGACACGGACATGGACACGGACGACGGCCGAGGCTCCACCGAGACCGTCCACCGCAGCTACTCCTGCGCCCACTCCGACGGCGAGGTCAGGGAGGGGAGGGGGTCGCGCGCTCTTACAGTTCAGGCACACTTGTGAGCCCGCAAAGAATAATTCCGATTCCTGTTTTTCTTGTCTGTCGCAGTTATTGGATGTCAAGTCTGAGGCCGGGCTGTCCTTGGGGCAGAGCTTCGGAAGTTCCAATGCGTCATCCATGCGAAAACAGTTGTCTGCATTTGCTAAAGAGGTAGTCACACCTGCCCTTGTGTAAAAATGGAAAGTCATCACCATACAGCATAAACATCTACATTAGCAAGAAGGCTTTGTTTATTTCCAATCCGAGCATAAAGCCAGTAGAAAGAGTTGCTCACATACAGGCCGGCTAGCTCTCTCGTGTACGTCTTACGATTGTCGTGTTCGGCGCAGACGGGGGTGGGCTCGGACGGGTCCGACATGGAGGACGCCGTGCCCATGTACAGTTTGGTCTTGGCGGGAGACGCCGGAACAGGGAAGTCCAGCTTCCTGCTGCGACTGGCGCTTAACCAGTTCAAAGCGGATATACAGACCACG
Organism: Phyllopteryx taeniolatus; assembly: GCF_024500385.1. Lineage (NCBI taxonomy): Eukaryota > Metazoa > Chordata > Actinopteri > Syngnathiformes > Syngnathidae > Phyllopteryx > Phyllopteryx taeniolatus. The sequence continues at coordinate 17,590,070 of NC_084506.1, forward strand.
CTGGGTATGTTGACCACAAACGCTTCTTGAAGAAGAAGAAACTGAAAAGTGAAACTGAATTGCACCACTACACGCTTCAATAAACATTATCCGACATCACATCTGAAATAACACTTGCCAGCTACTGGCGTAAAGCCTAATTGGGTCTTTTTTTTGTGTCTGTGTCAGGGGTTGATTTCCAGATCAAGAAGATGCTTGTGGACGGACAGAAGACCAACCTGAAAATTTGGGACACGGCTGGACAGGAAAGGTGCCACAATCACTCACCAAAAATAAATACTTTTAAATTTACAATTCTGTAAAAAAATTAAGAGACTGCTGCAAAATGATCGTGTATGTTTGAGTAAAATGAATGTTTTTTAAATGTATTTCTGAAAAGTATATTTAATATAATTGTAAGCCAGTGTAAATTTAAATACAACCCAACTATACTCGACAAATATTCTGTACTCGATAAATAAATAACTAACTAAGCTACTGTAACACTGCACAGTTCAAACATTCAATTTGGTTATTCTTTTGCATACCACTAGACGGAACCCATGTACTAATATAAAAATGTGGTAAGAAATGATTAAAAAACTCAAAAGTACTTTTGACAATTAGTTTTGTATTACCAGGAAAATAGTATAAACATGAAAGATAAAAAGTAATTTTTTTTTATTTTTTTTTTAGAAAAATATTCCAAAGTTGTAATTCTTTAATAAAGTTGTAGTGTTACAAAAATAAAAATTGCGATTTCCACTCAAATATACTGTAAATGCATCTTAAAAAAAAAAAAATCACTGAGTAATGTGTATAACTTAATTCTCGTGTTGTTTTTCTTCCATGGTACGAAGACGTTTCGTTTGTTTGCAGACGTGAGCGTATAATGACAGTTTTGTTTTCCCCTCGCCGCAGGTTCCGCAGCATCGCCAGGTTTTATTTCCGTAAAGCTCACGGGGTTCTGCTCTTGTACGACGTGACGTCTGAGAGCAGCTACCTCAACATCAGAGAGTGGCTGGACCAGATCCAGGTACTTTTTGTGACACTCTTTAATTAGGCCTCACCAAAATAACTTGTGTCACGTGATGTTGTTCATCCAGAATGCCACTGAGGATAAAGTGCCCGTGTGCATTATTGGAAACAAGGTGGACATGAGAGAGCAGACGCCCGCCAAACGCTGCGTCAGCACTTTGCACGGAGAAAAGTTGGCCACGGTCCGTACTGCATACTACACAATACACTGCAGTGGTTGTCAAAGTGTGCAAGGCAAAAGTATCACTGAATTAAATGTTCACACTGGGCATAATGTTACAGTGACTTACATTTTTTAAATCCAATACAGTACACTTAAGAGTTCCATTGTACTTGGCTTTAAAGTACAGTACATTTGGATTTAATATTTTAGAACTGTTTGCTTTCAAATAAGGGATTTTGGTCCAATTTTTGTTGAAGTGCAGTACATTTTAACTGAATCATTCAGTACATTTCTTTATCTTCCTCTGTTTAAGTGCAGTGTTAGTGTTCAATGTTACAGTGGCTTACAATAATATTCAACATACTTTTTAGGAATAAAAACACTGCAGCCGTCTGCGCTACTGCATTTTGGTGTTGTCATGAGTGTGGTACTTGCAGAGTGACGTGATACTTGGTGGAAAAACCTTTGAGAACCACTGTACTGCTTGTGCGTGGATGTTTTTTTTTTTTTTTTTTTTTGTTCATGTGTGTTTGTATGTTCATTTATGCGTACTTCTATGTTTTTGCGTTTGTGTGTGTTGTTCAAGAATGCGTTTATGTTCATTTATGTGTGTGTGTTTGCATGTATGTTTATATACAGGAAGTCCTCGATTTACGAACGAGTTCCGTTCCTACGCTAAGTACGTCGTAACTCGAGGACTTCCTGTATTCATTTATGTGTGTATGTGCGTGTTTTGGTGTGTTTGTATGTATGCGTATGTTTATTTTTTTCGTGTGTTTGTATTTATTTGTGCTTTCCCGTGCATGTTAATTTTCTTGTCCCTATGTTCATGTTTTGTGGGTTCGTCTTTGTTTTGGTGTGTGTGTGTTCGTTCATACAATGAGCGTTTGTCCGCTGTTGTCGCAGACGTACGGCGCGCTGTTCTGCGAAACGAGCGCTAAAGAAGGAACCAATGTGGTGGAGGCGGTGCTCCATTTGGCCAGGTTGGTTTTATTTTTAGTTTTAGTTTTTGTTTGCGTTTGTAAATCTAGTTTTAATTGACTGACTTTGAGTGTGCTGTTTGTTCCCTTTTAAAGAGAAGTGAAGAAGAATGTAAAGGTGGTCAAACCCAAAACGTCTCCAGTGGAACTTGCTGCCACCAACGCCAAGAAGACTTTAGGCACATGCTGCCGCCTGTAGACACATGGCAGGATCAAGTGATTTGTATTTTTTTTTTATATAGATGTATTAGAATTTTTGGTCATGTAAATTTTTTTTTTTTTTGATGGGATCATCCATTCACTACACTTTGAAGTTTTCTCTCTATTGCCTGGAAATAGCACTTTTAAAAATACCAATATACTCTGTGATCGTGTTTATATTCGATATATTTTTGCATGTAAATAGTTTTACTGATTCCACAGGTCCTGATTAATCACGTCTTACTGATTTACGAACCCAAATTTATTTTTGTTTTTGTACTATAAGAACTGCACGATTTGTTCTTGAATATGAAGGAGAACGAAAAAAATTTTTGAGCTATTTTATTAAACCTCAATGTACACACAACATTACAGTCTGAACACAGTCATGACTGGTCAAAGCACTTTTCTTTTTTTTTAAAGAACAAAAATTAAAAAAAATTTCTAATAAAATCTTCTGGAAAGATTTCTGTCTGAATTATTTTGTTTGTCTATCCTGTAATCTTAACCCTTACATACTGTTCATTTTCCATACAGACAAAGTATGATGAATGGATATTCTTGTTCCAGGTCAAATATGGCAACCAATCTGTATTAAGTACCTGTGTACATATACTTACCTGTCACAATAGTAGGGAAACAAACTCTGCCGTTATAAAAATAACATGCATTTTTAGGTTGAAACTGTGAGAGGTATTAATTAACAGCATGTTTATTACTGCGGTTGTAGTCAGCAGTAGTGTGCAACTGCATTATGAAAATCCAGAAGTTGTCCATAGAACTGGATGTCATGTGATGCAAGTGTACCTAATGTTATGGCCGGGCACATAGAGTGTATGACCTACATTCAATGTAAAAATGAGCCACTGAGAACCACAATTGGGAAGGGGGGGGGGGGACGTTTAGCACAATAGTGGTCTTAATCCAAACATCCATCAAAATTTTCAATATTTCATGAAAGATTTGACATATTTCCAAAATGCTTTGTTTGCTACAAGGTCAGCGTTGCAAATGAGAACATGTTCTCAATTGCCTTGCATGGATAAATAAAGGATATGTAAAATCAAATAACATTCACCTATACTGACATGCTGAATCACTACTTCCTTTCTGAGGCTTCTATCAATCTCTGAATCTTACTTTCTGGGATGTTTTGGCAGGAGGTGAAGCCTGGTTTCATCTTGGAAGAAGGAGCTGACAGTTTTGCAGTGATGAACCAGGAAAAGTGAATATTGGAACTCGACCTTGATTTAGACTAGTATTCATCTGCTACATATGCCGTTGAACACTCATGCACTTAACGTCAAAATGGAGTAAGACCACTCTAGTTCTCAGTGGCATAAATAAGAAATGATGATGATGATGAAGTAGTGTTCAGTTCCTCACAGTGAGGATGACTGACATCACTAAGCTGCCCAAAGCCACCACCAGAGCGCCGAGCATCAACTTCCAGGAGATGGCCTAAAAACACAACAAGCGCTGTTTAGTATCGGATTATGCTGACGTGGCACTTTTCATCTCACCGATGTTGTCTTGCTGGAGGCGAGGAGAAAAGGTGCAAGGTTGTCTCCGAGCACCTCTGCGGGCTTGGCTTTCCATTCCCGTGTGGTTTCACCCCCTGACTGGCGCTTCACCAGCTTGGAAAGTTCAGCGTGGATGGCCTGCACGGTGGGATGTAAATTTCAATAATACTAATAATAATAATACACAAAACTCTATTTTTTGTCATATGAGTTTGTGGATGACGTTCCTGGGAATTACAGTCTCTCAGGACCTGAAGTGGGAGACCAACATCAACTCCATCCTCAAAAAGGCCCAGCAGAGGATGTACTTCCTGCGGCTTCTGAGGAAGCACGGCCTGCCACAGGAGCCGTTGAGGCAGTTCTACACAGCGGCCATCGAATCAGTCCTGTGTTCATCCATCACAGTCTGGTTTGGTACAGCCACAAAAAAGGACAAACTCCGACTGCAACGGACAATCAGGACTGCCGGAAAAATGGTCAGTACCCCCCAACCCGCCCTTGAGGACTTGCACGCTGGCACAACTAAGACAATTAAGAGCATGCAAAATTCTCTTGGACCCCCCCCCACAACCTGGTCACCGCCTCTTCCAGCTCCTTCCCTCAGGTGGCGGTATCGAACAATGCCAACTAAAACAAGCAGACATTCCAACAGCTTCTTCCCTCTTGCCACTAAATTGCTAGAGGCTAAATGACTCCGTATTGTTTTTATGCGTAAAAAGTATTAATTGTCGAACGGGAGCGGCTCCAACTACCGGAGACAAATTCCTTGTGTGTTTTTGACATACTTGGCAAATGCAGAGGATTCTGATTCTGATTTATCCATATTCTAAATTTGTATAAATCACCCCAGACTCTTATCTTCCCCACACTCCAATTAACCTCTACCATACTCTTAAAAACACTTTCTATATGCTTAAACACACAGTAATGCATAGTACACTATGTACATTTTATTCCGTATTTTTCATATGAAATACAATAAAAGCAGTGCCCTGCGATTGGCTGGCAACCAGTTCAGGGTGTACCCCGCCTCCTGCCCGATGATAGCTGGGATGGGCTCCAGCACGCCCGCGACCCTTGTGAGGAGAAGCGGCTCAGAAATTGGATGGATGGATGGACAATAAAAGCACAGCTGTTTACTGTAGTTTTCAAAATATCCACAAGATGCCAGCAGAAAATAAAACTGTGCACTGTACTGTATAGTACATGAATAATCCAAATCAAATTTTAACCCAAGACAATTTCAACTGTATTAGTTCTTCAAAATTGTATTATATACTATACTAGTAATTCAAACTATAACATTGTTGGGCTTTTATGTATTTATTTATTTAGCCTATTTAATTTCTGAAGGTCAAATCATTTAAAACAAAATTGATTTGTTGTGTAATGTTCTTGTCAGCTGCTTGTGTTTCTGAAATATTTCTGCAGGTTTTCCGCATGCACGTGACGAAAAACAAAATTGGGACACGCGGCCTAACATGTCCTCTTTGTTCACAAAAGCGTGCGTGTTTGCTCACGTTTAGTCATCAGTGTGATTTTCTCCCAGCGCAACTGTTGCTGCTATCCGCCGTCGTTGAGGCCCAGGTTGCAATTACCAGAGGGGAAGATATTTTGGTTTTGTCTCGAGTCTAGACAATGAGCAGACTCGCACTTTGGGTCAGCTTACTGTTCTTTACACAGTAACAGTGCGACATAAATGTTGCGCTATGATCTAGCCCAGTGTTGTCCAAATTACGGGCCTGGGGCCATTTGTAGCCCACCATCTTTTCTTTTTTTTTTTTAGCAGCCCGTGGCTTATACGAAATTAATAAGTGAGGCCCACCGCACACCGAACTACGTGGCTGAACGTGAGGTTGTGGGGTGTTGTAAAGTCGCAGATGTCATATTACATAAGCTTTCACAATAAAAATGACATTTCTGGGTACGAAGTGAGATACAGCTGGCCGCCACCAAGCTGTACCAGTACAATAAATAACACCGTTGGCTGGTCAAAAGAGGGCACTAACCTGCCTACCAGTCAGCTGAGTCACCTTGAACAAGACAAAAAGTACATATTGTAAATGAAACATTAACATAAAAGATTTCTAAATAGATCTATTTTTAGATGAGCAGGATATATAGTATATCGTTATTATAAGCAAAATTGTTTTGTCTGATTTCGTGAAGTGCTTCTTCCCGTCTGGGGGCACGCCAACCTTTACCCTTTGACTCTCACTAAAAGTTTGACATGCGCAATAGAATAAGGCCCAAGGTGGGGCGCTTACAATCCAGCCCCCTGAGCTAGCCGACTTGCCAATCAGCAACAGCCGGACGTGACGTCGGTTCCGTGTTCTGGATTGACGAGCCCGACTTCAGTAGTTGAGATGATTGGAAACGCACCAGCAGATGAGCAGAACTTCGACGTAAAAGAGCACGGACGTAGACAGCATTCCATAACAGGCAGTGGGGAGTTAGACCTACTAAATCAAGGTCTAACCCAACATGGATTTAGACATAAATATGACTCATTTTTATAATTCTGTTAATAATGCAGTATATGGCCAACTCTCAATATTCACACATCATTTAGTAAAATGCGCCTCAGAAACGTAATTCTTTGCTCCGCTTTCTGCTCCGTGTCAAGGTCAACTTAATAGTTACAGATTGCGCTTGTTTTGGTTGTAAATGTGGAGATGTGATTCTGCTGCTGCTCAGTACAGGTGCCCTTGGAAGAAAAAGTCTAGACACCCCTGATTTAGTGAAGACTGAGCGTCCCAAAAGAGACTTTTTGTCCATGTGTTGACTGCATACTGACGACAACTTAAATGATATTCTGAAATTGGCTGATATTCAGAATTTGACATCTGATGTTGATACACCTGTGAAGGCTAAAAGATTCCATGTTTCTGGAGACTTCATACAAATTGCTCAGCCACCTTCGCACTCTGAAGAATTTGTGAAAATACCTCCTGTAAAATATTTTAAGAGATTGAATATTCCAAAATATTAGTCAACAGCTTCAGTTCAAGTGTTTTTTTCCACCATGTACTGCCAGAGCCTGTACTGTATGTATTTGTATGCATACATTTACAAGGCAGTTTTCTCATTTTAATTTGTATGGGGTGATGAGTCCAGTGGAGGTTGTCAAGATTTAAAGATGTTATGTAAATTTAACATTTCGAGATCATAATTTGTTTTATAAAAGGTACATACAACATACAATATATAGAGGCAATGTGATCTGTAAGTTGCACATATGTAAATAAAAACATTTAGTCATAATATTGTTGAAATTGCACTTATTTTTTTTTAAAGCGCTTCAGATTGCTCATATGATTTAAAACAAGATTTGCAACAATAATCAATAAATGTGAATATTTTCCAAATGTACTTGTTATTATTTGTACCCTCCCCCCAAAAATGGGAACATTTGGAATTGTAGTTATTTATAGCTTATCATACAACAAATATATTGATCCGCCCCACTTTGGGGCGAACCTGGCCTTGAGCTAATGAGTTTGACACCCGATTTAGCTTGTGTCAATGTTAGTTGTACTATTTTCGCAAGCTGCTTGTTCACGCGTCTGTCTCCGTGTGCTTCTGTGGTGCAAAAGAAAAGCCAAACAAGAACGAGCCTTTCGCAGAGGTTGCCATCTAAAGTGCCGGTGTCAAACTCAAAGCCTGCAAGCTCCAGGCCACCGCATCATGTTTATGTGGCCGACTAAAGCTAATAAAGTGTGTCGAGTCCATGTTTCTTGCCAAGTTGATTTGTTCTTTTTATTTTGAAAGAAACTCTGTACTGAAATTGTAATTTTTCTTCACTTTTGATTTGGCAAAACATAATGGTTAGCCAGCGAATATACGACAGCGCTGACTTTGTTGTTGTGCCCATTGTTCTTTTGTTCCTCCCCGAGCTGCTTCACCTCTTGATCTATTTTTTAATCAAAAAATATCAATTACACCTACTATCCCTTCTCCCTTGGAAGCAATTTACCTACATCACGTAACTTTTTTTTTTTTCTACTGACATTTCAAACATTTAAACTACGGTGGTAGAGAAGAAGGCTAAAATTATTATTCCGGCCAATTAGCCTGTTTTCTCAATCACTCTGCCATGGCCAAATGACATGTAATGGTTTGTTTACTATACGAATGCTTGACATGGTGAAAAAGTCTTCTTACCCAAAATGTCAGTTCACATGAATTTTGAATGACATTTTGAATCTACACAGGGGGAAAATCTCATTTTACACCTCATTTTAGTACTTCTACACACACATAACGTGAATGTGATCTAGATAAAAGAGTGATCCGCACACAGACACACACACACAAATCAGTGCGGCGGCGGCAGACAGACTACTTTGGGATACAATAACATGGAAGAGTTTATTTAAACAATCCTTTTGTCAACATTTTGGCCTTGGAGGAGGTCAGCGTTTTGTGTCTGCTCCTTGCTTGCCACGATATCTCAATCAAGTCGGTTTGTGGTTACATTGTGACCTTCACAAGTCATGATGTGCTTATTGGGGCTTATGGATGTAAACTAAGAATAATAGGTCAAGTGAGCAGTGGTGGGAAGTAACAAAGTACAGATATTTTGTTACTGTACTTAAGTCGAGTATTTATTTGTATCCCTTACATTTAAAAACTAGATTTCCTGAAGGCACATGGGGAATAATAAAAATAAAACTTGTTTCTTGTGTGCACCAAAAAGTTTCACGTGAGCATGAGGAAGTATCACGAGCGCACCAGAAAGTTTCTCGTAAGTATAAAAATGTTTCACGAGCGCACCAGAAAGTTTCTCGTGAGCACAAGTAAGTTTAACAAGCGCACGATAAAATTTCAGGAGTGCATCAGAAAGTTTTGTCGTGGGAACCAAAAAGTTTTCCGATCGGCACCATAGAGTTTTCGTGAGCACAAGAAAGTTTCTCCTGAACACCAAAAAGTTTCTCCTGCTCACAACACGTTCAAACTCTGAGGCAAGGCTCGTACCCTGAGACAGAACTGTGAGGCATACGTGCCAACCACTAGGTCACCACGCCGCCCCTCACAGAAATTATTTTTGCATTTATTTTGTGTATGTGTCCCACTACTTACTTGCGCATTGTATATGCTGTATGTGTCAAAACCTCCTTTTCGACTAAAATGAATAACTTTAAACTCCAAATTCTGCCGTGAGTGTTAAAAAAAAGTTCCGTTCTCTTTATCTGAAATGTTATTGACTTTGGTGTAATTCTGTCTCACCTTGGTGGTCGGCTCCAGTTTCAAGGCCTTCTTGAGCAGCTCCATGGCCTCTTTGTATTCACTCAAGTCTGACAGGATCTGGGAAAACAGCACAGAACATTCAGAAGAATTTTATTTCAAACCCTTACAGCAGGGATTCCCAATCAATGGGCCGTTTCAATACAGGCTCTATTGTGTGTGTGTATTTTTTTTTAAAGTGGTATTCCTTTCTAAATAAATAAAGCAAATGTAAAACGACCTATTTACACAAAGATCGTGGCGGTATAAAAGCTTTGCCTTTATATTCGATAAGGAATTTGACATTTCGTGACCTGAGGGTGAATTTATGAGCCCATTTGTGACTCGTGTGATTCGGTACAGGAAAAATATATATTTTTTAAATGTCAATCATCTGTTCAAAACGGTCATTTTATTACTAATAGCGACGAAAGTCAGCTCCATTCTTGATTGTGTTGTGAGTCTTCAAAATAGCTAGTTTCTCTGATTGAAATACTTAAGGTTGCTGTCTTGCTATACGTCAGCATACCAACTGTTAGCATGTTAGCATTTAATTAAATTACATTTGAAATATAAATCCCTTTATCTCAGGTTGCTATCTTGCTATATATTGTCATAATAACTGTTAGCGGGGTAGCATTCGATCAATTGTCAATTAAAATATTAGCACACAACGAAAGAGCATGATGGAAAATTGTCTTTCTATCTTTTTTCTACCCAATGTTTTAACCGTTAGCAAGCTAGCATACAACCTATCTTGGTTGGCTTCCTCTTTAGCAACTGAAAAAGTTCATTAGCCAATCAGGTTATTAGCATACTAGAGCTTAGCATGCTAGTTGTTAGTGTCTATTTAAAATAGTTCTCCAGGGCAAGCCCAACTGTCAACAAATGCGTCACAAATGCCAGGTTAGATGTAGCTACATGTAGCAGGCCCATTTCAAATTGGGAATTATTATTATATCAATGAAATAATACAAAATATAAATAAACATATTGTCCGTAGAAACAAGAGCAACCTAGCATTGATGGAGAGTTTTGTACACTGTTTCAGGGTGGATTTTGTTTCAATTGGCGTCATCCATCTTTACAGGGACGCGTAGGGGAGGGGGTTAGCGTCTCACCTTGCCCGCCCTGTAGAGAGCCTTGACGTTGTTGGGGTCGAGGGCCAGGACGTCGCGGCTGGCATGTAGCGCCTCGTTGTACTGCTCCAGTTTGAGCTGCGCTGCGGCCAGGTTGTTTAAACACTTCACCCTGTAGTCGCGCACCTCCTGTTCTTCCCCCTTCTCGCCATGACCAGCATCTGAGGAAGACGTTTCAGACACACAGCAGAGATGAAAAAGTCACCGTCGCAGCAATGAAGGCGTCCCTACGGGTGTCGTTACGAGGGCGGCTACTTTTCTAACTGGAGCCGTGCGTTGTGTCCCTCCTGTGGTTTCATCATTAAAGCCAAAGCGGCCGGCCGAGTCCTGCAACCACACCGGTATCGAGCTCTTGTGAGTGGCTCTAAAAGCATCATGGGTAATACTGCACTATTTTTGGGAGACACGTCTTTTCATACAGTAAATCTACGCATCAATCTCAATGGGTTGTTTAATTGGGAGAAAACTGGTGTTAAATCAAGTAAAACGGTGAAAATGCAGGGACTCTATAAACAGTGTTCAAGAGTGAGTTTCCGCAGAAACATGCACCTGTTGGTCTTTGAAGGCTCATGGGGGAATCTTGAAACAGTAACGACTCCAAGCAAGTCATGTAAACAGGTATGTGTATTTTTATGGGTCAGTGGGGATGATGTTCACTTGGGAGTTTGAAACAGTCCTGAGAACTGTCTGTGTTCCACCACATATAGTTCCTGCAGAAACAGGCTCATGGGAGAATCTCACAGTGACAAGGTAAAAAAAGCATATAAACATAAGGAACAGAAGTGTCGACAATGTAGCAGAATAAAGTTTCTTGTATATAATTTCCCTTTTTCTTCGGTCGAAATCGTTCATATTTTGATATAGACAATTATTCTGAGGTTATTCTTGGCCCAGGTCAAAACAGGTCAAACACAGGCCCTTGCCAACGGCCCCAAGATTTCCCCAAACATGTCAGGAAAAGTGATGTATAAAGTTTTCTTTGATTTAAACTAGGCGGCACAGTGGGCGACTGGTTAGAGCATCTGCCTCACAGTTCTGAGGACTGGGGTTCAATCCCCGGCCCCGCCTGTGTGGAGTTTGCATGCTCTCCCTGTGCCTGATTGGGTTTTCTCCAGCCACTCTGGTTTCCTCCGACATCCCAAAAACATGGATGGTATGTTAATTGAAGACTCTAAATTGCCCGTAGATGTGAATGTGAGTGCAAATGGTTGTCTGTTTATGTGTGCCCTGCGATTGGCTGGCAACCAGTTCAGGGTGTACCCCGCCTCCTGGCCGATGATAGCTGGGATAGGCTCCAGCACTCCCGCGAGCCTTGTGAGGATAAGCGGCTCAGTAAATGGATGCATGGATGGATGAATGATTTAAACTAATTATTATTATTTTAGTGTTAATTCACATGCTTGAAAACATACAATGCTTAATCGATCATTTCAATGCTTCCCCTTGCTTCTTACGCAATGAACTATTCCATTTTCTTACTGCGCATGTGCAGGCTTGATTCAGGAAGATGACAGCAAAATACAATCGTTTGTAAGTATGAAGTGGAGTTAAGAGGAGCGGAGAAGACGAGAAGCAAACTGTTGGTGTTTTTTTTAAATCAAAACTACAAAAAGGTTTTCACCTTTTTTAATGTGACGAATGTGGAAAACCGACACCGACAACAGTAAGACCCAGACGCTATTATACTATAGCGCAATTGTCCATCAGCTTTAGACAAGGACAACGCAGTGAAAACGTGGAGAATGACACGAGTGATGCTTTTCATCAGGAAGACCTGCGTATTAAAGTAGTTAAAATCATAAACTGTATTAAATGTTGATAAATGTTCTTAACAAGTGAAAGTGTTGAGATGATTCCCTTGTTACATAATAACCCTCAAAAACGACATTAAAGAAAGAACTATGATCATTTCTAGACTATCATCACTTTTAAGTTGATGGTAGACATTAATATGATGAATATTATTCAATGGATAGGGAGAATGGGAACATTTAAAAACAGTGATGTAACTCGTAACTTAAGCTGTTCGATAATTGTAACAGGTTTCAAAAGACTGTGAACCGACATGAAAATAAAACTTGTGTGTATAGTTAATGAACAGGATTTAAGGGTTAAAGACATCATTTTGGATAGAGGTCTGATATTGGATGTTATTGGATAGTGCCGGTGTACCTAATAAAATGTCAGTTCCGCCTGACAGTGTCAGGACAAGCCTGAAGGAGGCGCGTGACTGCAGTGACGTGCTCACTGCTGGTGTGTCCTCATCTGTGCTAATGTTGTGATTTCGATGCCGTGATAGTCAACCCCTCAGCGAGTTCATGTACTCGCTCGCTCCCCGCACATCATTGACCAATTACGGAGCAGTTCATGTTTCAGTCTCGCCTCCTTCGCTGGCATGTTCCTCTGCGGCCATGTTGCCCTCCCTCGCGACGATTAGTGTCATTCAGAAGGTGGGAATAATACGCTTGTTGATTAGCGATGATGATGCAAAAAACAATTAGGCAATTTATCACAGTACTTGGCTTTGACAATGTGATTCGTCATGTGGCTAGCTGATTCCACCGATACGTCTTCTTTGTCTGACACACCGTGGAAATGAACCTCTGCTTGTAGAATTAGAAATTGGAATTTTAAAATAAAATAAGAAAATACCTCTAGAGCAGCGATTCTAAACCACTGTGCTGAGAGATCATCAGGTGTGGGAAGGGAAATTCAACAATTTCTTAATTTCTCCGAAAAGGATTATTTACTACAAATAATGTATCTTTGTCCATCTATGCCAGTGACGTATGGTGATAGGCAAAAAGTTCATTTTGACAACACTTATTAATCTAGTTTTTAGTCATAGTTGTTTTCCTGAAATGTTTTTGTCATCTAAACTGAATTAGCTTTAGTCTAGATTTAGTCAACACAGTAAGAAGGAGCTTCATTTAGTCAGGCCAATAGCTATTGCGAATTTTAAAGAAATGTGCTTTGTCACCATCTTGTGGCATCTATAGGCACTTACAAACCTTTTTGTGTGGGCGTCAATTACGCTTGGATTTTCGCGAGTTCCGGCAGGACTCGGATGATGGTTGACTGTACAGTGGTCCACCGCTTTTCACTGGGGTATAATATGTAAAAAGCTCGTGTGTGGATACGACGCGGGTACCTCTGCTGCCGCAGGTGGTGAGCACGTCCAGAGCCATACAGTAGGCTCGTGCGGCCATGCCGTACTCCTCCCTCTGGAAATGGAAGTTCCCTCGCTCCCGCTTCTGGTTGCCAATGCGGATGCGATCGGATACCGGCAAATTCAGCGGATCTGGTTTGTCTCTGACGTGCAGCAGCTGCAGCTGGTAGAGCAGAGGAGCCCAGGCGGGGATGTCGGGCTCTCTGGAAATGACAAAAACATCCAAATAAATATTGTGACAGAAGGGCTCATGTCGAACCATAGATAACTGTCCTCTGGTCAACACAGATTATTTCAAACTAATCAATAATTGAGTCTGTCTGGATCAATCGATGCACAAAGCTAGTTAACTTCCTCAATGACACGCTTGCCCGGGCGTGATGCTGACCGTTAGTGCAGCTTCTCTAAAGGTCTGCTTTTATAAAAGTAACATTGCCCAATAAATGTAGCATTAAGCAACACACCACTGACTTTGTCATTGACAAATGTAAATGCATTACAGAGCTCTGAAGCTTAAACTGAGTGGGAAGTTCACCTTTTAAATCTTATCATGCTTTTTATTCACTCCAACATCTTAGCGGATCGGGTCGGACTGGATTTAAAAGCTCTGATTTTACCACTATTATACAAGCAGTTAATTCCACGCGCCGCTCCAGCACGGCATGCAGAGCCCACACTATCACAACAACAGCTTGCTAAGGTGCTAGCATTGTAGCAGGGAGTAAGAATGGATGTTGTTTGCTTAAAGTCATTTATTGACACGGTAGTTGAAGTTCACTGTAAAACTAAACAGACATAACAAAAGAATTACAACTATTGAATCTTCAAATAAATCGCAGCCTTCATTTCTTTCTTCGTTTTTGTTCACTACCTCAAAGCAAACACACAAAGAATGAAAAACACCATTTACGAGCTAACAAAAATTAGCATTGAACTCGCGGCACTTATAGCTCTCAAAATAATCACTATTTTATTATTATTTTTATAACGACTATCTCACTATATTCAAACAGGCAATATAACAAGACTATCTGGCATATATTCTTCAAACTCTGTGAAAAACGAGTCATAATAACAATATTCGACAATGACCTTTTCTATTTGTTCGTTACTGCAAGTGTAACAAAGCAGGCAGGAGAGTACTTGGTGTATCGTCTGGCAGGAATTGGGAGACTTGGTGGTGGAACCTCAAAGTACAGGAAATCATACAAGGAGAGAGGTTAGCTAAGAAGAAGTGGGACACTGAAAGGAGCGAGGAGAGGAATACACAGAGGCATGATGTAGGGTGAAGGTAGAGGTGGCAAAGGCCAAACAAGAGGCAAATGATTCCATGTATGCCAGGTTGGACACTAAAGAAGGAGAAAAGGATCGATACAGGCTGGCCAGAAAGAGGGATAGAGAAGGGAAGGATGTGAAGCAGGTTAGGGTGATGAAGGATAGAGATAGAAATGTGTTGACTGGTGCCAGTAGTGTGCTAGATAGATGGAAAGAATACTTTTGAGGAGTTGATGAATGAGGAAAATGAGAGAGAAGGAAGAGTAGAAGAGGCAAGTGTGGTGGACCAGGAAGTGGCAATGATTAGTAAGGGGAAAGTTAGAAAGGCATTAAAGAGGATGAAAAATGGAAAGGCAGTTGGTCCTGATGACATTCCTGTGGATGTATGGAAGCATCTAGGAGAGGTGGCTGGGGAGTTTTTGACCAGCTTGTTCAACAGAATTCTAGCGGGTGAGAAGATGCCTGAGGAATGGAGGAAAAGTTTGCTGGTTCTCATTTTTAAGAACAAAGGTGATGGTGGCAGAGCTGTGGGAACTATAAAGGAATAAAGTTGATGAGCCACACAATGAAGTTATGGGAAAGAGTAGTGGAGGCTAGACTCAGGACAGAAGTGAGTATTTGCGAGCAACAGTATGGTTTCATGCCGAGAAAGACTACCACAGATGCATTATTTGCCTTGAGGATGTTGATGGAAAAGTACAGCGAAGGTCAGAAGGAGCTACATTGTGCCTTTGTAGTTCAAGAAAAAACATATGACAGAGTACCCAGAGAGGAACTGTGGTACTGCATGCGAAAGTCTGGAGTGGCAGAGAAGTATGTTAGAATTGTACAGGACATTTATGAGGGGCGGGATGGTGGTTGACTGATTAGCACATCTGCCTCACAGTTCTGAGGACCGGGGTTCAAATCCCGGCCCCGCCTGTGTGGAGTTTGCATGTTTTTCCCGTGCCTGTGTGGGTTTTCTCCGGGTACTGTGGTTTCTTCCCATATCCCAAAAACATGCGTGGTAGGTTGATTGAAGACTCTAAATTGCCCGTAGGTGTGAATCTGGGTGTGAATGGTTGTTTGTTTATATGTGCCGTACGATTGGCTGGCCACCAGTTCAGGGTGTACCCCGCCTCTCACCCAAAGATAGCTGGGATAGGCTCCAGCACGGCTGCGACCCTAGTTAGGATAAGTGGTACAGAAAATCTATGTATGTATGAGGGCAGCAGAACAGTGGCAAGGTGTGCTGTAGGTGCGACAGAGGAGTTTAAGGTGCATCAGGGATCACCCCTGAGCCCCTTCCAGTTTGCAGTGGTGATGGCTAGGCTGACAGATGAGGTTAGACTGCAATCCCCGTGGACCATGATGTTTGCAGATGACATTGTGATCTGCAGTGAAAGCAGGGAGCAGGTGGAGGAACAGTTAGAAAGATGGAGGCATGCACTAGAAAGGAGAGGAATGAAGATTAGCCAAAGTAAAACAGAACATGTGTGCATGAATGAGAGGGGTGGAGGGGGAAGAGTGAAACTAAAGGAGAAGAGATAGCAATGGTGGAGGACTTTAAATGATGAGTGTGGTCAGGAAGTGAAGAAACGGCTCCAAGCATGTTGGAACGGGTGGAGGAAGGTGTCAGGTGCGTTACGTGACAGAAGAGTCTCTCCTAGAATGAAGGGCAAAGTTTATAAAACAGTGGTGAGGCCAGCCATGATGGACGGATTAGAGACAGTGGCACTGAAGAGACAACAGGAAGCAGAACTGGAGGTGGCGGAAATAAAGATGGTGAGGTTTGCTCTCGGAGTGACCAGGTTGGATAAAATTAGAAATGAGCTCATCAGAGGGACAGCCAAGGTTAGATGTTTTGGAGACAAAGTTAGAGAGAGCATACTTCAATGGTTTGGACACGTCCAGAGGAGAGATAGTGAGTATATTGGCAGAATGGTGATGAGGATGGAGCTGCCAGGCAAGAGAGCTAGAGGAAGACCAAAGAGTAGGTTGATGGATGTCGTGAGGGAAGACATGACGGCAGTTGGTGTTAGAGAGGAGGATGCAGGAGATAGGCTTAAATGGAAAAGGGTGACGCGCTGTGGCGACCCCTAAAGGGACAAGCCGAAAGGAAAAGAAGAAGAAGAAGATGACACCAAGTGTGCATCTCATTGCGTGTATCACACTGCCCCTCAGAGGCCAAGACGTGCACAGCAGGAACAGCGATTTTCAATAAAACTAAACCCCAGTTGCATCATGAAGTTCAAGTGTATTGCCGCACATGTGGAGAAGACAAACGATTTTCCCACCATAGACTAATCACTAAATTGAACTTTGATTGTTACTTTGCACTTTAAAAGTATAATTTGTATTTATTATTTATTGAGATTATTTGTCATGGTTTTCTAATTTATTTTTTATTTAACCTATTCAAATATATAGTATGCTTATGTTTAAGTTAAGCAGTGGTTATGTTGCAATTTTCTGAGGTCTGTCTGAGTTTGTGCAAGTGTCAGCGCAATTGCACATCTTTACTGTTATTATGAATATCCAACTCCAATTCCAATGAAGTTGGGACGTTGTGTTAAACATAAATAAAAACAGAATACAATGGTTTGCAAATCACGTTCAACCTATATTTAATTGAATACACTACAAAGACAAGATAGCTAATGTTCAATCTGATAAACCTTCTTGTTTTTAGCAAATAATCATTAACTTGGAATTTTATGGCTGCAACACGTTCCAAAAAAGCTGGGACAGGTGGCAAAAAAGACTGAGAAAGTTGAGGAATGCTCATCTGTTTGGAACATCCCAGAGGTGAACAGGCTAATTAGGAACAGGTGGGTGCCATGATTGGGTATAAAAGGAGCTTCCCTGAATTGCTCAGTCATTCACAAGCAAAGATGGGTGAGGTTCACCTCTTTGTGAACAAGTGTGTGAGAAAATAGTCAAATAGTTTAAGGACAATTGTACGTACAATTGCAAGGAATTAGGAATTTCCTCATCTACAGTCCCTAATATAATCAAAAGGTTCAGAGAATCTGGAGAAATCACTGCATGTAAGCGGCAAGGCCGAAAACCAACATTGAATGCCCGTAACCTTCGATCCCTCAGGCGGCACTACATCAAAAACCGACATCAATGTGTAAAGGATATCACCACATGGGCTCAGGAACACTTCAGAAATCCAATGTCAGTAGATACAGTTTGGCGCTACATCCATAAGTGCAACTTGAAACTCTACGATGCAAAGCAAAAGCCATTTATCAACAACACCCAGAAACGCTGCTGGCTTCTCTGGGCCCGAGCTCATCTAAGATGGACTGAAGCAAAGTGGAAAAGTGTTCTGTGATCCGACGAGTCCACATTTCAAATTGTTTTTGGAAATTGTGGACGTCGTGTCCTCCGAGCCAAAGAGGAAAAGAACCATCCGGACTGTTATGGACGCAAGTTCAAAAGCCAGCATCTGTGATGGTATGGGGCTGGGTTAGTGCCAATGGCATGGGTAACTTACACATCTGTGAAGGCACCATTAATGCTGAACAGTACATACAGATTTTGGAGAAACATTTGCTGCCATCCAAGCAACGTCTTTTTCATGGACGCCCCTGCTTATTTCAGCAAAACAATGCCAAACCACATTCTGCACGTGTTACAACAGCGTGGCTTCGTACTAAAAGAGTGTGGGTACTAGACTGGCCTGCCTGCAGTCCTGACCTGTCTCCCATTGAAAATGCGTGGCGCATTATGAAGCGTAAAATACAACAACGGCGACGCCGGACTGTTGAACAGCTGAAGCTGTACATCAAGCAAGAATGGGAAAGAATTCCACCTACAAAGCTTCAACAATTGGTGTCCTCAGTTCCCAAATGTTTATTGAATGTTATTAAAAGAAAAGGTGATGTAACACATTGGTAAACATGACCCTATTTGGAACGTGTTGCAGCTATAAAATTCCAAGTTAATGATTATTTGCTAAAAACGTGAATGTTTATCAGTTTGAACATTAAATATCTTGTCTTTGTAGTGTATTCAATTAAATATAGGTTGAACATGATTTGCAAATCATTGTATTCTATTTTTATTTATGTTTTACACAACGTCCCAACTTCATTGGAATTGGGGTTGTATAAAGACAAGAGTGTCATGGGTTTAATGAGTAGTTAGGATTGTTTAAGCATTTGTATCTGTCGAGTTTGAAGAGCAACACATATAAATTCCTGCAGTTTGTCCTTACTGTTATGGACGTTTGTCTTTACCAGTATACAAGATGTATATTTCAGTGGGTTCTATCAACAAAATTCCCAAAATACAAGTTATCATTGTTTATGATTTTTCCCAAACAAGTTTAAGAAATCTTGTTGTTCAGATTACATTTGTATTGGACCGCCATTAAGCTGTGTATTTATCCCTTGATTGTCTCCACTATTATGGCCGGAAATTTTAAATCATTGATAACCTTTTGAAACATGGATGTTTCAGCATGGGAGACATTTACCCACATAAAACCAAGGCAGCAAGTGTCTTTAACATTATGAATCAAATTATTTGAAAATGACCCATATATAACCTAGTACAATATTCTCATTCTCTGTATCCAAAACAAAGAAGTCTTACCTCTAAAGACGCCTATTTTTTTAGCACATATAATAAACTACTTAATGACTAAATTAAATGGTTATGACCTAGTATATTCATAAATCAAGTCTATTGCTGTGTTCGTTGAAGAAAAGTTGTTTGGAGGATCAAGTTTTACCGAGCAGCTCACACCTTTAAAAGGCGAGTCTGAGTGGAGTGCAAATTCGAAATTGCCATGAGCCAGCGAGGCGTAACGCGACGTCGTCTTACTCAAGAGTCACTCTGGAGGAAAGTCAATTTGCTTTCCACTCGTCTGACTCTCGCCACCGCACAGTACACAAAGACGGCTCACGCGGGCAGGCACACTGCCCGGACAGTGGCCGATGAGCTCTTGTGATTGAGGAAGGTCAAGTCAGGTCATGCCTGCTTTGAACTTACGTGCTTTCTCCCTGGGAATAGCCTTCATTTCCCTCACATGAAGACTATAGTACATCCAGGTAAGAACAAATCATGCTTGCGTAAGGGCGGCGCAAGGCCCATTGACGTGAGTTGAGCGGTACGTGACCAATTGTTACTTCTATGTCACAATCTTAATGGAATGTGCAACCGCCTAAAATTAAAATGAGGACTTTCCATATATTTAACCAGAATGATGATTCACACAAACAACAACGTGTTTTAAAATATCTGGCTGTACAGGGTGTGACGGGAATTTTATATTTTACTGATATAAAGTATCATTATAAGTTACACCCAAATTGTGTATTCATTGTTAAAAGACAGCAAAACTCACTCTCTATATTATTATATTGATTCCTTAACCACATGAAACATTTTCCATACCAAAAATAATCTTGATTCTTTATTCAGACAACAATTATGAACTATTTCACGCTATGTATAGTGAATCTGTATATTAAACAATGGATATAAAAAGTCTACACACCCCAATTAAAATACCAGATTTGTGTGATATTCAAAAATGAGACCAAGATAAAACCTTGCAAAACTTTTCCCAATATTAATGTGACCTATAACCTGTACCTTTTTTTTTTCAAGAGGCTAAGTAAAAATGAACAACGGACATAAGGAGACAGCACAACTGTTATGATAAATGGGAATCCGCACACACTTGCCAACATTTAAAGTGCCTCTGATTCAACCCAAATAAAGTTCTGATGTTCTAGTAGGCATTTCCTGTCTTGTGCTAACACTGACTGCTATTTGAAACTGTTCATTATTTCCCCCACCAATTCCAGCCAAAGCATGATGCTGCCGCCACCATGTTCTCTGTAAACTGCGTCCAGTCGTCCACCAGGACGGGATGAACAAAAAAAGCGAGTGATCCGAGTTCTCGGGAACAAGAACCAGATGTGGATGATCAAGGATTGGAGGTGGACCCTGCTTTTCTTTCATGAAGAACACGCATCACGTGACTTGGCTTTCACTGGGAACTAAATGGGCCTCATACATCAAATCGTCTGCAAACATCACATGCCGGCACTCTTCTAAAATTGAGGCGCTGTTGGCAAATTAAAAAACAGCACAATTTGTGCAGTGCACGCATGTACTGCAGTTGCTTGTCATCATACGTTTTACTCTGCTCTTATCTTCACGTTACACAATACTGCGAAGGCTGTCTATTATGTAACGCTGTACATGCAGTGACAATAACACATTCTGCCTAACCCTTAAGAATTTTTTTTCATTGCCAGTTTTTTCAACTTTATTCAGAGCAGATTGTTTTCTTTTTTTAACATATTAGTGCAGCGAAGAGTACTTTGAGGAATTATTTCTGCAGTTCAAGTACTGTCACTGGAAGAGTAGTAAGATAAAAAAAAAGATAAAATGACACTCTAACTCTGAAACTCTATAAAAATATTTAAAATAAATTTTATTCAATATAAAAATAACCTATAATAAAAAATTTGCAGTAGTGATATGAAACCCAAGTCACTGATGGTGTAGTGGTACATTCGCCTGACTTTGGTGCAGGCAGCGTGGGTTCAGTTCCCACTCAGTGACGGTGTGAAAGTGAGTGCGAATGGTTGTCTGTGTCTATATGTGCCCTGCAACTGACTGGCGACCAGTTCAGGGTGTAGTCCGCCTTTCGCCCGAAGTCAGCTGGGATAGGCTCCAGCGTCCCGTGACCCTAACCAGGATAAGCGGTGTTGAAAATGGATGGATGGATATGAAACCCTGAACCTCAGACTGTTAAGGCAGACGTGCTGACCACTTTCTGCCGTGCTGCTCTTTTATAAAATACATTGAAAAAGAATATCCAAAACAGGCTTTTACTTATCTTGCTTTGGTAGTTAATAAAACAGTGAAATAAATAAGTAATAAAATGATGCTTGTCAATTTACAGTAAATGCATAATGAGGACCAAAAAAAAATGCTAAATCCCTTGCAAACTAAAACGAAACAACAATGACATGAAACACAAACAACCACTCAAGCGTCATTTGGAAATGTGCTACAACATGCTTTCAGCTAATGAAAAATAGAGACAAAATTCTTAGTATTTATTTTTTTGGTTACTTTTTACTTGTTTACTGTTTACTACATTTGAAAATACTATATCTGCACATTGTACTCCTTATTTTGCCAAAATAGGTTTGTTATTTTTGTCAACCTCTGCTGATGACGAGCCAGTGTAAAAAAAAAGGGAAAAAAAAAGAAAAAAAAGACAAACAGAATGAAGTAAAGTCAACCGTGATTAAGATCTTAATTGGTTGATATCTCGGCGTCTCGGGACATGAAGAAGCATGAGCGAGGGAGCTTTAACGACACACGATTTGAAGAAGGCAGATATTCTCCATCTATGGACTTATTTCAGAGAATTCTTTAATGTTGTTGGCCAAGAACGACCTGTGGCGAATGTGTTGAGTCTTGTGCCAGCATACAAACCAACAAATTCTGGCATTCAAAAATTCTCAGTCACATGCCTCTTATTCAATGAGCAACATGGGCAAAACATCTCCAGGGAGGCAACTCAGAAAGTAGAGGTACCTGTACATAAATTAGCTATAATTCCTAAAAAGTAAACATTAAATTCAAGCTGAATATCTACAAACTTGTTTTATTCCAAATCAATTGTGGTGGTTAAGGCAAAATTACGAGCTCCTTGTACAAACTGAAAGGGTTTTAAAAGATGGGAACAGCTGAATGCTAACATACATAAAGCCTCGAGTGTACACGGCTAAAAATACCAGTAATTGGTCACAAAATATTGAGACACTGAATGCTTGTTCCAAGTTTGTTAGGTTGAAGTTTTAATTTCCCTATTTACAAAACCACCTTCCTGGGGAAAATAAATGACTTGAGCAGCTGGAGAAGAGATGTTTTGGGGGCTGCTGTGGAGCCGAGGTGAAGGTTTAATGAGGCAGCCACTCAGAGTGAGAGACAAAGTTATTTTTAGGCTTTTTTTTTTTTTTTTACACTGGCAATTTTTGCTTGCTTCTGGTGTGGGACGCACTCAGAAAGCAAAAAGCATTAATAACCGATCTACTGTAATCAGTAGACACCTGCATAATCATAAAATGTGAACATTTGAAAAGTATTACTTGTTCATGATCATGGTTGAGGTTTGTTGTGGTGTAGAACTGCAGCGTGTAATACTGAGTGCTGTTTCTATTTTTTGATGACATGAAAAAACAAAAAAAAATCAATTGTGGCCACATTACTGCAAATTGTGGCCACATTATCAGATATGGACAACACGCGCAAAATAGGAATTTGTTGCCACGAAATAGGCACAACATGCATCAAAAATAATAACTTGTGGCCACGAAATATACATGTGGCCACACATAGGGGACACAAGTGAGATGTACTTCTTTCTTGGGGGCCACATAAATATTAAGTTCAGAGTACTTGTGCATGACCTGTGAGGCACCGTAGTCATAGAATGACCGAACGTCACCTATTCATTTTAGCTGTGGATCTGTACTTGACAGTTGGGTAAGCAAATCGAGCACACTGTCTTTAGAAAGGTTCTGGTAACGGTAGACGCTGAGGCTACAGCCTCACTCAAAACCCGCCGTAACTGCTTCTACAATGAAAAATTGGGCAAAACTGTGCTTGATACTTGTGCGACAGTTGCAGTTTTTCATCGCCATAGAAGTTTGCAGAATGCCAGTGGAGACTATTGGTCCTGCATATGGAAATTCTACAGGTCTTATGAAAAATCAACAATGCATGCACTGCGTACGGGACCTGAACACCTTTTTTCCGAATTAATTCAGCAGCACGGTAAGCAGGGCTTTGCGTTGACAGTAAGACCAATGGGTGACATTGTCGTTGTATCAGTGGCGTACCACAGGAGTCATACCCAAATACTCCAAACTATTTACTACACTGACCACATGCACCTTATTCCAGACCTTTATCTATCTATCTATCTATCTACCTACCTACCTACCTACCTATCTATCTATCTATCTATCTATCTATCTATCTATCTATCTATCTATCTATCTATCTATCTATCTATCTATCTATCTATCTATCTACCTACCTACCTACCTACCTACCTACCTACCTACCTACCTACCTACCTACCTACCTATCTATCTATCTATCACTTTCATCCGCTTAAAACATGAGGGGCACTGAGTTAGTGAAAACACTCTCTGTCCAAGTTAGTTGTGTTTTATTACCTGACGTTGGTCTGACGCAGTCGTATTGTGAGTGTAAACACACCTGCCTCAAACACACCCCCGGGTAATCTTGTGCAAATCAAAGCGAGAATGCCTTTTTTCCCTCTTGTGTTTACGGTAAGTGGTGTTTGCATTTCAGATGGACTGGATTCAACTGCTGTGGCTCGGCAGACGTCCTCGCTAAGATGCATGATAGTGATCTGATTCACCCAAGCAGACCCCTCGCCGCTCTCAGTGAAAGGGAAAAAGTCCCCTAGAGGAAATCAGTGGATACTCTGACGTCAGCTGAGTGCTCCGCTCGAAAGGCCAGAATTGTTGGTTTCTATGGTTACAAGCTGGATGCCACACTAATATAGCGTCATAAATGTGGCGAGAAAAGCTTGTGTGATTATGGAAAGGCAGATCATTTCGAGTGGCCATATCAAAATGTGACATTTAAATTGATTACGTTAAAGTCCTTTAACAAGATAATGCCAAAAAAGCAATGACAAATTGAAATCAATACCTACTGGTAGTTATTTTAGCCACCGATTGAAAGAATTTCATTTGCAATTCTCTTGATGTGTTTCGTTATAGGCTACTTCCAGATCCTATCCATCCCTCCATTGTCCATTGAGCATGCTGTATATCATGTTTAGGCTTGTGGAGGCCTTCTGACAAAAATATTCTTAAGTCGTTCCATAACCAAATTTCACTCCCTACTACAGAATTTGTAAAACCAGAGGTGAGTGTAAAATTCGCTGCTGCATGTAGTGAATGACAGGCCAATGAAGAGTGGGTTTACTAATTGACCAATCACTTTCACTGCAGTCAATGATTGACGTGTAGACTGGCCAATGAGGTGTGAGTTTCATAAGTGACCAAGCACTTGCGCTACATGCAATAAATTACATAATGACTGATCAATGAAACGTTTGTTTACGTATACAACCAACAATCCCTGCCTTCGATTATTTTTATTAGTGATTTACTAACCAATAAAGAGTGTGTTATGTATTGGACCAAAGAGTATCGCTCCAGTCGGTGAGCCTAACATATACAGGTGTAATTAATGAATTATAGTAGATCATGCTAAACTTTCAGTAGTTCTATTTAAAATGTTCACTACACAAGTGACAACACAAAGGGAAGATTGAATGTTGACTGAGGAAATGAAATCCCAGCCAATATAAAACCCCAGCTGGATACCTTATTTTAAGTTCCAAAAAAGGGACATCTTGTTCCCCTCATTCATTGGGATGTTGACGTAGGCGTGTGCATGTGCGTGTGCGTGCGTGGTGTCTGTTTTGACTGTCGGGTGGACGTGCAGCACCGCTACATCCGTGTAAAGGAGCTTAGCTGTAATCCTGCCCTTGGTGAGACGTCACAGCTGTTTTTCCTCACACGGTGCCACACTGCCCAATTTTCTGGAAAAACAGCCTCCTATTAAGAGTGAAACAAACAGTGTTAGGCCCTTTCAGCTGCTTCCTCACCATGTGCTTTCCTCTCCTATTTGTTTGCATTTCCTGTTGAAGTCCACAGCTAGGGGAAGTCCTGACTGGTGAGCTTCTCAAAAGTCTCCATATAATCTGCAGCAGATTTCCTGATCCTGTTAAAATGAATCCAATCTTGGCCTGCGGCTACCTGCAGAGCAAATGGCAGCCTGTCAACGGCAGCGATGTTGAACTGACTGGACTTTCCGGAGACTTTTGAGGATCACTGAAATCAGCTAAAAAGCGAGCGTTCTATTATGAACCCTTTAGGATTATTCGGGCCTTGGGTGGAGTTCTAACAATTCAGTTTAATTTGGTTTGTGGTTTATTCAGTAGTGGTTTCATCATTTTATTTCATTAGTGCACTTTCACTTCCTCCCTCAGATGCATCATTTTAAATAAAATGCCTTTTTTGTCTTTGCATACATTTTTACCAATAAACCAATTTTGACCGCATGGCAGAGACTTTCTTAGACACAATAATCAGGGATAAAGGCCAATATAAATAGTACAGTGGTGCCCCGAGATATAAGTTTAATTAGTTTCATGACCACGCTTGTAACTCAAAACATTGTTCCCCATTACAATGAATAGAAACGCAATTAATCTGTTCCAGCCACACCAAAAAATAAATAAAAAAAGAAACTTTTTTCAATGTGTTTTACAATAAGAAAAATAGCACACTATATTGCTCTTCATAAAAATGTAAATAATTAGTTTTTGCCACATTTTTTGCTTAAATTCAAGGGGCATTGTCACCTAGGGACACTATAATTGACACATAGACACACACACGGAGAAGAAATTCACAAAGTAAGCTGCAGTAATATTAGTCATTTATCCAAAGGATAAAGACTATACAGTATGCCTGTCACTATTATATTGTTTGTCTATTTGTGTTGCTCCACCATTTGTGTTCATATATCTGTTGCTTAAAGGGTTACAACACCGCAACATGAATGCAATCTATTAGCCCGTCAATGACATTTTGTATTGCGTGTTAGCATTAAGCTAAACAGACTTTCCTAGCGCAAAGTCATCTAGTTGTTCTCTTTGTTATGTTTAGTTTGACAGTAAACGTTTTTTGAAGAATTCTTCACTATCTGCCAAATTGCTGCTTGATGTGAATTGAGTGAGTTAAGTTCACTGCCACCATACAGGGCTCGTATCTAAAAATTTTCCTCGTAACTCAAAGCAAAAAAAAACATCGGAATGACGTCTCGTATCTCGAAATAATCAAGGAAAGGAACTACTGCATAAAACTAGTACTCCCTCGTACCTGAATGTGATTGGACAAACCTTCGGTATCTCACATCCATGGCGGCCCAATCAGAATACAATAAAAATCAGCAGGTTCACACCCAAACTCGGAAGTTGACGAAGCGGCTATTTTGAAACAAAGTTTTTCTTATTATTCCGTTCCTAAACATACAGTATCTCGCTCTGATAAAAATGCTGACGACAACCTTCAGGTGGATTCAAGGATCATGTTTATAGAAGGTGAATATCAACTTCAGGGTTTAAGTGCAGAAGAGAGCAATCGCTCTTACACAGAGAAGTATCATCTGTTATCATTATCTAGTAAATCACTCAATATACAATGTGGAGGGGTGTATGGCCAGGTCAAGAGGAGGATCCTCATGAAGCCTGAGGGACTTGAGCTTAGTTCACAGCCAGTCCCAGCAAAGTGAAGGTGAAGCTAGAAATGCTTATCTAGTAATCATATTCAGCAAATAACACATTTTGGGACTGACACAGCCAAATATCATGCTGTCGGAAACTAATTTTGATGACAGACTGGATGCAAACGTATATAAGCATATATAGTACATAGTGTATATTATATATATATGGCGTTATTGCGTATTTACTCAACTGCGATGCCCTTACAACGCTTTGTAATGGTAATATTTATTCGTGGTGGCAAATTATTTCATGTATGACAGGCAAATAAATGTCACAAAAAGATATTGATCAAATTAATTTCCATTTTAAGTCAGCACCGACAGTCTTATCGTGCACCGAAGCCGGACAACTTCCATGGAGAAAATGTCACCATCATCTGATTAGTATCGTTTTGCAAATTGACCACACACATGCAGCTACACCGTGTCAGAATTGGCGTCACTTTGACGCCTGTGTGAGCGCGTGTGTGTGTGTTCGTGAGCGGGTGTACTGAAGCTGTGCATTCAATGTGTAAGTCACATAAAAATAACTTGAACATGTCTATATAGCCTGGATACCCTTTGTGGCCGTGTACTGATGTGCGTTGCTACTATTTTTCTGTGACGTAAGCATGAATGAGACATAATTCAGGATTACTTCTCACGCACTACTAAAACCTGTGTGAGAGCCTTTCAGTTGTGGTGAAAACATTTGAGATATGTTTGTGAGAGCATTTCAGTTGTGTATATGAAAGCATTTTAATAGTAGTGTGAGATTGTTTCAGTAGTGTGTGAGTGTTTCAGTTGTGGTGAAAACATTTGAGTTGTGTTCGCGAGAGCATTTCAGTTGTGTATATGAAAGCATTTTAATAGTGGTGTGAGAGTGTTTCAGTAGTGTGTGTGAAAGCGTTTCAGTTGTGGTGAAAACATTTGAGTTATGTTTGTGACAGGATTTCAGTTGTGTATATGAGAGTGTTTCAGTAGTGTGTGTGTGAGAGTGTTCTAGTAGTGTGTGAGTGTTTTAGTTGTGGTGAAAACATTTGAGTTGTGTTTGCGAGAGCATTTCAGTTGTGTATAAGAGCATTTCAGAATTGTGTGAGAGTGTTTCCTGAGTGTATGACATGACAGCATTTCAGTAGTGTGTGTGAGGATTTCAGTTGTGGTGAAAACATTTGAGTTGTGTTTGTGAGAGCATTTCAGTTGCGTATACAGTATGAGACTTTTTCAGTAGAGGGAGAGAGCATTTCGGGGAGTGTGTGCATCTGAGAGCATTTCAGTAGTGAGTGTGAGTGTTTCATTAGTGCATGAGAGCATTTCAGTAGTGTGTGTGAGAGCCTTTCAGTTGTGGTGAAAACATTTGAGTTGTGTTTATAAGAGCATTTCAGTTGATATATGAGAGTGTTTCAGTAGTGTATGAGATCATTTCAGTTATGTTATATGAGAGCCTTTCAGTAGCAAGTGTGTTCCGTAACTTTTTAAAGGTTTACACAGAAACAATGACTGTGTCCTTTTCAGCAACTTTCACTTTGCGTTCCCTGTTAGGCTGTTTTTTTTCATCAGCTTTTCCCCGAATTGTATGAACAGCCCAGTCCAAGAGGAATAGAAGTATGTGCTCCACAATTTGGACAACAAAGATCTGACTTACTTCCTCTGTCTGAAGCCTGTCAATCAAAAGCAGCACTCTGAACTCTGTGCTTTTTTTATTCCGGCTGTCAGGCAGGAGTCGATCGTTCATTAGAGACAAATGGCCACGATGTTGCGCAGAGGTGTGAGCAAAAGGAACGAGGTGCAGCCAGAGGCTACGTCATAGGTTAGAAAAAGTGGCTGTCAATTAAGAATTTATTTCTGTACAATTTTACTCGAGAGAGACTGGTGAAAACATTGTACTGTCCTTCACCATCAAACAACGGAGATATTATTGTGATTATTCTGCACCAAAATTATATATCATTATCATACCTCCCATGTTTTTATCCTTCTACATTTCTCAAATCAATTCAAACCATTCAAACTTGTAAATATTCACCAAATTCCCAAATTAAAAGATATTTTATACACACCACTCAAACTTCCAAATATTCAAAACATTTTGGCAAACCGGCGTTATACTTTTCACATTTCAAAAATTCTCAGTTTTCTTACAATGTCGCATTTCTGTAATAAAATACCAAAATTAAGACCATATTTCACGTATTTACAGAAACTCCCTACACATTTCTCAATCAATTTAAATCATCCCAACTTCCAAATAACAAAATTCAAGACATCCAGGCTTGTACTTTTTTTTACACTCCAAACATTCACAGTTTTCCCACAATTTCATATTTTCACAATGCATTTCAAAATTTAGAGACATTTACATATTTCCATCCTTCCTAAACATCCGTTGACCAACTCAAACTATTTCAATTTCAAAATGTTCAGTTTATTCAGGACATCTACTTGATAGGATTACCAAATTTCCAATAAAATTCCCATATTAAGAGATATTTTACATACTGTATTTCAGTCCTGATTCCACATTTCTCTACCAATACAAACCATTCCACTTGAAACTGTGCATCGTATTCAGGATATTTAAGGAACTATTTATAAAATGTTCAAATTCTGACATTTTTACAATAAAAGACCCAAACAGAGATATTTTACGTATTTGCAGAACTTCAACATTTCTCGACCGATTAAAAACATTTCACTTTCAAAACTTTCAGCTCATTCAGGACATCTATGTAGCTCTTTACAACGATCCCCAAATAACCACATTTTCACAAACAAATTCCCAAAATTAAGAGATATTTTACATTTACCTCCTTCCATATTTCTTGACAGATTCAAACCATTCTAACTTCAAGTTGTGCATTCTAAATTTCAACAATTCAATTAATTTTACAGCATTTCGTTTCAGTGTCACCTCTGTTTCGACAGAAATTGCATTTTCAAGTTAAAATGACACCGTTAACGCTGAATGCTTAAAGCACTGTTTTCAAGGATATCATGAATATATTGAAATTCTATTGTCTGTGCATGTGTATGCATGTGTGTGCATGTGTGTGTGTGTGTATGTGTGATGCCCCAGACGACCGATGACGAAGTAGTGACGTATCAGCGAGATGAGTCACACTGCAACGTCCCGAGTGACGCTCTTTCCCGTCCTCCGGCCAGCACCTGGTCACCTCACACATCTCGTCTGCAGACTTGCTATATTCTCGGACACACAGTCTATTATTGTCTGCTCCAGCAGCACAGGACATGACACATGAAGTACTCAATGCCACAGTTTTAGAATGAATGGTCCACTTTCAGCCATGAAGTCAAACCACAATACATGATGATGAGAGTCAAAACATTGCACAACTGTCAAAAAAAAAAAAAAAAGTTCCGGCATTACCAGATAACTAGCAACCCGTTACTGCTCAGTGACTGTTTTTTTTTTTTGTCAATGTCTTTATGTCTCAAAAGTGTTCTCTGTCAATTGACTGTCTGTTGTCGTAAATGAGCGGCTCCAACTATTCTGTTTTTTGGACATACTTGGCAAATAAAGATGATTCTGATTCTGATTTTTGATTTATTTATTTTTTAAATGTTAAAGACACTGTAGAGTGAATGCAAAGATTTGTTTCTAAATGAATTATACATGTTCGGAGATACTGTAATTGCTGAAAATGTGTTGATTGGGACTTAAGGCTGGCATGGTCGCTTTAGAGTGCCTCGTTGTTGGCCATAAGTGCATACACATCATGCAAAGAAAGGCGTAAGAGCGAGGAGAGGGTTTTTGACAGCCTGTATGTGGACCAGGACTTCGGGCTGGCATGGCTGCTTTAGAGCGCCTCATTGTTGCGGTGTGGAAAAGCCTCACGACGACCCGGTAGAATATATTCCAGCCACCAGAGGCTTTAAGATGATTTATTTTCAGGGTTCAAACGTGGTTACTGTATGTATAGGCAAAAAATGCTGCACAAAGTAGCCTCCAGTTTCCAGGTCTTAGTAGTGGTTTTGGTTTGACAGTTGACAGTCTAGCAGGGTGTGGTTTCAGGGCATTCAACAGACACACGCACAGCATTTTAGAGCAGAGAACATCATGAAACCTTAGAATCGGCCATTTACTATGTAGAGGGCAAACTTGTGATGTGTTGACTGAGAAATATGCAGATGATTCCCCCCCCCCCCCCCCCCCAAGCATGTTAGTGTGTAACATCCACTATCCGCTCCATCTGCTTCTATTTTTCCTGAGTTACAAATGAGGAAGCATGCATAATGGCTCACGGGTTGCCTGGCAACTCTACGTCTCTCATCACCAGTCAGCGGTTATGCTGCAATTGTCAGTCATACTTTGACATGTGCATTCAGAAATTGAAAGGTTCATCCCAGTTTTGGGGCAGCAGGGTGTAATAGTTCGAATCTGGGCTGCAGCCTTCCTATGTGGAGTTCATGTTCTCCCCATGCTTTCTGTGGGTATTCCGTTTTCCTCCCACATTCCAAAACATCCATGTTGAACAAATTTTTATCGCGGCCAAAAAGTAGTTATGTTTTCCCTCAGTGGGCCGTTATGAGTGTTAAACCATATAAATGAATAATCCCATCATATTATTACAAATACACAACATATTGATGGATAACTAGTTTTGAAATCAGAACCTAATGAAAACTGTTGAACAATCATTCATTTTGTTTCAAAAGCGGGACTTGCTATTAAAAAAGCTTGTAATTCTCAATGTTAATAAAGGTTAAGACAATTTACAATTTTTGTTTTGTAGCAAGAAACACAAAGTCAACGCACATGATTTGCTTTCGCGGGCCGCATTAAATTATGTTGCAGGCCGGATCCGGCCCCCGGGCCTCGAGTTTGACATCACCACTAAATTGTCCATACGCGTGACTGTGAGTGTAAATGATTATCTACATCTGCCCTCCGATTGGCTGCCAACCAGTTCAAGGGTGTACACCGCAGATTGACAGCTAATCCGCAACACTAATGAGGGCAAGCGCTCCACAGAAAATGATTAGATGGATCTCAGGTTGAAACACGTTTGAAGCAGAACCGCTACCTGTCTTTGACGTACATCTATAACTGAACTACGCGACCCTCTACCTTACCTGGAAAGGTGAGGTGTCACCATTTTAAGCCACGAGAGAGACACACCTAAAGATTTTGAGCTGATTAAATTACTCTCTGGCATTTCAAAAAAGAGAACTGAGCATGTTTGGCCGTAGTTGCGCTAGGCTTAGTGTAAATACCGCTCATCAAACAGGAGGCGTTTAAAAGGCAGCAGCCGCCTCACGTTTAATTTTTCGCATGCCACATGACGATTGCTTGCGGTGAAGCGCAACACTGTTGCCTTCTGGCGTAGACGGACATCTTGCCATCATAAATTGTTCATTAATGCTACAAATTTAACATAATTAACGAATAAAACAGTTATTAGTTTGTCTTATTATGAACTATGTAACAAGTATAAAACTAGGTTGATCACTTAATATTATCATGTAAAAATAACACACCTGTCTTAAATTTATCGACATAGAGACAAGAGCGTGCGAAAAGAAGTCATCAGTGTCAATACTAAATAAAACAAAATAAACTACTTCAACTTTCGTAAGTGACAACGTGGAGGGCGACACCACTCTTACTGCTTACTTCACCTAACGACCTGTAGATGGTCTTCTTAGTGTCGTGTCGCAGAAAAAAATAAAACAATAATAAAAAAGGACAAATCACAGCATAGGTGCACAGTTAATCCTGACAGAATTTACATCTTGCAAACATCTCTGGTCACTTCATTCATAACTCAATTTCTGCACTTTTACTGTGAAAGTCTAAAGAAAAAAAAGAAAGCCTCCCAATTGCAAACAAGCTCTAATTGGCAAATAACAGACGTTCAAGTTAAATTGTAGACTTAAGTTAAAGTGATTCATGGTCCATGCCTGGCAACTCAGACTGTATTTTTAAGACTAGTAATTGTACAATAATAAAGAGCCTCCCAGTAACCCACGCATGATTCTTCAAAGTCCAGAGACTCATTTATGAGCAGTGGCACAGCAAGCCCGACTACAATGAAGAGTTTAGAGGGAGAAAATAAATGAGTGCTGCAAACGTGTCCAAAATATGCTAAGACAAACAGAAACTTGCTGCGGTCATGCACGACAAAGCCAACTCAGCCCAATGGTGAGGTGCCTACTCTAAAAATAAGTTATTCAAATAAATTTTATGGTCCAACTAAATACCCCATGTCCATGAAATAGAGAAGTCGCTGTAACTGAAGGCAATCCTGTCTTCCGAGCAAGGCACCGTCGATGGCAGAGATAAGCCGACTTGCTGTGGGGGGGAGGAAAGGTAAACACCCACAAAGATTAGACGAGGGACACGCTCAGTAAAAAACAGTAAAAATACAGCTGTGTCCTTTCCTCCACTAAACAGAATGATCTACAGACTTTCAGATTTCTTTTTAGCGTCAAGCCAAAAGCTGCTCAGTAGGTCATGTAGCAATGGTTACTAACACAAGAGTACATGGCAAGTGAAAGCTAGCCTGATCTTATCTGGAGCGTGCAAGAAGTGCCAGTGCTTGCGGGCTTCCTCCCAAACTTTGAGGCCTTCGTGGGTGTGGTTCCGGGTGTGGAAAGGACGCATACGTTATCAGACACAGCAGAGCTGGTTTGGGTCAGGTGACCGTGCAGTTAAAAGATTTACTCGTGTTCAGATCACCTTTTGGAATCTTTTTTATTTTTTATTTTATTATTATTATTATTCAAATCGATGCAGTGAAGCACTGAAGCGAAGACTTGTGCTGGTCATGTTTGTAGGCCCGATGCAGTAAGTGCTATTAGGGAGGATTCATTAGTTTCCACAGAGATAGAGGCTCAAAGGCCACAAAAGTAATTTTCCCCAGGTGGGTGTGAGTCACACAGAGGAAGTTCCACACAGGATGGGCATCATCATCATCAGTCATCAGAACGGCCCTGCTTTGCTATGAAGGACATGGTTCATCGTCTGGGGGAAATAAGGGTAGAAGTATGAGCTGTATGTGTTGTGCGACACCAAGACTTTGAGAAGTTGACAACCGAGTGAGGACCAAGACCAAGGACGTATGAGACCAAGTCAAGATCAAGACCGAGGATTTGAGACCAAATCAAGACCAAGACCTTAAAGATTTGAGATCAAGTCAAAGCCAAGATCTTGGCAATATGGGACTGAGCCAAGACCAAGACAGTTGAGATCAAATCAAGCCCAAAACCTTCCAGAATTGAGACCAAGTCAAGATCGGGGAGATATGAGACCAAGTCAAGACTTAGACTTTAAGTAGTCAGATACATGACCAATTTGAAATACAATCAATTCCGTGACAAGACAAGTCTTGAAATCGGTCGCAAGATTAAGACTAACAGCACTAGTGTTAAGGATACAAAAGCAGTACCTTTGAGTGTCACCTGAGGAACAACCCATTGTATGTGTATGGTGATTTACATTATTCTGACTGGAAATGGAAGACAAAGTCCAGACAAAGTCTTTGAGAAGTTGTGACCCAATCAAGACCAAGACTTTAAAATGTCCCGTATTTTGCCAAACCCAGTTTTTCTAGTATTTGGGATGTATAATATTGTCCCTAAGGTGCCTCAGTAAACATGTGAAATATGAATTAAAATCGTCCATGCAATCATGAGTTCCACACGTTTTTCTGGCGAGAGGCCTGAAATCAGGTCATTCGAACTTCTCGAGCTTATCTACATTACTAGTGAAGATTGCCACCTGCCTTTACGGTCCCGAGCCGGCGGGGTCAACATAACAAGAGTGTGCTCTCACAAGCGGGTCTTCTACAAGAAGGCAACCAATCAGAGGAAAGGGGACGGTCTTAGCCAAATATGGACAAAGCAGATACAAAACTGGGTCAAACAGAAGTAGCTGTCAGAGGGGCCTTTTCTGGACACTCATTATGACAAAACCAAGTTGTTGTTGTTTTTTTTATTAAATTGACATTTTTATACTAAATCCATGTTAGAGAGTCACTCTATGGAGGTCTAAATAGTCAAAATCTGGGACTTTTAAGGAGAGGAAAACAAGTCAAGACCACAACCTATTAATTTTGATACCAAGTCAAGATCAAGACTTCAAGGAGTTGACCAAGACTGAAAAAATACAACAAAAAGTCAAGACCACAATTGATCTTGAGTACTACAGCACGAGCGTTAAGGGCACGAAAGCAGTACCTTTGAGGGTGCCACCTGAGGTATAAACCACTGTATCACTAAGTGCATGGTGGTTTACCTTTTTCTGACATTGTAGAGGAGGATTCATCCCCAATAAACAGGCCTGTAAAAACTTTGCAGTGAATGAGTTAATGTGTCTGTAGGCAATGAAAAGAAGAACCGCCAGTTCTTGCCTGTGTCAGATTACATGAGGTGATAAAAGCAGATTATTTTTCAAGAAAGGGAAGGATGAACAGAAACCTTAAATCAACGTCACATGTACCATTTGAAGAGCAGAGATGAGGACAAACACCAAGGCAGACTGTATTCATTCAGTCTATTGGTCAAAGATGTCACAACAAGTACCCTCACTCATCACAACACTTAATTCCATTGAGAGCCTTTTTCTGCCCTCATGTTGTCCTTTTGCCTCGTCAATGTTTGCCCTGCATGCCGATCCGCTTGGAAAAATGTGACTGTTACCCTTTGCAGTTGCATTCCCCCCTGCTCATGGGTGTGTCTGCGAAGCCACGGAAAAGCCTCTACACTAGCCAACATCTTCAAGAGTGTCAACAATGATTCACTTTGAGCACATTTCCAAGAGGTTTCACCTGTCACTTCAGGCAGTCTGTTTGTTCTGGCTAAACATGAGATATTTCAGCTCAAACACATCCTGTGCATGGATGCCAATTTTCATGTTTTAGTCAAGGCTCGACCTTGCTGTTTAAAATTATGATTTGGTTAATCTGGCAATAAAATGATTGTAATGGTTATATGAAGACAAAATAAAATTTCATGAAAAAAAAACTCCAGAAGCAAGTGGTAGCATTTGAGGGGATGCCAAAAAATTTGCAATCTACAAACGTTTGGTGAAAGTGTTTCTTGCAAGAACGTCTGAAAATTCTGTAATGTGCATTGTCACAGGTGAGATGGCATGACTCCTTCTTGTGACTGGCTCCAAGTGAGCCCTTTGATCATTCAGAAGCACCGAAATTGAATTGCTGAATAGACAATATTTCGCCATAATATTCGGGATTTCAAAAATGTTTAGCGGTTCAGAAAAGATCTGATCTCGCTGTCAACTCTCATTTTGCCAACACCTTCTTTTTCCCACCATAACCACAGCTTTAGGAAATCAGAACCTTTTATATACTGTAACTTTTATAGCGCTTTTGTGATTGTGTCCATGGGGAATGTTCTGTTGTTCCACGAAAGGTCAGGTGATGGCGTATTTCATCACAATGTGTCTTTCAAAGGCACACACGTCACTGTATCTCATTGACGACTGATCACGACTCGGCCTGTTTGTAGTGATCAATCATAACCATCCAGACGTTTCCATTGTCCTTGTGTTTACCTTTTTTTTTTTTTTTTTTTTACTTCCCCAGAAGTCCCGATGACCTTGCACGCTCCTCACACGCCGGCATGACGACCACGCCGCTGTGCTGTGACCTGCTTTGATGTACTGCTTTGGTAAAGACGTGCATGAAAATGCTCTCAGCGACACCGTTTGCTGCTGACCCACTGACAGAGTTGGATCAATGCGAATGACACAGAGCAGAGAGACTAAAGAGATTTTCTCCATTGTATCGGTGTCATTTTACAGCGCAGACACGCCGAGGTTGTCAAATCTGCTTCATAACATACAGCCTGGGATTTAGTCTGCTCATTTATTTAATGCTTAGCTGTTGTCAATTGCTACAGACAGGCAAGAGTAGCCAGAGCAGTAGACAATCTAATCAAATGAGGATCAAAGACTGCATTCATTTACATTGCTTACATTAGTTGTTGGAACGGCGTTAATGTACAGCAATTGTGTCATTGCTGTAATTCACCGTGTGTATTGCACATTAATGTACACAGGCCCTAAGGAGAATATTTTTTAGGGTATCCTAGGATTGCCCGACAGGTCTTTTAATTTCATTATTATTATTTTTTTAATCTTATTTCTTTGACACTTCAGCTCGTCAACAGCATTTCCCAACACTCCCATCTGAGGTAATAAAGATAATATCCCTGACCAAATCGTGAACAAATGTGTTAAATGCTCAATAAAACAAAAAATCCATTTACCACATGACATGTCTTAATTTGACTCCGGAGCACACAGTTCTAATCAGACACAAGCAAACAATCATTCACGAACCTACCATAACTATTACTCGGGGAAGGGCGGATTACAACACATCTTCGCCCCTCAACTTTAATGCGCCCACAATGCAAACAGGACATCATATACACACACAACTGTACCTCACTTTGAGTACATCTGGACATTATGTTGCCAGCAATTATAAGATGTGTTGTGTAATGTTTAGCCACAGCATCGAAAGTGGATTTGTGTTTTTGTTTTGACTCCTTCGTACTTAATGGTGCATGCACCGCACAGGGGAGCACAATTTCCCACATTTTCTGCATTTATTCAGCTCTCACAGCAAAATGTTGGTTTTCATTTTAACTGCACGTGCCCGAGGGGTGCGGGTCGAGAGGGGGCCGCCGCGTACTTGCGGAACATAAATTGCAGATGGCGGAGTGTTTGAAAATGACCTAATTATGTTTACTTTGCGCTAATGCGTGTGAGCTGATTCAAACACGAGTGCAGATTTGATGTTTTTGCCTTCACAGTGAAATGTACGAACACAATGATAAAGGCAGATAAAGAGAATCAACAAAAATCATCTGTTTGGCTTTCAATTTCTTGTTCAGAAGTATTATCCCATTATGTTTGGAAATCACGGCAGATGTTTACTGTCTTGGCCTACTCGAGTGAGGTTTATCTAAAGCAAACATGACATTCAACAAATGTGTTCATCATACAGAATGTCTCTATTCTTGTAGTTTTACAATATCTTTTTTCACTATGAACTACTTTATTCTCTTTAATTTTCTCTATTCTTTATTATCTTAATATGACTTTTTTCTTGCAATATTATGATTTTATTTTTGTAGTTTTATGAATTCATTCTTGTAACAATTTTCTCAAATTTTGTATTGTGTTATTATGACTTGTAATCCTATACTTTTAGAACGATATTATTGTAATTACTTTTTTCTCATATTACAGGTTTTTTCTTACAATATTACAATTTTGTTTTTGGGATTTTAAAAAGTAAGTTTTTGGCATTTTATAAAGTACGTTATTTATAAATCCATGATTTTCTTCTCAAAATGTTTTCTTGTAACATCACAATTTTGCTTTCATAGCTTCAAAACGTGCTACTCCTTGTGTGTTAAAGTAGCAGTTGTTTGAAGGTTTATAATTACCATGACATTTATGCTAATATCCACTAGCCTATCTGTGACATTTCGCCATAAACAGCAGCATTAAGATAGCAGATTTTCTTGAAATCTAAGACAAAGTCCAGACAAAGACTTTGAGAAGTTGTGACCAAATCAAGACCAAGACTTTAAATGTCCCATATTTAGGCAAACCAACTTTTTCTAGTATTTGGGATGTGATATTGTCTCTATGGTGCCTCATTAAACATGTGAAATATGAATTAAAATCATCCATGCAATCCTTTGTTCCACACGTTTTTCTGGCGAGAGGCCTGAAATCAGGTCCTATGAACTTCTCAAGCTTATTTACGCCAGTAGCGAAGATCGCCGCCTACCTTTCCCACAAGCGGGTCTTCTACAAGGAGGCAACCAATCAGAGGAAAGGGGGCTGTCTTAGCCAAATATGGACAAAGCAGATACAAAACTGGGTCAAACGGAAGTAGCTGTCAGACGGGCCTTTTCTGGACACTCGTTATGACAAAACCAAGGTGTTTTCTTTTCTTTCTTTTTTTAAATTAAATTGACTTCTCATTTTTTTCTCATATTACATTTGTTTTCCTTGTAACATTACAATTTTGCTTTCATAGCTTTAAAACTTGCTACTCCTTGTGTGTTAAAGTAGCAGTTGTTTGAATGTTTATAATTACCATAACATTGATGCTAATATCCATTAGCCTAGCTATGACATTTTGCCATAAACAGTAGATTTAACACAGCAGATTTTCTTGGGATAAAATTATATGGCTTGGTTGTTTTGGTGTTTAAATATACAGTGTTTAATTCTCTTTTGTTTTATGTGTGAATTTTACAGTGAATTTCAACTGGGAGTGACAAATAAACAACTTGAAGCAAGCACACTTGACCTCTTACTTGGAGAACAGTGTGATCGAAAGTCTTCTTTTCATCTCTTCAAAGTGATGTTATACGATTTCTAGAATGAGAACAGGCGGTAAGGAATACTTTATAGTGTGTTTTAATGTGTGTTTCATAAGACTGTGTTTAAACCATGTGGGAGAGGAAAAATCATTTAGAAAAATGTTTTTATATGGATCCTCTATATTGCAGGTTTTCACCTATTGCGGGTGGGTCAGGAATCTATCTCCTGCGATAAAATGGCGTTCACTGTAATCAACAACAATTGGTGTTTAGCTTTATATTTCTCACTCATACAGTATTATTTCAATAAATCTCAGTAGGTTTTTACTGTCTTGGCATAATCTGGTGAGGTTATCTAAAGCAAACATGACATTTTAAACAAATGTTTTCATCGTGTCACACCAACCTCGGCCCGTGTTTATACTGGCCCTTTAATGGTGTTAAGGTTATAAAGCCAAGCCATTGGAGGTAATGTGAGTAGTGCCCTCCCATAGGTTGGGAGGTTACAAACATAGGCCACCTCTCAATGGGACTTGGCGGAAGCCATCTGCTCCTGTTTATGGTTCATTAACCCTGCTGCCCTGGAAAAACAGGCTGCAGCCCCCCTCCCCCTCACAGCAACAGGTAGAACAGGGCCCGAGCCTCGTCCCGCTATCGCTCGGTGAATAAAAACACAAGTGTCCAAG
This sequence comes from Phyllopteryx taeniolatus, assembly GCF_024500385.1. Taxonomy (NCBI): domain Eukaryota; kingdom Metazoa; phylum Chordata; class Actinopteri; order Syngnathiformes; family Syngnathidae; genus Phyllopteryx; species Phyllopteryx taeniolatus. The sequence goes on from NC_084506.1 coordinate 17,630,127, forward strand.
TGTGCCAACCTGACGTTTACCATAAACAGTCTTACCTGCCCATGAGCCCATATGTGTACTGGGAATCAGCCAGCAGTAACGTGATCTCGCCCCTGTGCATGGACAGGACGCACTCCTCCAGCGCCTACACACACGCGTACAAACACACACACACACACACAGACTACATCAGTGAGTTACCAGACAGCAAGTGGACTAGTAGCTTGCAAATGTTCTCCTGGAATCACCAGAGGAGACAACATTATTTACACTCTGTACTTAAGTAGAAGTACAGCTAGGCCTACTAGTGTAAAATATGACTCTAGTCACAGTAGAAGTATTAATTGAGACACCACTACTTATTAAAAGTTTTTTAAAAGTACAGATTCTGAAATGTACTTAAGTACAAAAGTAAAAAGTAATTTGATATAGACGATACCTGTTTAGATAACTTGGCACAATGGACCAAAAATGCACACGCAATAGTTTCTTCACTTCACTTAGAAGATGATTCAGTTGGCACACCGACTGTGTACTGTTTAACAAATACATTTTGAATTTCAGAATGGACCTGTTAAGCCTGACAACGTCCGACTACACATAATATGACAAAAACCAAAAATAAATACTTCAGTGTTAATATTGACAGCCACTGTTTCAGCGTGCGGCACGGTGGATGACTGGTTAGAGCGTCTGCCTCACAGTTCTGAGGAACACTCCGGTTTCCTCCCACATCCCAAAAACATGCATGGTAGGTTAATTGACGACTCTAAATTACCCGTAGGTGTGGATGTGAGTGTTAATGGTTGTTTGTTTGTTTGTATGTGCCCTGCGATTGGCTGGCAACCAGTTCAAGGTGTACGCCGCCTCCTGCCCGATGATGGCTGGGATAGGCTCCAGCACGCCAGCGACCCTCATGAGGAGAAGCGGCTCAGAAAATGGATGGATGGATGGATGGATGGATGTTTCAGCGTCAATCACAGTGCACATCTACATTAAAAAGCATTCACACTCGCATTCACACTGAAGGACAATTTAGGCTTCAATGAACCTAATATGCTTGATTTTGAAAGTAGGAGGAATTCTGAATACCCTCCCAAACAAAACAAAAAACACGCAGGAAGGCCCAACCTGAGATTCAAACCCAAAAACCTGACGTGCTCAACACTTTATCATTGTGCTGCCCAAACGAACAACAATCAAACATAATGAAGGAAATGTACAGTATATTACCTTTTTTAAAGTGGCAATTAAACAAGTGATATATGTACAATAATACTTTTCAATGCATTCAACTATTTCAGTGTGTGTCCATAAAGGGTTAAAAATTAAATACTGGACTTGTCATTTCTTTTCCATGCTTTGCAAATGAAATGAGTCAGAAAGAACACGCATTTCCCCAAACACACCCAAAGTCTTTTGTAGTCACTTAAGAAGTTGACGCAAACGGATATCATTTCCCTCTAAAATACAAGTCTTTTGAAATTGAAAATGAATTTGTTGAATCAACTGCAAAAACACAATTCCTCTTCTTCAGAAATACCAGTATATCTACCTGAAAGCGACCTCAATATAAATGCGCACGTCAGGATAGCTGACTTTTTGGACTGATTTGCATATCAGCATTTAACAGAGAGATGTGACTCACAACTCGACGTCGTTGTTACCTGGCTCACGTCTCTTTCCCCGATAACAAACACCAGCTTGCAGTCCTTCTCCACCACAGTGCGGTCCTCGAGGACGGCCTGCATCTTCACCGTAACCTGCTGGCCCCAGATGGGCCGAGGGGCCGAGGGGCCGGCGGGCTCCAGCACCTTTTTCCTCAGCAGTCGGTCATCTACATGCGGGAGAGCACAGTGGCGGTGCAATTTTTCCTTCCGTTTTTCCAAATCAAAACTAGTTGTTGATCATGAAACTGATCATCAAAAATGTATGGCCATGTCTGTAATATGATGGGGGTGATTATTAGGAACATATTAGGTACAGGACAAAAAGTGCAACTGCCTTGTAATCTAGCCCCACGTTTAGTCCAAAAACAAACACAGTGCTGCTCAGCTTCTGACTAGCAGTTACGTTCCAGAAAACCCCCGCAATAAATGACATCCGCCAAGTAGTGACCAATTATTTATTATATTTTATAAATGAAAAAGTTTCATACGTGCAATTCAATGCCAACTTTTAATGTTTGAGTTTGTTTGACTTTAGAGAGAAGCAGGTGCTTTATTTGTCCACTGAGGATCACCATCCACACACTCTCCTCAAGCACATGCCAACTGAGGGCGAGTGTGCTCTGTGCTTGAGTGACATGAACAACAGCCCATGCGGACGTGGTGAGAACAGGTGATTATTTTTAAGCATTGTCACATTTCACACGAACAGTCCAGGCAATTAATTGCGGTGATGTTTTTAACTACAGTACTGTATTTGTAGAAAATTAAGCTAAATATTGCTCTTTACTTCCATTTGTTCCTGTCGATATTTTTTTGAGTGTGTGCATTAGCTATCCGTCGGGCTAAGATTGGTATTTGTACATTTATTTAATAAAACTCTGATTCTGGCTTGTGTCATAAACAGTGACATGTCTGTATCCTCAAGCAATTAGGCGAGTTACCAAATGTATGAGTTGAGATTACTCAGTAATATCAGTCCACTTGACCTTATGTGAGTCATTGCTGCCACATTAAAATCATACAGCCAAGCAAACTAACTGTACCAGAGATGTGCAGGTGAGTAAGTGCACTACATTAAACTACAGGTACAAAAAAATATGTGAGCCTCGGTATAGGGAGGGACCACTGTATTAGCATTTTTATAGCAATCAAGAATGACTTGTTTGCATCCTGTATTCCCCAAAAAGAAGACAAATTATTGATGTTGCACTTTGTTAAAAAGAAGCAATTTAAGGGGTTGATGTCGAATTCTAAATCTCATTAAATATCTTCCTGTTCTCACAAAACATAAGGAGTTGGTTTGGCAGTTTCTTAATTATCTTATCTTAATTACTTCATTGAATGTGTACTGAACAGTGACCTTAAAACCGAGGTATGCACTGAACCATGATTTTCAGAGTACTGTTACACTCATAGCGATTATAAATTTACACTACTCAAAAAAAGTTAGGGGTATTCGGCTTTTGGGTGAAATTTCAGGATGAACCTAAATTTCACAGTAACCTTTGCAGGTGAACTTAAATTGACCTTCTCTAAATATCTAACTGTTCAATGTTTCAGTACTAAGGAGCTGAACGGCAAAATTCACAACAGGTGTTTGAGCCATGAAAATGTCCAAGGACATCCACGTCTATGGCTTCCTGTGACTCTTCCAGTATCTCTGTAGCAACTTCCTGATGACAGTCATGGCCTCTTCTGTCTAAGAACATCTCGTTTGAAGGCTCGGAAATGGTGAGGTACTGTTGAGCAATTGTTAGGCGTTGTCTTGGTTTCATGATTTTGAAATGTAAACAGCAAGATGAAGAGGAATGTTTTAATACCAATTCTAACTGAACTAAGAAATTCATTGGTTGATTCCTGGATCAAAGTGTGACAGAATGTCATCGGCAGGTTGCATCAGAAATATAGAGATTGAAAGAGTAACAGAAAGGCAAAGCAGTAGACGTTGGACATTTATTGGTTGAGTCACAGATCAATGCTTAGTGTCATTAGCAGGTTGAAACAGAGGTACAGAGAGACTGGAAGAGTCACAAAAAGACATAGAAGTGACCTCTCTGGAAATTTTCATGGATCAAACACCTGTTTGGAATTTTGCCATTCAGCTCCTGATGAGAGCAGCAAGTTGTGCAAAACGTATTGAAATGTTGAACAGGTGGAGTTTGACACCCCTGATGCTGAATCTTACCTGTTATATGCTTCCAGTCTTCTTTCAGGAACAGTTTCTCGAAAGAGATCATGGTCCACTCCTCCATGGCATATTCCGGAAAAAGACTCTCTGACGAGCTGTCCCTCTCCAGCACATTATCCTCCAAGGACGGTTCTTGGAATCGCACCATCTTCCAGCTGTTTGTCTTCTTCAGTTCTCTCCGTCCTCGGCATTGGGTCTCTTCTCCTTCCCCTTCTGGATGAGAGGAGTTTCTGGTCTCGGAGTTCACCGATGTGACGTCTACTCCAGGGGTCTCACCTTCATCCTTCTTTCTTCTACCCAGCTCCTCCTCCCTTCCCTCCTCAGGCCCACACGGTCCGACCATACCCGCGAGCTCACATGTGGGGTCCCTCACATCAGTGTCCTTGTGCTTCTTACAAGACTCTGGTTCCATTTCCCCTTCAGAGAGCAGTGGACACCATCTGCTCTTGTCTGCGGAATTAGATGATCCTCTCAGGTGTAAGTCAGTCAGTCAGTCGCTGCGCTGTGAACGCCCACTACCACCCAAACATACTAGACTATTACCATGATGTAATAATAATGAAAATACGAGCAATGTTTCATTAAATCCAGTTGGCACCGCATCCCAAAATCCTGGCTCCATCCACGAAAAAAGTAATACGTCCCGCCAAGAGTTGTACACTTCCTGCAGTCGGAGTGCACTTTGACCTCCTCTCGCGCTCTCCTCCCGCCCCGGCCCGGCCACCGACCTCTACATCCACTGGTTACGTGGCAAAGACATGACATAAAAATTATCAACGTAAAGAAACCGTGCAGCACGATAAAACACTCTCGGGCGGCGAGCTAGCGCGGGCACTAATCTGTGGGATTAGAAGAGAAAAACCTAATCTGCCAGAATGCCTGTAAGCTTCTTAATGACTTCACCGTTGTGCCCAATAATGCAGTTTCCATGAATGCGATTGACCAATAAGATGTCAGGAAACCGAAACTAATTTTCCTTTGGAGATCTTTAACATCACTTTTTGAAATTGAAGAGAAAATGAAAAAATTACAGATTACAGACAAATGCGTTTGTGACAGCTAGACACACGTCATCGTCATCTGTTGCAGTTAGACTATGTTTGCTACTTTAAAATGAAGTCATGTTTATACGGGCTCAGGAAATGATGTAGCCTCACGCATAGCATGTTAGCATAAAAATATTCAACAAGAGGGAGTTTGTTCAAGATTGGCACACTGCGACTCCTTCGCCACTTTAATCGCGAGCCAGAATTTTTAGGATCGACGCTCATAACAGCAACCTCTTGCACACTAATTTAAGTGTCGCATTAAAATAAGGGAGAGTGTCATAAATTAAAGTTGTTTTCTGGCTCTCGGCCACTTGTGCTACTTTCAGAACACTGATTTAGTCACACAGTTTTGCACATGGCGTTCCCAGACATGGAATGCTTTTGGAAAAGGTGGACCAGTCATCTTTTTACTGGTTCAAAATAAGGCAAAAAAGCCTCAAAGTTTCTTTAAATGTACTAACGGGTAACTTGAATGTACTTTGTGGACACAGCATTAATAGTGCAGTGGTGTACTCATTGCAGACAGCCACATCATCGCAGCCTTTTTGTAAATAAATACTGAATTGTTGATTCTGCGGGGTGATGTCCATCAGGGATTCAAGTAGATAAAAAACAATAATGAGGCAAATTGTAACTGCATTTAATCCAGGAAAATTTTATCACATTTTATGAGTTATGAGATTTGTCTAATAGACAGCACATCGGCCAAAACATTAGCTAAACTTGCACAATGAGATCCGATAAAGCTTTCGGAATGTTTGCAAACAATAGGCACCAAGTTACTTCCTGAACTGAACTAAAAACAAAGGCGAAAACTTGTTTGTTATGTTTGGGGTTGCACCGCCGGAGAGTCCCCTTTAGGGTTTTTTCAATTTTTATTTTTTCGATGAATCGATAAATCAAGTGGATTTTGTAAATAGTCGTACAGAGAAGATCGCAAGACTGTCTTTTCTTGTAAAATGATGACTTTTGTCTTGTAGCATTACATTATTCTTGTAAAAGTTTTACTTGTTCATTATTATTATTGTTATTCTTGTAGCTTTACATTACTGTAATGACTTTTTTCCTTGTAATATTACAATTTTATTTTTGTAGCTTTATAAATCAATTGATATCATATCTATTCAGTATGAGTTTTTTTCTTGTAATATTATTATTTGAACATCTTTTTATTTTACAACTTGTGTACTGTAGCTTTACAACTTCATCCTCATCGCTTCATGACTTAGCGTAAATCATGAAAGTTTATGCATCTTTCGCCTTTTTCAACCCTTTTTACTGTGGCCCTGATACTACTTAATACTTTATCTGTATAATGGATAATGGTTTAAAACATATAGACAATAAACTAAACATATGGTCACTCCTGTGGATTTTTGTCAATTGAAGGTTCTGGAATGTAACCACCCCACGTTAAATGAGGGACTGCTCTATATAACTTTTTAGCACAACACATTTGGATTGAAGAAGGATTTGTTTTTGCACTTTTATTTAAAATTTATGTGCAATACTTTTTCATTTAGTCATTACTGAACTAGAGTGGGCGGCACGGTGGACGACTGGTTAGAGCGTCAGCCTCACAGTTCTGAGGAGCGGGGTTCAATCCTGCGTGGAGTTTGCATGTTCTCCCCGTACCTGCGTGGGTTTTCTCCGGGCACTCCAGTTTCCTACCACATCCCAAAAGCATGCATTAATTGGGGACTCTAAATTGCCCGTAGGTGTGAATGTGAGTGCGAATGTTGTTTGTTTGTATGTGCCCTGCGATTGGCTGGCAACCAGTTCAGGGTGTACCCCGCCTCCTGCCCGATGATAGCTGGGATAGGCTCCAGCACGCCCGCGACCCTAGTGAGGAGAAGCGGCTCAGAAAATGGATGGATGGATGATCCATCCATTTGTGTTCTATTTTCCCACGTATATCTAATCACACTGTTAATGTTCAAACTGCCTAATGTTAGCGTGGCTTCTAATAATATTAAATATACTTTTTAGAAAAAAAAAAAAAACCTGTCTCATTTTTTGATGAACACTTACTAGAGGACTGTATTTGAATGTTGGTCATGATGGTGGTACTTGGAGACAATGAATACATTCCAGTGCCATTATAACCACCTTGTCCTGTCTCTGCATGCGACTTTGCATGTGAATGCCGGTGTTTACAAACACACACACACACACACACACACACAAACCACGATCCAGTTTGCCGCCAGGGAGACCAAAATAGACTTTAAAGACCAAACGCGTCCAGTATGGAAAGTGCGCTCTCGCAGGGCAACGATTGTGACCTGAAGTGAAAAAAAAAAAAGTCTGAATTTAAGGTGTGTGCATGTGCGTGCAGCTCTGCGTGTGCATGTGTGTGTGTGGCCCCGCCCCCTTGCCGTGACGTCACATGGCAGGATGTCGCTGGTGTTCAGTTGTAGAAATGGCAGCGCTGAGACAGGAGCGTCGCTACGGGCTGTCCTGCGGCAAAATCAACAAAAACAGCCCCAATCGAACTCTTTACCACGTCAAACTCACTGACACCGCCATCCGGACCCTCGAAACCTACCAGAACTTGAAGGTAAGACAAATCACTATATTGAACAGCTTTTTTTTTTTTTTTTTTTTTCTCTCCCCTCCTTCATTCCCTTCTTCTCTTTTCTTTAAATCGCTTCTCAAAGTCCAGGAACCGTAAAATTCCTGCTGGGATTTTATTTTCTTCGTATAATGATGAGGGGGGGGGGGGGGGGGGGTTAAAGTTAAAAATAGAGGCGTTCAAATGTCCTCGGAGAAAGCAGTGCTAGAAAACGTGTTGTTGTTTTCCCCTGCTAAATAAACACGAGTTGGCTTCTTTGGAATCATAACACAGCACTCCAAATAGGGATTTGATCAAATTCTCCCCGTAAGCCTTCAAACAATTTGTTTTTGCTCAATAGGAAAAGCCGATCTCATTTAGAATTGTGCTTGTTTACCAAAGAATAATCCCCCAACCCCTAAAAAAGTTGCCATATGACAAGAGGTTGGTGATTATGTACTTCTGTTTTCCTATTCACCTAAAAGACATCGCTTAAATCAGTGGTTGTCAAACTTGTTACACAAAGTACCACCTAAAAAAATAACTAACAATCTTCGCTCTCCAAGTACCAGCATCATGACCAAAAAAGTAGATTTAATATTATTTGTAAGCCACTGTAACACTATGCAGATTGAACATTATTAACACTGCTTAAATGTAGGAAAATATAATCGTTCAATTAAAATATATTGCACATTAAAGTTAAATGTTTTTTTTTTTTTTTTGTAAAATGTTGTTAAAGATTAAATGGTAATTGATTGTGCTAAAAGGTTAACTACAACTGAACTGTAGTTAGGCAGTGATTCTTTGGCGATACATAAAAAAATGTACTTCAATAAAAGTTTAAAAACAAACGGTTCTTAAACTTTGTGCTAAAAAGTAAAACAAACAATCAAACAAACAACGAAACTGTATTTCTTTGGCATACCACGAGAGGCTCTTTGGCAATCAATGAGTTTAATGAGTTAAAAAAAAACTACTAAAATGATCCTTCAATTAAAATGCATTGCGCATAAAAGTTAAATTGAAATTGTAAATACAAGTTTAAAAACAATGAATTTTTAAAACTTAAATGCAAATGTGCTAAAAAGTTAAATACAACTGAACTGTACTTCTTTGGCAATCCACTAGAGGCACTTTGACAATCACCGAGTTCAACAAATAAATGTCAGTCATCCCTGTTTTGTCGAATACATTAAAAAAGCTGTACGTTAAAACGGTACCTACATAGAACCTAAATTTTTATGCATTCTACAGAATTGCCTTCATAAACACTGGTATATTTTAGTCTGCCTAAATGGCATTTCCAATAATAACGTGCAATAAGAGTTTGGACAGTAAAGAAGGTTTAAATGGGTCTCAAAGGGTTAAATGAAAAAAAAAAGTCTGTTTTAACTGTGTGTATGGAAAGCAGACATGGGATGTGGCAATGGCTGCTGTCAGTGCACACTGGGTGGCACTTGTAGCTGGGATCTTGTTTTATTGTTTGTCTTCTTGCCCTTTTCGCTACTGGAAGCGTGCCCAGCTCGCTGGGACTCAGTGGGCTGTGAAGCACAGCTCTAAAATGCACCTTTTGCAGAAAAAAAAAAATATATAATAAAAAAATTTGAAGAAAAAAGGAAAGTTTCCCATGTCACGCATCACCGCAGAGAATACTTTGTTACATTTGCACGATTGGCCACAGAGGAGACAAGGGGCTGCATGGTAGGTTTGTCCTCGGGAGGCTCAGTCTGAAAAAGAAAACCACTGCTACATAGTTATCACTTGAGCAGAACTAAAAAAAAAGTTGTTGACTTTTGCTTTCAGTTGGGTTTTAATTAGGCTTCCTTTAATGCACGTGTATGACATGCAGAACTAATGGGTCCATCAATCGCTTTAGTAAATAATTCATTACTTAGTGCTCGACAGAGCCGTAAATGACAACAATATTTATACTGTCAAACTGAAACATTCTCCTGACTAATGTGGACTCACTAACCAATAGTTGACCTAATTCTGTCTACGAATAAACAAAAGTCCAGCGAACTCTGCGGTTGAAAATATTGATTCCGGGGGTTGTGGGGGGGGGGGGGGGGGGGGGGTGTCGGGGGGGAACCAAACAGCTACTGAAATACGAAATGAAACTACGAATTCCTTTACACTCACTTAAATGATCAATTATTCCTTGTTTGACAACATAATTCAAACAACAGTTTCCGCTCAAAATCACAGTTTATTTCAGTATAAACTCATTTTAAAAGTTTTACCAGCACAGCGTGCAGTTAGCCAGCTAGCTAGCTAGCTATGCCTACACGCCAAAAACGCATCTTGCCTGGATGCTACAATTTAGAGAACAGCTCGATGTCGTTATTTAAACTCCCAAGCGAGGAGGTTAGACTGTGAACGAGCCTACCTCCCATCAGTCGGTTAAGAGGAACCTCGGAAGCCGGTTCGCTCGCAGGCTAGCTGGTAGCTAGCATCTCTCTTTTCAGCCACCGGAGGCTCTAAGCGGATATATTTTTGAGGCTCAAACATGTATGGAAGTGTAGGCATGGGAAAGATCCTCGATGAAGAGGGAACCATTTTTTTTTTTAGCAGGGAGTGGTTTCCGGCATTCAGCGGACACGCCCACAGCATTTGAGAGCAGATACAAGGACTTGATTTTTCCTGATTTTGAAGCCTCATTTTATATACTTGCCAATCAATTTTTTTGATCATTCAAATTTGGCAGGGTTGTTAACAACACAAATTTACAGGACATTTCTTTTTTGTTTTATAGGGACTTTAAGGTATTATTTAATGAATTCTTAAAAGAAATACAATTAATTAGTACATTTACATCTGCTCTCCAAGAAGCTGCTTTATTCCCTCTTGTGGCGAACCTGCATAGAAAGGTCGAGGCAATTTTTTGACAATTAACACATTGCTTATGGGCTACTTATTATTATTCCGTGCAATATGGAGCTGAATGGCAGTGAAGAAAATCAGAACAATGCTCCACAACAGGGAGGATATTTCCCCAAACCATTAATAATAAATTAAAAGCCCTGTCAATCACCGGCACAGCTGTACTTCACAGATAATAGTCTCATCCTATTAACCATGTATCATGTTGCCCCAAAGGCACGACATTTTTGAAAGGTTTTCTTAAATATTTCTCAATCGGTGGGGTGGGGGGAGGGGGGGGGGGGGTAATATTACTGTGCTTAGGACAGCTACATTTGTGAAAAAAAAGAAAGCCATTTAATGAAATATAATTGGTTTCAGAAGGAGGTTTGTGTCTCCTCGGGGATCGGCCGTGGCCCTTCGCGTAATCATTTAGTGAAGAAATCAGCTGCAACTGCTCACCCCCCCCCCCCCCCAATGCCGGCAAACACACTCAAGTGACATGAGCAAAGTTTTGTGAGCACTGATTAATCATATATTCCTGGCAAGATTAAGCCCAGAAAGCTCCCGATTGGAGATGCAGAAAAAATGCAGAAAAAAGCCTGCTAGAATGTCTGACGTTTATATGGGGTTAATCAGAGGCACTAATTGGTGGCAGGTGTGCACTGACTCCCATTTAACATGAGTTTGAATGTGATGGGTTAGTTCTGAACACAGCCGCATCCCAAGTGTAAGAGGGTGTCCACACTTTTGCAACCACATAATTTCAGTTGCTGAGTTGTACAGGTTATAGGTCAGATTGATGTCGTTAAAAGTTTTGAAGTGATTTATCTTGGTCTCATATTTTTATACCACAATAACCCTTTTTAATATCCACTGTATGTATAAAATGTTTGGTTGGGCTATCTTTGAGTAATTTAAACATTAAAGGCTAGCCCGATGACAGCACGCTGTCCATTTCAGCTGCAATTGCGAGACCCGACTGAGATGTTGCGGCATGACCTCGAAAATTCACACCAGACAGACCGGGACTTTTGCTGAACTGCGACAGTTTTGGTCCAAAATTCATCCTGATCGTTGTGCACTTCTGATCTGCAACTGCAGGAAATGTTTGGTTATGGTTATTGCTGTCAAAGGAGGGTCAACCACTTTTTTAAGGCCAAGGGTTCAGTTACTTTTTCCTCCTTGTCCTGTGAATAATTACATTATTTTCTATAAAAATATGAAATTGTTTACGTGGTATTAGTTTAAGCAGACTCTGTTTGTTTATTCTTTTGATTTAGATGAATATCAGACTACATTTTATTTTATATTTTTACATTTTTATATTCCATTTTATTTTTTCTATTTTTTACATTTTATTTATTCAATTGATGCAAAAATTTCAGAAATTCCAAAGGCTTCACATACCTTTTCCTTCCACTGTACTTGTCGTATCTGAATACTGCGAACAAGTCGGAGCTTGTCAACAACCAATTTTAGGATGGTGACATTTGGTTGATTTATTTTTTTTCTCTTTTATCTCTGCCAAGGTGGTTACATTTTCATTGACGCTTGTTTTTGTTTTTTAGGGTGATGCATAACTACTTCACAAATTTCCGAAAAATATTGTGGGCGGGGGAGGGGGTGAAAGTAATTCAAGCTAGGACTGCCACTGTCCAATTATATTGCGGGTCATCCTTCGCGGCTCTGCGATATTGCATTATTTTAATCGATCGTTTTGTTTAATGGGTTTTTACAGTACGCTTTTTTTTTACTGTTCTGCCCTTCTTCATGGAAAAGGAGAGCCATATTCGCCGATGCACTTTTCAGGAATTTTTTGAACGCCGGGAGAACAGTGAGCACAGTCACGCAGAAGCTGCTGTCGGCCACAGCTCTCACTCAGACACTCACGCCCAGAATTGCCGATGTAAGATGCCACCCCACCAGGCCCCGCCTCTTAAAGGCGTGTGCACGCACGCGGGCACACACGCACTATAATACGTACATTATTTTCTACACATTTTATGCTTGCAATTTGTTTTTGTATTGAAATACCTTTGCAGTGTGTTTTAATTTTTTTTTGGATAAGTTTAAATTTGTTTTAAGCATGTGGTCTCCTCTCGACTGGAACACATTTTGTTTACTGAAGATTTAGTGTTTAAAAGTCTTCCATTAAGAACGTATATTATCGACACTTGAGTGACTCCTACGTCCGCAGGACGGCTGAATGAGTGACTTCTGGCTCTTCTCTCTCCTTGTAGGCCTCACTACCCAATCAGACATCCATTTGCTTCAAGGGAAGCCAGGGGGTAAGTCTTTTTCACATTCACATTAGAAATTGAATTCACTAATGATTTCTGGTTTGCCATGGAGCACGCTTGTGACTATTCTGAAGCATCCAATGAGCCCTTGCGTGTGCGCACCATTCAGCTCAAAGAGGTCGACCTCGTGATTCACCAGATGCCGCTGCAATTTTAGGGTCATTTTTGCCACCACAAACGTGCTAAGTATTAAGGAGCGGTTATTGCTTAGCTCAGCGACACTATTCTGTGACATATATCTTGCAAGAGGACATTCCTGTGAAGGAGCAGCTCGAAAGAAAGTTCTCTCTCTCTCTCTCTCTCTCTCTCTCTCTGTGTGTCTGTGTTACGCCCTCATCAGCAGCGCCCGCCAGGCTGCTCGCTGCACATTTACCTCACAATCATCCCTGTCTAAAAGAAGTCCCCCTAATCCCCGCAAGAGCCGATTGCCTAGACGAAAGTGACTTTGCTGTGCACACAAATACAGGCCGTGTGCGCTCCCACGAGGTCCTGGAAGCCCCGAAGACAGGGTACACTATACCCCCAGGCTGCTCGCCAGGTTACTGGGTCAGCACTCTAACTGGGGAGGCTTTGTTCGGGGAAGCGGGGGGGGGGGGGTCAGAGAGACTTACAGTAATGAACATGAGCAATGGAATTCCTCTCTGCAAAATATAGCCAAACACCTAATACTACTGCGTAATAAAAGCGGCAGAAGACATGCCACTTATGAGTTCTTTTGCCGAGCGATGTTAAGTGAGTGCGTTTGAAGCGTGCTTTAATCATTCAATAGGATTTGGTGATTATATCTCAACTGGCACATTACATATTCAAATTGCTTTGTGAAATTCAAGCATGGGTCTCCTCTGCACACCCTTCCCTCCCTGAGCTGGACGATTGGGCATTAATGAGGGAGCTGCACCCATTGGTGGGGGAGACACGAATAAGCCGTATTTTTGGGGGGAGGTTGTCGGTGAACATGGCCGTCTAGCATACAACAAACCGTGAGGATTGTCAGTATTTGTGTCTCCAGGTTGGAGGCTTTGCAACACTCCCTCCCCTTCCTAATTACTATTCACAGTGGAACCAAGGTTTTCGTGATAAATCCGTTCCACAAAGGGACTAAAACCGAAGCGTACGAAATCCAAAGCAATATTTCCTGTAGGAAATAATGTCAATCCAAATAATCTGTTCACACGCCCAGATATATTAACAACAATTATTTTATAACTATAGCTTTACTTACAAAAGTGTCAAAAAAAATATAGTGGTGCCTTGAGATACGAGTCGCCGAGTTTTGACGTGCGAGCGCAAATTTGTGATGCAAACGCTATACGGTGGTAGCAAACTCAACTCACTTGACAATAAGTAGCACTTTGACAGATAGTGAACATTTCTTCCAAAAAAAGAAACTTGAAGCTTTTAATTGACACTCCCATTTGAATTTTACTATCAAACTAAACAACCAAACAACTTTGCCTTTGGAATACCCCGCTTAGCTTATTGCTAACAAATAATGGGAAACGCCATAGACAGGGTATCAAATAGCATCGATCGTCACGGTTGTTATAACCCTTTAAGCAACGGATATATGAACACAAACGTTGGACTAACACATGTAGCTAGATAATATGACAACACTCACAGGCGTCTATTCTTTCTTTGTTTGTTTAATTTCTTAACCTTCTATTTAACAATGTTATGACTATATGTTTTTATAAAGTACAATATTAGAATGCTATTTTTCTCAGGATGGAACAGATTAATGGCATTTTCTTCATTTCAGTGGGGAAAGGTAATTTGCGATCAAAGTGTTTTAAGATGCGAGGGTGGTCACTGAACGAATTAAACTCTGATCTCAAGACACCACTGTATTTATATCCAGCAATTCTGGGATTCCTTCAAAAGCTGATCCCCTTTCCAGAAAAAATAAATAAAAAATCAGCACAAGGTTCAGTAGGTCATGCAGACCACATGAGGAGTTCCTGACATTTGCCGCTTGTGATCTTTGTACTCACCGCCGCTTGTCACGCTTCCTCTAAAGAGGCACTTCCAGGGCCCATCAAAAACCAGAGGCATTCCTCCAATCACTCTTCTGGCATCAATCCAGGGTTCTGTGGTATTGGGGACTCAGGACTCCTATGAAACCTCCTATGCTGAGGTTTTTGGGCGGCATCTTTCTCGCTGGCACGCTGACCCTGTGGCATTTAGCCCCGATTATTGTAAATTGAATGGTTGCCTTTGGAAAAAAAAGAAGAGCATATCTCTTTACAGCCAAATTAGCGATGGAAGACTGCTTGTGAATCATTGAACTGATCAATAACTATCATGTGGAGCAATGAACCCGGCAGGGAAAATGAATGTGATGCAATTAGAAAGAAATAAGAGTCAAACCCGGTGCAAGGGCTCAATGTTTGAAGGGAAATTGTGGACTTTGAAATGATCGCTGGGGATTAAGGAATATATTCAGAGCGGCTCTGTGTTCCCATGGCAAGGAATTTCACAGCCCTGTGCCATTTCCCTCTCCGTGCTAGCAGTACTGCCAGTTTGCTGGGGTGAAAGTCTGTTTATGTGCTTAGTAACTACTGAGCCTTCTTTAGTTAGTGTATATGATACTTTAAAGTTTGGTGTTTATTCCGGATGGCCATAAGACTACATTTCTTTGATTTGCTAAGGGAAAAAAGAATTACGAACGCGCAATTAACTAGTTTATAAGATGCACTTTTTTACCGCTGGTATTCCTGTTTTTTTATTTGATTGTTTTATATTTATGACATAGAAGTGTTTTTAATGCAAACATTGACTGTAAATAAAACTACTTCTGCGTTAGCGTAGGTTAGTGATAGACGACTGTACGTTATGACTTACATACAAATTTCCGTTACGTCGCGGCCGTAGGAACAGCATTGTTTCAAAACGTCATCAATCCACAATCAAGTCCACACCAAATTCTAAACAATTGATCGATTTTGGCCCATCATAAGAGTGTAGTATTGTTTTTTTTTTTTTTAAGTGCAAGAACCCCTGCAATACAGAGGACAGGTAAACATTATGCTGTAAATAAATAAGCGGTTGCCACCATAAGTCCATCCGCATTGTTCCACTCTTCCCGCTTTCTCTTCACCACGGTGCGCGTGAATAAATCTGATTGGTCGACGCTAAGGCACGATGTCATAGGGTTCTTATTTATATGTAACACTACACGGAAGTTATACAAACAAAAATCGAACATGCAAAATGTTTATTTTTGGCATCGCAGGGCTTCTCCAACACCAAATCGTTGATTTTGTCAGAGTGTTGTTGTTCCTGACAAATCTGTCCGCTGGCCAATAACGGAGCTAAAGATTTTTTAGGCAGGGATAAGGTGAGCCGCAACAGGAGTCTGTTTCATTTACCTCCCATCTACTAATGCAGTTGCCCCTTTGTATGCGCGCCGCCGTCACTCAAAGGCGGCGGCGCCTCTGCCGAGGGAATTGAGTGGTCCTCTTCAGATACATTCTCACGACAACTGTGTGCAAATGCTCAATAACCAACAACCTCCACCTCGACCCCACCCCCACCCGCCCTCAGGATTATTGTGCCATTTCACCATCGGGGGCCTCTATCTCTCACACACACACACACACACACACACACGCCTTTACTGACTACTGACTGACTCTACCCCCTCCCTGCCACCGTGTCGCTATGCTGCACACCACAAATGAGTATTTTGCACGGTGTGTATGTGCACATGCACTTGTCTTTTTTTTGTTTTCGTTTTTTTTATCCCCTTCCCCTTTTTTGCAGCTTGAAGCTAATCGGAATAACAATTGTAGGAATGCGTTTTTGTTGTTGTTGTTTTTTTTGTGTGTTTTTTTTTTAAGCTGTCCCGCCCCGGTGGAATTGCAGCGAGAGGGAGAGTTGTCGCACGTGTTCTTGAAAGGGCACACGCCGATCTATTCTTCCAGATGTGTTAAGTGTTGCTCAAGTCCCAGTAGTTTCCACGCACAGGTGCTCAGATCACACGCTATATTTTAGGATCGAGTTTCACGAGATCCTGCAACTAAAGAGGACTTTTTTTAGTTACCCCGTCTGTCATTATTGTGGTTTGGAGTTTCAGCGAGGGCTTTTTGAGTGACGCCAGGGTGACTGGGCCAGTATTTAATTATCACAAGTGCTGTCAGAGTTCAGAGTTGTGAGAGGGCAAAAACTCTCTATGAATGCATCAGATTACTATATGCACTCAATACACACCACTAGATTAGAGACTCATGCACATTGAGTTGAAATGAGGTATTAATAATGATCATCATCTTTATATGATGCAGTAGAGTTTGACAAACACACTAATTAACATGTCAGCTCTTGTATTGGATCTCTTTAGGTTGTGCAGGTGTACCTAATGAAGTGAAAATATCAAATATTTTTAGAATAGTATTGTACAGATTATCCCATCGATTAATCCGATTAATTGGAATTAAATAGATTTAGCATTTTTAAACACAAAGTGAATGTGATGTGCTGGTATTGTTTTGTCCACTTGGGGTCGCCCTCCTCATATTAGAATGTAGCGCCTGTGACTTAGAGTGTCTATGGCTTTAAAAGGCAGGGCCTTGCCTGGTGACTGACGTGGGCATCAGCGAATGAGAGTGTAGAGTTTCGCTGGCTGTTAAGTGGCTAAACTGTTGAGCTACTCGGTGTGACTTTTTGCCGTCGGTAGCTCGTCCATGAACGTGCCTAGTGAGTGTTTGTTTTCTAACCATTTGTTAAATAAAGTGATTGAACGTACACCGGCAGCCGTCTATGCTTGACCACTTGCTGGGGGATTCCGATATGTTCTCACTAGCGTTCTCACATCGATATGTTACCGTGTTGGCGATGGTAGACATGCTGTTGTGGTACACATTTATTTTTGTACATTGCGTCCACTTATTTCTAAAGATTGGTGAGTGCGACGAGACTTAACATTTAACCGTGTTGAAAAATTATCCCTGTGAAGCTTCAAGCTTTTACCGGTCGATCTACGTTCCTACCCTCACCTATGGTCACGAGCTGTGGGTCGTGACCGAAAGAACAAGATCCCGGATACAAGCGGCCGAAATGAGTTTCCTCCGCAGGGTGTCCAGGCTCTCCCTTAGAGATAGGGTGAGAAGCTCGGTCATCCAGGAGGATCTCAGAGTAGAGCCACTGGTCCTCCACATCGAGAGGAGCCAGATGAGGTGGCTGGGGCATCTGATTTGGATGCCTCCCGGACGCCTCCCCGGTGAGATGTTCCGGGCACGTTCCACCGGGAGGAGACCCCAGGGACGACCCAGGACACGCTGGAGAGACTACATCCCTCGGCTGTCCTGGGAAGAGATGGATGAAGTGGCTGGGGAGAGGGAAGTCTGGGTGTCCCTGCTAAAGCTACTGCCCTCCCGACCCGACCTGGGATAAGCAGTAGAAAATGGATGGATGGAAGCTTCAAGGCACAGATTTTGCTTTATTTTTTTATTTTTTTTGTAAATCAAATTATTTGAGTTATTAGATTGATCGTTGCAGCCCTATTTTTTGTCAGATACATGTGCCATCAAGGGTTAGCACGTCTGCCACACAGCTCTGAGTTTCAGGTACGAATATCTGCCTCAGCCTTCGTGTGTGGATGTTTGCATGTTCTCCCTTTGTTTACATAGGTTTTTTTCGGGTACTCGGGCTTCCTCTCACATTCCCAAAACATGCTTGTTAGGTTCATTGAAGACTCTAAATTGTCCATGAACGTGAGTGTGAATACTTGTTTGTCAATAGGTGCCCTGCTATTGGCTGGTGCCCAGTCCAGGGTAGCCTACCTCTTGCCCAAATTCAAATAGGATAGGCTGTAACTCTGTCAACTTTCTCCCATGTGTCATAACTCGCACCAAAAGGACAACCATGACAGTATTACTGTTTTCCTTAAAGTACTTGTTTCAAGGGTTCTTTACAGCTAGATCGTCACACAGATTTAATATACAGTATATACTGTACATAATTTAGTAACAGACTTTTCCTTACAAGTGATAGATGATGGAATCACATGCACACAAAAGATTTGTTGCTGTTGCCTCCTCATTCCTGCATTACACATTCCAGTGCATCATACTGCATGTTGTCGATTTTCCCATGTCTGTCCAGCTTTTCCTGCGAGTTTATCCGGTTCAAGCAAACTTTTCCCAGCGTTGCACAATCTGTGACTTGTTAAAGGATTGCAGCTTTTTTTTTTGCGTGGAGAGCAAAGTATAATGCTGCGCTCCAAGTGGTTTGTGGGGTTGTAGGAAATAACAAGGTATCAACAAAGGAAGTGTGGTTATTGTCTTTCGTTTTGAGGTAGGAAAAAAAACAAGGATATTACTGGACAGGGAATTCCCGACTGCCACTATGTAATAACAATTAGTTAAGTCCCTGTCATGTAAATTTGACACACCACAAAGAAGAGTGTTGTTAACAAACATGCCCAATTTGAATGATTAAAAAAAAAAATCGGCAAGTATATAAAACTCTCAAATGCTGTGGGCGTGTCCACTGAATGTGCTGAAACCACGCCCCAGTCAACTGTCAATCAAATACCACTACTACAAATTGGAAAGAATTTCCATGCCACAACAACGAGGCACCACGCCAGTGCGACGCCCCGCTTCACATGTTAGCTGCTATGTCAGCCTTGTTTTCCGCCTTCTCTCCGGGATTTGTGGTCCCTTATGGCAGACAACGAGGCGCTCTAAAGCGGCTATGCCAGCCGTAAAGCTCTGGTCACACGTTGGCTGATTTATTTTTTATATTTTCCTCCACCACCTTCCGTCTTTCTCCGTGTGACGTGCGAGCACTCACGGCTGACAACGAGGCGCTCTAAAGTTGTCATTCAAGTGGACTATCCGAAGGGAAGATATATTTTCGTGGTGTAGGCATAGTTGTAGCTAGCTAACTGCACATCATAATTCCATCGGATAACCGCTGATGTGAATGAAGATGCTAAAGTTCTTATATAATGGGGAGAAGACAGCACAGAAAATGCACAAACATAAACTGATTATGATTCAGTGACTGGTTTGGTCCATAGAAAAATGGGCAAAAACATAACAAAATGGGCAAAAATGTTGATCATTGTTTTCCAAAGCAAATTTCCAGCTTTGATTCAACACAAATATAATCATCCACCTTTCATGGAGGAGTACAGAAATCGGAGAATATTTACTGTTGAGATTCTGAGGATTTGCACAATTTTAACTTAAACAAGGTCTTTAAAAGATCAATTGATTATCAAAATAGTTGCCAGTAAATTTGACAATCGATTAGTTGTCGATTAATCGTTGCACCTCTAAACATTTGTAATGCATTTAGAAACAAATCTCTAGATTTACTTTATGGGGTCTTTACCTATAGACAAAGACATGGACAGAGTGCAGTGTGCTTTGTGTTTTACTGGATGTACTAAAGAATTGTCAGTATTTCAGTGATGTTTTCCTCTCAGTTATTAAAGTGAGCATTTCAAAGAGGTAGTTGTTGTCTCCATTCTCGTGTCACCTACAGTGAGGAGAGGGTGCAGGAAGGTGTGTGTGTGTGTGGGGTGGGGGGGCATTGGGGGGGCTAGAGTGTGCGTCGAGGTTGACAGATTAGCCCCGACTTCCCAGAGAAAGACTGATTCTGCTTGGCATAACAAGCCAGTACCTAGGGGGATGCTCGACAGTTGCCCATCCCCATATCCGCACGACGAGAGCCAGTGCACCCCCACACTACTTCGCTTTTTTGCTTTCCTGTCTCAACCAACCCCCCTCAATGAATAGATCCTCAAGCAATGGAGCCACCACATCACCAAAAGCCTAATCTATATATTAATTATATATTAATATTAATTAATATATTAATTAATTTGGTATATATATATATATATATATATATATATATATATATATATACCAAATTAAACAATTCAAGAAAGAAGTGACGAGTTTCAAATACGTTTGGCTAATCGCTTTAAAGCTCTTCTAACGGTGGAAGACACAGATCTGTCAACACACTACGACGAAATTGTAAACGGGATTGTTCAAACTGCACACAAAGTAGCGCCGTCAACGAGAAAGACGACAACATCCAGAATATCTAAAGCTAGTCTTGACTTAATGAAAAAGCGACGAGAAATTAAGAAAAGGGGCAGCATTATCAACAAAATTGAATATGTTGAATTGACGATTCGGAAAAAGATACGAGAAGAATTGAGAACTTACAACGTTCGGCTTGTTCAGAAAACGCTTGAAGCGGGACATGGAATAAAAAACGTAAAACGTGCATTAATAAAATAATGTTTGGTCTGAAAATGGAAGATGGAACGATATGTCACAGCCGCCAAGAAATCGTACAACGAGTTAAAGAATTTTATACAAACCTATGCAGTGACCCTCACCGCATGATTACTGGAAAGCTCGAAGCAGACCCAGAGGTTGAAAATGCTATGAGTTCACTTAAGGCCGGAAAAGATTGTGGTCTGGATGAAATTTTTGTTGAAATGCAGGAGGGAACGAACTTAATAAGATCCTTGTAAAACAATTTCAACGCTGCTTGGACTTGCAAGAACTACCGGCGACATGGAAAGACGCAGAAATCATTTTGCTACATAAATCAGGCAATAAAATGGACCGAAGAAATTATTGCCCAATAAGCCTGCTCTCAACAATTTATAAAGTCTTTGCAAAGATATTGGACAAATGAATTGGAATCAAAGTCAGTGAACTACAGCCGATAGAACAAGCGGGTTTTCGTAGCGGTTTTAATACTATGGACCACATACAGACAGTTCAACAAATAATCGAACGACACTACGAGTACGAAATGCCTGTGTGTAGCCTTCATCGACTATGAAAAAGCGTTTGACTCAGTCACCACCACTTCGATACTGCAGGCGCTAGTAAATCAAGGGATAGAGCCGGCCTACATCAACATTCTACAATTGATATACAACGATTCTTCGGGTACAGTCCGAATTGATGATGAAAGAACTGTCTCCGACGCTATTTACAACTCTCCTTGAAGATATATTTAAAAAGCTCAATCGGGAAAAAGAAGGACTCAAAACTAACGGCGCTTATTTGAGCCATCTTCGTTTTGCAGACGAAATTATTTTATTCTCCTATGATGCTGAACAACTACAGCGTCGTATTGAGGAATTAGAGTTAGAAAGCCGTCGGTCAGGTCTGAAAATGAACAAAAGCAAAACAAAGGTCATGTTCAATCGTTACTGTCCACAAAAAGATATCAAAATGGAGCACTATGTCCTCGACATCGTCGACAACTACATGTATTTAGTTGTAGTAGTTTAGAAGTATATTTATATACACACATCCATACATACATGCATTTATTTATTTATATATATTAAAAATACTCAAATGTTTTGCTTTCAATTGGTTAAATGTGGAGCAATCCTAGATGGGACAGGATACAATTAATTGATTTGACCCCAGTACTTGTCTAAGGGACCGTTTACAGGTGCCTGACAACTTTTTTAAGTTTGAGTTATGTCATTTATAAAGAATGTGATGCACAATATGGCAACAAAAAATCTTTTTAAACTTTCACCTCGAGAAACATTTTCAGAGTTTGGCTAAACGTCCCGTCTAAACAGCCCCTGAAAA